>NC_139256.1:39908198-40538948 GCF_977018435.1 Lepisma saccharinum
TCTTTCTCCCCCCCTCCCCCCACCCTTTCCCATGGAGCACGCTATCTTTCTGTCGCATACTTGCTTTCGCTTGGTCGAGCTAGCTCTTGCTTTCGCTCGTAACAGATCGATCGAGACACACATATATTAAAACGGAATGTCAGCCGTTGGCTCGACAGGGATGTACAGTCATGGAAAAAAGTTCTTCCCCATAAGGCTTTAATAGGAGCAAGTAATGCAGGAGGGTAGGCAACACATATTGCACCCTTCGATGATCGGGTGATTTTGCCTGTCTTAACACCGAGAAATGTGTTCCACGCGAAGGTCAACATGACAGGAAAGCAAAGAGGGTCACGTGACTATTGGTTACGTGGAGTGTTGTGCTTCTCCACGTCCCCAGTTCTTGATCCACATTGCAGAAAAAGTAGAGCTGCATGCAATATATGAAAATAGGTTGTTTTCAACTACACGCTTAATTATGATTTTCCCAATTGTAAATCTATCAGACGTGTCTCCCGATTTAGTCGGGACAGTCTTTTACTTTGAATTCCTGTTCGTCATAGGCGTAACTTGACGGGAGCAGAAAGGGCATTTGTAAACCCCCCCCCCCCCAAATCAGGTTTCTTAAAGTTGCTAAAACATGAATTAAATACTATGATTTGACGCGTCCAAAAAAAGTATTATATTGAAAGATTGTTCCCAAATACGTAGATAGCAATTTAATACTTTAAAAGTGTCTCATATTTGTTTATTACGTCACATCTTAGAGTTACAAAGGTCTACTACAAAAGTGGAATTTCGTAACAGAAATATGAACCCACTCCTTTTATTTCGTAGCCGATTTCATCTTGAAACTGAAATTTAGAATATTAGTTAACAATGACATTGGTAAACAATGAAAAAATGTGTTAGACCCAATTCTTTAATACCTTATCATAATCTTTATCGCAAGTTTAAATTTTGTTGTAAGTCCACTTTATGCAAAAAAAAAAAAAAAGGTAAAGTGCTCACCTATTCTCAGCGCTACTCCATGAAGGCGTATAGGGGGTGTGGGGGTAACGCCCCACACTTTCTTGATTCGTTCGTGAGTGGGGGTGATGTGATCAGCATCACGCCCCTGACCGCCTTTCCCCCAGGTACCCATGTCATTCGACGCTGGATGGGCGCCGGGGCCGCTTCCAACGTTAGAAAAGTTCCCGGGCTTGAACCGGCCGGGGATCGAACCCGGGGCCTATAGCATGGTAGTCAGACGCGTTACCGACTGAGTCACCGGCACAGATAGACTAATCTGAACTGCATACAGTTTAAAGTGGGACCACTGTGTGCTATCACCTGGTATCGTACCCGAGACCCCTTGATTACAAGGCCTTACCACTACGCCATCAGTGAGGCGCACACAATCTTTGTATTTCGACCTTTTTAAACCTATATGTATCATATAATAGGTTGTTTAACGTTGCTATGCCTCTATGGATTATATTTAGCCAGTATTCGAGCACGTAGCGTCAGGTTTCATAGAATATAAGTTTCTCTTCCATGTTTATGGTTTCCTGTCTGCAATAGAAAAACTGGCAGGTTCCCATAGCTTTTCTTTCAATAGTCTTACAATGGTTGCATATCATATCACTCAAATTTGATTCATTCGTTTCGAACACAATCCCCGATGGCGCAGTGGGATCGTGGGCGCCTTGTAATTAATGGATCCCGGGTTCGATACTCGGTGGAGGAACGTAGTGGTTCGGATCCCCCTTTAAACTGTAGGTCCATTCACGATTAGCCTAACAGGACATAAAGTGGACTTAAGACACCAAATCAAGCAACCAACACAATCCAGTTATTGTCCAGATTATCGAATCCAGAACCTTCGTCGCGAATAACATAAGCAGGAAGACAATGTGAAATAACCGAATAGAAGCGGAACCTAAAACCTACAACGGATAGATTGGATTAAGTCGACGATACAGCACGCGTTCTGAAGTGAAGAAGAATACGAAAGTTGAAGGACCTCTATACGCACCCACTTTTCCTCCACTCAATGGGGAAGATATCCTTCTAGCTGAGAAGCCTTTACGTAGGAGTGCCCTGAGGGAACTTCAAGGCCACGACGATAAAGTATTCTCCGTGCAATGACGGGACCAAAACAAACGTCAGATAGCTGTGTTCCTCCTTATTTCGTACGCCATTGATAACTGGAACACGTGACCTCGTCTTTGGTAGAGCAGAAGCATGCTTGCTTGCCACCACCCTTTAGTTCAGTGACCTTCGCCCGTAGTCAGAAAGAGTGAATGACTCACCAGATACTTGTTGTCTGTGAGGCTACACAAGAATAGATATTTCGTTAGTGGCTGTAAGTATTGTTTCATCTGCAGTTATATCAGTTAACATTTCAATAGTTTCCTAATGGTTACGTTAGTGATAAACATGTAAATTAGTTCTCGAGAGTGAACGTTTTATCTATTTGAACGGGGGATTTTTATACAGCCTCCATGTATTATTTTTTCCTGAAACAAGAAGAAATTCGAAGACGCAAAAAGAGTTGTATAAGAGTAGTTAACAAAAGGAAAGAAGAAGAAAACGAAAATGTAAATGCTGAAATAAATTATGGTAGAGATCGAGTGAATAACATTTTGTCATGGGGCCTCCTCGTTGGCGTAGTGATAACGTCGTCGCCTTGTAATCAGGGGATCCTGGGTTTGATACACGGTGGATGCACGTAGTGGTTAGTATCCCACTTTAAACTGAAGGTCGAGTCCAGATTAGCATATCTGTGCACCAAACCAAAACTAAGAAAGAAATTTTCACAGTGTAAGAAAATTTCATGTTCAACCCCATACGAAACAAAAGGGAATAATATATTGTAGGTTGGAGTTCACATCTGTAGCATCTAACCAGCACAATTATGAATCGCAACATACGTATCAGATCCATTTTTATTATACATGTATGATAATATAAGAGAAGTAGAGGAAAGAGAAAACCAAGCGAAACACGGACGCCTTCTCCAGAATTTCAAATCTCGTTACATAAGGTTCTGGGTTGGAGTCCCGAACAGGCATGACTTTCTTGTTCTTGCCCTTTTATCTGCTTCATTTCATCATAATTCATCGTTATGGTTTACCTGCAGGGGAAGAATAATGACAATAATTGCCAATACAAAGCCAATGACAAACAGAACAACTCGATTACGGAGGTGCCAAGAAGAAACGAGACTTGACAGTTTCGGTCTCTCGGTTTGTCGAATTGAAAATTGCTCTCCCGTTCTCGGTCTCGATTAGTTAAATATAGAAATCGAAAATGTATGTGAATGAATATACATGTATTTTATATATTCCGGTTTTGTAGGAGATTTCGTGATAGATGAAATAAGTACTCTTCCTTCGTATTTATTTTTATATTTTTTATTCCCTGTTCGATGATCGCGACGATAAGGACGAGTGACCATTACATGAAATTGATGACGAAATAGTCAAACACCCCCGACAAGGACGGTACTCAAACCCGGGAACTTAGGCGACGATATCGAATGACAATCACTTAATGAGCTTGACCACCGAGCCTGCTTAATGTTGTTTCTGTCAGATAATTCGTAATAACTGTCAATATCCCACATTCACTATCATTTGCTTCATAATTTATCTTATTGTTGTGATTAACCTGAATTCAAAGAATTAGTTGAAAGGCAAAAATGCAAGATTGAATGTCTCTGATGTTACTTCGTGCCGAATAATATGACGTGGTATTATGATATGAATTTATTAATCATATAATATGCCTATTCATTCCATTGATTGATCCCAATTGAGCACACAAAATATGGTATAATGTCCACTCCATGGAGGAGTGGTTAGCACAGCGCGCTACGATGCCATGGGTCCCTGGTTAGAATCTCGACTTGGGCGTGGGTGTCCTTGGTAAGTGTCCCTTCATCAATTTCATCATAGCATCATTCATCTTCATCGTCGCTATTTGCCAAAAGTGAAAGAATAGCAAATCTAAATAACAAACATCCAATCAAATCGAACATCTCGACCGATTTAATTCTATAGTACCAAATTCCCACTTTATTACTGCATCTTAAGTTATTTTACAGCATCTCAATTGTTTTCCGATTCGAAAACATTTGGAATGTTGTTTTGTGCAGTTGATTGTGCATTGTTTCGTTGTTTGGATTGTTTAATTAACGTCGCATTAATTAGTTTTAGACCAATCGTGACAGGGGGAAGCAAGAGCACAAAGGAAGAGAAAAAGACAAGGAAGAGACCACGGCTTTCTTTAAAGATAGCATCCCGTGAATACAACTCAAGTGACTGCAGAATATTATGAATAAAATTTATTTCGCTTTTTCCTTTTATTTCTGTTTCAGTTATTTTACTTCGCTTTTCTTCTACCACTCGCGTTAATCGTGTCGGTGAGAAAGAATTATAAACTCGTGAAATGGACGATGGTACAAAAAAATATATGCCTCTCCCACGGTTCGAAACTGTCAGTACAAAATATTGTCTTATTTTTAAAATTTACGGTCAAATATGGTTTGTCACGTAGCAATTTTCGCTTATCTCTTTCTCAAGGGGTTCCATTGCCTCTCTGATGTCGTAGTGGTAACGTCTTCGCCATGTAATGAAAGGCTTCCGAATTCAATACCAAAAAGAGAGGCATTTGGTTCGGATCCCATTTTAATCTGTAGGTCCAGTGCATGAACTGGACTTAAACAATTAACGTGTGGCATGTGGTCTGTGATGAGAACCATCATTTCAGCGAACCTTCTTGACAATGACTCTAATATCACTCGAAAGAATAGTATTTCCTTACGAGTAGCTCTTGTCAAGAAACCAGTTCCTGAAATTTTCTTCTGGAGGCCTCGTAGCACCCAACTGTTTGTTGTGGCTGGGGCACGAGTCATGTGACTCATGCTATCAAAGCTCAATCCTTCCCGAGAACTCAGAATCACCAGGCAAACTTAAGCGAATATTTTGTTATTTGGGTTGCATAAACAACAGGCTTTAAGACGTTACGAAATTCTACGTCCTGTGGCCCAGGTAATTTTTTCTCTGACTGTACGTGGAGCTGCCTGGTCTATGATGGTTCGTGTCACTGCGTAGATACGTCTGATCACTGAATAAGGGTTCATTTCATGAAAAGCTGGAAATAGTGATGACTTATGTCAGCAGTTTTTGCTCCGAAGCGCGTTCTGCCCAGTGTTAGATGATAATATCCCCGGTTAGTTCGTTGCACTTTTTGACTCTGTCTGCGTCAAGTTGGTTGCACAGTGCAACAACGACTTGTCTAATTCGTTGATTTGGTGTTAAGTGCGCCAGGAGGATTTTTTTCTCAGGGGAGGCGCAGTCACAGAAACTTCAGTCTGCTATCTACAGGGTGTATCATAAGTAGAGCTCGGAAGTTCAAGACCTATAAATTGCCAAAAAAATACCTATAAAAAGACCCAAAAATATCAAAAAAGGACCTAAAAACGGAAAAAGGACATATAAATGTAATCCAAATTAATTAATAACTTCAGTTTTAATTACATATTTCATGAATAAAAAAATAAAAAATTCTGGTTTTATGGAACACGCAGTGCGAAAAAACTGAAAGGTTCAAAACAAGAGAAAGTTGCCACTCACAGTGCGACCTTCCAGACAAGTTACGGTTAAAGGACCTTGTACCGTACCTGCTTCAGTCGTCCAAAAATGTTTTTCTCTCGTTTCAGGGATGGTTCAAATATATTTCTTTATTTCTTTTTTTATTTCTTTACTACAGAAAGGATGTTTAAGAGGCGGTGAACTGATGATGATTCGAATTGAGAATGGGCAGTAAAAACTTAGTCGAATAAAGATGAAGTTGCAAAAAGAAAAGCCGTTAAGACCTTAAAAAAGGCTAAAAAAGGACCAATAAGCCAAAAAACGCAGGAAAAGGCAAAAAAGGACAAATAAAACCCACCTTTTTCTGGCCTACAATGACCCAAAATGAACATATATTATGTTGGGCCTCGTCTTCGGACACAGTTGAAAGTACACGATAAAACATGTGTCTGCAAACGAGCCGTTTTCGAGATAATCGCGAATGTGTGGTTAGAAGCCGTCACTGATTGCATTTTGTAAACACCGAGTGCTTTACTCCTTGCGCGTTCCGAGGTTTGCTCTTTGTTTACAAAACAGAACATTTCCGAGAGATGGCGTTGTAATCAAACAGGATGGCTACGATCAGTACAGAGAATTGTACATGTTTGTGACCATTCCGAAATGAACCGGGGTTGTTCGAAAGAATTCGAAACTCAATGCGGAACCGCGTACAGTATTGCATCCACATGCAAGGACGATAGTTTGAACACTTCCTTTAACAGGTACGATGTTCTTACTGTATTTTTTTTAGCATTTTACCAACTAGGACGACGTTTACAAACAATGAAATGAGTGGCGGCTTGTAACCACACATTCGCAATTATCTTGAAAACGGCTCGTTTGCGGACCCGTGTTTACTGAGACTTTTTTGCTTCTACTATCGTGTACTTTCAACTGTGTCAGTTTGCGCTATTACTTATGATACACCCTGAATATAGAAATTGAATTCTCCTTTACTTCCTTTCAATAAACATGTATCACTTTGTTGATGAACAGTTCTTTGTCTATTTGTACTTTTACACAATAGCACAGATATTAATCAGAGTCAGAGACCACTTAATCTACTGTCCTTCATTGTACGTACCTCCGATCCATGTTATTACTGCCCAAGAGTACTGTAAAATAATAATAATAATAATAGTTCCTGAAACTTACGGCCTGTAAGTCCCAGAAAACAATATTTTGTTATAAAATATCTCTACAATTTCACCATTCGAATTACATTAACTCTTTTCAGAAATTTCAGGGGCAGTGGCGGCGAATGGCTTCCAAAACTGGGGTGGGGGCAAGGACAGTTTACTTCCCCTTGGCAGATAAGGTTTAGCATAGTGCGGTGGCAAAAGTTGCACAAACTGGGGGCAACTGCTCCTTGCCCCCCCCCCCCCTAATCGCTGCCACTGCTCAGGGGGATGTGTCAAGAAGTAGTGTATTTGGTGTCTGCACCGTTTGCAGCGGTGTGTGCGTGGTGTACCGCATGATCACGTGGTGCGTGCTAACTAATCAAATGAACGTTTAAAGCAGCTGACAGGCATTTGTTGAATCTTCTGAACTTGAACACCGCTAACACTTTGTTGAACGTTATTTCCTTGCACCAGCCCCACACCGGGATACACCTGCACTACACCTATACTCCATGAGGCCTTAGAAAGATCGCTTAGCGGGCTTGCAGCAGACGACAATATGGGGGTGTGTCTGCGAGAACCAATCAGGTCCGCGAATGAGCTAGTCCGGTTGCCACAGCTAGCTCGCTGATCCCTTCTGGAAGGATGAGTGACCTCTGCCTCTTGCTACTTCGGCCTGTTTTTTCGGCTGAAGAGCAGACGACACGAGTGTATCGGCAACAGTGTGCGAGCGACGTCTGCTGTTAGCCCGCGAAACGCTCTTTCTAAGGCCTCATGGAGTATAGTGCCAAAAAGTGCAGCGAGCTAAACGGGGACTATCGTCAGTTGCGTGCCCAAGGAGGGGTTGGTGGGGGCTTAAGCTCCACCCTCACCTTTAGCCCAGTATTCCCAAAAAGAATGCCAAAGAAATAAAAATATGGCAAAATAAGGGTCGACTACTAAAGAAAAGTATACGTAATCGCCCATTTCGAAAAACATGGGCACGCCACTGGTTATCGTTGTTATAAAAACTATAAATGCAAGGCAATAGCTTCCGATTTGGTCTTGCATTTGTATGCACACATATTTGAGTTTGAGTTGCTGTTTTAAGTCCACTTTATGCACAGTAAGGCTAATCGGGACTGGACCTACAGTTTAAAGTGGGATCCGAACCACTTGTGCCTCCACCGGGTATCGAACCCGGGACCCCTTGATTACAAGGCAAAGACGCCACCACTGCGCCATGGGAGAGGCCCATATGCACACATATTGTTTTACTTAGCGTTTCTGCCTTTTCTTTGGCTAACCACGATTGGACGTTGTGGGGATGAACACCTTCGCTTATCTTAGCGTGTGGGTTGCACTGCGTCTGAGGCCGATAACATTTCCAATCGAGTAGGCGTTTAACACCATACACCATACAACTATGAGGGCCGTGAGTCTATGAAGCTTAGGGGCTTGTATCTGTGTGCGTGCATTTACTCAAGTGCTGCAAAAGACTGTTTCTTTCTAGTGAACCTGGTAACAAACTATGGCAGCTGGATACACTGTTAATTTGGCGAGGGGGGTGCACATTTTTAGATGTTTCTCTCTTTTCTTTCCTGCAATTTTTTTGGCTCTACAATTCACCGTTCCTCGGAAAATTTCATGTTTGTGAACAACACTGTTTTCCAAGTACGGAGAAGAGTAAGCCTCCGTATAGCTGCATACATATATGCACACACATGTATCCAAATAGACGTGTAGGTTTAGAGAACACAAAACCCCTCCCATTGACTTAGTAAACATTTTGCATTATTTACATAGTAAAATAAACTATCCCACCATTTTTCAAAAATATTAAATTGGTTGAAAGTGATTTGAAAATTGTATTTAATATTTAATACGTGGTTTTAAAATTTAAAATTTAACCTGTAATATAATGTAAGAATATTTTTACTTGCGATTTAATTCATGCCTAGCTCCCGGCTTCAATTCCCTGTGGAGGCACATAGCGGTTCGGGTCCCACTTTAAATTGTAGGTCCAGTCGCGATTATCCTTGTCGTGCATAAAGTAGACTTAAAACACCAACTCAATCAATCAATTCATGCCAAGCGAATATCTCAGTTAAAATTGTTTATAAGTAAGTACTGGTTAATTTAAAATGAAAATGTTCAACCCATCGTTCCTCATTGGGGACATGTGCTCCCTTTGCCCCCGCTGCATACGCTCCTGCCATCCTAATAACCTACATGAGAAATATTCAGAACTGTCTATAGTTGATACGGAAGAGAGTAAGAGAGAGGGAGAGAGAGAGAGAGAGAGAGAGAGAGAGAGAGAGAAAGAGACAGAGAGAAAAGAGAGAGAGTGATAAAGTGAGTGAAATAGACAGTGGCACCGAGGAAGAAAGAGAAGAGAATAAGGAAGGTAGAAGAACAGATTTTTACAAAAGACAGAAAACCGGAAAGAAAGAAATGTAAAAAGATAAAGGGACTATAGGAGATAGAGTGAGAGGAGGAAAGAAAAATGGAAAGATGTAGGTTGAGAAAGAAAAGTAGAAGAATAGAAGTATGGAAAGACATTGATTGAGAAAGAGAAGATAGAGATAGGAAAATATAGCGAAACAAAATAAATGGAGAAGGAAAGTATGAAAGAGAAAAAATGGGAAAGCGAACGAAATGAAAAAAGAGAGGGATCACCGAAGCAGAGAATCTCGTATTTATGCTTTGCACTTCTACAGAGGATTGAACCTCCAATTACAGAAGGCTAGATTGGATTGAAATATATGTTCTTTTCATTCATCCCCCAGTCGTGAGATTAGCCTAGAGCTGCGGTAATATGACCAAAACAAGAAAAATTAGAATAGATCACTGTTATTTTGCGAATAACTTACTTGCCATTACTATTGAGTTTTTACTTGATGGAAGTAATTTATCAACCTCTTACGTTAACTTGTCCAGCATTAATGTCAAACGGGAAGAGCTTATTCAACAATATTATTGTCACCTTTTGAAAGTAATCATCACATATCGATATTGCCACTTGTCCATTTTTAAATAACACAGATAGAATGCATGCAGACAATGATGAGTAGGGAACGGATTTTAAGGTGCAGCTCCTTTCCAAAAATATAGCTGTTTTCATTACCGTCGTTTAAAATATGTATTTTAGGACATGAATTCAAGTAAAATGAACACCCTTTGTTGCACCTTTTAGCACCTTTTCGTGAGATTAGCACGTTCATCCCCTTTTACTCCCTCTGCACCGTTTTCATTTCATTATTTTCATGTTTGGTTAAAGAATTGGACAGAAAATGAAATGATTTTCACTCTTCTTGAGCAGCTTCATAAAATCCTATAGTCTCATTTCATAGAGCAGAACGAGAGCTACAAAATGGTATAATATAATCATCGCAGCTCCAATAGTTCCCAAATTAATGTAAGTCGCTGATCTCAAAGCATTAGTGACTTACATAGAAGTGTTGAGCGAAATCCATTATAACAAGTTGATTGAAACCCAGTAAATGTTACGTTTACCTACTACATACTTGTTACTTTATGTAACTAACTAATGTTATTTGGTACAGTGTTGAATAAATAATGTTAATGTAACTGGGTTAGACCTGAAGGAAAACATTTTCATAACCTCTTTTTCCCTTTCCCGACCATAATCTTGCACCTTAAAATCTGTTCTTTAATGATGGGTAACTTAATCAATATTGAGACGGGCCTGTTTGTATGGAGAACACTTCTGCAAACAATAATACGAATACATCTGAGTTTTATATTCAGGGTTCAGAACAATTTCAATCTTGAAATGCTCGGCGCTTGTGTTCAGTGCCATTGATTTCCACGCAAAGGGTGTGGTTTCGATTCCCGCTGTCCTCTTGCCGGAACCTCCCTATTGCGGGATAAGCTGGTTTTATGATACTGCAGCGGAAGGGTATCCTGGCTGGAATGGGTTTCCGGACGTGTAAAACATGAGAGCGAAGCCAGGGCCTTGGTTCGATGACACGTGAATGCAGCTGTAGCAGCTGCTCGGAGAATTTCAACGTTGTCACGCAAATATAGCATAAGGACGACCTTTCTGTGTATGAGTTCAGGTTGCCTGACACATTAGTCCAGTCAATTGGGCGTCTGAATGTCAGGCCGAAGACCCGGGTTTGATTCCTAGGATTTTTTTCCAGCCATGTTCCTGCATAAAGCAGCTTCGGGACTCGCCCGGGGGCGAGTTATTGGGGGGGGGGGGGGCTCTGATCACTGAAGTAAATTAATGAATGACTCACTCTCTCGCTTTTTTAAGTTTTGGCCTCAGTGTTCGGAATCTCATAAAAGCCCATGAATTCCTCAAAAATATCAAAATTTTTATTCACAGTTCGAATGCAGAATAGATATTAATTGTCCACGGATGGATATGTCACAAGTTTCGTCAACCATAATAGCAAAATATTCCCGACTTTTAATATCTGCTACCACGGAGCGCAAAACAGATCTCCCTAATATATCAATGATCTCGTTCTGAATGTTATGTGAGAGCCATTTGTAGCCCGAACGTCCCATTCACTACATTAGTGCATGCACATCGTCCTTTGAAACTCTTTTTAGTAAAAATTTTAACAATACTCATAATTACATACTTAGTATATAGTAATAAGTCATGTGTTTTGCTGTCTCTGGTCATAGCCGCCCCCCCCTAAAGTTGATGGTTTAGCGGTCTCAGCCCCCCAAATTGATGGTCTAGAACATTTTAAATGTGTATTTAAAGTTACGTTCCTCTGGCACAGTTCAGAGTAAACTTTACAAGAGAAGCAAAATAATAGATAGATCCTCTTAAGCAAAATTATTAGGGAGCTCTGCACAACATCGTTAACATTGGGAGGGCTCGAGCCCCCCCAAGCCCTATGGAGTCGGCGCCTATGGCACTCGCCCATCCTCTAATCACAGGCAAAAGAACCTGCGCAGAACAGCATGCATTGTGCATCGTACTCGCGCGTGGAGGGGAGGGGGTAGAGTGGAGAATGCTTCCTTATGGCTCTAGTTGAACGGATGGAGGGGAAGGTGCGCGAAGGTGTTTCGCCGAAGGTTTATATGTTTGTAGTCGCTCTGTGGTAGCCGATATCGAGAAAGTGTTGGACTCTAACTCCACACCATGTACCTACGTGCCTTCATGGCACATTGCAAAGCACAGGGAATACATTGAAGATGGAGAGTAGGCTTATCTGGTATGATATTTGAAAGAAATATACTTACACCAAAATTCATATCATCACTAATTCACATCGTCGCTCGCAACTGGTCAAAAGTGGCAGAAAAGCGACGCTAAATAAAGAAAAACAATCAATAGAGTGGCAATTGGTATCCACTTTAAACTGTAGGCCCAGTCCCGATGAGCCTATCTGTGCAGAAAGTGGACTTAATAAACTAACTGAAATATTAGTGACAATTGGTAGCCTGTGAGGTGAGTTGCCTAAATTCAGGATAAACTTCCTTTTTTCGAGGGTACTCAGCGTCGAAATGAAGCGTCAGAGAAAAAATAATTTTATTAAAGAAAAGTTTAATGGCGTCTATAGGCTGTGAAAGTATGTGCGATTAAACGTTGTGTTCGTTGTTTATACTATATACTTCGATATTCTTGCCCTTCGAGAGCAAGAGGAGGAGACGTGTTTGAAATTCGAGACAAGACCGAGAACGAGACGGGCATTTACAACTCGAGAACGAGACCGAGACAATGACAGCACACCAAGGTATGTCCGTAGCAAATTTCATTACATTATGACCAATAGTTTGATTTTATAAGCGAAAATCAGGGGCCGAGAGCGAGTGAAACACCCTGTATAATTCTGGAGCAGCGTAAGTTTGCAAAACTTCGGAAGGGTAAACCCATGACTGGCTACAGTGCCGTAACACGTCATTGATTAAGAGCCCTGCACGCATACACCACATTCTTGTCTAACATCCGGTACTCATTCAGAGCTTATAGTAAAGGGAATGTTTACAAGAGATAATAACAAGAAGTCCTTGTAAAAGGAGCCTATTACCATGAGACGTCTATAATTAATTGGAGTTCTTTGCTTTAATCCCCGAAGTTCTAAGATCTCCGTGGCATATTTAATGCATGCTCTATCCCTTGTGGGAAGAAGCGGTTGCCTGCATTGATTGCCTCTCGATGCTTAATTGGAGTGAGACCCGCTAACGGTTCTCTGTGTCTCCAAAGTGGGATTAAAAGGACCGATTAAACATTTTGTGAAATGCGCGAATTCCAAACAAAGCGTGGAAATGACAGTGAAACAAATGCATGCGAATTACAATAGAAGTTTCATTACTGATAATGGACCTGCCCACTTCATCGACTATTATCGCGGTTTTTGTGTAATGGGTATTCACTTTCGAATCCAGCTCTTTTTTCAATAATGTGTAAAATAGAGAAAATAAAAAAGTCGTTGCTTTTCTCAAATGAGGGTTAAGCACCGAAAGACCAAGGACGTATTTTCTGGGGTTCAAGGAGCCCAGGCCCCCTCCCCGATACTTGCCAGTGCTAAAATTAAATAATGAAAATATACTTGCATAATCGAGAGTTATTTATTTCCGCCTAACCTACTCGAAGACAAATATTAGATAGGGATCATACGGCTTTGCATGAAAGAGCCAAAGAAAATTTATGCACACTACTACTTATAATAATATGTATTAAATATTAATCAGGAACTTTACTTTTCGTCAACTGGATCTATCATATTTTTCTTGTTGTTATTCAATAAATATTCTTCATTATTTTGACATTAATTTCCTTGCCAGGACTGTTGTTTATATACAATTTTTTGGCGATCTTAACATAAGAATGAATACCCGAGTGATTAGCACATCGTGCTGCGACGCCAAGGGTCCCGGGTTCGAATCCCGCTCGGGCTTGGTTGTTTGTGAATGTCCATTCATCAATTTCATCACTCATCTCCATCTTCGCAAATTAGCCAAGAGGCACAAAACGCGAAGTAAAATAAACTAAATCAATCAATCAATCAATCAAAGAATGAATACGTACTGTTCAGTAGCGTACACTGAGTTCAAGGTCTGGGCTATTTCACTGCCACATGGTCCTAGAATAGAAATAAGTTTACCAACTCCTAAGAAATCAGGTTGCCAACTCATAGGAAATCAGGTTGCCAACTCATAGAAAATCAGGTTGCCAACCAGTCCCGTAGCTAGAACTGATCTCCAGGGGAGCTCACAGGTTATCAGGGGGGTCTTTGCAAACCAAGTCCAATTTTAAAAAGGTTAACACTATTTAATTAAGGTAAACTATGTCTGTGGTGGTCATTAAGTTATACGAATTTTAGAAATATCATACAAATACTACATTTTCTTTCAATATCTTTTAAAACATCGTTTTCTTGAAGTGTTCACTGCTACTGACATCATCCCTCACTACACACCCCATACTACTTTTGATAATACAGATATTTATATCACACATGAAAAATGCACAATATTCAATCATAGTGCCTACAATACATTCCACCCCCGGCGGAATCAATGAAACTCCCCTTCGTTTCCAAAACATGGGAGCTGTTGACCTTTGACGCAGATGCGGAGGGAATTTGCATGATGACATCAATGTCACAGATTCCTGTCTAAACGGGAGGTCGCAACAGGGTTGAAGAACCTTCTAGAGTCTAGAGAAGACAATCTTCTAAATACTTGCCGCTACTTATACTTCTTCTTATAAATAAGATGAACAAATGTATTAGCTGTTGTTCATGTTCTGTGGATTTATCCTTCACGAAAGTTGTGAGCAAAATGATACCTGCTGTATACATTTTTACTCTTCACTGCAAACAAATTAAAAAAATAGTTTTGCCTAATGTCAAGGGGGCTGAAGGTGGCGCCAGGGGGGCTGACGACAGTCCCAGGGGGGCTCAGCCCCACCTGGCCCCTGCCTGGCTACGGGCTTGTTGCCAACTCATAAGAAATCAGGTTACCAACTCAGAAGAAATCAGGTTGCCAACTGCAGAATCACCATCATCATCTCACTGATATGAATAATTTTATTTACAATTTCTGATCGAGTTTTCTCCTGTATTTTATTCTCTAGACTTCAGGCTTCGCAGATAGCCTAGCTAGCCTAGAATATACGCTCCTGGTACTGTTCTATCCCTATTCTTATACCCTTATTTTTTACCTATTCATGTAATAATAACTACACAACATAAATTAACATACATCTTATGAATAGACCTATAAATTATATTAATGTATTCATTCAAACATTTATATTAATACAAGGGTCGTTCAAGGTTGACCGGGATTTTCGTACGTAAAAAATCGATGAATAGCCGGATCATGATGAAACGTGCGGGTGACGTAATGTCTTCCTTCGCGAGTAACTAGCGCCGGGCATGACGTATTTCGCGCATCCCCAGCAGTTGCAGCGAACATGGCGGCAAGCAGTGTGTGTGTGGCTGTGGAGCAGCGGTGTGTAATCAAATTTCTCGTGAAGGAGAAAGTGAAACCAGCTGAGATTTTCAGACGATTGCAAGCACAGTATGGTGAACAAACGATGTCGCGGACAAGAGTGTACGAATGGTGTGAGCAGTTTCGCGAAGGACGGGAGCTGGTGACAAGTGAAGCACATGGACACATTCGCCCGACTGCAGTCACACCAGTGAATATCGCACGTGTTGAGCAAATGATTCTTGAGAACCGGCGAGTAACAGTGCGGGATATTGCTGCCGAGGTGAATATCAGTGTCGGGAGTGTTGAGACAATCATTCACGACCACTTACGCTTCCGCAAAATCTGTGCAAAGTGGGTTCCCCGCCAGCTGACATTCGATCAGAAGTGGACACGCAGGACGGTCTGTGAACAGCTTCTGAATCGGTTTCGAGCAGAAGGTGATGAATTGTTGCAATCCATCATCACGTGTGATGAAACATGGTTGCACAATTCAAGCCCAGAGACCAAATGACGCAGCATGGAGTGGCGGCATAAAGGTTCCCCGCCCCCCAAGAAAAGCAAAACGCAGCCGTCCGCTGGAAAGATCATGGCAAGTGTCTTCTGGAACATGAAGGGCGTTATCCATGTGGTTTTTCTGGACAAAGGGAGCACGATTAATGCCCAGTATTACTCCACATTGTTGAGTGGTGCTGTACGAAAGTCCATTCGCAAGAAAAGACCTGGGATGTTGTCTGGAAATGTAATTCTTCTCCATGACAATGCCCGCCCTCACACGGCCAATGTGACAACAACAACTCTGGCCGCCATGCGCTGGGAAGTTCTGCCCCATCCCCCCTACAGTCCGGATTTAGCCCCCAGTGATTATCATTTGTTTGCACCCCTTAAAGACCATCTGGGAGGGAAGAAATTCACGACAGACGAAGCACTGCGGAGCGATGTCCTCCAGTGGCTACGACAACAACCAAGTTCTTTCTACGCCAAAGAATTCGGGAGCTTCCAGAACGATGGCAACGGTGCCTCGGCGCGCACGGAGAATACTTTGAAAAACTGACATAGTTTGGTGTTTCTTCTGCTACCTATTTCCTCTGCAGAAATAAAACCTTGAACGACCCTTGTATTATTATTATTATCATTGTTATTATTATTTCTGAGAAATTTGTCTCGGATCCCCGCACCGCCGAAATATATTTCTACACGTGTACTATGAAGGTACATAAGAAGTGTAGAGGTAGGGTCATACACATTCTCGATCTCAGCCATGTTAGAGGTGATGTGATCGGCATCATGCTCCGGCCAATTATACCACTCCAAAGTTTTCCCCCAAAAGTACCTATTCTGTGACTGGGTAGGACCCAGAGCCACTTTATGAAGGTGCATGGTCGGAAATGTTCCCGGCTGAGATCAACCACGTCGGGAATCGAACCTGGGTGAGTCGCTTGACAGTCAGACGGCCTACTACAAGATCACTGCTATTCGGTACATTATAGATATGCCTTAGGATTGTACCACTCATGAGTAGAGCTCTGATTTGTATGTAATTGCATATTCTATTCCTCTCTAGATGCATACCTTGAACACGGAAATGTCAACGAATTATATAACTGACATGATTTTGCGTAAGTTTTGTTACATATGTTTACATATTTGTCAGGACATTACATATTTTATATATTTGCTAATTTACTTTACATAAAACAACATATTTCGGTATTTTTTTTCCTATTTTGATCCTTTTTCCTATATTTTAGATCTCTGAAACATGATGAAGAAAATATGTATCTCATGTAATGTCATATTTTCTAAGCAATGAGGTGCAGTCACGGTACGGTCACCTACAATTTACTGCGAAGTCGAAAGACAGGCTGAAGATCAGAAGAAATTACTGGAACTATTATTTATCGAAAGATGCTGGAGTTTATCCCCCCTCCCATTTCTGGTTACATATTTTCGTTTCAAGTTTCAAGTTCAGACACGTTCGGAATCGCCTACGGGAACGATGGAGGCAACCCAAACAGGACACATCTCCAAGGGACGTCCATAGATTGGATTGGATTGATTTGGTGTTTTAAGTCCACTTTATGCACAGTAAGGCTAATCGGGACTGGACCTACAGTTTAAAGTGGGATCCGAACCACTTGTGCCTCCACCGGGTATCGAACCCGGGACCCCTTGATTACAAGGCGACGATGCTACCACTGCGCCATCGGGGAGACCCACAGGGGACGTCCATAGGACGTCCACAATGTCCAATTCAGATCCATGGATATTATGAAAAACTAAATATGCTGACCAAGGCAGTAATTTATTTTATTAAAAACATAAACTAAACATAACGTTGGATATTGTGGATGTCCATAAGACGTTCTATGGATGTTCCGTTCTGGACATCCAGAACGGGATATCCATGGGACGTCTATGGGATATCCAGAGAATCTCCCTTCCTAGATATCCATAGGACGTCCCGTTCTGGATATTCATGGGATATGTGGTATTACGTCCACGTGTTATCACAAATTTGACATAAACGTTTTAATATTCGTGTAAAGATTCAGTCATAGTATCTAGTCTCAATTATGTTAGCACTCAAATTATGTTACGCAGTAACAAATCGTAAATTAAAAACATCTCCCACAGAAATTGCGTTTCCCGTAGGCGCATTTTCTTTTACGCATGGGCGCCAAGCAGGGGAAAGTTGCCACGAGGCTTTCTCTGTGTTTCGTCTCGAACACAACGGCAGTTTGCATGAGGACGTTACCTTGCGTTGTAGTAAAGTAAGCTCTGCTTATGCGTGTGAATACAAAGTACTTTTCGGGTGTGTAGATACGTATGTGTGTGAATTTGTGTACGTTAGTGCGTGTGTGTGCGTGTGTGTGTGTGAGTGAATGAGTGAGTGAGAGATAGAGAAAGAGAGAGAGGAGTGCTTGTTATATGCATATGTGTACTCGAGGTCTTCGATTTGTGTAAATCTAGTCCAGGAATGTTCTTTTCGTATCCAAAGTATGTGCGAAAAATATCAGCATAATGTCCAGATTAGGTACAATTTTAGTCCAGAATATATCCTTACCCACAATGAAATAAAAACATCCAGTAAATCACGTGAACTTATGTCCGAAACATGTCCAAGAGTCATCCATATAATGTCCAAAACACATCCAAAAATGATCCACAGGATGTCCAAAACACATCCAAAATGATCCACAGAATGTCCAAAACACGTCCTTCCTGGATATCTTATGGACGTCCCCTGGACGGACATATGGATATCCAGGGGACGTTCTATGGATATCCAGAATTTTGGTATGGATATCCAGAATTTTGGTATGGATATCCAGATGACGTCCATTAGACGTCTCCTGGATATGTGTGTGCTGTATGGGAACACGCGATGAACAATATGTTGCGTTGAATTATTTTTGCTTTCGCCTGAAGAAATCGTCAGTCTAAGCTTATGAAGTGCTACAGGAGGTTTATGGAGAGTCTGTTCTTCCCTATAGTACAGCTAGAAAATGGTTTAGGATGTTTCAGGAAGGGAGACAATCAACGTCAAAGGAAGGTGGACCCGGAGCTCTAGTCATTGCGCTGTCAGAAGTCAACATTAACACCGCCGCTGCTATTGTCAGAGAAGATCGTCGAATAACATTACGCGCACTATCAGACATATTGCAGATATCATTGGGTGCCACCCACATGACGGTAAGGGTAAAACTGAACATGAGACGTGTTTGTGCGCGATGGGTTCCACGATGGATGCTACACCACGATAATGCTCGCCCGCACATCGCAAATGTGGTTACTGTATATCTCGCCACACAAATGTGGCATGTGTTCCTCAACCCTCTTACAGTCCAGATATAGCCCCTTGTGACTTTTTTTTATTCCCTAATCTGAAGAAACACTTTCGTGGAAAGCATCAGAAGCAGTGATGAAGGCAGCGGAGGCGATTTTGCAAGGACATGGCTTCCAGCATGTTTTTGAAGAATGTAAAAAAAAGGTTGGGACAAGTGCATTGCATCGCATAGGGACTACTTTGAAAAGGACCATCAAAATTTGAACGATGAGTGAGGGTATGTTGTTATAAAAAAATGATGATCATTCTTTATTGAACAGCCCTCGTAATCTACTCACAGTTGGTCCCAGGTTTGTGAGCATTGGTGTCCCTTCACAAACTACGTACATAGAATTAAGTACCATTCATCCTCGTTGTCGCGATTAGTCAAAGTGGCAGAAAAACGTCGCTAAATAACAATAATGCAAGTCAAATACTCTACTTTTGTAAAAGAATGTTTTCTTTAAAAAATCCTTTTTCAATTTTGACGGTGATTACTTAAATCATTTTGCAAAAGTCATTAAGTATAACGTGAAGAACGTTTTTTTTTTTAAATGGTGTGGTTGGCAACAAGTACGTCAATATATTGAATGATTTGGTTTATTTTAGTTCGATTTTCTACCAGTTTTGGTTAATCAGGAAGATGAGGGTGATAGATGAACACACATGTCCAAGTCTGGATTCGAACCCCTGACACCTGGCGTTGTGTGGCGCTGTGCTAACCACTCCATCACGGATGTCATCATGAGTCAATCTATAGATTACCGTTAACGTTTTTGCCTGTCGTGTATTGTAATATATTCGATACTGAATTCTTCATTTCAGTGTGGAAATAGACTTTCCTTTAAGTGCATCCTCCCCCCAAAATGTATGATTGTACATATGATCATAATTTATCCACATCGTCGCAATCTTACGATGTAAGATGAGGAAAGTAGAAAAATAACTAAACGGCAAGTTTATTCCAGATCAGCCTATCTGCTCATAAACAAACTTGCCCAAAACGTTTTACAGTACGGTGTACGATTATTCTAAGGAACTGGCAACACTGCAAAGTTCCGGAGTCGCTTCCCATTGGCAGACCTCATTCCCCATTCCAAGAGACTACGGCAGAATCGAACTGATCCGCCTTGGTTCCGCAATATCTCCTGAACTCTCACGTGATTTGAGGTTAATGCAGTCTGAGATCCAAGAGCAAACGGATCGCCTCCTAGGTGGTGGAATTCTGAAATGCTTCCCTTAGCATTTTGGCAGCACTTGAAAAGAGATGAAAGGAGTCACTTCAGCAACCTGCATGAACGATAGAACTCCAGTCAAACGGGGGTAAAATATTCGAAGGTTGTTTACTAAGTTTAGGCTCAGATGGATTAAATGACACTTGATCTACAATTTCAATTAGATCGAACCACAGAAGGTGTTCACAGCAGTAATACCAAACTGGTACAAATTTAACCACGCATCTGCCCAATTTTACTGGACTACATTTATTATTATGTACGACCAGAAAATACATATTTGAAAAGGTAGCCGGACAATTGCGATTAACACAGTTAAAGTGAAAGGGCGGGTGTACAATTGCAATGACATTTTAAATTTTCTATCAAATTGAAGGGCAATACCTCTTACAAGAGAATTATGTGAAATATTGATATTTTCGGCTGGGAGTTTGATTCAATGACGTTTTTGAACATGGACTAGAGCCAACAGACATCTTTTGAAGTCCCCCGTCCGTTTCCTCATATGTGCTAATACTCTTTCCGACTCTCTTCCTTCTTTTCTGACCTTCTCATATTGAGTTCCACCCGCAAGTACTTGATGTTGGTGTCTCCTGCTTGGCTCTTGAGGCAGGCCAGAACATCATGAATGTTTGGATGCGGTCTTCCAATTCACCCATTTATTTTGTTGTTCCAACCTTGTACAGCATCATTAGTTCTGTGGCGCTTTGGTTAGGTTAGGTTAGGTTAGGTTAGGTCCTGATAGTCACAATTGTCCTACATTCTTTGGAAGGAATTTCTTCGTCTCTCACTTTCAATCCTTTCAACTTTGATAATACATATCACTCCAACACATTAGGAAGTTTATGTAGCTTTGAAACTGATTTAGAGAATATGAAGAATCCTTGAAATGCCAGACAGTATGAAACCCTGTTCCTTCCATGAAGATATTTCTTGGCTGTTCGGGAAAAAGCACTTGAGTCAAAAAATACAATTTTACAGTAGATAGTTATTTATGTTCATTCTCTTAATTAATAGCAAACATTACAGAAATGCTACACATGCAACCTCACCGTTTAAAATCGTTACACAAGCCCAGTATATACAGTAATTATACTTATAATATTTTCCTTAATCACTTCAGCAACAGAAAATCGCAGTTTGTGATCTATGTACATTTTCCCAAACAGCCTCAATTGTTTAAGTCTCTGGTTTATTGAATTCGGAGACCGAGTTTATTTTGAAATTATAACTCTATATTTTCACATTTAAACACGTGAGATTTATTATTGAAAATTAATTAATGTTAATTTTCAACGACCACATCTGTAAAAATCAAGTACAGCCCGTTTATAACTCATGCATGTAACGTTCTACGACTAATAGATCAAGAATAAAGGATGGGGCCTCCCCGATGGCGCAGTGGTAGCGTCGTTGCCTTGTAATCAAGGGGTCTCAGGTTCGTTACCCGGTAGAGACACATAGTGGTTCGGATCCCACTTAAAGCTGTAGGACTAGTCCCGATTAGCCTTACTGTGTATAAAGTGGACACACTAATTCAATCAATCAAGAATAACGGAAGTAAAAAGTATAGTGAGTTGCACTAGCAACGGTAGTACCGGAAAAAGTAGCGTTTCTAACGGAAATTTGAATTGTTGTTTCAAGTCCATTTTATGCACAGGAGAGCTAATCGGAACTAGGCCTACAGTTTAAATTGGGAACTGCACCGAATATCGAACCCTGGACAACTTGATTACAAGGCAATGTTACTAACGGAAATACGTAAAAAGTAACTTAACTAACGGTAGTACGGAAAAAGTAATCAGTACAGAGAAAGTAACTTTACTAACGGAGGTACAGAAAAAGTAATGCGGTTGTAACCCTGGTACAGAAAGAGTAACGCTTTACTAACGCAAGTACCGGAAAAGCAACACGTTACTGACACATGTACTGAAGGTTGACGTTTTAAACGTAAATACTGAAAAAGTAACACATTACCAACGTAAGTATCTACGAGAAAAGCAACACGTTCATAGGCGTAGCTACAGGGTGTGCCGGGTGTGCCTAGGCTCACCCTAATGGGCTGCTTTATCAAAGATAATTAAAGATAGATATTTCGATAAGAGAGAAAATAAGCGGCAGTTTGTAAGAAGTTGAAAATGTCATTACTTGGTACAAACGTGTGCATTATCGCTGATGAAACGAGTGTCTATAGTTTCTCGATTTTTTTTATGTCAGCGCCTTTCTTCTATACCTGTCACAAGCTGCACGTGTGAGAGAGCTTTCTCCAAGCTTACCCAAGTTAAAACTAAATTAAGAGCAACTCAGAAGCAGGATAGATTGGAAGCCCTGCTCTTGCTATTGTGGAACAGGAAAAAGCTTCGTCTATTGATGTAAATGAAGTTATTGATGAGTTTAAGAACATTGTACCTTTTGAAAGACGTCTCTTGTTATAGATGGCGTGTATTTTGATGTATTTGTTTGTAAGATTTATGAACATTTTGCGTGTGTGTAATTTCTATGCAATTTGATTTTTTTCTACTACATATATTCAGAAATTTTCAACACTGTCATTTATTGAATTTATATTCCTTTACGAACATCAGTGCAGTTAAAGAGCAAAGTGATTGTGTTGCAAAATATGCTATTAAGAAGGTACAAGACCTCATTTTTTTCTTTGTGCACACCCAAATATAAAGTTCTAGCTACGCCAATGAACACGTTACTGACAAAATTACAGAAGTACCGAAAAAGTAACGCGTTAATAAATAATACGTTGCCTTTTCGGTACTTAGGTTAGTAACGTGTTACCAATATTACCAGAGTAATTGTAACGGTGCTTCGTTACTGTACGGAGAATGGAAGAAACAAGGAATAAGATGAAGATTTGATCAAACCCAGCTTAGTCTCCCCCTGGTGCCTTGCTGGGCTATAAAAGGCAAGACATTTCCCCCAAGCGAGACGCCTAAGTAAACGTGACTTGGTAAGCCGCATCGTTTTCTCCCACAGAGTCCTCTACAGAATAATTGATTGCTCCTGGAGGAAACGCCGGCAAGATTTGGCAACACTGACGACGATTGCGGCGGTGCGACACCGCATCGAGACGAGACGAAACCTGGCAGTGAACCCCGGGCCTTCAGCCGACGGGCAGACGTCGACCAGCCTCGTTTCCGAAGCGATAAGGTGCTACGAAAAGAAATACAAGCTTTCAAGTGAGTTGAGTGCAATGCGGATTATATCGGTGCAAGTTAGAACAAGCCTGTTTCTTCCGCTAGGGTGGCGAGTAAACTGCCAACTGTAAATTAGGCCTAAGGAGGAGTTCGTGTTGCTCCCCCCGAGTGTATGACGAGGTTCTTGACCCAAGGGAGGTGACAGAACCTCTCTTCCAACGGCTCATCTTGTGTGTGTGTGTTTTTTTTTAACCCCCTGCACGTCGTCGTGTAATCGCACCTGCGTGTTGACACAATTTCAACCCCTCCACAGCTGCCTGATAACGTCCAGATTAAGGTAAGTTGAACACGATTTTCATTGGTGATATTCAAGTTGCTTTCATGTTCTCTGCGAATGCCATGAAACGACCTTGTGAATTTGTTTAATGGAAAAGAGGCGGTGAAAATAGATTTACAAGAAAGTGCTCTGTACGGTTAAGATGACCGGATAAATAGGTACAAATGTACAGTGGGATGCACAAATATTGCCCAGCAAACTTGTTCAAGACTGTTTTCATTAATTTTTCACTTATCCTACGTGCATTCAAGGAATGTGTATTCTAGAGCAGACGTTATATTTCAATTCTTGAATCTGTGATTGGCTAATACTTGGCTAATTTACTTGGTAATATTTACGCATTACACTCTAAGTAAGACATCAATGACATAAATCCTGCTAGGGGGTAAGGGGTGACGAGTCCCGATCTCTCCTCCACGTAGTACACCCTGGACTGCATTTGCAGACTAACGAAGCTCTGTCGCCTGGACCTACGGCCAGTATAATCCTGTCTTGGAAATATGTTGTGTGCTGTCCGTATGTGTTTGTGATTGTTCCTTAATCTATTTCATCTTATTACCATTCATCTTCGCAATTATCTAAAGATGGCAGAAAAGCGAAGTAAAGTAAATTAAATCATTCATTCATATATTCCCAGCCGGCTCCGTGGCCAAGCGCGTTAAGTGTGTTGACTTTCGATCTCGCCATGCGATTCCAGGTTCGAATCCTGTCCTGGGCATGTGTGTCCTTTGAGAGCGTTGTTTCATCAAGGTAAGAATGTACAATACAGAGAATGTCTGTAATTTCTTTCCTACTTCTTATACTCACTAAATATGCAGTCCTGGTAACGTATCTGGAGTTAAGATTTGCGGGTCACGTGTAAAAATTGTACACTTACGTCTATATATGCTGCAATTACGCTCTTCATTGCCGCGATCATTATCCATACAGAAACATAGGAACCATGTTTGATTATATGAACAAGTGACGTTCGGCATACGTTGAGCTGTCTACAGCGTTGCCACACTGCTACTTCGTTACTTGCAGAGCATTAATCGTTGAAGCATGGCGGAACAGAGGAATGATAAAATTGTTAATGTGCAACAGTTATTTAAGTGGAGTGTGGGGGAGGATGGACGTGTCCGGTAAGTTTGGCAACGGTGTTCGAGCGTACTTCTAGAAACATGGCGTCTTGCGCAGTTAGGAAGCTGTAGCTCCACGAACCATGCACGGGTAGCCCCACAAACCATTCACGGATAGCCCCACGAACCATTTCCGGTAAGGTTAGGTTAGGTTAAGCAAGCTTAGTGAAAATTGTGTTCCTAAAACAATGCGATACATCTCTAAAAAAAATCCACTTCTATCGCCTTTTTTCCCCGATTTCCACACGTAACCCCCGCATTTTAACAACAGATTCGTGATTAGAAGGCCAAATTTAGTTAGTATACTAATTTTTAACGAAATTGGAGATATTCTCTATTGTAAATTCGCTCCTTCATCAATTTCATGTAATCATCACACATTCCTATCGTCGCGATTAGCCAAAAAAAAATGACATAAAAGAGACCTAAATAAAAATATAAACACGAATTTCCGAAACACATTTTCCCTTCCCTCTCTCTCTCTCTCTCTCTCTTCATTCTTGGGATTTTCTCATATAGAATTTCCTCCTTCTTCCCTGTGTCTATCTTAACGTAATATACTTTTCTCGTAGCTAATCTAGTTAGAAAAGACTATGCTGAGTAGGGCATGACAGTTTGTGAACGTTTCTGGTATTGACAATATTCACTAGAAAAATATGCATGGAGTCAAAACAAGAGTATGTTTACTTAACGAATTCCGTGAAATTTTGGGTGGTGAGACAAAAACTTAAGTTGGCAGCTGGCGCTACCCTTGCATACAGCTGACTAGAAAGATAATAGTAGCTAAAGTATCCTTCACTATCTTCATTTACTCTAGTGCAATGCGAACTGCATGAGTTGATGCAAAAGCGTCAATATGCAAATGACATCTACTACAGCACGAATAAGCACAAATAAAAAAAATGGGAGAAAAACATGCTGCAGAATTAAATATGCCTAAAATCATTGTTAACAATGTTATATGCTTATTTTCTCAGATTTCGATTGTACAGTGAGGTTCGTAAGCGTTACCAGGCCAATTAAATCATTCATTGAGTTTTATTTTGCTCCCTAGGTGTTTCGAGACAGGCCTGGTTAACTCGGTGCACGTGTGGATTGCAGAGTGAGCAGAGGAACTGTAGCGTTGTAGGTGAGCGAGGCAGGAGGCTTCGTCGGTCGCGTTCGTGCAGTGGGAAACCTCATGTCATCCGGTTCGTGACTTAGAGTGCAGTGTGGCATTGTTCTCATGGCAGACCATGATGTGGTTTCGTGAAAAGGAGTCTTCCCCGCAGTATATTTTACTTCGTATCTCAAGCGGCTACCCCTTTCCTGCTCTGCTGCTTACTGGCTTCGAGGTGCAGCATGCAGGCGGGGAACTCGCACCGAACGGAGCGTTCGCTGATCTCCACAAGTGCACTCGAATTGCTCGGGCCTGTCTCGAGGAATAAAATTTACACGTACGGGACAGCAGCGTCAGAAGCAACGATTTTGTGGCACACGTACGGGACAGCAGCGCCAGAAGCAACGATTTTGTGGCACACGTACGGTACAGCAGCGCCAGAAGCAACGATTTTGTGGCACACGTCCGGGACAGCAGCGCCAGAAGCAACGATTTTGTGGCACACGTACGGGACAGCAGCGACAGAAGCAACGATTTTGTGGCACACGTACGGGACAGCAGCGCCAGAAGCAACGATTTTGTGGCACACGTACGGGATTTGCTTATGGCTTCTCTTCAAGACAGTCACTGTAATAGTTACAATGCCGAGACTGTATTATACTGTAAGTAGCTCGTGTGGTCACATATTAAAAAATTAATTTTTTACAATTTGAAGTCCATATTTAACTCCATTTTTTTGGTGAAAATAACTAAATGTGTATTTACATATTTAGCGTATTTTCACTACATATAAATCCGTTTTCTGCTTTTTATTAAGACTAGTTGTGTTACACGTGTTCGCAGAATAAATTGGTCACATAATGGAAATGAATAAATTACGTGTAGTTGTTTTGAATTTGCTGTGATATATATATATATATATATATATATATATATATATATATATATATGTGTGTGTGTGTGTGTGTGTGTGTGTGTGTGTGTGTGTGTGTGTGTGTGTCGGTATATATATATATATATATATATGTGTGTGTGTGGTTGTGGGTGTGTGTGTGTAAATTAGTCTGAACTACAGATAAGCAAAATAAAGGGGGAAGGGAAGAGAGAATTTTTGTTCCACGGAAGCTGAAATTCTTCTAATAGAGTAATTTTCGGTGGGTCCGGACACCACTATGTACGCCCCTGTTTAGTACCCATCAATGCAATAAAACAGTGTGATGGAATGAGTTTCATCAAGCTCTTTGCTCTCCTTAATCAGAGGGTCTACGCACGCCTATGGTTTTCATCATGACCATTTGTATCCAGCCTAACTCTTTACATTTTATAGGTGGCGTTAAGGGACTTTTGAATCACTCTGTAGTTTAGTTTTAATGCTTAAAAACACAGGGTTCAAATGAACGAAGAAGGATTTTAGTTCATGTAAAAGCTTGACGACACCCCCTGTTCCTCAGCAGCGGGACAGCGTCCACGCCACTGACGCATGCGCAGAAACCATTCCAAGGTGTGGAAGCCAACCAGCGGGAAACTCTTTCATTAATCATGCAAAGTGGGAGACCGACATATCACCGTCAGAGGAAGCAATGACCACTTAATTAGGGAGGCGGCGGTTGAGGAGACAACGCCCAGTGTGTTGGTGTATTAAGTGCTCACGAAATCATGTATTTCTTCTTCTTTCTTCCTTTTTTAAAATACTGCGGTGTCGCAGTCTTATCAGAAGTTACTTGAATAGGAAAATTTCGCACGTTTTGAATATTGATACTTGGGCGGATGTCGGCATATTAAAGAGAAGGTTTCATAAATCACAACCTATTTGTTTGCTGGCTGAGTGTGTGGCTTGTATCTCGCTACTGAAGGATATCATTACATCAATTTTGCTTGTTTCTTTGAGCTTTTGAGTCCATTTTATGTACAGAGACGCTAATTGGGAGTGGGATCCAAACGTGTGTGCATCTACCGGATATCGGCATCAATTTCGCAATCATGATCCAGCCTTGCAATTCCTCATAAAAATGGACGTATATATGTACGTATGTTTGTTCCGGCATAACTCTCGAACGCCTGGAGCAATTTCAACCAAACTTGGTACACATATGACTTACCATCTGGAAAGAAATGTTGTGCGGGTCCTGGCACCCCTAGGGGTGGGGTGGGAAGGGGGTGACATGTAACAATAACCGAAAGCGACTGATATTAGTGGGGAACGCATATTTTTCGGGGTCGCTAAGATGAATAGTGACACTTCCAATGCCTTCAACTCCAAGTGCATCACCTATCGGCATGGGGTGAGAAGGGGTGAAAAGCAAAATGTAAAAAAATGACATACTTTAGTGTCGAATCCATAGTTTTCGGAGTCGCTAAGGTAATTGGTGACATTCACGATTTGAATTTTCATATGTGTACCAAGTTTGGTTGAAATTGCTCCAGGCGTTCGAGACATTTGATTACTTTATAATTTGTATACTGTACTTATACTTTTAAATTCCTGTAAATAAAAGTAGTTATATTTTACGCTATAGTTAGAATTCATTATTTTCTTGTCTAATAGAAGATTTGGATAAATAAATACCCGGGCAACAACGCCGGATCAGCTAGTTTCCTATTTAAAAAAATGCAAAATGTCGTCGTTTTATCACTTGTATACTTCTATCCTTCCACTGCATCAGTTATGATAAACAAAAACTACACAACAGAAAAAGGACATTATTAATAATGTAACCTCAACATAATTCAGAGTACGTGCTATTTGCATGATCCAAAATTCCCAAAAGGTGAGAATTTACAAAGTAACCCAATAGATGGGTGACATTGGACCTACAAACACTCCGCACGTAGTTTGGAACCCGAGCGACATTTTCCGGCCATGTCTCACGCATTTTTATATTTCCCATAAGGATTGCACGTCCAGAAGGTAGGGGCATCCCCGCTGAACGTGCTCTATTGCCCTGAAAGGGTCCGACACTTTCATTTTTTAAAACTTGATCTCAAAGTTATGCAGAAGGTCATCGACATGACATTGCACCTCATAGAAACGAGTTGGCTGAGTGGTCAGCGTATCGCGGTACAAAGCCAGGGGTCCCATGGATGATTGTGTTCGTCCGTAATGAGAAAATGAAAACCGAGAATATAGTAAAAATTACATGAGCGAAAGTTGAGAAAATGTGTGAATGACTGTGGATACTTAAAAAGTGGTCAAGGCGATAGATTCGCATTGTAGAGGACTCCGATTGAACCTGCATAGGTTTCCTATGATTTTTATTTACTTAATCCAGACGAAAGCGGGAATATATTCGTTAATTAACATAACAGACTCTACCTTCTTGATCCTTCAACTCATAATCATAAGTCATATACATGTCCAACAATTTAAATTTGAAATAAAATATGAATTATTTTGAAAAACAGTCTTTCCAATGTTGTAGCTTACTTTACTTTGTAGATCTTAAGAGATCAAAGTTTAAAAACCTTATATATATATATATATATATATATATATAGAGAGAGAGAGAGAGAGAGAGAGAGAGAGAGAGAGAGAGAGAGAGAGAGAGAGAGAGAGAGAGAGAGCTCACATCCATAAACTCCCTGGATTTAATCTTGAAGCTAGTCAGAGAATATGTAAAGTTTGTAAGCAATATTCTGCTGCAGGTAGTGTACAGTGTAGTCTACTTCGCAAGCGCACGTGGTGTATGGGGATCGATAAGTGGGCAGACTTCTCTGCACGTCTCACTCATTACACAAGTCTCAACCAACCTTCCCGCCCTTCGCCTTCTGACTTCAGCCGAAATGCTGGCATTATACCTTTTTGATCAAGGCCCGAAAAATGGCAGTGTATTTATGCAAGAGAATTAAACCTAACAAGCGTAACTTAGCAATGAAGGCATTCCTCGCTTACGTCAGAAGGCGAAGAGGTTGTTGAGCCTTGTGTGATGAGTGAAACCGCTTCTTCTGCAGTGCCAGAGACAAGATTCGCGCCGACTGCGCAAAGCATATGCGCTGTAACCTTCTGCGCATGCGCCTTAAGAACCGAAAGCGACTTATAAGAACTTTCTTTGTAACGGCGCATGCTCAGTCTTATCAAACATGCGCATGAGATTCTAATCAGATAACCAAGTCATGTCGGGCTTTTGAGGGCCTCCCCGATGGCACAGCGGTAGCGTCGTCGCCTTGTAATCAAGGGTTCCCGGGTTCGATACCCGGTGGAGGCACATAGTGGTTCGCATCCCACTTTAAACTGTAGGTCCAGTCCCGATTAGCCTTAATGTGCACCAAATCAGTCAATCATGTCGGGCTTTTGGCATTCAAAACCGATTGAGTTGAGATTAAATATGGGTATCCAGGCAGACAGACCTACTTCCTGACGTGTGAAACCAAAATAACAAACCCAGACTACTAAAGACAAAGGGAAGTAATTCCAATACAGCAAAACATAGTTTCGACGATATCAATAAAAAGCAGACGATTTAAATTGTGTGCGTTCCTTGGAGAGCTGCCCAGTCTGCTGCAGCAATCGAGAAAGTTAACGAAGCAAGAAGACAACCCTGGACTGCAGATGAGCGATGGTCTGGTTTACCGCCAGCGAGTATGCTGTGATATGCACAAGGTTTAAATGTGCGATCTGTATCCCTTCATTGTCTCAGTTGTTCTGAAGGACATTTGTTAGAAAATGAAAAACGAAACTGTCAAAACCAATATACCTTCTGATAAACTTGTATTTCACCCCCTCATTTTTTTTTCTGAGCAGCAGGAGCATTGATATCGTGTGGGCAAGAGTAGGCTCTAGCCCACCATCAAATTGCCTTCTAGTCCACCCCCAGCCCAGTCATGCAGCTAACATTCCGTTTGCTTTGACTGAGGTTATAGACGCAAGTGCGCATGCGTTAACTGGACGAGTCCTGTGGCAAATAGGAGTAACGGCAGAAAGTAGAACGCTGACGGGGAACCAAGTTACGCTGCCATGAGCGTCGCCGGAATCTTTTGTAGGGAGGATCAGACCATTGATAAAAGTTGAATTATCAGCATATAGCACCGTGCCATGAAGGCATATTCAGGGGATGTGGGGTAGAACCCTATACATTCACGATCTCGACCATTCTGGAAGTGATGTGAGCAGCACCCCCCCCCCCCCCAAGGATTGGCCCCCCAGGTACCCATTGATTGGGGGCTGGGTGAGTCCCAGAGCCGGGCCGGAAAATTCCTACGTTAGATCACCCACCCCGGGAATCGAACACGGGTCTCCCGCATGGAAGTCAGATTGTTTCATCTTAACACTAGAAGGACGAGTGACCCTATTTTTATTGTAATTTTGACAATGTTAATTTTTCTTCTCAGCTTGCATGTTCTCTGACTTTTAACAAATATTAATGTGTAAAAAGTTAAACTTTTATCTCACGTGTAAAGGAGAATATGTTGGATTACTACTATAAATACGATCACCCGTCATTTTGACGGGTACAGTTTTTAACTAGATGCATCTGTTAGCAGTAGCGTATTCTAAGTGTGAGTAAACCAGTGATGTGCGTCTACGCGTAAACAATTATAGTCTACATTCTACACGTAGACTATTTTATACACGTATTTTACGTAATCTATGTAAACAACGTGGCGAAAGGTGATAACTTAGCAAAGGGTGCAGTGGAATTAAAATAAAATTATACTGCGTATCAGTTGCTGATGTGTGAAGTTAAATTTTCATACTCTTCCTTCCAAATTCGAACAATTTCTCACCTAGGAAGAAACCTAACATAGGAAATATTCTATAGTTCAAATCACAAACCCTGACACCTTCTGTAAACAAAACCACCTGCATGCAGAAAGCATTGCAAACTCATAGAAGTAAAATAATCCACACGAAAATCCAGCGTTGTTACAGGATTCATTACGTAAGGTAAAACAATGGCAAATTTGTAGTATGGGATACGCTGCCGCAAATGACGTCTCACTTTAAACCCAATGCTCTTTCTTTTTTCACTTATTGCTTCACCTTTATGGTTAACTCTTTGCACCAGTAATCATTTCCCATAAATTTGGCTTCTTTCTTTGAATATATTTTACTTGCATTTTTTAGACAAAATGATATAACATGGTAATGTATATTTCTAAGGTTTGATATAGATAGGAGTGTATTTGAAATTTGTTTGTACATTTTATGTAAATTGTATCTTATGTAGCCTAAATAAAATATATAATGGGCATAAACAGCCATATGCATTGCTGTAAGTCCAATAAATATATTGATGATGATCAAAACAAGACAAAAAGTTCGTAAATTTATTGCAATTGGAAACTTTGACAAGCATCCTAATAACGATTTTTGTTCCGCCAAATATAGTGCACTTCGTAAAATAACTTGGTGACATGGCAAGGCAAGATAAGTGTGAACATTTTGTAGTAATATAACTTTCAATGGGTAACAGTAGTATAAGCCGGAGACGGATTTCTTAAAATTTACAGGAGAAAAGACGAGAAAGTACTTACGAAATTGCGTTCTTGAGGACTTTCTGAAGCCGGGGAAATTGTTTTTTAGAATCGTGCAACGTATTTTGCCTGTGAATAAGGTATTTTTCGTCAATCATGCATCTCCGTTGTACGATAGCTCGTGCCGCCATTACCGTCGACTACTTGAATCAAATGTTCCGTGCGTTCGGTTATGTAACCCCCTCACAGTGTAGCAACCACGCGGAAGTTTGACAAGATGACGTGTGAGCGGTTTTTTTTATCTAATGTAAGGTAAGACTCTAGTTTACGTCCTTTTCCTAAGGAATACGTGTCATATATCGTTGGAAAGCTTATTTTGTAAGGAATTCAACAACGTAAATCCCAAATCGAGCAAAAATTTCCTGAAGGAGTAAACCGAGAAAAACCGATGTTGTCCGGATATGCGCAATTGAACGTAATGGGGAATTTTTTAGATGATGAAGCACATATTTAGGGGTGAAATGATTGCTAATGGAACCTATCCTAACAGGCCTAACCTAACCTCGTAGGCATACCTCGACCCCGTGAATGGATAGTGGGGCTATCGTGAACAAATCGAGAAAAAACGATGTTGTCCGGATATGCGCAATTGAACGTACTGAGGAATTTTTTAGATGATGAAGCACATATTTAGGGGTGAAATGAGTGCTAATGGAACCTAACCTAACAGGCCTAACCTAACCTCGTAGGCATACCTCGACCCCGTGAATGGATAGTGGGGCTATCGTGAACAGAAAGTGTAAAAAGAAAAAGGTACTTACCCGAAGAGATGCCGGGTGCCGCACCACGATCGCGCACCGCGAACGCAAAGAAGCAATCACCATGCAGATAAGGACGTAAAGTAGAGTCTAGCCTCAATTTTCGCTTAAAAACCTTTTGTGAATAGTTTGTGCGGCATTTATCGGTTCATAAGTTTGGAAACACTGCACATCAGCTGACGATACTGCATATCAGCTGACGATAGACAACGTGAGTCAAAATTTGCCCGCCGAATTAGCAACGACCAATAAATGATTATAATGTTAAAAATAACGCTTTCTTCTTGGGAAAAAAAAGTGATCCCCAGCTTGAAAAATCTTCCGCTATGCATATGAGGTAAGTAGCAATGATTTTTATTTGAAAACAAACGAGTTTAATGTGTCTCCGGCTTATACTACTGTTACCCTTTCAATGAGCTTAGAGATTTGTGTACATAATGATATTTTATAACATTGGTTATTTTCTAAAAATAATCATGTGAACAGCAAGGAAGTAGTGCAACTTAGTAATATTGCTTGACTTAGCCTTAGAAAAATAACATGCCGAGTTCTATGCGTGAGGGAAAGTCTCCGTTTACTCCGAGCTTGTTTTCAAAACACCAGCAAGGACAGCCTTTGAAAAGGGGTGAGAAACAGATTCTACTCAATATTTATGTAACGTTCTGTCAGTGGGATCCTGAGAAACCAGTAAATGAAGTGGTTAAGTTGGTATCCCAGTGCAGTGGTGTGTCAGTGTCTGCAGTTTTAAGGGATATGAAAGAGAGAATGACCGGGAGAGTAACAATGTATGCGGCTGCATATTCGTCTGATGTTTTGAGAGCGGGTTCTCACATTCAGAGGTTCTTATATAAAATGAATAGGTGCGGCGAACTATGAGTGTAACAGCAGATGATTGCGGTCATGGATCAGCTGACGCGGAGTGATACATCGAATCGGTGAGACGGTTTGTTTACAGAAGGTCTCAGGGATGGTGATTTAGACCTTAGTGCTTTATGGGGAAAAGACCACTCTTGCCTCACGACTGCCATCTGTTGTTGTTTTTTGCATACTATTTATCTTCTTCCATCGTTGATAATAGAAGAGAAGAGAAATTTTGTTGTAAATAGGATTCTTTTCATTTCTTTAGGAACCAATATAGTGAATATGTCACTTTCCTTTCATGAAACCCTTGAAAATTAATTTTAATGCACTTTAGATTGTCTACGTAGTCTATGTAAACTACAACCCAATGTAATCTACGCGTAGATTACGTGTAGACAACGCATGAAGACGTAAACTTATAGTCTACTGCACATCACTGGAGTAAACCTTAGTTCATTTTTGCTCATTGTTGTTCGTCTAAAGGACGTATTTTCAATTGATTGATTGATTGATTTAGTTTATTTTACTTCGCGTTTTGTGCCTCTTGGCTAATTTGCGAAGATGGGGATGAGTGATGAAATTATGAAATTGATGAATGAACATTCACAAACAACCAAGCCCGACCAGGATTCGAACCTGGGACCCTTGGCGTCGCAGCGCGATGTGCTAACCACTCGGCCACAGGGTTGGGCACGTATTTTCAAGTTGAATGTTAGTTCAGATACGTAGGTCAACGAATTATCTAGAGTCTAAAGTCTTTGGATACCCTTTTATTTTGAAACCTGACAGGAATATGTGAAATCTGGTAATGGGAGATGGTGGAAGAGGGTAGGCGCAACTTGTAGCGTACATGGTTACCATTGCCACCATCTTGAAATCCGCCATCTTGAACGCAGGTTCGAAATTTCAAATGGGAAGGGGGGCATGTAGCATATCAAATTACACTCGTGAGCTCAGGAATTCAAAAATGTAATTGTTTCTTTGATATCTTGTATCATTTGCAACTTATGAATACTCAAAGTTTGAAAATCACCTACCAACGGACGCTACAGCACATGTTCTATTGACAACTTCTATTCGCTTACTCTACTTCATTATCTGCTTGATTTGTCAGATGTCGAATCTGAGGAAGAGGACAATATTTATGAATATTGTGAGTTCAGAGTAGATAATGACAATGCCGGAATAGATGTTCATTACATACGATTTACGAACTTGTCTGCAAGTTGTCTACATTGAAGATGTGCAACATGATGGCAATACATGTGAACAGTGCCACTTTTTGCTAAGTGCAAAGATGGGGATGAGTGATGATATGATTAAATTGATGAATAGACACATGCCCAGACCGGGATTCGAACCTAAAAACCCTGGTGTTGCAGCGCGATGTGATAACCACTACGCCACAGAGGTCGGCGTTTTCTTATTTCCAAGTGAGCGTTCGTGTAATTCTAATTTTTATGATAGAATAACGTAATTATATTTTTCAAAAGTTCCCTCCAATGAAAAAGGCAATCGTAATATAAATGGTAAGGAAAAATATTTCTATAAATACAAAGACTCAAAAATAAATAAAAATACACCCATGAAAAAATAAAGGAATAAAATAAATAAATACATGAAATACACATTCACACCTTGATGTTGACAAGTGATTTATTTATATATTTATGGATATATTTCATTATAATTTCATTAATTTAACTCTACGTCTTCCATGATTTAACTGAATATGAATAACACGGTCCTTCTGACCAGACATTTTATTCCTTATGTGTCCCTCTATTAGCCACTGCATTAGGCAGAATTTGTAATGAATATTTATAATGATGTGAAAATAAATTAAATGTAGAAATTCAGGTGTTGTTATACGCTCAGAATAAAAGCAGTGAGAAATATTGTATGGAAAAACTATACCCGTCAATATGACGGGTTCCCTAATAGGTAGCTAGGAAGTGACCGCCCTCCTAGTGTTGAAAATGCTGCGGCTAAAAAATAGAAAAATTAGTTGACAAGAGTCCACGATGCAGAGAATCAAAATCATGTGACTCATCGACATCTCGGACTTGTCGAATTCTAGCTTAAAGCAACATAAATTATCTTCACTGTTGCTTCTTAGCAAGATTTCATACCAGGGTTGTTAAAGGTTCAGGAATTTTAAATAAATTCAATTCCGGGCCAGGAAAGAAATCAGCAAGCGTAAATGGTTTCTGGACCGTAAAGAACCTTTTTATCTGTAAAGTATTTCAATTCGGTCCAGGAACCTTTTTCCCGATCAATTTAAATACGGTCCGGGAACCTTTTTTTCTGAATGAATTTAAATTCGGTCCAGGAACCTTTTTTCAATGAAACAATACCCAACGTGGACCGAATTTAAATTGCTCGAGAAAAAAGTTCCGGTGCTGCAGCGAAACCCAATAGAATTGATTAGAATTTATGGGGCCTTTAACAACCCTCTTCGCACCGAGGCAACACATGCCACTGTGCCACTTGAACGAACCTCTGAACTGCAGCGTTTCACACCGTAGCCACATGACACGCTGCATATTTATTGGTGAGGTCAAATGTCACTTGTCGCTTGGGTGTGAAATCTCCCTTATAAAAGAAAATCTCATTTATGACGTAGGGCGGTAGGCTACATAACACTCAGAAACAAAGACTGTGTTTACGTGATCGCTATAAATACTTGAATAACGAACGCAAAATGGAAGACTTGAAGCCATCGTACTCCTTAATGTTTTTCACTCAAGTGTTGTTCCTTTTAAAAATCGTGACGAATTGTTTTGCTTTGTTGCATATGTTGCTCATAAAGCGTGACCAAGCTTCTTTTATGACCTCATTACTTACATATTAACAGGATTTGCCTGTATTGGACCACACCAGTGGCTATCTTCACAAGTTACAGCATTTTTTAAAATGTTACCTTGAGTAAAATGCCCAATATTCATATGAAACTTGGAAAGTTGTGGTTAGAAAAGACACCGTATAAAATCCTTGTATGCAAGGACAGATTTAGGCCTTGGCTTATTAGGTTCGAGCCTAGGGCGCAAAATGTTGATTCATTTAACATCTTATATACAGGGTATTTCAAAAAGAATCATCCGATTTGAAAAGACTATATATTTTTTATTTATCAAACCAGGAACTTGAATTGCTTTTAAAATACACAGTTACACATAAATTTTTACGTAACAAATAACAAATATTCATAAGTGCTCAATATGACTCCTTTGGACGCTCGGCATATGTCCATTCGGTAAGAGAATTAGTCCCATACAGATGGGAACATGCTGCTGTGCACAGACAACCTGTGTCTTTGAACTGTTTGTCTCAAAGTCGAATACTCTGTGCGGTAGGAGGTTCAACACCATACTGTCACCGAAATTCACGCTGCACTGTTGTAACAGATTCACACACTTCAAAGCGCAGTACACAGAAAGCTTTTTGTTGCTACGTCGCCATCTTGCTTCAATCTGATGCGACTGCGAGCGCGGGGGAAAGGGGCGCGGGGTGCGCGCTACTGCTACCTGCCGTCAATCGTGTGAAACTCACGAATATCTTCTTCCTAACAGTACGTTGTTCCATGTGTTTTAGCGAACGGTTACCGAGTTAAACAGTGGCGTATGCTGATTCTAACGAGTGGGTAATCTCCGACCCTTGATCCTCAAACTCCAAAAGTTTCCGTGCAATTTATGTCAGGATCCATATTGGATTTAGGAATATTGCGTCGGAATGTTTGTCTTATTGCTACGACCACAATCAATTAATTCTCGTTATTGCAGTTTAATATACGTGTAGAATTTCAAATAATAAAACAAGACAGTATTATAAAGCTATAAAAAAACAGCCTGTGAAATATAAAATGAAAGACGTGCACTAGTGAAATAAAAACCCGCAATATTAATTTAAGTGCAAAATTCAACTTACTCCAGGACCCGATTACTTGTGCCGTACCACATCCAAAGCACGCTGTTTGTCCAGTTGCACGTCAATACGTGTCTGTGCGAAAGATTGCAGCTTAACAAGGGAAGTTATGTGACTTTTGGATTTTTCATGTTTGGCACAAGTGTTGCAAAGATTACAGTATCCGCCACGCGTCCATACATTCAGTCCATACATTTTCAGCCCCGAAAAGTAAGCACGGCCAACAAAAAAGCAAAGCTTATTAACACTTATACTTCCTGTCAACCATGGTGTTTTGTCAGAATTTGCTTGCGAAAATGCGTCACATATTCCCGATTTTTGTCTTTGTGTGTAGAAGTAAGTTCAAGCGATGACACTGGCCTACCTGTATTAACAATTTGCAACTTCTCCTGAAAAGATCTTGTTCCAAAAAGTTTCACCAGCAAATCTTGTATCACATCCATTACCCTTTAACACAGCACTATCACGACAAACACTAACACCTAAATAAATAATAAACAGGAAGCACAGCACGAAGCCAACGACTACACGCATTCAGTTTCACGCGCCAAACTTCTGTTGTTGTGTTCCTGGCTCAGAATGAAATTCCCTATGAATGATAAAAAAAAAAAAAAAATCCCTTTCCGAGCTCGAAATTACAGGTTTTAAAAGTTCGAATCATTGCAGGCCAGAGCCAGAATTTTATTTCGGGATGGGGATCATCCCTTATTAGCAGCCGCCACATAAAGTTGAAACAGTGGGGTTAGAAGTCCTGAAGATGAATCTCAGATTATTACAACGTATTATGCAAGGTGTTTAATCCTGCTAATGAAGTAAAATTAATTACCACTATACACTTTTTAAATTAGATATTTGTAGGATTTCGGGGAGGGGGGTTTCAGCCCCCCGAGTCCTCCACCTGGCTACGTGCCTGATGTGTTTTCTTTCGTTTTATGTTTAATTCGTTCATCTTCATCACTATTAATCTAAAGAGGCGGAATATAGCAACTTAAATTAATATATGTATAAAATTTATTTTTGATATCTTTCACTTTAAAAAATATTCAGTTCCGTGAAGGAAGTATTCTCGCTGCTTTTGAAGATTAGAGACGAGAAACAATCACTATTTTTGTAAATACAATGATGGGGGAAGTCAGCATATATGTGCTTTAATTGCTTAAGCTTTGAATTTTAATTTAGTTTGCTTCATCTTCAATATTTAAGCTTTTTCCTTTTGATAAATTTATGTTCAAGTAACAGAAATCAGCAAGACAGAAGCAAATGTAAAGTGAAAATTAGCGTAGAATTGGTTTGCACATGTTATTCAATTTTCCTGTTCTTCGCACTCTACCGGGTATGTTTTGCCCTAGTTCAGCGGAGGGAACTGTAAAGGCTCTGAAGGTTGGGAGTGCGACCGGTGGACTCTCACAAGAAGGAGGTTACCCTGGGCACGGAATCGCCGCGCCTGAGAAGCAGTGTTTCCTCCCCTCTCTCCTCCCTCCTCGCCAAGGGTTGTAAGGGAAGCGGGAGGAATGACGTCAGGGTGAGATTCCCTAACGTCATTCCACCGGCTGGAGAAAGGTTCCCGGACATTCAGCGGCAAACGGTTGGAAGCATTCGCGCGCTGGAAGCAAAGAAAAGTATGCATCGAAATTGGTTTGGAAGAATATTGCGAAGAAATGTGTGTGTATATATATACAGGGTGTCATTTTAATGGCGCCCACGGACCACGGAAACGTATAGAGGACATCAAAACAAACAACTTTTCTCAGTAACATTTTTCTCTTTGGTGCGTCGTTTCGGCGCTACAGTCGTTCAAAAAAGCCCGTTTTGCCGCCTGAATGCTGGCAACCACACACAACTTTTGATTGCATTTGTGACGCCATATCCCGTCGTGAAGCGATGCGTTCCAGGGTTGCCAGGAACACACACACTCTGTGAAAAATGACATAGCTACAATGAGCCACATTATGTACCGTAACACAAAACGAGAAAATACGTTCTGTAACCTAACCGGAAGTAAACAAACAATACGAAAAATAGTAGAAAGAAAATAGAATTCAAGTGAAAGTGGTCATATCGAATTTTGTCTCAGCTTACATGTCAAATATTTGCAAATCTTGTTACCAAGTTGGCATCTACAATTTAGTCTATCCACTTCGTCCTTCTGATACTAGTTGTCTGTGACACACTGAACAGATGACAAAATAGAAATGATTGGTTGATTTGGTGTTTTAAGTCCACTTTGTACACAGTAAGGCTAATCGGGACTGGACCTACAGTTTAAAGTGGGATCCGAACCACTATGTGCCTCCACCGGGTATCGAACCCGGGACCACTTAAAATAGAAATGAAAGAACTCAAAATTCCAAAGGTAAGCAACAGATAATATAATGTATATTCAGAGCATTATGAGGCAAGTGGTAAAAATGGTTGAAAATACAGGGATATATGTAGTAGTAATACAAGCTCTAAGACGACTATGTGTTTATCTATGCACCGGATACACATGTAATAGTTTGCAAATGTGAACAGGGCAGTATATTCGTTACTGATTCATCATTAGATTGTTACTGTGGTTGTACGTGTTTTAGCCGTAATGTAACAACGTGAACCTCGGATACTTCCGTTATCAGCACAAAAGTACCACAAGGCATCTGGACACAAACCTGTAGATATCAACCTTGCAACGAGATTTGCAAATATTTGACATGAAACTGGGCGTAAACAGCCACATGTAAGCTGTAAGTCCAATAAAATTTATTGTTGTTGATATTTTAGATGTAGTCTGAGACAAAAGCCGACATTGTCATTTCATTTTGAATACGTTTTTTACCATTTCTCTTATCGGTGGTTCAGTTTCTTATTTTCCAATGTATTACAATTTTGTGATATGCAGTTTTCGAAGTGGAAATTCCTAAAGGTGAATTTCCTTGTTCAAGTTTGAGGATAGAAGGAAGGATATTTGCATGGATCGACTTGAAGACAATGCAGCAGGTGGAGGAGGATGCTTATTCAAATTCGAGCAGTGCTGATCTATTAATAAAACTGTTCTTGTTTATGAATAAGTCTTCAAGAAATATATGATCAGTGGTCAATCGAAAAGACATGGTGGCATCGTTAAAATTATGAATGATAATAAAGAGGTCCACTAAGACAAGAATTAAACAGGGTGTCTGCGGAAACAACCTTTTTTTGGATGCGGGGGGGGGTGGTTAAGTCCTTCCAAGCGGTATTTCATTGAATGACAAATTTTCAGTGAATACATTTCCATTGCAGCTTTATTATCTATCTCTCAAGACTGGGTCCGCTGCTATTTCTTCGTAGCAGATTGCAATTGACCTTGTGATGTTAGGTCACCTAGAGGTCCAGTTCAACCCCTGTAACTGAACTGATAAATTTGCTTTAGCATATTACTCAGTATTAGTATTAGTATTAGAAGCCTAACGTCAGCGGCTCTTAACATTGAATCATGACCTGGTGCTACCTCTAAACGATTCTCCCAAAACAATATTTTTTCAATATCTGTGTATTCTGTATATGTAACCTCATTAAATAGCGTTTCAAGCAAAAAATACAAGGAACACGATTCACGAGAAATAGCGGGAAGCTTTCTCCTCCTCCAAAATATATCTGGCTGAGCTGCTGCGTTGAAGTACAAGATAAATTTTTTTCAGATTCATCTTCCAGTTATTTATCATAAATTGAGGCCACCTTTATTTAGTTCCAAGAAGGCACTACCATGTATATAAGTCGAAGACAAAAATGGGGAAGCGGAATATTTTGGGGTAAAAGTTATTTTTTTTCATTCTGGCATCATAATTTTTTGTCACAAAGGGGGAGGGGGCAAAGTTTTACTTGCAGGGGGGGCCCAGAGAACTGCCCTACGCCACTGATACTCAATCAAAAAGGCATAGTATCAACCAGTAACGTGTTTAGAATTGTAACGAGCTACGTCATATCGAGTACGAACAAAAGGGTCGGTATTAACAACATGTACATATATAAATATAATGAGTTTTTAAACTCCATAGTCAGTAGTTATAATGATTTCCATCGAACCTAAACATCAATTGTATTTTAATCATTCATCAGGCCTATTTTAATGTACTTACCATGTATACTTTAATGTATATATCATTTATATTTTATTGTACCTCTTATTGTATTTAGCATTTCTTTTGTACAGTCACATCTTTATCATTCAATCTTGTATTATAAAGTTATGACTTTTATATATTTACATGTATACGTACTGCTGTACTAAGACCAGCCAACTGTTTTTCAGCAAGATAATACTAGCATAAATAAATAAATAAAATAAAAGTATATAATATTGGTAAAAAAGGACGGCCTTTTACAGATTCACCACATGACAACTTGCAATATCAGTTGGCAGGATAAATGTTAATTTTGTGGCTTATTTTTGTGGTCTTAGGAACTTCTGAAGTAGTGAGTGGATTAACCTTTAAACAACCAATGGGTCATATATGACCCATGGTGCCGAATACAACATTCACGTGCTTTTAGGAGCTTCATACTTGTATCTTCATACTTGTATGTGAGGTTGTAAACGCTGACAGATGTTGAGATAAGACTTTGAAATGTCATGTGGAAGAAAACCAACCCACCCAGGACTCCCCCCCCCCACTCCAAAGTTACATGTGGAAGCTGGCGCGAATTTTAAATTTGTACACTTATTTGACAAAAATGTTATAACTCGTAGATTATTTAACCAATCTATTTCCGGTAACTTTTGTTTTTCCGCTAAAACATCAGGGCATGCAACCGTGCAGGAATCAAAACGCCAAAGCCAATAAGAGGGGTTGGGTGGGCCCCCAACTTTCAATGAAAAAATCATAAAAATGGAGAGTTTGCCCCCTCTTCCCCCGCTATTTTTGGAAGGGGAGGCAAACTTTAGCCTTATTTTTTAAAGAATGGTCTTTTCTCAACCGAATGAAAGTCATTTCATGTTCCTGGGTGCATTACATTATCGAATATGTGAAAAACTCCCCATTTTTATCTAAAAAATAAAGTATACAAAGACAATCCGCACACCATTAAAAGAGAGTATTGTACGAAAAATCGGGAGAATTACAGTAGACGAACTTGCACGTGTAAATGCCAATTTCCTTCGGAGATGCCAGGCATGTGTTGCAGCATAGGGACATCATTTTCAACACCTTCTGTAGTCAAGGTTAGTACACAATATGAAAACTGTAATTTTAATAGCCGACTCTAGCAACTGTCGCTAACCCGTTCACCGGGAAAAACAAGCGCTTATGCCGAGCAGCTTGCCGCCGAGTCCCGTAGCGAATGTCAGGGAATGCTCTGTATTTTTGCCTAATAGAAACCTGCGGCTCACCGCGGTAGGTGTTGCAAATGCTTTGAAATCAAAAACCTAATATAACGCCAGATGAAGTTTTATTTTATAATGGAGACTATCAATTATTAGTAAAGATTTCATTTGAAAAAACACCGAATATGCATTTTCGATTTTCAGCGTTTCCGAATTTCAAAACTCTCGTCACCGAAGATTCCGGGTTCAAATCGAGACATGCGCGTGTGAGTGTCCTCATGGTCGCCAATTTGCCAAAAGTGGCACAAAAACTACTTTAAATAACACAAATACGAATTTCAAAATGCCTCTGCACATACTCCCACAGTACTTAGTAAATTGTAATCTTACATCGTAACTGGTTTAATTATTGGGTTGGTGCATAAGTTCGACGGTGCTGTGCTGTTAGCGAACGTGCTCGTATACGTGCTCGATACGTGCTCGTATCGAACACGTGCTCTCAGCGACCACAGTTACGGAAGGATTTGCAGGTGCGTGCTGTTAGCGAACACGCAAACTTGTCCTGTCTTATATCTCCTTGAATCTGGTCAGCATGCAAGTGTTGCCAGTGATAAGCCAACCTGCGTGGAGAAACACCTCAGTGGCTTTTGCCTCTTGACCTGACCTGACTCACCCCTGATCATTCTTCAATCGGGTCTTCCTTGTCGCACAACAGTTTTGCTACCTGGTGTTCTGACGTCAGACGAAAAATGCCTACAAGGTTAGGTTAGGCCTGTTAGGTTAGGTTCCATTAGCATAAATACAATGAAAAATTATTATTTAGGCTAAGAGAACTAAACATAGCCAGCCTAACCTGACAACGTAAACATTTGCCTAAAATTAAAAAGCTTTCTCCCGTGACATCAGAACACAAGGTTGCTCAAGTGTTGTGCAATAAGTGAGACCTTCTTCAGTCGACTGTGAAATCAGCAAGATGAGTGAAATAGAATTGCAAATATATAATTGACAAAACATTTCATGTAGTTAACCTAAATTGTTGAGGATCCTTCATTTAGCTAATTTCGAACACAAAATGATTATAAGGTATCACTGGCAACACTTGCATATTGACCACTTTCAAGGACAAACAAGACAGGGCAAGATTGTGTGTTCGCTAGCAGCACGCACGTGCAAATCCTTTCCTTCCTGTGTTCGCTGAGAGCACGTGTTCGCTACGAGCACGTTCGCTACGAGCACGGAATCAGTTCGTCATGTTTGTGTTAGTATGGCAACACTGCGGTGTTAGGAGTTAGTTTATCGTTTAATGTTCATCAGTTAGAGTTGCATTGTTGTGCTTGTGAATACGCATTGAATTTTATAGATTTGAAGAAAGACGATGTTATTTATAAGGTAAAGAACAATAAGTGTCCAGTGGGAAAAAAAACAACATTTCCGACATATTCTTCTATCTGAGTTTAACATAGGGGCACAGACAACGCAGCGGGTCGAAACATTTGTCCCTTGTACGGGGAGAATGCCAAAGGCGAAATCAGGCAAGAAAATAGTTTTGTAATTACAAAGATAACAATATTCAGGGGCGGCTGATTATAAAATTTTCACCCGGTAGTGGTGAATTTTTGGCGTCCCCAGACTTTTCACCCTGCCTTGCATAACTTTCCATCCTGGTCCCCCCACTTTCCACTACCAATAAAAACCTTGACCATATTACGTATTTACGGTTTTGAATAAGAAACATGATAGCCCTATTTTAAATATTTTTCATTTTCATTGTTTATTGTTCTTTGTTTTTATTGATTTGTGTATCTGTGACAAGGGTTTGTCGTAAGAACGGCCCATGAGGACGAAACATGATTCCTTACGCTGACGCTGAATTTTCTTGTTGAAGTGCCGTTTCCTTGACTTCCATCTGCTTTGAGGTTGTGGTATTGGCGTAGTGCGATGATTGGGCTTCTGTTACCCCTGCAACTGTTGTTCGAGGTTCGGTCTGTGTTGGCAGTAAAATTGTGAACTGAAAGTTGTGGTCCTAAGAAGGGCCGACTAAAATGTTGGTCCTAAGAAGGGTCTTTTTTTGCTATGACAATGTATGTTGCGTTTTAGTTGTTAATTTCAATTTCAATTCCTTACATTTTCTCTTGATTACTTCTTTATGCGCACCTAACAACTGACTGCAGGCTTGAACTTATTGAGAGATGAAACCCACTTCTATTTTTCTTTTTATCTACTATTACCTACTTTTAGTACATTGTTTTCATATTTTTTCAACATCTTTCTAATATAACTTAACTTTCACTAAATCGACAGTTGTCCTCCAACAATGTATTAATATTAATTCATCTTGTGCTGCCATCTGTTTTCCTATTTTAAAACCACTTTCATTCCTTCTCGTCTTATTCTTTCTAATATGAAATTATCTAGTTTGAAACGATTCTTTTTAATTGTACATTGTTTCCTCGATTGTAGCCTCCTGTGACCGAGAATCTCGGACAATAATTCTCGGTCTCCTATCGACACATTTCTTGTCTCGGCACCAGCCAGTTTAATTCATTGGGCGTAACATGAATAGGTGCAATTCAAAGTACAATCTGAGCCAATGGCCTTTCCCCATGTAATCCATTTCACTGACAGCTAACACCGCACTGTCCTGCAGTGTCCATCGCTATTCAAAATACTACTCGTGTATTAATTAGCATTTGTAGTTGCTGAAATCGCCGCTCGTAGCGCTATAGTAGTGGCTGAATTCTCTCGCAATTTTAGCGTTTTTCCTTGTTAATTGAAGTCCATGGTCTTGTAAAGGGACCCCAGCATTGTGTTGGGAATAATTTCCTTTTAGCGCAGGATGGTACTATTGCGTTGTTGGATGTAACTTAGGACATTGTAGTCAGGGTTGTTAAAGGTCGAGGAATTTTAGATAAATTCAATTCCGGTCCAGGAGAGAAAATCAGCAAGCGTAAATGGGTTCTGGACCGTAAAGAACCTTTTTATTTAAAGTATTTCAACTCTGTCCAGGAACCTTTTTTCAATGAAACAATGTGCAACTTGGACCAAATTTAAATTGTACGAGAAAAAAATGTTCTAGTCCGGCAGCGGAACCCAATAGAATTAATGGGTTAGTGGATCTTGAACAACCCTGATTGTAATCCCACTAAGTTTATCTTTGTGTTAATTGGACAGGGTTTTATCCAGATTTTTGCCTGCAAAGGATGTTGCGAAAAATTTGAGGGGGCGCGTTCTATGGGCCTGAACGCTTGGAAAGTACCCCTGGAAAACTATTGTCTGTCCAAAATTATATATTTCACACATTGCAGTCACAGTAATTTACATTATTTATAAGAACTGTTAAGGATTAGTACAGATCAGTGTTTTTTAAAGGTGGTGGGGTGGTAGTGGTTGGGAAAGTAGCCATAAAGTAGAAAAAACCTTTTGCTGAAGCAAGACCGCCAGCTGGGAGGGGCCAGGGGTGCACTTGCCTCCCTACGATTTCTGGCCGGAGTTAATGAAATTGGAATGGTGAAATTGTAGCCATATTTTTTAACAAAAAATATTTGTTTTCTGTGATTTACAAGCCGTAATTTACAGCAACTATTATTATTATTATTATTATTTGAAATAGGGTTACATTTAAGCTTACAGTCTATTTTACAGTTATTATCTAACTATAAAAAAACAGCTTCTTGTCGTACATGAATTAATATATTAAATATCCAGTTATGCAAATTCTATGTAAATGCACAGAATATGGAAATTTCAAATGTATGTAATTTTTTAAAAAAAACATAAGTAGTATTAGTAGTGGTAGTGGTAATAATAATAATAACCACAAAAAATAGCAATAATAATAATAAAAGTTTCTATAACTGCCCCCCGAGAAAAATCCTGCAGGCGCCCTTGGGCAGAAGCCCTTTGCTTACTCCTCTAAAAGAAATCCTTTCTTGCCAACCCTATTCCTGGGGACACCCCTGGGTGAGGGATGTTGAGGTGAATATTACGCAAATAGGATACTACGCACAGAACTGGAAATGCGTCTAAACCAAGGTTGATCAACATTTGTTGCATTATTTGACACAGTTAAACGTATAACTTTTTGTTTTCTTTGAAAATATCGTGCCTGATCTCAATTGATGCATGTTTAGTGCATCTGCAGCTGATAACAATGCCCTTTCATGCATTTCTCTGTGTATTTTGATGCACCAAAAAGTGCATCATTAGGGGTTGATTCATTTAAATGTGCTACTGGAACTAAGGCATTTGTGTCAGTTGACACATTTTTCTGATATTCAAAACATACTTTAATCAAAGGCGCCCGTAGGATTTTTTCTCAGTGGACAGAGTCGTAGAAACATTTATTATTATTATTATTATTATTATCATCATCATTATTATTATTATTAGTCAGTACTACTACCACAGATAAGCAGATATGGAACTCAGGCAGCAAACCTTCTGCTCTTTAAATTACTGCCTGCAAGAAGTTCTAGTATTGACCGCTGAGAGGCGCCACTCGCAATTTTTACTTTCACATCGGGACCAACCTATTTACAACAGTTTGCGAGGATCTTCGAGGAGAAAGCTATTTTCCGTTGTAGCTATTCCTTGCCCCCTGGTGTGAGGAGGGTGAATCATTCGTTGACCTGTGCTGATTGTCCAGTCTGAGCAAAATGTGCGATTGGCGCCTCTCAGCGGTTCATACTAGAACTTCTTGCAAACAGTAATTTAAAGCGCAGAAGGTTTGCGGCCTGCGTTCCATATCTGCTTATAATACGTTTATCCGTATTACTACTTTACAAATCATAATATTCAAATTGAATTGAAAATACTTCGGCGTTGTATACAACGTCAGACTCGAGTCTGCTATTTAGATAGAAACTGGATTCGCCTTACTTCCTTTCAATAAACATTATCACTTTATTGATGAACAGTCCTTTGTCTTTTTGTACTTTTCACAATGCACAGATATCAATCTGGGTCAGAGACCACTTAATACTGTTCTTCATGGTGCCTCTGATCCATGTTTTTCCGTACCGAATGGTACTGTAAAATAATAATAACAAGTCACAGAAAACAATATTTTTTGTTGCAAAATATCGCTACAATTTCACCACTCAGATTACATTATCTCTTTCCAGAAATATCTCGACTTTAACCCGCAATTCTTGTTTTGGTCCACTGCACTGCGGTTCTTAGTCAAATTACTTACAATATTCCAAGTGGCAACACTGCAAGCTTACAATATTTCCACGTGGCAACACTGCAAGCACCGCAGTGCCAGCCCGCAGTTTCCACGGTTCAACGGACATCGCTGTGTGACGTGTTGTTTAAAAATCGGTATAAGAATCGATTTCGCAATGTGAATTGACAATGATAATGGATTTTTAAAACAGATGAAAAGAGCTTAAAAACAAGACCAATATTGTCTTTGTAGGATTACCCAATACGAAGAAAAACGTTGTTTCGCAAAATTGATAATAGCGTTTTTTTTAACAAATTTTAAAAATCTAAAAATTACGAATTGTGTTTAAAGCCTTTCTGCCTACACCAAACTAAAATTTCATCACGATCAGAGAACATGTTTTTGATTTATAGAATTTCAAAGAGACCGATGGTTTGCAAAACTAAAAAAAAATGCTTTTTTGTTCTCACGACGATGAAAAATATAAGGCACAGTCGAAAGAAAATTGAATAAGCTAAATTCTGATGTAACTCATTTTTTTCTCTACTGGTTAATTTTTAATTGCAGTGTAAACTCCAGTATCTATAATAGTTTTTAATCCGACAGTAGACTCAGGTCTTGGTGAATTAACTCTTTGCGGGCCCTGAACGCGCTGTGAACAGAAAGCGTTTTGTGTGCTGGAATTTGCCAAGAACGAGTCAGTAGTGATGGTACAACGAAGTTTTGCCACAAAAGGGCACCTACAGGAAAAAAGAATCGTGAGTGGTAGAGTGAGATACATAACTATTTGCAAGCAAATTGTCCATCATAATTTGTCTCTTTGGTTTACGCAATGAGAACTTCAAGAATTGAAACAGAATTCCCCATACGTAAGGGATGCAAAGGAAAATTAATGGCCAACTTGCCGAGCGATACTTCTGCATCCCACTATACAGGAAATTCTCGCGGGCTAGTCTGTATGCGGCTACACATATAGGTCGGCTAGGTGCCTCGCAAAACACTGTTGGATCGAACCCTCTTCTGAAAATCACTCTGCTCTTCTTTCTTGGCCACCAAGCTCACCTGACCTCACCCCATATGATTTCTTCCTGTGGTGGTACATCAAGGATCTCTTGTACAGTCTCGTATGCCACGTGATATACCAGAAGCTCAACAAAGGATCGGAGTTGCAGTCGCTACCACTGGCTAACGGATGTTATAAACCTTAATGGCAAGAACAATATTGTAGGATTAACGTCTGCCGCGTCTGAAAGGAAGGATTTATCGAGCATCTAATATTCTACAAAAACCTGATAAGTATCCATCTAATTATATGCTTTTTCTTTCTGCTGTGTCTCGCTTATTTTCTGTTTTAGTGAGCTCAGAAACCTGGAAGGGAATTACGAATCGCCCTGTATATGCCTACACTGTAAAGAGTTGACGAGAAATTACAGTCTAAAACCGTCAATTTACGTGATTGTTTTTAAAGTACTAACGTCCATTACTACATAGTTACCCTAATTATTGTATTTTTAATGGTTCTGTTTTTAAAAATCTGGTATGGTGAACGCAACTGTAATTTATAATCATTATTTATCTTTATGCATGATAAAATGTTATGACTTAAAGAACGATTCAGAGATGGCACTTCGTAGAAGTACTTCTAAAAACAATAGTAAGTCTGAAATTATTGTAACCTAAGTTCTAAATTTTCTTCACTTTAATGAATTAATAATTTTTGCAATTTCTACGAATGCAATTAACATAATGATAATCTATATATTCTTAGTTATGCAAGCCCCACGCAATAATATAGCAACAGTTTTCTCATGTAATCACGTTATCTATATATAGTTACTCCTTTTGATTTGTCAGTACTGACTTTGAGAAGTTGGATTTTTATATTTAGCCTCTAAAGATGTTCTGGGAGGTACTCAAATGTGAACATTTGAGGTATAATTATACCACCATTAAGCCTTGTTTCCTTGATTATGAAAAACTAAATATGCTGACCAAGGCCGTAATTTATTTTATTAAAAACATAAACTAAACGTAACGTTTCAACCTTCTAGCAAGGTCTTCTTCAGACTCTGTATCAAGTACAAAAGTAACAAGATACAAAAACAGGGCATTATATATACACACACACACAAACATTTTTGGTCTGGAGGGAGTAATGTTTTGTGTATATATAATGCCCTGTTTTTGTATCTTGTTACTTTTGTACTTGATACATAGTCTGAAGAAGACCTTGCTAGAAGGTTGAAACGTTACGTTTAGTTTATGTTTTTAATAAAATAAATTACGGCCTTGGTCAGCATATTTAGTTTTTCATAATTGAGGACTAAAAGTGGTAAACGTTGTAAGTGCCAAAAGCGAAAGTGTTGGGAAATCGCATCGTTCAGCACATCAGCCCGTAAGAACATTCACACTAGTGACCTCTTTACCCGCCCTTTGAACTACTTAGAGGGATACCAGGCACTTTTCACGTTTACCACATTATAAAGCATGATACATTTCACAGTTTAACGTGGAAAACGGTGTTTGAATTATTGTGTCACAGCGTTTACCAATTTTAGTCTTCATTTACATTATAAAAAACCCAAACTCATACACTACAAGAGTTATCGAACCAGTAACACTGAAAACGTGACCAAATTTTTCCAAGTTCAAACTTAACGTCCATCTAACTTACCTACAAGTTTCTGGTGAACACTTTAATAGATGCAAAATATGAACACTTGCCATGAAAACTTAAGTGGAAAACAGCTGCTTTTGTCTTGGCACGGTGAGGTTGGTCAGTGTCTTTCTTTAATCCACTTTACAACAGGGAAATCTTTGATGACTGAACCATTAGTGAAACGAATTGATTTTTCAGATATGTTTGTTACCTAGTTAGGAAATGGTATACGATATGTTTTCAATTCAATTTTCTTTGAGGGGGTTAAAAATATCCCTGGCAGGGATAAAAATTATTTTCTTTTGCCGGGATAAATTATAAAGTTCGGATCTCACTTTAAACTGTAGCTCCTGTTCCGGCTAGACTTTCTGTGCATAAAATGCAATTAAAAACAAACTCACTCAATCTATCAACGAAAGAATTGGACAAAAAGTTACTTTCATTATCATTATTTCGATGATAATCCTTCCCTATCATCAATCTCTTGAATCAATCAGTTTAATTAAATCTGCGTTTCTGATAGTAGAAATGAGGATTTGCGGTTGCATTACATATTATGAAACCGTAACAATTATCTTTGTAGGTTTTTTCACAGTAAAAAGATTGACTGGAGAAGTCAATCTAAGACAGTCTAAGACCAGTCACGTAGCCGGGGGGGAGGGCTAAGGGGCTGAAGCCCCCTCCGAAATCCTACAAATATCAAATCTAAATAGTGTATAGTGGTAATTAGTTTTACATCCTTAGCAGGATTAAACATTAAATCGAGAAAAGTTTAGTGTATAATAGATGAACCAGGTTATATTTTTAAATTCAACACTTAATCCAAAAAATAAATAGATCCACAGCTCTCAAGATGTGTAATTTTCTATGAGAGGTGTCACACAATATAAACATATATATATATATGAGTAAAATTTGGCTCTAACCTTTAAAGTTGTTTTTTAACTGAATGTGTAAAAGTCAATAACAAAATACAATAACTATGAATTTCAGTACACTAACTGTACAAAATGTAAGAAAAATAATGGACAACACTTGTGTTGGATATTCACTCCTACGGTGGATCAAGTAGCAAACTCTCTCCATTTATGTAATAATAATAGTAATAATAATAACAATAAGTTTGGATTAAATTTGCTTTATATATTATTGTAAAATTACAATTATAACCGTGGTAATAATTATTATTGTCATTATTATTTCTACTTATCAAGTTTTATTAGTGACCTGCCCCCCCTACAAATATTTCTGGCGACGCCTGTGCTCATAAGAGATGAGCCCCCCCGAAATAAAATCCTGGCTACGGACCATCAATTTCGGCTTCCATCCAACTACTATAAAAAATGCCCATGACTATGTGTGTACGGACCCAGAATGCTATTTATAATTACTTATATTATCTATTTCAGGCAAGATAAAGTATTATTTTTTTCTTACAGGTCTCAGTGCCGTTATATGTAGAATAACATGTATGAATGCGTCTGCAAAGCCAAAATTAATGATAGAGTTAAATAAATAAATAAATAAATAAATAAATAAATATACAGTTTACCACCTATCATATTCAGTCTCTGTGTGTGTGTGTTTATATTCCAAGCAGTTACCGACACCATGTTTGCTTCTCGTTCTGTAAGCCAGAAGGTGTATCCTGGTACAGCCCAAAGAAAAAGTAGTAGGCACATTGCAATTTTTTTCTATATTCTGTGTTGCTTAAAGGAATGTAATTTTGTTGATTCGAAGCAGGCGTTTGTATCTACTTAGTGGCGTTTTTTTTTATTTTTAATTTCTTATCATCACGGTGTGGAAAACAGAGTGAAAATGACGATGGACAAATCGCCTACTGTTTCTTTGCCGGTGGGTGTACAGTTCCCGCAGCTGGGAGGTTTGTAGTCTGCTGGAAAATCTTGCCAACGATCATGCGAGTGCTTCCATCCATTGACAGGCGCGCTGGCAACAGCACATGCTTTGTTCTCGGCGTACCAGAGCAGAGGAGGAGCTGATGGGGCTACAGCCCCTCCAGAGATGTTGAAAAACTCAAACTTTTCAAGCGAAAGCAATAAGGAACTTGGGAAATCATCGTCGTAAATGTTAAAATGGCCCCCCATTATCACTTTTGTCTTCGAACAACTTTTAAAACGAAGGTTAACAAGGGAAATTACGAAATATTTTGTGGAGAACGCCCCGTCTTCCTCAGAACGCAGCTATGTCTTTACAATTCCCCTCCGAAATAAATCCTGCGTACGCTAGTGGAGGGGAGGGGAGGGGAAGGCAACCGACACATCGAGACGGGTATTTCAGATGTCAAGAGGAATAGAATTTACTCTCTAAGACCTCAAATAACTCATTGATACTACTACACTTTACTTGCGCACAGTGTGTTCGCACCAAACATACATTTGGCATTAACGTTCCATACACGTCAGACTTTGAAATAGTGTGAACCAGGGCTGGCGTCGAGAGTATGCGGCAATATACTATGTAATTTGGTCTTAACTCCAGTGAGCTTTTTGAGATTTACCTTTTGAAAGTCTCATTAATGTTTTTATTTCCCTTTTCGGCAACAATTGGGGGCGGACTGTAAAGCCTCATGCCCAACTGTGATAATTTAGTCCATGGACCAAGAATTTGGTATAATTTGGGGGTACTAATTTTCCTTTATGCCACAGGTATATGGGTGTGTAAGGATACCAAAAAATGACTGCCATCTTAAAGTGGTAGCTAATATAAATGGAGGCCAATCCAAGATGGCGAATGTTGGCATTTGAAAAAACCTACTCTATCTCTGAAAGCAATCGTCCGATTTCAACGATTTTTCTTTCAAATGAAAGCTTAATATGCATTCTATATTTAAGATTATCTTACAGTTTTCGATAGGAGCAACCATTAAGTAGCTAATCAATAATTAGTAAAACATATCGTATTTTTTACTAATAATTTTATGTTTATCATTAATTTACTAATAATCTAGGCATCTGAGAAGAAAGTGTTCCAAGCAAAAATTGTAGCGTAAACGTTTATCTTTAATTTGACATATTACACTTCTTGTTCTTGGCCTCAGAATTTAATTGAGATATGTTGTATTTAAGTTTTAAACGTGAAGATAACCAAAAAACATTGTTACTATTTCTGTTTTTCTTTTTTTTATACAAGTATTTTTCCCAAATTTTCAGTTTTAGTGTAATAAGCAGCATCATTATTAAACTTGTTAGCAGAATACAAACTGGTTTGAGTTGCTGTTTTAAGTCCACTTTATGCACAGTAAGGCTAATCGGGACTGGACCTACAGTTTAAAGTGGGATCCGAACCACTTGTGCCTCCACCGGGTATCGAACCCGGGACCCCTTGATTACAAGGCAAAGACGCTACCACTGAGCCATGGGGGAGGCCCAGAATACAAACTGGTTAATCATAAAAGCAATATGAACAAGATAGTAAAATACTATATTGTTGGTGCTTAAATGTAATCATGAAAAATAGATATTTTCTATTGTAATGACTCTTTTGTGCCAATAATGTATGCATCATCGTTATCATCATCATCAGTATTCTATCACGAATTACATGTTTTGTAGAAGTTTATTGGTTTAATCCATATCTTTAATAGAAACATAATCCAAAGTAGTGGAAACATGGTTAACTTTTCGGGAATCTTAGCGTATACCATCTGAAAATTTTGCGACTGCAGCAATAGCTCGACCACAAGGGAAAAAAACCTTACTTCTAAAGCGGTCGCAGTTTTCTGTGCTCGGAGCAGTGTTGCCAGGTCAGACTTGAAAAAATCGGGAGATTGTTTCTTGGCAAACCAGAAGATCTGCTACAAGATCCGATGATCTAATAGTAGCGGATGAACTACGTTCTCGGGAGCGGAGGGGCGGCATAGGCGTGCGCACTGGGGGGCAAGGGGACGTTCGCAGATTTCTTCCAGCGAGGGGGAAACAATGTATTTTTATCAGGTGGGTAAACGAGGCATATTACCCCGTAATAATGTTGCACTCTCAGAAAACGCCACTTGAGTTTGAAATTATCACGGTCCTATATCCCTATTATAATAATGGATGTTAATTACTGTGACTGAAATCAACTCATACGTCTGAAATAATAGGTACTTTCATGTCAACATTCATTTTTCAGAAGGGGAGGGGGTGGCGACCATCCTTGCACTTCCTTCTGGACGTCCATGCCGCTATATAATTTTGTAGAAAATTAAATATTTAAGTATAGAATAGTATATAAAGGATAGAAAACTAAGTATTTTCAAGCCAATGAAAGTTCCAAGCAACTACGGGGGAGGGGGTGCATTATTTCCTTTGTAATTGAACTATGCCGCTTCGTTCTCTAGCAAATTTCTTGTTAATAACACTCACATGCTTTATCCGTCAGTTATGCTGCCTCTATGTTGTTGCATTTAATATATATACAATACACACACACATACACACACACACACACACACACACACACACACACACACACACACACACACACATATATATATATATATATATATATATATATATATATATATATATATATATATATATATATACGCCTAAAATTACACTAAGGGAATTTTCGATGGTTTCTGACGCTATTTACTCCCCTGTTTTGTACCCACCAATACAATAAAACAGTGAGATGGAATGAGGTTTTTCTTTACCGACTGAACATTTATCAAAGCTTTTGTCCCCCTAATCCACTCTACATCTCCCCTCCATGTTCAAGTAAGATGAGCAGGAAACGTGTTTTTGAGCAGGCCGTCGGAGGTTCCATAGCAATAGTTTATTGAGGAATTCTACCGAGAAATCAATAGGTCTGGCAACACTGACGACGTGGCTGCGCTCAAAAGCTCCTTCCCCCTCTTCTTTCCCCCACCCGCCAGTCAGCGCGATGAGGTTCTGCGCAGGTTTCTTTCCTTGTGGTTCCTCTTATAGTGGGTACGAAGTTAAACTCTGTGGCCTATAGCTGTAACACAGAGAGGTGACAAGATGAATGCCCACGCGCTCATAAAATCCGCTGTGTTCCCTTTATTGTAAATTAACAGGCAGACTGTAAAATTTTAACTGTAAAATATTCTAAATTTTACAGTAACATGTAACAGTGCAGCTTATCTTGAAATTACTTCGCAACTCATTAAAAGTTCTGAAGATAACAACCCTAAAAGATCTCTTTGTAAAAGTTTAAAGCAAAGGCTTGGAGATGTACTCAGCTCTGAAGTATCTTCTCATAAATCAGGTCCAGCGATGAAGCTTTGAATTTTAGGCCAAAGGAGCGCGTGGCCTTTGAACTTGTGTCCGTCAAGAACCAGATTTAGCTGTAGTTATGTCGGTTGCTCTGTTGACCTTAAGAGGGGGAAAAAACGAGTCGGCAGTCACAGTGAGGAATCCAGTCGTTTATCGTCTTGGAGATTCGTGAACCAGTAGAGACTGTCTCCAAGATATGAGAGGTTCAGAACACAAGTGGCGTAACTACATTCATTTTGAGAAAAATGCATATTTCAATAACTTAGTACTATGCAAGGGGGATTATTTTAAATCAGGTGGTGATTTCTTTAAAACATCACCGATTTAAATCACTATAAATAAATTTATAGAATAATGTACATAAGGATTTTGTAGATATCAGAATCACTTTTAGTGAAAGTACATTAATCTCGTAATCATTTTTTAGTGTTTATTCGGCTCTAAGAAAGGAAACAAAATATACGTATGTACTGATGGGGTGAAGCTTATATGAAAGGAAATGCAATATCTAAACTTTAAACACACTTAAATTCTCTTGATTTAAAATTCAATAATCTTTACAGGCAAAAATATCAAACATTTTGTGTAGAAAAATGTACAAAATATTAATCATGTTAAACCGTAAATAATATCATTATCATTAAACTGAAAATAAATATGACAACTGATATTTTGCAAACTACCATTAAAAAATTGCCAAAGTTACAATTATAGAGTACATAAAGAATGTTTTATTTTCACTGGAATATAAGTTACTGAAATTATTATAGTTTCATTAGCACATTCAACAAACATTTCCACCATAGGTCAGAACAGAAAAATGTATATTTACATATGAGTCATTCCATGCGAAATCAACACAGCCTTTGACCTGACCATCTCAGATTTTCATGAAACTTGGGGAATTGAAACTATGCATGGAACTTAGTAACTATGGACATTTTTAGTTTCGTGCGTCTTGTAATTGTTAAATTTTTCAAGGTCAAAGTTAGCATAAATTGCCCTTTTTGAGTCCGCTTAGCTATACTAAATGTGCTGTAACTCCGCCCCTATTTTGCCTAGGAAGCTCAAATAAAGCTTATTGTACAGGGAATTAAACAAGCTTTCCAGTGATATATAACAAGCATACCTTTGGATAAAAATATAATTTTGTCACGTGACCTTGACCTTTGACCTTGAATATCTCAAAACATGTCATCACCAAAAATCGTGAAAAAAATATATTTGGTCCCTCATACCGTACTCTAAAACATATCAAAAAATCATTCTGGGACTGCAATGGGATCAGAAGATACAAAATAATATGTGTAACTATGTGACTGATAAAAGCCCCATTACATGAACTATGACGAGTCAAATGTCCCTTAACACCCCCTACAAAATGTGAAGGAGTTATCCTGGGTATAATTGGTCACAAAAGAAATAGGTTAGGCACAGGGAGATCCCTAGCCGTGTGTGTCAAGCGCAGATCCGGCATATTGTTGACCGCCATATTGAATTCAACGCAAAAATTTCAAAGGAACGGGGGTGATGTGATATATCAGATGAGGCTAGAATTTCACGAGAAATGAAGTGACGAAGGATTTTCCAACGTATCTTACGCCAGCAAAAAGTTATACACATATCTTTCACTTGCGATATATGCACATTATAATGTTGTCAATGTTCCTGTGAGCACACTCGTATAGAATATTTGGTAATGTAGCATGTGCAACAACATCGCAAGCAGCAACTATGCCTTCTCTCAGATGGTCAATATAAGGGACTTTTAGTGCATGCACCATTCTCTTCAAATGTTTCTGAAGGTAAAAGTCCTCCTAAGATGTTAGATCTGGGGAATGTGTAGGCCTTTTAATAGATCCCCGTGTGCCCATCAATCTACCTAGAAAATTACATGAAGAAATTGCGAAAATGTCTACATAGTGTGGTCACACTCTGTCCTGTTTCAAAACTCTCGAAAAGTGCCATATCCCGTAAGCAAGGGTGAAAAAACCTGTTCACTTAACAAATCCAAGAAGCCCTCACCATTTAAGGTTCCGTTGTTGAATATGGACCAACCATTTCCGTTCGCCATACATTATACCACATAATTAGCTTACCAGCAACAACCATTCGACTGAGCAAATCACAGGTATTGCATATTATTTTTATTAATTTAACGTGAACATAAAAATTTGCCTCGTCACTGAAGAATTTTTCATTCCAAAGGAAGTGTCACGTAATTGTTTGAGATACTTTTCCCAATATTCTTCACTATTCAAGTATTTGGTGAATGTAGCTGATTAAAATCATATGCAATGGTGCGTATACTTCTTTCTCTCAAAAAAGGTGTCAGCGGGATCTCGATGAGTTCCTAACACGTTAGGAGCATTCCAATGCTTTGTTTTTAACACCTCGAAAAGGAGAAAATGGTTACAAGCATGCAGTAATAAATTTTTGCTGGTTAAATATATGTTGGATAAACCTTCGTCACTTCATTTCTCGTGAAATTCTAGCCTCATTTGATATATCACATCACCCCCTTTCCTTTGAAATTTTTGCGTTGAATTCAATATGGCGGTCAACAATATGCCGGATCTGCGCTTGACACACACGGCTAGGGATCTCCCTGTGCCTAACCTATTTCTTTTATGACCAATTATACCCAGGATAACTCCTTCACATTTTGTAGGGGGTGTTAAGGGACATTTGACTCTTCATAGTTCATGTAATCGGGCTTTTATTAGTCACATAGTTACACATATTATTTTGTATCTTCTGATCCCATTGCAGTCCCAGAACGATTTTTTGATATGTTTTAGAGTATGGTATGAGGGACCAAATATATTTTTTTCACGATTTTTGGTGATGACATGTTTTGAGATATTCAAGGTCAAAGGTCAAGGTCACGTGACAAAATTATATTTTTATCCACAGGTAGGCTTGTTATATATCACTGGAAAGGTTGTTCAATTCCCTGTACAATAAGATTTATTTGAGCTTCCTAGGCGAAATAGGGGCGGAGTTACAGCACATTTAGTACAGCTAAGCGGACTCAAAAAGGGCAATTTCTGCAAACTTTGACCTTGAATAATTTAACAATTACAAGACGCACGAGACTAAAAATTTTCATAGTTACTAAGTTCCATGCATAGTTTCAACTCCCCAAATTTCATGAAAATCGGAGATGGTCAGGTTAAAAATTGCACATATCTGTGTTGATTTGGCATGGAATGACTCATACGCGTATATTTTTATTTGCTTTAATGAAACTGTTCAAATATTTTACAGAGCCGTTTACCAGAAAAAAGCCTTCCTATAAACATACATTCATATATGTTGATATGATCCACATTTTTATGTGACGTCACCAGTAGAAAATATGTCACTAATGTATTTATTTTTGTGAAGGAAAGCGTAATTTCTTTGTTATTATATGTAATAATGCACCTTGTTTGTAATGTATATCTTTTGTTTATTGTATTTTATGCTACATTATGGGTAATTTAATGTATCTTTGTTTGAGAGAGTGCACTATACGAATTTGTATTTCTAAACATGCATAGATGTCAGTTTTGTTGGTAGAATCTTTTTGTAAATAGTGAGTGATTCATCTGTACTTGAATCTGTGTTCTCGAAATAGTATAAAAGCGAGGATATCGCGCAAGAAATCATCACACTTTTTCGTCACGGATCGACGAAGCTTTTAAAATTAAAATGAACTCCTCGGTGTTGTGCATACATCTTGGTATGGTAGTTCGGGGCGCAAGCTAGGCCTATGTGAACATAGGTACGCCGATGGCCATGCATTGATGATATGCACAATACTGCAACCATTCTACGTTAAATAATAAAGCTAGCCTAAGGATTAATTTGGAAATAAAAGGCTAAAGAGCAAATATTGGCTCAGTTATCATTGCATATCTCTTGGTGTGGTAGTTCGGGGCGCAAGCTAGGTCTATGTGATCATAGGCTTGCCGATAGCCACGCATTGAGTTTATGCGTTTTAGTTGAGTCAATTCATCGACAAAGCGAAATCCTGGCCTTCGTCTCAAGTATATTTGCATTATAATTGCAATAAATAAAGAATAAAACCTTACAGTTTATACATACTGCAGTAATGTGGTTTTATTTCTCTGTGCTGTGAATATTGTCTTTGCCTAACACTATCCCTGTACCAGAGAGGAGTCTGTGTACTTCACCGAGTCTCATCGTTCACCACTGAGTATTATTAAGTTAATATTAATAGTATAGTAATACGACGCGTCTAATTACACAAGAACGTATCAATGTATGATGTCAAAAACCGTACCAGTAATTTTAAGCTTGATTTTTTAAAATCTATTATTTTTTAAAAAAATCCGATTTAAGTATAAAAAAGTCATCAAAATAATTTTTTAAATAAAAATAATTTAAGTGTTTTAATTTCATCAAAATTACACAAAAAATAAACTTACTTGAACAGAAAGTAATTAAAGAAAATGAAACTCTTCCAACAAACACTTCTTCTTTGATAGTAAGGCCAAAAAACGAATACTTATTTTCCTAAACCTTCTTAAGGCTTTTCTAGAAGTTTCAGACATTAAAAAAGTTTGGTGCCATCCTTGAAACTTCCTGTTTTATCCTTTTAAGCTCTTTACCTTTTAAGTAATGATTTAAACTTCTTGGAAAGTCTGAAGGAAGCCTAGGAAACGGGGCCGAAATGCTGTGAATGGGAAACACAGCCACATTTAGGGACTTTTTAATATTTTTCTTATTGATGAATGCTGAGAGATAAAATGAGGACTGGGATCAAAAGTGTATACTCCTCTCATTTCTTTCGGAACCTTCAGTTTATATTTCCACTTTTCTTCTTAACAATTATCTCATCTGTTCCAAGTGGAAAAATAAAAGTGTACTGTCCCAAGTTAGAAACTCCCCTTGTACTTCTCTTCAAAATAGTTAAATTTTCAAAGCTGTTGGTGGCAATGTTACAAAACAAGTACTTGGACTTGTAACAACTTATAAGAGTTCGTTCTCTTGAAGATACATTTAAATTCAAAATTTGTTAATGATTAGTTGCTAATTTCATTAAAGAATATGTAATAGTTATACTTTCCAAATGGTTTAGGTATACAACAAGAAAAGGATCCTGACATCCCACCAAGGATATGCACATGAGGACATAGACAGTCTCCCCGACAGCAAAAACAATACAAAAAGACTGCTGTTGTTACATGTTGGAGTAATGATCCAAGTTAGATCACATGGCTGTATGTATTGAGTGAAATTATTTTAATTAATTCTACCAGCAATACCACAGTATCGCGGCACACTCTTTGGAGACCATTGCATTCTTTTCCCTGAGTTCTACCAACATGTATGCCACCTAACATGTAGGAAGTTCATTTCAATCCAAAGTACTATTTCTTATAATTTCTTGAATGCATTTCTTGTAAGGTTAAAGTAGCTTAAGAGGCAGGGTTTGCTCCTTCATTAGTTTAATTTTCGTCGCCGTGATAAACTAAATGAAATAAAACGCCATTGGGGGGAACCCACGAAGTAAGCCCGCCTCCACCCGCATATATACGAGGATATGCGCTTACTGTCCTGGTGTCTTCAAATAAACCAGGACGTCAATTTATCTGAATTTAAACAGTTCCTCCGCCTTTTTGCCTCTTCTGTTTTGTTTATTATTCAAAATATACAATATATAATACAATAATAATGACAATAAAAACATGGTAGTACAATATTGTTTGTGAGATTTTACACATTTCGATTTATGTTTACCTATTCTGGGAGCCAGAACGGTTTGTTATAATCAATTAGAAGTTAATTAATGGAGCTTTATTGTAATTAGTATTATGTAATTAATTAGAAGTTAGTAAGTGAAGAATAAGTAATAGTGAGTTATTTATACATTACTTTATATCCTTTTATTTTTGATTCGTGCGTGAATTTTAATGTATTGCACATACTTTGAAATGTGTGTTATATTTAATAATGTTTCTTGATAATAGTAATAATAATAATAACTCTAATTATTTGGTTCCCAACATGACAACTTTGAGCACAAACATTTTGTGAAATAGTATGATTTTTAACAAATATTGATAGCGTGTAAGGAATGAATGACATTTCCAGATTAGCCGTTTTGTAACATATTTATCATTTTCAAACTATGCTATTGCTCATAGAACAGTCCATTTTAAGGACCCACGAGTAGTTAGTCGTCAGGTTTAGATCTAGTACTTTTTTATTTATATATTAGTAAAATAGGCCAATTAAGAATAATGTTGATTATTGTTATTATATGAGAAGGTAAAAAGATGATATAAGAATAAAGATATAACAGCATGTATTCAATATCTACTAGCTAAGATCACTAAAATTTGCATAAAAACAGCTGGCATACCAAATAAATTAATGTCACAAAATTTGAAAACCAATTATTTATTGAATACCAAAATGGTTGATAGGTTCCTGATAATTCTTATGAGTAATTATTATTATTAGTAATGGTACGCTAAAGTTTTCACACTAGCTTTCAACCAAGAAGCGTATAATCAAAATATGATCCTTACCTACACATAAATTCTTCTGAAATAAATCAACTTCGTGTTGTACAACAATAAACAAGTATTTTGCTTATTTAATTTTGGACTTGATAACTGTTTCGGGGGCGTCCGGACCCCCGGGATCCTCCTATAAATACGTCCTTGTTAGTCACCCCTCTATCCCTAAAGGAAGTAAGAACACGCCCCAAGTAGGGAGAGTATTCTCGCCCCTGTATCCCCAAAGTAAGTAAGAACACGCCCCAAGTAGGGAGAGTATCCTCGCCCCTGTATCCCCAAAGCAAGTAAAAACACACCCCAAGTAGGGAGGCTATCCTCGCCCCTGTATCCCCAAAGGAAGTAAAAACACACCCCAAGTAGGGAGGCTATCCTCGCCCTTGTATCCTCAAAGGAAGTAAATACACACCCCAAGTAGGGATTGTATCCTCGCCCCTGTATCCCCAAAGGAAGTAAAAACAGATCCAAAGTAGGGAGAGTATCATCGCCCCTGTATCCCCAAAGGAAGTAAGAACACACCCCAAGTAGGGAGGCTATTCTCGTCCCTGTATCCCCAAAGGAAGTAAGAACACGCCCCAAGTAGGGAGAGTATCCTCGCCCCTGTATCCCCAAAGGAAGTGAAAACAGATCCCAAGTAGAGAGAGTATCCTCGCCCCTGTATCCCCAAAGGAAGTAAAAACACACCCCAAGTAGGGAGGCTATCATCGCCCCTGTATCCCCAAGGGAAGTAAAAACACACCCCAAGTAGGGAGGCTATTCTCGTCCCTGTATCCCCAAAGGAAGTAAGAACACGCCCCAAGTAGGGAGAGTATCCTCGCCCCTGTATCCCCAAAGGAAGTGAAAACAGATCCCAAGTAGAGAGAGTATCCTCGCCCCTGTATCCCCAAAGCAAGTAAAAACACTCCCCAAGTAGGGAGGCTATCCTCGCCCCTGTTTCCCCAAAGGAAGTAAAAACACATCCCAAGTAGGGAGGCTATTCTCGCCCCTGTATCCCCAAAGGAAGTAAAAACACACCACAAAAAGGGAGAGTATCCTCGCCCCTGTATCCCCAAAGGAAGTAAAAACAGATCCCAAGTAGGGAGGCTATCCTCGCCCTTGTATCCTCAAAGGAAGTAAATACACACCCCAAGTAGGGATTGTATCCTCGCCCCTGTATCCCCAAAGGAAGTAAAAACAGATCCAAAGTAGGGAGAGTATCATCGCCCCAGTATCCCCAAAGGAAGTAAAAACACACCCCAAGTAGGGAGGCTATCATCGCCCCTGTATCCTCAAAGGAAGTAAGAACACGCCCCAAGTAGGGAGAGTATCCTCGCCCCTGTATCCCCAAAGGAAGTAAAAACAGATCCCAAGTAGGGAGGCTATCCTCGCCCTTGTATCCTCAAAGGAAGTAAATACACACCCCAAGTAGGGATTGTATCCTCGCCCCTGTATCCCCAAAGGAAGTAAAAACAGATCCAAAGTAGGGAGAGTATCCTCGCCCCTGTATCCCCAAAGCAAGTAAAAACACTCCCCAAGTAGGGAGGCTATCCTCGCCCCTGTATCCCCAAAGGAAGTAAAAACACATCCCAAGTAGGGAGGCTATTCTCGCCCCTGTATCCCCAAAGGAAGTAAAAACACACCACAAAAAGGGAGAGTATCCTCGCCCCTGTATCCCCAAAGGAAGTAAAAACAGATCCCAAGTAGGGAGGCTATCCTCGCCCTTGTATCCTCAAAGGAAGTAAATACACACCCCAAGTAGGGATTGTATCCTCGCCCCTGTATCCCCAAAGGAAGTAAAAACAGATCCAAAGTAGGGAGAGTATCATCGCCCCAGTATCCCCCAATGAAGTAAAAACACACCCCAAGTAGGGAGGCTATCATCGCCCCTGTATCCTCAAAGGAAGTAAAACACATCCCAAGTAGGGATAGTATCATCGCCCCAGTATCCCCAAAGGAAGTAAAAACACACCCCAAGTAGGGAGGCTATCATCGCCCCTGTATCCTCAAAGGAAGTAAAACACATCCCAAGTAGGGATAGTATCCTCGCCCCTGTATCCCTAATGGAAGTAAAAACAGATCCCAAGGCTGGGCGAGGATAACTCATCCCTGAATCTCAAATGGGAGGAAAATCACACCCTAGGCTGGGTTGAGTAAACCGACTCTTTGGGGACGCCTACTTGTGACAAGTCAAACTCAACCCAATGGTGAGGTTCCACACCTTTATTTTTTCAGTGTAGTTACGAAATTAATTACTAGGGAACGGAACTTTATGTGCTAAAAAACTCAGAAATATTTATTTTTTATGTGTCATAAATGTTGAAAATATGTGATAAAAACAGGAAAATATGTGACAAAAATAAAAAAACATTTGGTAACAAAAACAAACTATAAAATGCATTTTAAACACCTGAAATTAGTTTCTAAATGATTATCTCTTAGCGAGCTATTTTTTGGAAGAGTTGCAGAGGATCACCATAGCTTTTCCAAATTCTCCATTGTAAATCTGTGACTTTTATCTCTAAAAAGCATCTTATATTGTGAGAAAGATCGCTACACGTCACAAGAAACAATTCTTGCATATTTGAAGCACGAAATGTCACTAACGCTGAAGATTTCCAAAGCTTCCTCTTCCTCTACTTCACTTTTCAAAACACGTGCAATTTGGCACAAAGTTTGAAAACCTTGGTTTTTCCCAAAAAATTCTGTACGTTTAGACATTTGCACTCGTGCGTTAGATCCAGTGAATTCTTTCAGTTTTGTTTCTACTATACGCGGACGATTCAAGCTTTCGTATGGAATTGGAGAGAAAGGACAGGTTTCTTGAGATGTATGGCAATTCGACTTTTAAGGAGGGCTCCATCAACAGTTCTTGCAGAATTCTTCTTTGTCGACATCATTTACAACAGATACAATTTTTTCAAAGTTCTGGGCATAACATCTGCATCCAACCAAGTGCCTCATCGCGTAACTACAGGTGTAGGGGGAAGGGGAACTTCAGGACATTTTTGTTTAAAAATGTCTATTCTTCTAGGCGACTTGATAAAAACTTTCTTCACATTTGAAACCAGTTCATCGACATTGGGATAAAGAGCTCTTATCTTTTCATATATTCTATGCAACGCATGAGTCACACATTTAACGTGCACCATTTTGGGGTAGCTAACAGCAAGGCCTACTGCATGTAAGCTGCAGCATCTGTCAAGAGAAGAACATTGTCAAATTTTATGCCTTCCGGCCACAATAGCTGCATTGCTTCATTAAAAAGCCTTGCTATCGTTACGTGTAGCCAGCCCCAGCTTCTTACAGCTATTTTCTCCCAATAGGATCGTAGGCGAGGTGCCAGAAGTCTGCCAGCGAGGGTGCTCAAAGACAAAACAAACCTAGCACTCTCGATATGAAAGAGGTGCGGAGAATACACATTTTTCCTTCGAGGATTTCGAGGTAGATGAAGTCAATGAGCGATTTTATGTATTTAAAATGAAAATTCGCAAAATATGTATTTACATACGGAAAACTGGAAAATATGTGTTTTTATGTAAAATAAAATTTGCTGTGTTGACATATAAGGCTATGATCAGAATTTTGGCAAAAATGAGGGTCTCTATCTTATCGCAGAAAAAACATTTATTTACCTAAAGTTCCTTTCCCTATTAATTACATTATATGTTTTCTGTTTATTTCATTACCTTTTTAATCATCTGTATTTTCCTCGGAGTATTCGCATATAATACATTAGATATAATTGTGTGTTTATCAATGATGTAAACATCAAAAGTTCCGCACCCCCATACGCTAGATTACAAATTCTGGCGCCGCGTACGCGCATGGGCTATTCCCAAGAATTTAAAATACGAATTATTTAATAACGCGACTCCACATTTGAACCACATCCCGGTGTTCAGCGTCTTGAACTGCTAGGAATGAGACGTCCTTGTGAATATTTTATGACATGTCTGGCTGCGGTGCAAAAAATTGCGGCGTTTTGCTTTGACGGCTACTCGGCAGTGCGGTAGTCTCGCTACACCCGCAGCACTTACCCCGTTCAATACTCCAGCAGAATAGTTATACGGCATCGTCACGCACGCTCAGGCAACGTCAACGTCACGAGAAGTATCTCTCAATGAAGTAACAAGAAAGAAAAAAAAGGAACCAAAATACGCCAACTCCCACCTCGAGCTTGTTTTCATGTTGATTTACTTTCTTTTACGTCGCCTTTCTGTCACTTTTGGCTAATCGCTACGATGGGGATAAAGGAAGGAGAGAAGATAGTAACAAATACACCCCAAGGGGTAATCTAGGGGGCTGGAGCTTAGGGCGCAATGCAGAGAGGGCGCCACTCAAAGCTATCGTCCATATCGTCAGTGAGTCAGGAGAGGTTAAGTATTATGTTAATGTTGTCAAATAGAAAATACATTTTAAAATAAATTGTCAATTTTGATAGGAAGATTGACGATTTTGCTTCATTGAAAGCAAGAAATGTTTAATTCTAATGACTTTCTTTCTGAGACATCAGTAGGGATTTATGAATATGTTCTAAATTGTATTTAGAATAATGTGTAATAACGTTTTCTTTCAAGCAGAATTTAATAAATGTAAATTACCGTTTCTCTACTGAGAATATATTTTAATTATGTTCAACCTTATCTTCTTCTTTAACTTGTAGACTTATATTGTGGTATCATACTACTGTAGTATTAATAGCACGCTTTTAAATATATTCTTTAGACACTGACGCACAAGGTGTACTGATTTTTATGAGGGAACTGTACACACACTTAAATTGATTTAAAATTCAGTAATTCTTATAGGTAAAAATAGGAAACGTTTTGTGTAGAATAATATACCAAATATTAATCATGTTATACCATAAATTCTGTCATTATCATTAAACTGTAAATAAACATGGCAGCTGATATTTTGCAAATTCTCATTAAAAAAATTGCCAGAATTCAACTACAAAGGCTTTAAAAAATATTTTAAGTCACAATTATATAGTACATCCAGAATGTTTCATTTTCACTGGAATAAAGCTTACTGAAATTATTAAAGTTTCATTAACACACAAACATTTCCATAGTAGGTTTATGTACAGTATCAGAAACAGAAAAATGTATATTTACATATATTTTTTTTTATTTGCTTGAATCAACCTGTTCAAATATTTCACAGGGCCATTTACCAGAGAAAGCTTTTCTATAAAAAAAAACATATATGTATATGCATGGTGCCTAAAACCAATCAAGGAATTTCAAGTGGTTTTTTTTCAAAAATCATTTAAATAAAAAAAATCATCCTAATAAAAATAATAATAAATATTCAAAAATATGGTATTTTCCAAAAAAAATCAGAAATGCAAATTTCGAATCTTTAAATATAACCTATATAATTTTTTAATGATTTATTCTTAGTTTCCTCATTTCAAAACTGTAGGATGCAAGTATCATAAACATGGCATGGACACACATAAATGTCGGTACGTAGAACTGTTAGCGAGAAATGCAGGCTCGACCAGGACTCGAACCCATGTCTCTGGCATTCCTTGCCATTGCTCTACCACTGAGCTACCGAGCTGACCTGGCTTCCCTGATATTTCGCTCCTTTTCGGCTCCCAAAGCATGGAATGCATTGCCTGCGAATATCGCTAGTGTAAACAACCAATTATATTTTAAAGGTAAAATAAAAGGTCTGCTGTTAATTGAACAATGGCAGACTCGGGGCATATACTGAAGGTATCAAGTTGATACGCCTTGTCTACTTTGGCGATATGTAATATGTTATTTGTTTTCTGTTAATTTCACAGAAATCTGTTTGATTTATTTGCTAGTTTCAATACTGTTGTTTGATATTTTGATATTGGCTTAAATTTGTATTTTTTGCTGTACATTTGTTACTCGCAATATCGGAAGCGGAAGTTATTTCCGGTTTGTGAAGATGTGTAGAACTGTCCAATCTTTTATTGATTCGGTTGCGAGGACAACAGTGCAAAAAGAGAAAAGAAATAAGTTGAGTTGCGGAAGATGACGTCTATTTTGTGAAAAACGCTGTTTTAAAGGAAAAGCAGCAACTTAATTCAAAAGTGATTGTGTTGGTGAATATTGTTATTAATTTGCAGTGATTGTTTAAAGGTAAAATGTTTTATTAAATTTGTAAAATAGTAAGAAGCTAATTTTTTGTTCAAATCGTTTCGTCCTGAGAACCAAGTGTAGTATACATTAAGGTGAGTCTCATAACTCCGCTGCACAGGGAGATTGGGTAGCTACCGTGACGTAGTAATCCGTGATCCAGTGGCGAACACCAGAAAGGAACGTCACAGGTAAATTTGGCGCTCAACGTGAAGGCATCGATGATGTAAAAGGATAAATTGTAACTGTAATATCGTGTGAAAAAAACGTGTGTTTTGTGCCGTGTGAAGTCATGAGGAAATTGTCGAGCGTTACAAAGTCTGATAACACATGTAAGTCATGTGATCGATTTTGCAGAGATATCAAGGTATGAGTAGGAGAATTTTGAGAAGCCAGAGCAAGAAGAAAATGGATAAATTGAGTTGTTGTGATGATAAAGATAAGCCCTTGGACGAAATATTTCAGTGCAGGAAATGCGAGGCGTATTTCCATTTAGGGTGTGCAAATTTGCCAATATCCAGAGAATTTCTTCCTGATGGTGACTTAGTTTGTAAAAATTGCAAATCGCATAGTGCTACTTTAAATATGGAGGTACTTTGTGGCTGGTTAAGGAGAATTGAAGAAGGCAGGAAAGAAGATCAGAATGAATTGAGGAAGATCATTGAAGAAGGAAGGAAAAAAGATATGGATGAGTTGAGGAAGATCATTGAAGAAGGAAGGAAAGAAGATCAGAATGAAATGATAAAGAGGTTTGAGAAAATGGAAGAAGGAAGGTTAGAAGATAAGAATGAATTGAGGAAGATGATAGAAGAAGGACGGAAAGTGGATAAAAATGAACTGATGAAGATTATTGAAGACGGAAGAAACGAAACTAAACTAGCTTTCAGGAACTTAGAGGAGGTATTTAGGAATGATAAGGAGGAAATGATGACGAGAATGAAAGCAGACCGAGAAGAATTGATGAGGATGAGCGAAAAGATGATAAAAATGAAATGATGAAAGTAATAGAAGACAGAAGACAAGAAAACAAAGAAGAATTGGAAGCTGTGCGATGTGATTTGTTAAAACAAATTGATGAAGGGAGAGATGCTCTAAATAAGATAGAAGAAGTCTGGGAAGTAGACAGACGAAAAGTAATGAATGAATTGGACACCGTAAGGGCAAGGATAGAATCCGTCGTGGATCAGCAAAGTACTTCAAGGAATTTATGTATGCAGGACAGCGAGAAGATGAATAAAGAAATTAACCAGAAGTTCTATTTTATGGAGGAATTCCTTTTAGGGAAGTTGGAGATATTACATTTAGAATCTGTGCAAGGAAATCCAGGAATTACTGCTGGAAATACTGACAGATCTGTGGAAAATATTCCTTGGGTGAGAGATGATAATGACCCTTTGATTTCCGGTATATCTTCAACAGAATCTGTATCTTCTGCTGAATTGTTGACTAAAAGGAACCGTAAGAGGAGAAGACGTATCCAAAGTACAAAAGGGATATCCAGAGAAGATATTGATAAATCTCCTGATGTCTCTCATAGTCCATCTCACACTGGACATTTTTTTAGAATGTCTGATATTAACTCTCTGAGCAAATTTACCGGATAAATAAATTCCATATCAGCGGAGCGTTATTTGGAAGAACTGAAAACGTCCATGGACATAATGAAAATGCCTATGCACTATAGATTAAAGGTGCTTCCTTCTGTAATGAAAGGGAAAGCTAAAGCCTGGTTTATTGCCAACGAGAGAAGGTGGAAGTCTTTTGAACAGTTTTGTGCCGCGTTTAAAAAACAGTATGCCTCTGCAGAAGCGAAGCAGAGAGAGATCCAGATTTTAAGAAACAGAAGATATTCCAAATCCTCACGTCTTTCTATGGAGGATTATTGTTGGGACGTCTACGGGTCATACTGTAACTTGGTCGAACGTGTGGACCAAACAGAAGTGTTAAGTTTAATTATTCATCAGCTCCCATACAGAATACGGCAGCTAGTATTAACAAGATATCCTCGAAACATTGACCAGTTGACCAACTTCTTGGGGAAGTACGAAGCCTCAGAACAGATAGATGGGTGGAGAGGCGACGGTAATAAAGCAGAAGAAAGGAGACCTAACCAACCTCGAGTTCGCAGAGTACAGATGACAACTTCTACTAATAATCCTGGAGGATCCCGCAGCGCAGAGAGCGGAAATGGGAAGGAACCAATCACCAGAGAAGAACAGCGATTCCCGGATGGAAGGTGGAAGAATAGAAACTGGACAAGTAACAGACTTTATAGAAGGACTACGCCGTACACAAATAGTTGGAGAAGAGATCAAAGAGCTCCAGAACGAAAAGAGTGTGCAATACAGACGGAAGAGCTACCTTCCAGTAATCTTAGAGTTACAGCGTCGCCATGGGAAATTAACTGCAATGAAGTTCTGGGTTTAGCCCAGCGCCCGTTGTAAGCGGTACTCTTACGCTTGCAATGAAGGGCATGCAAGTACAAGAAAGCGACGAAAGTGAAGACCCATTCCTAACAGAACATCCGTTAGAAGTATTGTACTTGAATATCGAAGCCACTCCTCTAAATTATTTAAAAATTAGAAAGACGATAATGGAAGAAGATAGGGATAATGTGAAGAAACCTAAAATTTCAGTCGAGGTATTAGGATTCCAAATAAAATGCACTCTGGACACGGGTAGCGAATGTACCCTTATGAATTATAATATTTGGCTTAAAGTACGAGAGCGATTACCTGATCTTAAATTGCAGAAGTGTCCAGGTAGTAGTGTAATTGGCTATATTATAAACTCAACAAATGATGAACCAGGCAGATTTGGCTACACTTAAAACTTGCTCAACATGCCCATATGAGCTTTTTGCTCAAGTGTGGTACTCCGTCTAATCCAAGATTTTTGTAAAAATGCCCTCGGGAATTTCCCGAAACTTCAGTGTACAAATGATGAGCCCCCTCAGATTGATTTGCCCATACTTACAAAAGTTGCATCAGCCTGATTGTTGTCCATAAGCTTGTTAAAAATATGCCTCTTCTTGATATTGTTTTGGATACACTTGAAATTAAGCCAAAATCCTCATAAAACCCACACCCACACACACACACATACACACACATACACCCACCCACACACACACATGCTTACTTCTGGTTTATTTCTATTGCATCATGCTGTGCAACAAATTATTATCCAATATTATCCATGTGTTGTTTTCTGATTGGTTAATTATGACATAATGTGATGATGTGTTATATTCTGATTGCTTTGTTGTTTCAGATGTTTTAATCCATGCTTAGGGTATATAAAGAGATTTTGCATTACATATCAGCCAGTATTGTGAGAGTGGCTGAGGAGTACAGATGTGTTGTTACAGTGCTTCTCATACTTACAGGCTTGTTTGGTTTAATATATAATATTTCTTATTATTCATATTAAATATATTTCTGGTATATTGAACAAAAAGGGCTTATATTTTGTATAAAAAATCTGATATTTGTTGCATCCATCTTGTTTGTTGTAATCCACTTTTATTTAGAGTCAGGCTTATATCTGTCCCAGCCTGTTATACAAAAATCAATACATAACACAGTGCTCGGTCATTGCCTTTCTAGGACATGCATGTCTGTGCAGGCATTTGCGGAAGGTCAGTGTAGATCAATATTTATTCTCTTTTTCCACTTGTAGGCTATTAGCTTTACAACCTGTCATAATAAGCATAGAGTTTTGATTTAAAACCCAAAAAATTTTGTATAATAAACCGAGAATAAAAATTAATAATATTAACATATTAAATATATACAAGAAATATACAAAGCACACAGCTGAACAAAATATATATATATATATTAAGTACAAAATTTTGAATTGAACCCCAGGAAATCTTATATAATAAACCAACAACAAAAAATGCCAAATCAAAAATATTGCAATCAGTGTAATAAAAATATATCCAGCCCCAATTTTGCTAGGCACCAAAAAAATTGTGACCCAGGCAAATATAGAACTCCCACAAAAATATGCCCCAAATGCCATAAAATATTTAGCAAGGCATATTTCAATAGACATGTAGGCTCTTGTTCTGCACAGTCATCAATATTGCCCCCACAACCATCTACATCTGGTCTGAAAAGGAAGCATGAAACACCTGTTAATGCTGGACAGGCAAAGCAGCCACGCTATGCACCACCTATCCATAGCAGTCTTTATGGCCAACTTAGGGATTACCGGTTTGTATCAGAGCAAAAATGTGACATTAAGAATTTTTTGAACAGTATAAATCCTGATGTGCAGGCAATTCTAAATGCACAAAATGGCTCTTATAAGCTGTCCCTCAAATTGTTTACACAATATAAGAAGCCAAATGGCACAAAATTTACACAGCCCCACATAACAGAAACTGTACCGGTATATTCAAATGCAAATTCAGACAAAATAATAAGCAGTTTGATAGATCAATTGAATATTAAACAATCTGAATTTGCAGCAAAAGAGTCTGGATGGAGCCTATGCCGTTCTCCACACAAGCTCTATGTTAATATTTCTGAATTCAGCCTATTACAAGGATCTACATATCTGCCATTACCTGCCAATATTAAAACAAAAGAGCCGTGGTTAACATAGAAAATAATGATGAGAAATGCTTTTTGTGGTGTATTTTAGCTGCTTTGTTTTCAGTTTTAAGGAATCCTGAGAGAATAAGTTATTATAAACAGCATGAACACAATTTTGATGAAGCAATGAAGGGCTTAGAATATCCAATGTCTGTTCAGAATATTGATAAATTTGAAAAAAAAGCCAGGGATATTAATGGTAAACAATTATCTATTAATGTATTTATTTGTTCTACTGGCCGTGGCAATTGCTTGATAGCACTTCTCAGAATCAGTACATTTGATGATGATTCTGCTGTTCCGATTGATCTGCTCTTAATTGAAGGGGATGATACACACCATTATACTCTGATACATAATCTTGAAGCTTTAGTCAGAACACAACTAGACAAATCCAATACAATATTCAAGTTGTGCAGAAGATGTTTAATTGTATTTGATGGTAGAAAAATGGTGAATGGGGTTCGGGAAGTGAATGCAGAAATTGCTAAAAACAAGTTAATTGAGCATCTGAAATACTGTGGCAACCATAAACCTGTTCATATGCTTATGCCTAACCCAAATGAAAATGTCAAATTCAAAAAATTTGAAGCCTTGTTGGAACACCCAGCATATATAGTCTGTGATTTTGAATCAAACCTCAAACCTCTTGCATTCGTAGCCCAGATCCTGATGAACCTTCAATTACATCATACCAGTTACATGAACCTTCTAGTTTTTGTTATGTGATTGTACAGGATGGTGTTGTTAGTAAAGAAGATTTATACATGGGAGCAGATGCCATCAAATAATTTGCAGATAGAATAGAAAATGAGTGCCATGACATAGCATCTAATATCTTATTAAAATCAAAACCCATGTTGCCTTTAACAGAGAAACAGATTGAAGATTTCAACAATGCAGAAAAATGCCCGGTATGTGATTCTGAATTTTCAGATACAAATATCAAGGTGAAACACCATTCTCATACAGATGGTAAATTCTTAATGGCTCTGTGTAATAGCTGTAATATTAAGATCCAGAGACCAAAATTTGTCCCCATATTTTGCCATGGTGCATCCAATTATGATTTTCATCATTTGATCAGGTACGAGGGGTTTGACAAGCAGAATTTAAATATTTTAGCTGAAAATAATGAAAAATATATTGCTATTAGCAAAATAATTAAAGTTAATGGTGTTCCTATTCACTTAAGATTTCTTGATTCATACAGAATTCTGTCTGCTAGCCTGGCTACACTGGCCACTCAATTATCTGATGATCAATTCAAAATCACATGTGCTTTGTTTCCAAATCAGGACCTGAAATTAATTAGGCGGAAGGGTGTATATCCATATAATTATGTTACAGATTTTTCTAAATTTGATGAGTGTTCTCTGCCACCACAACAAGAGTTTTACAGCAAAATCAGAGGATCTGGAATCACTGATGAAGATTATCACCATCCCCAGTTGATGTGGAACAATTTAAAATGCAAGACATTTGGTGATTATCACAAGGCTTATTTAAAACTTGATGTGACTCTCTTAGCTGATATACTTCAGGCATTCAGAAAATCTTCCATGGAAAATTATAAGCTGGATCCAATGTATTTTTACAGTGCTCCGGGCCTAGCATGGTCTGCAATGTTTTTGAATACTAAAATGCAGTTGGATCTGATCCAGGATCAAGATAAGTATCTGTTTATGGAACAATGTATAAGAGGAGGCATGGTGCAATGTTCTCAGAGATATGCCAGAGCAAATAACAAATATATTCCTGATTATGATCCAGCACTGCCATCAAATTATATACTGTATGTAGATGCCAACAGCCTCTATGGTTATGCCATGATGAAAAAACTGCCATATGCAGGGCTTGAGTGGGTCGAAGATTTCAATATTGAAGATCTTAAGGATTTTGATGACAGTAACTATGGCCTGTTCTTAGAGGTTGATCTGACAATTCCTGATGATTTACACAACACATTTTCTGATCTGCCCCCAATTCCGGAGGTTGAGTGCTCACCTGGCTCTAAACAGAAGAAATTGATGATGACTCTAGAGCCAAAACAGGATTATGTCATATATTACAAAAACCTCCAGTTCCTGATGAATCATGGTGTTCAAGTGACCAAAGTTGGAAAAGTTTTGAGGTTCAGGCACTCAAGATGGTTGAAGCCATATATTTATACAAACACAGAGCTTCGAACATCTGCAACGAGCCAATTTGATAAGACCTTGTTTAAATTGATGGTCAATTCTGTGTATGGCAAAACAATTGAAAATGTCAGAAAACATATTGATGTTAAAATAATTACTGACCCCAGCCGGAGCAAAAAATTGATTGCAAAGCCCAACTTCAATTACAGAAGAATTTATGATGAGAATATGGCACTTTTCAACATGAAAAAACAAAGATTAAATTTGATAAGCCTATTTATGTAGGGGCTGTGATATTGGAATTGGCCAAATTACACATGTTAAAATTGTATTATGATGTGTTGAAGCCTTTTTATAAGGATCGTGTAAAACTGATGTACATGGACACAGATAGTTTTGTTCTTGATATTCAAACAGAAGATGTTTATCAAGATATAACACAGCCTGAATTGTTTAAATATTTTGATACCAGTGAACATACAGAGATTCAACACCACAACAAAAAGGTGCCTGGCAAGTTAAAAGATGAGACACTTGGTGATGTTATTGTGGCATTTGCTGGGTTAAGGGCCAAGATGTACAGTTTTGAAACATGTAGTGGCGCTGTTGCCAAAAAGGCCAAGGCCATTGGCAGAGTGACTGTAGACAAAGAGCTTGAATTTGAAGATTACAAAAATTGCCTCAAATTATGTAGCACAATCAGAACATCAGAATCCAGAATTCAGAGTGTGGATCACTTGTTGACTAGCAATATTGTAAGAAAAGTGGCTCTGGACCCACATGATGATAAGAGATGCATTTTATCATGTGGCATACATACTCTACCATGGGGTTATTGTGATTTGAAAAGTGGCAAACAATGCCCAATTACAGAGCATGATTTGAAATAAATAAACATGCCTATGAACTTATTTGGGTTCAAAAAACAGGCTATTATGGACCTGCCAACACCACAACCCTCTTCTGATATAATATCTAAACTAAGTGCTTTGTTAATTATTCATCTGAACAGCATACTTAGAGATGTTGATGATGAAACAGGTAAAATATTGTACATATTTAACAATAATTTAAATCATTACCAATTACCTGTAGGTGGTCAATTGCAATTTATTACAACCCCTGAGGGTAATGTCAAGATTTCAGTGGGGAGAAATATTTATAGAATTAAGCACTCAAACATGATTTCTGGCACTGTATATACTGTTTCTGCTGGTGACTGCTTATATATTGAGGTCCCGGGATCATATGACAAGCTTATACCTTTTTTTATAGAATTAAGAATCAGATATTCAATAATAAATAACCACTAAAACAAAATGCCTAATGATATATTTGGCCATACAAGGCATGAAGATCACAGTGATGAGATTCTGATGCTTGATGTCAGAGTCAAGAAATTAAGAAGCTTTACAAACCACACTCAATGCCAGTCTTCAACTAGAAATTACAAATTTGCAATCACAATGCATGGACCCTCTTCTTAAAATTGACTCAGAACTCAAAGTGCTGCTTCAGAAATATACTGATTTGGCCACATTGGATAATTTTCAAAGTTTAGAAGAAGCTGTAGCAGCTCTTCAAGCCAAATTTAAGACCCAGGCCACCAACTCTGAGCAATTGAAACAGCAATTGGAAGAGCAGATAAATTATGTCCAGGCACAGCTCCAAACAATTGTCAAAAGCATAAAATCACAAGAAGATTTTGATCTAGTGATTTCCACTCTAAAAGAACAGATTCAATCACTCCAAATACCTAATCTGGACCCTCTGAACAAAGCCATAGCCGAGGTTAAAGAAAAAATTGAGACACTTGAAAATTTTATGAACAACTTGCCATCTTCTGATGCTTTGAGTGCAATAACTCGGAGTGTTGCCAACATTAAGCTGCAACTTGAAACATATGAAGATTTTGGAAAAATTCAAAGTACCATAACCCATCTTGAGGGTACAATAGCAGCAGTGCAAAGTGATTTGACAAATGTTCAAGAATCTCTAGAATCCCGCCTGCCTGGTATTGTAGACACACTTATCAGTGTCCAGCAACAGATCACAAAGCTTGAAAACCTCAACACTGAATCTGAGCTATCTCATTTTCATCACTTGATCGATGATATCCAAACAAAACTTGAAATTTTACAACAATCAACACCCACTCAGGCAGATATAGCCCTGCTCCAAGATGCTATGCAAAATGTGGCTGATGCTTCTGAATTAAATAATATGAAATTGGCACTTGAATCTTTGCAAAATACTGTAACAAATCTGCCTACATCACAGGAACTTAAAAATATTAAGAGAGCTGTGAATCGCATATTGAAATCAGAAGATATCAAGCATATCCAGACAGAGATCAAACAACTTACTCAGACAGTGGCCACTCTACCAACTAATCAACATATTAATGAACTGCATGCCCTGTTTGAGGATATCAGAAGACAGGTCCATGATCTTACTGCTCAAAATTCAAAATTGGCAGTTATTGAAAATTTGCAACAAATTGTAGCTAATATCAAGCAACAGCTAGGGACCATGGAATCCAATCAAGCAAATGCTCTGTCTGTTTTTGCCACCCAGCTTCAAGAGATTGTGCAACAATACAAGAAACTTGTTGTGGACATAAAAATCAAGCCAGGCCATGATGATGTTGTTAGGACCATCAATGAGCACCTTGAATCTGTAACAAGCAGATTGCTTACAGCAGAAAAAGAAATAACAGGCATAATCGAGAATACAAAACATACAGTAATTCTTGAATTGTACAGCATCCCCAACAAAGAATATGATTCACCATTTACACCAGGTGGCAAAATATATATGCTGTCCCCTGCACAATTTTATTACCAATTTTTTGTTGGGGGCACACTGAGACCAATCAAGATCAAATATTGGCTTCAACCACAGGCACACCACTACCCCACCTTATCAATAACAAATGCTGACAACAAACCAAAAATCACCAGTGTAGAGTTAGAGGATTTTACAGATCCCAATACATTAGAAACATCTTTTGCTGAAGATGATGGCTCTCTGGAATTTCATATACAAATAGGAGACAAATTATATTTAGAAAATCCTGTAGTATCAGCTGCTGAACACCCCATAGTTGCAATATTCTTGTTTTCATATTATGTCTAGACAAATTATTGTTGATGAATTACACAGACAAGCCAGACATAATTATAAGAGACTGCCAGTAGTCACAAAAGGCATAGATGATTTATGGCAGAGCGACTTGATTGAGATGGCAAGTGGACAGCTGAGAAACTTAGACAAAATCAACAAGGGCTACAAGTATCTACTCACTGTAATAGACACATTTTCAAAATTTGCCTGGGCTGTGCCACTCAAATCCAAGACTGGAAAATGTGTTACAGAAGCCATCAGGACAATCATCAATCAGAGTGGAAGATCATCGCGCTATTTGCAAACAGATAATGGCCATGGATGTCCGCAGGATTTTTTCCAGGGAGGGGCAAGGAAGGTATTTTTTCCAGGGGGGGCTAAACAAGGCACATTTTCTCCAAAAAGTGTTGTTCTCTAAAAAAAACATTGCTTAAATTTGAATTTATCATGTTCATGCAATAATTAACACATATTATTGTGGCTAAAATGAAATTATATGTGTGAAATACATCATTTTTGGTTGACTTTCATTTTCCATGGGGGCCCACGGCCCCCCTTGCCCCCCCTTCCGGACGCCCATGATAATGGCAAAGAATTTTATAATTCTGTGTTCCAACAATTTATTAAAAGCCAGTCAATACAACATTATTCGAGTTACAGTGATCTCAAAGCCTCAATTGTAGAGAGATTCAACAAAACCCTAAAAAATCTTATGTATAAACAATTTACACTTCAAGGTAATTATAAATGGCTTAATATTCTTCCAGAACTTCTACATAAATATAACAACTCGGTTCATTCCACAATCAACATGAAACCCTCTGAAGTAACTTCATCTGATGAGCAAAAATTGATCAGGACTGTTTATTATCCTAGATACCAGCCAACAACAAGAAAAGCCAAATACAAGGTGGGTGATCAAGTAAGAATCAGCAAATATAAGCACTTATTCAAAAGAGGCTTTAGAAGAAACTGGAGCACTGAATTATTTACAGTGGTTCAAGTTAAACCTGGGACCCTTAACACATATATAATAAAAGACCACCAAGGAGAAATTCTCAAAGGCCGGTTCTATGAATTAGAACTCAACAAAACTAAACAGCCTGACACATATCTCATAGAAAAAATCATCCGCAGAAAAGGCAACAAGTTATTTGTCAAATGGCTAGGACTTCCAGAACACAGCTGGATCGATGCAGACAAAGTGATAATATGAGCACCTGGGATGTTATAAAAAGGCTGCCAGAACCTGAACAGCAGATTAAGAGAAATGGCAAGTTGCTGCCTGATAATATTAGATGTCTTATTGTTGGGCCATCAGCTTGTGGTAAAACTGCACTAATGATTGATAATTTTTTATTGGCACCCAACTGGTTAGACTGGAAAAACAGGCACTTGTATGTCTTCTCTAAGAGCTTGGAACAATTAAAATATCAGCAGTTGATGAAGCTATATGATGGATTGGATATTGCCACTTTTGAGTCAGATGTTAAGCCACTTCATGAATGTCTCGATAATTCTGTTGTTGTGTTTGATGACATTATACTGGATAATCAAAACAAGATTAGAAATTTCTTTACACAGGGCCGACACAAAAACATTGATTGCTTCTACCTGGCACAGACTTTTTCTAAAATACCAAAGCAGCTGATCCGAGACAACAGCAATTTTATATGTGTGTTTCATCAAGATCATACCAACCTCAAACACATACATGATGAATATGTAGGTGGGGACTTGCGCTACAATGATTTTTCCAAGTTTTGCAGTAGGTGCTGGAACCAGGACAGTTATGAGTTTGTCACAATTGATATGACAAGAAAACCCAATAGTGGCAAATACAGAAATAAAATCAACAATTTTCTAGACATTGAAACATATATAAATAACCATGAAAAGGCCAATCATTGATGATCTTAAATTAAGAGATTATCTTGTAAAAAGCTTTAAGGGATGGAAATCACAGAACCGAGGAATTTATGAACAACACAAACAAACAGAACAGCCTATTATTGATGCTATTAGTGAATTAGGTAAAAATATCAAAACTGTTACAGAGCAAAATCAAAATTTGATCACAGAGCTTGTACCTGTAGCTGCAAGGAACATATTAGATTATCCAATCACCCCACTTTCCAGTATTCATACACCTAGTCCTGTTGCTCCTCGAAGAATTGAAGCTACTCTGGATTCTATTGAATTGGGTCTTCTTGCTCAAAAATATTTAAGCACACCTAAAGACAACAAAGATGAGGTCTTTGGCTTAGATGCTGACACAGAGCGTGATGGTAGCATCATACATAGAATTGGCAATTTCAGAGTAACATTTATGGGAGATGATCTTATTGTATATTCAGAATCTCATCTTGGAGAAAAAGGTGGTTTTGTTAAATATCCCGGCACACCTGGGTTGTGGGAACTGATGACTAGAAAGAGACCTGGCAGCTATACAGATCAAGATTATGAGCACTACAAAGAAATATTAATAAAATCAGATGCTCTATACCAGAACAATGATCCCACACAAAAAAAGTCAAGTCTAGCAGTGGAGCAAAATATAACAACTTAATCAAGCCCATATGGTCACAGATCAAGACTGGCAGTGGAATCAAACAATACAACACCCTGCCTAAAGAATTTGTGTGGGTTGATGATGTCAGGAAACTTGTAGATAGGTTATTGGTGATAGCTGGGGAGGAAAATGCTGGGAACCACAATTTTTACAATGAAAAGGTTGGAATTATGGACATGATAAGCACCAAATTGTCTAATTTTATAGTGAATGACACTAAGGGGATTGGATATCTTATAAAAATTATTAATACTCTACCACCTAAATTTTGGAATATTTCTGAGGGCCGGGGGTTGGTTAATGACATTATAAACAAGCTGCCATTTGAACTACACATTCCAGGCTATCAGTATTGTGGTCCCGGTACAAAATTGGACCATAGATTAAACAGAGGTGATCCTGGTGTTAATCCCCTAGATGCTGCTTGTAGAGACCATGACATAGCATACAACACACATTCTGATCTTGACAAGAGACATGTTGCAGACAAAAAATTAGAAGAGGGTGCATTTGGTAGATTTGTAAGCAACGATGCTTCTTTGAGTGAGAAAATAGCAGCATTGGGGACCACCATAGCTATGAACACCAAACAAAAACTGGGGTGGGGGCTGTGAATATATATATATAATAAACCTAGAATAAAGGCCAAGGGTGTTATGTATCAAATACCTTATGCAGGTCTTAAATCTCTTAAAACTATTGATAGTCTTTTAACCAAAAAGCAGCGGAAGAAAAAAAATTCTTGTCTTGCAAAGGACCATGGTATGAAATTGTTGCTTAGTACCCCCAATTAAAAAAAATTACAACAATCTAGGAAAAAATCACATGTGGGTGGATTTATATTTACTATCCCGGCCATCTTAGCAGCACTTGGGGCTGTTGGGAGCTTGGCTGGGGGATCAGCTGCTATAGCAAAAACAGTAATAGATGCCAAGAAAAATAGGGCAGAATTAGATGAATTGAAGCGCCATAACCTGGCCATGGAGAAACAAGGCAAAGGTGTTAAGAGAGCCATGAATAAGTTTAAAAAAAAAAACAAGAGCCGCTTACAAACCAAGATATTGAAGCTTTAATCAAGCCACTGGGCATCAAAAATTTTAGAGGTGTGTACATGTCTGATTCTTTACCAGAACAACCACTCAACAAAGAGTGTGGCATTGTTAATTTGGATAAGTACAAAAATCAGGGCACTCACTGGATTTGTTATCTTAAATATTTAAACAATGAGGCATTTGTGTTTGATTCATTTGGAGGTGTTCCACCTGAAAATTTAGTAAAATATCTAAAATCAACTAATCTTTATTACAATAATGCCCGTGTTCAAAATATCAAAAATGTTAATTGTGGACATTTGTGTTTATCTGTTCTTAGATATATGTCTCAAATAAATAAACCATCAATTGAAAATTTTCAAAAGGCCCTGTGGTATCTGAAACATCATGGGGGTATTCCATCTCACCAGCCAAAATTCAATATTGAAACTCAAATTACATGATGATATAGTGTATCCCAAAACAATAGCTCTCAGAGCATTTTATGGCATGTACTTGATCCCTAATATTACACACCACAACAACAAAATTGCAGTAGGGGATCAAAAAATTGTCATCACTCCAGGGCAATATAATCTGTCCACTCTAAATGCTCAATTACCCAGAGGTATAGTATTAACTCAAAATTCTGTCACTCACAGAGTAGAGATTGTATCTGCTACAGAAACAGTGGATCTGGGTACTATAGGAGAGCTGTTAGGCTTTGAGAACAACACAAAACTTGAACCAGCCATCAAACACACTGCTATTAATATACCTAAATTCTTAGCCATAGAGACTCTGAATATTCACTGTAATGTGGCCGAGGGTATGATCACCAAATCAAATGGCATAGGCACTCACAAACAAACTGGCATCATTGCAACATTTAAACCTAATTCTGAATTTATGGAGCCAATCATCTACACTCCATCCCCAACATTATATTTTCCTGTGTGCCATAATAAAATAGATTATATTGAATTGATGGTCACTAATGAAAAAGAAGAATTAGTTGATTTTGCTGGAGCCACAACAACTGCAATCATAGAGATTAATATTTAAATAAAAATACATACAAAAAAATGGAAAATATTGAGAGTTATGAGCTACAATCATTCCCCCCAAACAGGAGGACATTTGCAAATTTAAATCAACCCAACACAGAGATTGAGGTTGATCTCGATGTAGGGGATGGCTTTATACACCCCCACAGAGCAGATCTATACATCAAATTTGATGTTGTAAAGCTCGATGGTACAGATTATCCGGCAAATTCAAATATAAGATTGGTGGACAATTTTGTGCCGCATCTGTTCTCTGAAATTGAGATCAGAAAGCATGGTGTTGTTATAAACAGAGTGGATTATCCCGGCATTACCTCCACAGCTTTGGCCACACTAAAATTATCCAAAACCGAGGCTTCTTACTACAAAATAGGTGGATTTGAGGCTGGTGATAAAATTATATCTAAGAGCCACACAGTGCTGTTCCCTATGCGCCTGTTGCCAGGATTCTTCTCAGATTACAAAAATATTATGTGGAAGGGTGGTTTAAGAATTACATTGAGAAGAGCTGCCAATGATAATAATGCTTTGATGAGGTACAGCACATTAAACTCTACCGGGGCAGCTCTGCCCAATACCTTACCTGAAGAAGGCAAATGCATTATTCAGACTATGGAGCTAAGAATCCCAGTTGTTGAATATGAAGCCAGTTATGCTCTTAAATACAAAACAGATATAATAAAAAATCCACAAGTACCTTTACAATTTTATACATATCAATGTGTACAGAAGCCTGCCACTGGTACTTATTATGAGTTTGATGCTACAAATTCATTCTCCAGTATACAATATGACATGCCGGATTTTGTGGTGGTACTGTTTCAGACTGGAAGACACAATAATCAGGAAAAAAATTCAAGTAGATTTGATAACTGCAACATGAAGAACATATATCTTAAAAATGGCAGAAATGAGGTATTCCCTAGAGAAAATTATAATTTAGACATGTCCAAGGATGATTTCCTTAAATTATATGAAGCATTTACAGCATACAAAAGGGTCACTACTGGCAATACTGACATGTATTACACACCAGATGAATTCAAAGCACAGAGACCCATGTTTGTCATCAACACTTCAAAAAGGAAACAAGTTGTGGTTAATGACAGGACAAACATTAAAATTATCTGTGAATTCCACAATACACTACCTGATGACACTATATGTAGTGTTATTCTCATAGGTGAAAAATCATATGTTTATGATGTAAGAAATGAGAGAGTCACAGAGCAATTCTAGAAGAATTACATTTTTTTAGTACTAGATATGCAAGTTGAGCCTGGTGCCCAATTGAACTTAAACCGGAAGTAAATATGTGTCTGTGGGTGTGGGTTTTATGAGGATTTTGGCTTAATTTCAAGTGTATCCAAAACAATATCAAGAAGGGGCATATTTTTAACAAGCTTATGGACAACAATCTGGCTGATGCAACTTTTGTAAGTATGGGCAAATCAATCTGAGGGGGCTCATCATTTGTAGACTGTAGTTTCGGGAAATTCCCGAGGGCATTTTTACAAAAATCTTGGATTAGACGGAGTACCACACTTGAGCAAAAAGCTCATATGGGCATGTTGAGCAAGTTTTAAGTGTAGCCAAATCTGCCTGGTTCATCATTTGTTGAGTTTATAATATAGCCAATTACACTACTCCAGGTGTAATATTAAAAGATTTTGCTGGAAAAGAAAGATCGCGGATAGCTGGTTGTAGGCGAATAAATTTTGAAATTGGCGGTTTTATATTTGAAGATTTGGTATATGTGGTCAAGTGCTTAGAAGCTGACTTATTATTTGGTTATCCTTTCCTTCGAAGATACAAAGCCACTCTGGATGCAGGCGCAGAAAAATTGTATTTGATCAATGGCGGACACACAGTAGAGCAACATTTACTTCCTAACGTTGGAGATTCAGAGAAGGGCGAGTCGCGGGAGAAGACAGCCTTAATACAGTGTACGAAAGCGGAGGAAGAAGCTAACGCTGATGAGTGGACTGCAACAGAATCAGACATAAGAGATAAAGCCTTTGCTTCAGATGTTTTGAGAGTTGAGGAAAAGGAGCAGCTATTTAATTTATTGTTGAAATATAGAATAATATTCGCCGACAAGCCAGGATTATTTAGGAATTCTATCTGCGAAATAAATCTAACCAGTGAAGAACCGGTTTACTCCAATCCTTATCCTGTTCCGTTGTCCAAGAGGAAAAAGTTGGAAGGAGAATTATTGAAGTGGCAAGGGAAGAAAGAAATGTTTGATCTATGGAGAAAAAGAAGGAAGAAGATTACAGTTCAGAAAACAAAAAGAAACCGCTTGTAAAACACTTTATCAAATAAGCTTGCACGTGAAGATGTGAAGTACGTGTTATCAAATGTATATGAAAATCTATCTTTTGGTTGCATTATGAAGGTTGAATAGTATATTCCATCATAGAAAGTAATCGTCGAGAGTCCTGCACATTCTTTGAAGAAAATGGATAAAGAAGAGTTTATAAAGTCATCTAATTATTCAGATGATGCTTGGCTTGTGTACATGATTTGGATACAACTTGAATTTCATTTCCTGTAATGATTATTATTAAACCGAAAGAGGGCTGACGTTAGGCATAATTCGCAGAAGAATAAGAAGTTCACAATGTTGATAATTTAGTTCCAGGAGGTCAATTTGAGAATGAATGGCGAAGTCGAAGGGAAAGGACAGTCATAGTTGACAATGATAAAGGGCCAATAGGGAACCAATGTATAATTTTATGTGAGACTTCAATGTCAATAATTAAGTTTAAGCCCAGAACAATTTCAGAAGTTAAACGTTTGGAAATGCAAATGTTTAGGAAATGTATAGTTGTATGAAGAACAAGCTGTTAAAGTTAAGAAGCTCTTAGAAGATGTGGAAAGGATGACAAAAGAAAGAAAAGAAGTTCTACACAAAGCAAGAGAACAGATAGTTTGAAGATTTGTTTTTATGATTAAAAAATGTAGGATCATATGAATTTTCTTAGAGCGAGTTTGCATGCAGGTTTTAGAGTGAAGAGTTCTGAAGTAAGCTCGTAGAAGAATCAAGTTTATTCTATAAAGAAAATTTCCTTCATGTACATTGCGTCAATTTTCTTTGTTTGTATGGGAGGAGAACTTGATACGCCTTGTCTACTTTGGCGATATGTAATATGTTATTTGTTTTCTGTTAATTTCACAGAAATCTGTTTGATTTATTTGCTAGTTTCAATACTGTTGTTTGATATTTTGATATTGGCTTAAATTTGTAATTTTTGCTGTACATTTGTTACTCGCAATATCGGAAGCGGAAGTCATTTCCGGTTTGTGAAGATGTGTAGAACTGTCCAATCTTTTATTGATTCGGTTGCGAGGACAACAGTGCAAAAAGAGAAAAGAAATAAGTTGAGTTGCGGAAGATGACGTCTATTTTGTGAAAAAACGCTGTTTTAAAGGAAAAGCAGCAACTTAATTCAAAAGTGATTGTGTTGGTGAATATTGTTATTAATTTGCAGTGATTGTTTAAAGGTAAAATGTTTTATTAAATTTGTAAAATAGTAAGAAGCTAATTTTTTGTTCAAATCGTTTCGTCCTGAGAACCAAGTGTAGTATTCATTAAGGTGAGTCTCATAACTCCGCCGCACAGGGATATTGGGTAGCTACCGTGACGTAGTAATCCGTGATCCAGTGGCGAACACCAGAAAGGAACGTCACAAAGTCACTCACTATAAGGAATTGTATTATTGTATTATTATTACTATGTCTTTTGTATTTCTAGTTACACTTTTTTTTGTATGCAACTAATTCCTATGTATTTTTTTCTTTCTTCATTTTTTATTTTTTATTTTTATTTTTGTTATTATTATTATTATTATTATTTTACGTTTAGCTTACTGCTCCATAAGTTTATAATCATCTCATATGTATTCTCATATTGACAAGGGTTAGGTGGCAGAGCAGCCGTTGGCTGAACCTCGCCCGCTGAATAAAGAAAATTTATTATTATTATTATTATTATTATTATTATTATTATTATTATTACCTATGTGGAATCGTCTCTGCAAGTGCTACCGCAACGAGATCTGTTGCCTTAGAAACACAGTAGACGATCCGGCATTTTTCGCTCCTGTGTGTGCCTAATTTAATAATTGTCGGTGTTTGGAGGATGTGGGAGGGCAAAGCACAATCCTGTCTGGAGCGTCGAAATATATAGCTACAGGGCTGCAAACATAGGGAAGAGTTGCCGAAATTGGATCAGTTGGTACTATTTTGCTTCTACATCAAAAACAAGACAAGGAAGAACGAAATTGTAGGTATGAGAAGCACAAACTATTAGCTTTCACTACATATATGTACGTATATCAACAAAAAATGCAGGAACCAATATAATAGGGTACATAAACGAAAGTAGTTGCATCGGTCCATTATAGGCAACTGATTTCCTAACTTGGACCACAGGTTTCTTAGGTTGGACCGCTCACAAAAGGCATGTACGTATGTATGTCTACGGTATCTAGACACCTGCAGCACTCACTGCACACGCCAATTTGGTATTTACTCCACGTTCGCCGCTTGTAACAGCACCTACCTGTGATTTTCCTTTCTTTGCTACAATTTTTTGTGGACGTTTCTGGACTGTGGTGAAACCTGGCTCATCCACGTTGAATATTTGGTCAGCTGTAAAACCAAACAAACCATACCTTCTACTACACTCGTTCAAGTCATAGTCCCCATTATTGTATGCTGCTATAACCATTTGCAATTCCATCTCTGTCCACAACCCATACATTCCCCGGTCCAATTTAGGAAAAAAGTGGTGGTCCAACTTAGGCAATTATACCCCGTTAATAAAAATATGGTGCTACACAAACATAAGCATAACTACCACATGTAGTTAGTGGTTAATTAATGGCACTTTTATAATATACTACAGGACATTTGATTACTTACCCCTAGTCTACACAAGAGCTTAAGATCCGAAGCACAATAATTGCAACACGAACAATGGAAACACAATAACAGCACTCCTGCTTCGTCGAACGTCTCTAGTTGACTGGCCATTCAGTCATTTGTACATGGCACTGACGCCAGCCAGTAGTGCCAACTCACCTGTTTCAAATACTCGTCTATAGGCAAAAACAAAGGTGGTCCAACATAGGCAACGGTCCAATTTCGGCAACTCTCCCCTATATGGGCGGTACAACACAAGCCCACAGGGGCTTGGTCCAGGTGCCAGCCTGAAAGATATGCAGCGCAGGGAGGAGGGACTGGTATCCAAGTTGAAACAGAGGGACGAGGCAGTTTTCATAATAATGATGCTAATTGTTTGGTTCGTACTAATAATGGTTACACTGATTGCGGCCTTAAAAAGTTGTCTTTTTCTGTCTCTTGCTAAAGTACAGTGTCCGTCTCGTGCTACAAGATCAATCTCCGTTTCGTGCTATAAAGGCTCACTCGTTCCCTTCTCGTGCTTTGAAAATGCACATAACTTTGTGCTACAAAAAGGCCCATTCTCGGTCTTTGCTACAAAAGGCCATTGTCGGTCTCATGCTTCAAAAAGGCCAAATCTTAGTCTCATGCTAGAAAACATGGTTCTCATGTTTCAAAAAGGCCTATTCTCGGTCTGTGCTACAAAAATGCCCACTCTCGCTCTGTGTTACAAAAAGATCATTCTATCTTTCCTTCAAAAGGTCTATTCTCGGTCTGTGCTACAAAAAGGCCCGTTCTTGATCTCGTGCAACAAAAAGAATTAATTCTCGTTCTCATGTTAAAAATTACAATTCTCGGTATCGGGCGACAAAAGGATTATCATCCCTCTCGTTCTAAGAAGTATTCTCGGTTTCTTATTAATAATTCTTGTTGTAAATCTCTCACGTATTAAAAAAAATCTGTTTGGTAGTGTCGTACGTAGAATGAATAATTCCTCTTTCGTTTCGTGCTATCGATTGACCTGCTAGTAGAGGTAATCTCGTAAGAATATTCTTATAATCTCGGTCTAGAGCGATTATTCTCTATCTCATCTCGTTCCATTATCGGATGTGCACACCAAATCAAATCATGTTCATTTGACAATGTTTTAAATTGTGTTGTAAGGTTTAAAATGTTGTGATTCTAATTACGAGGGTAAGTCAGTATTAAGCTTATTTTAAAAAAATACTAAGTGAGATACTGACTTGAAAACCGTTTTTGCTTTTCAACATAACCATCACTAACATTGATAGACTTATCCCATCGCTTTAGCAATTCCCAAAAACCTGCTGCATAAAAGTCTTTGGGCTGCTGTCTCACCCATAGCCGCACCTCACGTTCTTCATCCGTTGTACGTTTGCCGCAAGGTGAGTTTTTAGCGGCCACGTTGTGCACCACTTCATGCGACAAACACTTCTCACCATAAACAGGAAACGTCTCCTAATGAATATCCTTTGCTGGAAGTCCTTTTCCCCATTTTTAAGCTGAGCCTTCCATGTGTGCGTCTGCTATTTAGCAACTTCTAACTGAATACCATCACGCTGGATTGTGCAGCCACCTAATGACACCTTTAGAAACTACTCAATACTATTTTCAGCTATCCCACCTCAGTTTACTGACTTCCCCTCGTATTTGTACATTATAAGTACAAGGTGGCGCAAAAATCATCACCTGATTTTCTTAGCCTATAGCTTGGGTTTTAAATTAAACAAGGTAAGTTTTTTTTGTGTTAAACTTTTATTGATACTTGTAAGTTTTATGTCCTCAAGTTTTAAAGATAACATCCAATAAATGACCACAATTCGAATTGATGCAAATTTGGGCTATTTTTATTGTGTTTTCCATGGTGTTATAAATCTGCGGGGAAATGTTTTCAATTTCATGCTGAATATTGTCCTTTAGTTGCTGTAACGTCTCTGGCTTATTCACATAAACCAATGACAGTAGATGTGTCTCTGGCTTATTCACATAAACCAATGACAGTAGATGTCATCTACGCTAACGTCTGTCGGTGTTTAATATTGATAAATCATTTTGCATGTACTTAGAATTTATTTGCATGTATTTAGAACAAATTTGCATATAATTAGTATAATTTACATTTGTGTATATGCATATTTATAACTTTTATGTAAATATGAATATTTATTTTACGAAAAATATGTAAATAGAAGGTAATTAGCGGGACTAAATGTTATGCATATGGTTTTATGTTAATTACTGTAAAGTATGTAATGTATAAAACGATAATAATTAATGTTTATGTGTAGGTAAAGGTTCATAAGCCGTAAAAACATATTTTCAATACTATAAACATTAATTATTAAAGTTTCATACATTACATACTTTGCAGTAATGAACATAAAACCATATGCATAACATTTAGTACCTCTAATTACCTTCTATTTACATATTTTTCATAAAATTAAAAACTAAAAATTCATAAAAGTTATAAATATTCAGATATATAAATGTAAATTATTCTAATGATATGCAAAATTTATTCTAAATTATGAAAATGAATTCTAAATACATGCAAATAAATTCTAAATACATGCAAACAAATTATGAATACTAAACACCGACAGACGTTAGCGTAGATGACATCTACTAATGACTTCAAATATCCCCAAAGGAAATAAAATGGAGCAATCAAATCTGGGGACCTGGCCGGCCATGGCAAATCACCAAAACGGGATATTACTCAGTCCGGAAAAGTGTCACGTAAAAGAGCTAATGTTTCGCGGGCTGTATGTGGGGTATACTTATTCATTTTCGCACACAATAAATCTCGTGAGTATCTTCTATTTAACTGACAAAACACTACTGATATAAACAACAAGATGTCAAAATAATGGTCAGTTCAAATAGGATGATGACTTTTGCGCCACCTGTTAGAACCCGGATTTGTATGTAGTTAAATATTCTATTCCTTTCTAGATACATACCTTGAACAGGAAAATGTCAATGAATTATATAACTGACATGATTTGGCATAAGTTTAATGTTATTTATTTTACATATTTGCCAGGATATTACATATTTTACATATTTGCTAATTTACTTTACATGAAAAAACATATTTCGTTAAGTTTTCCCTATCTTGATCCTTTTTCCTATATATTCGATCTCTGAAACATGACGAAGAAAATTTGTAGTTCATGTGATGTCATATTTTCTAACCAGTGAGATGCATAGTGCTTACGGTCACCTAAAATTGACTGCCAAGACAGGATGAAGACCAAAAACATTACGGGGACTGTTATTTATCGAAACATTCTGAAGTTTCTCTCCTCCCCCCCCCCTTTCTGGTTATATATTTTCGTTTTGCTTTTATGTTTAGGCAAAGCACCTAGAAATTTGGCATTGGTGGACAAGAAAGCTACTTTCCTATACGTAGCGAGTTCACATTGTACAAAAAAGTACAAAAGTAGCTATGTATTTTCATTGGATTGTTCTTTCTGGAGACGCTTTTTTTTACAATTTGTTTCGAAAGTTTTGTTTTCCTTGCCTCAGTGCAGTGGGAAATTTCTTAAATACATGTATGTACATGTTGCTTCGCTTTCTTGAGTTTATAAATTTGATACAAATTTTAATGTGAACCACTTATGTCCTTAAAATTATGTTGAATATGTTCAAATAAAATAAATACCAACCGAATTCTTGAAATTGTTTGGATACTGAATTATTATTACTATTACATATTCTTTGATACTACATATTTAGCTACATATCCTTTTGATAATACATATCTAGGTACATATTACATCAATTATTGTTACATAAGTTATGTAGTAATGCTGATTTTATCATGTTGTTTTCTATTTAAATGCTAAAGATTCTATGTTATAAAATGAAAAAGAAGAGTGAAACAGACGGAGAGAAAGAGTTCTATAAAGAGAAAAGGAGAGGCACAGAGCAAACAAGGGAAGGGCAAGACAAATTGGAAGAGAGATGGATGCAGAGAAAGAAAACAGTTAATGTTAAAAGAAGAGTCAGAGAAAAAAGAAAAGAGAAGCATGGAAAGATAAAGGTCTCAAAAGGGAAAAGCAAAGTAAGAAAAAAGAGATGAAGAGATAAAATAAGGACACAGGGAGAGGAGAGCAAAGTGAAAGAAGATGAAAATGAGACCTGAAACAAGGAGAAAGGAAAAGAGAAGACTGGGAGAAAGAGAACAAAAAGTGTTTAAGGGATGTATCGACAATATACAAATGATCTCCATATGAATGCCCTTTCTGATACTTCAATAAAAGGCAATTGCATGCATTTTCTTTATGGCAATTAGAAATTAAATTTAGTTATCTTCTTACATATGGTCATCTTCTCAATTTTAATGAAAAGCCTAAAATCCGCAAAAAAAGATCAAGATATTAACATATTTTCACCACAGTAAATCATTCAGAAACAATAAAGAAAACTGATAAGAAAATACTCATGAGTCCAGAGCCATCTATCGTTCACCACAGCAAACCATAGCTTTACACAGTAGCGATTTCTTAAAATTTTCTTTTGCTTTCGAATTATTCAGTAATATAGTAAATTAATGCAATATTGTCATAAACTATTCAATTTTGTAATTACAAACTTTGTAAAATTATGTCAGCCTGTGTTTGGTTCTGGGAAGAAAAAATACCAATAAAGAAGGAAATGAAAGAAGTATCATATTCACCACTGACAAAAAGATGGCAGATAGCAAAAATCGGAAAAAATTGAAATTATTATTTTCTTATCCCAGGTCTGCGTGTGCGTGATCCGCACACAAAGTGCATGAAAAATGTGTTATAACGAAAAGGGGAGAAAGGGAGAGTGACGGAGGGAAAATGAGATAGAGAAACAGCGAAAAGAGGAAAGGAGGAAGAAAACAGAGTGAGTACTGCATACACTGAAGAGTGCACAGTATTTCCTTTCTCCGAACGCAAATGAAGAAAGCCGTTCTTCCTGCATTTGCATAACAGTACACTCAGATGTGCTAATTAAGGACAGTGGGAAAAGTTCAACCCAGACTCTTCCTTCACACCCATCAACCTCTTCCTGGCTTAATTAACGACTCTACGAGTTATTAGGGGCAAGCACGCTGTAACCATGGTTGCACAACTGGAGATGTAGTCGTCAACAAGTACTCATTTCTGCTGCAGTCTGCGGGATAATGCATCGCAAGGTGAATGAACAAAGTAGCAGGACGCACTAAAGCATATTTCCAACTCTTGCATTCGTCTTGTCCCAAGACAAGAAGCTCCATTGGTTTAGCTGATATCTATATACAGAGTGACCCAAAAGTCACCGAAACCTTTCTCTGCATTACGCAGTGGGCTCTTCTTAATTCGAATTTTGGATAATTCGAACTGTTTTCGTGTCCCTTTGGAGTTCGAATTGAACAGAGATCACTCTATAGCCTCTTTTTAATGAGATATTTTCAACACAAGACGTAGAGTACTTTTCGCAAGTGCCCAAATGTGTCATGGCGGCACTGTGATATGCAATCACAGCGAAATACCTGCTGTGTGGGGCGAAATACTGTTTGTGGACAATCTGATTTGTTTATTTTGCTTCAGTTCTCTGCAGGTTTTCGCTCATCGTGAAGATGATTGATTATTGATTTGATGTTTTAATTCAACTTTATGCACAGTAAGGCTATTCGGGACTGGACCTACAGTTTAAAGTGGGATCCGAACCACTATGTGCCTCCATCGGGTATCGAACCCGGGATCTCTTGGTTACAAGACGACGACGCTACCACTGCGCCATCGGGGAGGCCCTCGTGAAGATGACGATGAATGGTGATAATATGGTGCGAGTTCATTCATAAACCCGTATGGACAGGGCAGGACACAGGCTCAGTAGGGGATATTACTGGCTGTGAATTCAGGTGCCAGAGCCTCGTTAGTCTGTGAGAATGGAGTGCAAGGTGTACTGCGTGGAAGAGAGGTTGGTATTTGAGTCTCTTTAGAAATGGTATCAAGGCAAGTCTTGGAATAATCTTATCTCGTTTTCGTCTCTATTGATTGATTGATTTGGTTTATTTTACTTCGCTATTCATCCACTTTTGGATAATCGTGAAGATGAAGATGAGTGCTGATATGATGAAAGCGATGAAGGGACGCTCGCAAAGAACACTCTGGATTTATGTACACTCGTCTATGCCTCGGTTCGACAAGTCTCGGTATTGAAATACTCTTACGTACAGATGATTCACAATTCCCTCCGGGGTTTCGAACGTTTATAGTACAAGGGCTGTAACACCTGCATCAAAAAGGTGCATATCAGTGCATAAAGAATATCTCCAAGTTTGCGCCATAATAGGCCCCATCACGTAAATGTAGATTTATCCGCTAGGTGGCAGCATAATGCAGTCAACGCAAACATGGCGTGCACTGATGAACATAAAGCATTCTGCGACTTAGAATTCGCTAAATGTGAGTCAGTTGTGACTGTACAACGGAGATTTCGTTCGAAATATCGAACAGACACAAGACAATTCGTGCATAGTACAAACATGCCTGTGCGACGCAAAACAAACTGCCCGGGCGGGACTGTCGGCTGAGACCGTAAACCTTGATTTCAGGATTGATATCTGCTGCGTCACCAGGGGTCGAGCACCTCTAAGGTACGTACCAAATGTCGAGAGTTTCTTTATGTACTGATTAGCACCTTTTTGCTATATGTGTTATAGTTCTTGTACTATTACTGTTTTAAACCACGGAACGAATTATGAATCACTCTGTATATAATTAATATTTGTGGCGTAACGCTACAAACTTCCACAGGGTACAGACAAGCAGCTTTTGTTACGCAACACGTATTTTTACGCCCTATGTCTATTTGGTGGGCTCACACAGTATGAACTGGGTCAGGGAACGAACATTTTGATCTACCCTCGTATACAAGTGAAATAAAACTATATTTGAACTGCTGTAAAGTGGGTGTCGTGTCGATTGTGTTTGCCTACTTTGAGTGTTAGCGTCCTCTTAGGACATTTGGGATATAAAACGACGAGCGTGCATCACTCGATTCCAAATGACTGTCGTCAAGGGAGTGACTTAATGGACCGCTGAAAGTAAGGCCACGTCACATAAAATGTGAATTGCATCTCAGGGTCTCGTAGGCGCCCGTTTTGTGCCTACACGGGAACAGAGAGCTGCTTATGTAATCGGAGTGGAATTTACATTTGCACACCTTGGACACTTTCAAGTTAATATTACCCTCGGGATGTTTGACGTGGAGATTGTACGAGGGTAATCCAAAAAGTAAGTTTCGTATTTATTTTTAACAAAAGCTGTCCAGGGAATCTCCACGCACTTATCAGTGAAATTTCCTTCTGGTGTTCTGCTAGCACAATGCTGCAGCGCGTGTCCGAATAAAGGCCGAATCACACGGAACTGGATTACCAGTAGGAATGCCCGCCCTACTTGGCCCTGGACTGGTTACTTGGCTGGGAATGATGGCTGCTACACTAGTTTCTAATTGCAACTGACTCTCTCTGCTAGAGAGCGAATGTTTGATCATGTGAGGATAATCTGTGAGTTAATGAAGGGAAAGTTTTTTGTCTGTGGTTTCCTAGTGTTGGTTGTTTTGCTCGCTGCTAGAAGAAAAAGTAACATAGATGATGTGCATTCTTGTTTATTAATATTTAGATATTTATCCAAAGCGACGAGATTTGTACACGACAAATGTGATTAGCCGATAATGAAAATCATTATTATTACTGATGAATTAAATGTTTGACCTATTTAGTTGAACAAAATATTTTTTTATGTATGAATCCTGCGAATACATATCATTACCAAGCTTGTTGAGTGCACCTTGATTACAATATTTTCATTCGAACCAGTCTCTAGCCCATACTTTTCTTTTAATTATCTTAATTTTCAATAACAGCAGTAGCTCTTTTCCTACAACGTTCTTGAAATCGCTCTTGCAACTTTTCAGTCTGTCTGCTCTGCGCAATGTCTTATGGGGACAAAAATATACTGACAAGTACGATAAGTATCGTGTGAGGCAAAAACTAGCAGCTGAGCCAGTGCCACGCAACTAGTCCAACTCCAAGTGGAAAATACAAAATGGTTTCTAACCTCGTGTGATCCAGGCTTTAGAAATCCAATCTTTGTTCTTTGCTCTCGCTCTCCCTTCTCTCGTGCCTGTCAACCTTGCGACTACAGCGCCACAGGGGCATTCTTATCTTGATCAAGCTGTGAAATTATAAGTTTTGGAATTTTTCGAACTGTCAAACCATTTGCACTTTCCGTTAAATGGTGAAATGTGAAAACGTAACCTGGCTTCTGTATTTAAACATTTTTTTTTTCGATCTAACGGAGGTTTTACTTTTGTTTTTCTGTTCGAATACGAACTGAACTTTATTTTTGTTATGGACAATAACAAGCTACAGTTTTGACATAACTTTTTTTCTGACTTGAAATGGACGATCGTAATTTTCAGGTGCGGACCGGTTCTACCCCATTCCGAGTCAATGATGGTGTAGTTTTATGTCTTATAAATGTCGACAATGCAATTTCTACTAAATAAAAAAACTCTGTTCTACAAGAGATTCGAACCTGTGATCTTCAGACATCTGAGCCAGCCTTTACCATTTTCCAACTTTATCAAATAAACTAACTTGAAATTTTGTCTTAAGATTCGTCAGCAATTTTGTAATCTTCGTTAACGTACCTGTTGTTTCTCCCTACTTTATTTTACAAGTTGGATTAGACTTGAAGTCTGCAACTCAGAAGTAGACTTCTGTGATAACGTATTCACTCCCGTCTACTCTAATGTGGAATATTTCATGTATTGAAAATGCGAAGTGGCATTATTACATGTTCCAATCAATTTCTCATACCATCGTTAGTTTCAAATTTGGCCACAGCCACCGAGCATTTACGTTCTGGACATATAGTACCCAGCCTAACAACTTAGTATTTTATAGGATGTTAAGGAACTTTTGAATCACCCTGTAACTGGATTGATTTAAATCAGGTGATACTTTTAAATCACTGATTTAAATCACTTGAAATAAATAATTTATAGAATAATGTAGATAAAGCTTTTGTAGATATCACTTTTGGTGAAAGTAAATTAATCTCGTAATCATTTAATGCTGTTTATTAGGCTTTAAGATAGGAAAATACAGGAAAAAAATACACTTGCGTGCAAAGAAATAGAGCCACCTCACACTTTTGACATAAAATGTTTTTCAGAAAAAAAAAATAAGAAATTTAGATAGGCGAATGCAGAGTTCACTAGCGCCTCCAAACGGTTGGAAGAAAAAGTAAGAACAAGTAAACATTTTACGAAGGGGCAATCAGGTTGCTCTGACCCTAACATAGAAAGAGCGGCAATAGGGTTTCAATACTTTTTTTTTTATTTTTCTACATACTCCTCTGCAACTCCAATGCACTTTTCCCATCGGTGCTCCAACGCCTGGATACCTTGCAAAAAAAAATATTCCAACTGGTCTTCCAACCATGAGTCCATAGCCCTTATCACTTCAGAATCATCAGAAAATTTTTGCCCACGAATGTCATTCTTCAAACGTTTGAACAAATAGAAATCACTGTGGGCCAAATCTGGGGAATAGGGTGGGTGGGGCAGCAATTCGAACGATGCATCTGCGATAGCAGCCCTCGCAATGCGTGAGGTGTGGACAGATGCATTGTCCTGGTGAAGGAGCACACCATGGGTCAACATCCCACGCCTCTTTTTCTTGATGGAATCACGTAATTTCTTGATTAGGTCACTGTAGTATGTGCCAGTGATGGTTTGGCCTCTTTGTAGATAGTCCACAAGAAGGACACTCTTGCAGTCCCAGAAAATTGAGGCCATCACCTTCTTGGCTGACGTTTGCACCTTGAACTTCTTCGTTGGTGGAGAATGTGTTTCCACTCCATGCTTTGTGATTTTGTTTCTGGGTCGAAGTGATGGACCCATGTTTCATCCATAGTTAGAAATCTGGCAAGGAAATCGTCTATATCAGCACGAAACGTGTCAAGACGTTCTTGACTGATGAGCACTCGGGTGCGCTTCTGATCTGTGGTTAGGTTTCCAGGGACCCATCTTGCAGATTTTTTTTTTTCATTTGCAATTCCTGGGTAATTATGTTTTGCACAGTGCCATATGACAGGCCACACATCTAAGCAACATGACGGATAGTGACTCGACGATCCTTCAGCACGATATCGTGGACTTTGTTAATGTTTTCGGTCGTCATGACAGTTTTTGATGCTCCGCCTGCATATTCATCCTCACACGACTCTCTCCCACAATTAAACTCACGACACCATACTGTATGAAGGAGTAGTGTCCCCTAGTGTATCCACCAAGTCCTCATGAATTTTGGATACCGTCCACTTCTTCACAAAATATTTGATCACCGCTCTCACCTCAGTTTTCTCCATTCTGGCACCTTTTCACAACTTAACTCAGTTAAACCCCTGTAAAAAGAAAACTGTACGATACTCAGACTTGCAATTCAGATTGAAAGCATACAAAGGATCACTAAACAATAACAAAATAAAAAAATCAATCGTGATGTCATTCCTTCTATGTTAGGGTCGGAGCAACCTGATCGCCCCTCGTATATCAAAAGTGTGAGGTGGGTCTATTTCTTTGCACGCAAGTGTATATGTACTGATGGTGTGAAGCTCATACGAAAAGAAATGTAAACACACATTTCCCTTGATTTAAAATTCAATAATTTTTATAGGAAAAATAGCAAACATTTTGTGTACAAAAATATACAAAATACTAATGTTAAACCACAAATAGTGTCATTATCATTAAACTGTAAATAAACATGGTAGCTGATATTTTTCAAACTATCATCATAGAATTTTCAAAATTCAGCTACAAAAACTATACAAATATTTAAGTTAATATTTTAAGTTACAATTATCCTACATCCAGAATGTTTTATTTTCACTGGAAGAAAAGTTACTGAAATTATTATAGTTTCATTAACACACTCAACAAACATTTCCACAATAGGTACCGTATCAGAAACAGAAAAATGTATATTTGCGTATATTTTTTATTTGCTTTAATCAAACTCTTCAAATATTTTACAGGGCCGTTTGCTAGAAAAAGCCTTTCTATAAAAACATATATCTATATGTATGGTGTTAAAAAACACACAAGCAATTCTAAGCGTGTTTTTAAAAAAATAAAAAAATATTTAAATTTTAAAAATCTGATTTTTTAAAAATAAAAATCATAATTTTTATCCATAATGCCCCGTACTATGAAATTATCAAAACATTTCGTACAAGCACACGCACAGAGACATGTTCTGGTTTCTGTGTTAGCAAGCGAAAGAAAATAATAGAGCACGCAAAATACCAAGATGTTGCCTGCTGGCGTACGATCGTATTTCCAAGAAAACACGTCACTTGTCTGGTGCTATATATTGAACGGTTATCAAAGCCACGAACGGTGCACTCGATGCAACAGAATATGTTGACTCACTTCTGTTGCAGCTCTTTTATCAGGTGGCGAGGATGCGCTATAGAGTGAGACCACTTTTCCTTGTAAGTGATAAAGAGGATGAGTGAATACATATTCGATCAATCAAATTACATTGACTTTTCCGTGTCACTCCCGGATAAGGATGGGGGAATAATAATTTACAGTGGCGGGAGGTAGAGTCAGATTGTATTCGGAGCATCTCCAGAATTAGCTATACCCTGTCCCAACAATCTCTGGAGCAAGGCTGCGCATAGCGGCAGAAAAGGGGGGAAATCTAGTATGCAGAGCAAAGCAGTGCTGGGAAGGCTAGTAACTACAGTCGCTTTCCCCCCTCCATGCGATCCCATTCCTCTCACGTATTCATTGGTGAGGCCGTCTCGCGTCACTACTTGCGCAGAGACTTATTTTCGTTCGCCTGCTCCAGAGACAAAGTGTAGCGAGCCTACGAGGTCTGACTATTAAGTTCGCTAACTTATCCTAGAAAATATGCTACATACCTTATTGCTGAATAGCGCTGTGGTCACCTTCATAGTACTCCCCTTGGGAAGCTATACACCGATGCCCGCACCTACCCCACCCTTCGAAGAAATTTTGGACTCTGTTTCGGGAATGGCCTTCAGAGCTGGTGTCGTATTAGCCTTAATGTCCTCAATGTCATGAAATTCCTTTCAAAACTTGTTTGATCTTCGGGTAAAGAAAGAAGTCATTGGGGGCAAGGTCAGGTGAGTATGGCGGGTGGTCTACCAAAGTTATTTGTTTCCCGGTCAAAAAGTCCAGTACAGACAGTGCGTGTGCGCAGGTGCATTGTCGTGAGCCATGAGTTGTTGGCGAAGAGTTCCGGTCGTTTGCGTCTCACTTTTTCACACAACCTTTGCAGCACTCCCAAATAGTACACCGCTGTTTTCTTCATGTCATTCTCGCCGTACACCTGCAATAACATACATACAAGCACAAACAGCAATGCACGATACTCAGCACAACAGCGTGAACGCGAACAGCTGTGAGACACTGAAATACCAAGGCTACAGAATCTTACAGAGCTGCTTGTATAGTGCTGCCTTCAGCGCTAAACGGTGGCTAGTTCGCGAACTTAATTGTCAGACCTCGTACAAATGGTGTAGAGCGTGAACAGGAGGGTTAGCTATATGTGCTGTGTTGAAATGACGTTAGGTTAATTGTTTGTTCACTAGGGTTGATCTATCGATTCATTTGAATCATTTTACTTCGCATTTCTGCCACTTTTGGCTAATCGCGAAGATAAGGGGTCATGATTTGATGAAACTGATGAAGGACCGCTGTGCTGACCGTAGCTACTTGTTTTTGTAACCTATAGGCGGCACTGTGGCTTGGCGTCCTCTCCCCTCCACCCCCTCGCACTACCAAGCACCTACATTTTGTATGCGTCCTTCGATATTTTATTTTTGTACTACGATATTCGTGATATTTACATCCTACTAATTTTGATTTTATTTTCTCTCACTTTTTGGGTAATCGCGACGCCGAGGATGAGTGAGGATGTGATGAAATTGATAAAGGGACACTCACAAAGAACAGCCATGCCCAGGTCAGGATTCGAATCCTGGACCCATGATATCGTAACGTTGTGTGCTAACCACGCCGCCACGATAGTCGGGCCTACAAATTTTGAAATTAAATTGAATTTTGAATTTTGTAATTTGCATTTCTGAGTTTTCACTTATGCCTGAAATGCCATAAGATTTTTCATTTTACAAGGTAGCATTTTGGTCATGGCGTAAATGTTAAGAAAAATTCCAAGGAAAATGCTTTCGTCTAAAGCGGGCATTAGTGCCTGAAGAACTTCTTTTAAAACGTACTATTACTACTACTTTGAGAAACAGAAAATTCCAGCAGAATTCCAGTGTTACGTAATACCTCTGCCAAGTGTAAACTTCTCTGTCTCATATTCTGACTTTGTCGTCTTACAAAACAACAACAACAACTTTGAATGGCGTCCTAGGTTTCAGCCCCCTAGCCTACCCATCGCTACGGGCCTGGCAAACGGCCACGGAGGCCGGCTCGACTTCATGTAGCATGCATAGAATGTATCAGGATCAGCGCCATCTATTGATTGGATGTCCATTTACAAGATCATTGCCTCTCCCCTTAAATGTTTCACATTTCCACCGCAGTGAGGCGTTACACTGTGAAGCAACTATTTCTCATAGTTATCAATAAGAACACGCTGCCTTGACATTTTTAGCGAGAACGTAGGAAGAAGGAATGAGCCAGAACGCGCCTTTGGAAAAATAAGACCGGGAAAAGCTTCACGATGACGGACACTTCTAAACAACCCACACACAAGAGGCAGAGATGAATGATGGGTAATTTAATGGACCCAGGGCGGGGGCTGTGTAAACGAAGAGACAAGAGGACGAAGGTACTTGAAGGCCTGAGTCAGTTCCGAAGCCTTTGCGGAGGGTTCAAGTTTTAAACGTTGATTCATTCTATCAATTTGCTGTTGGTGACCCGGTATGTTCCGTTGGTCATCCGTCCATTAAAAGTTGGTCAAGTTATCTTGTATTCGTCGCTGGTTTATATTGATTACCCTACCCGGGCATGTCACTCACTTAAACACAACATAATGGACTTATATGGGGTTCGTCTTTCGTCAAGACACTGAAAAGTACTGCCCTCAAGAACAGCTCATCTATATGGGGATGAAGGTTGCTTCAAATACTTATTTCAAGGGGATACAAAGTACTCCTTGGAAAAATTGACTGATTGGTTAATTTTATCCCTCTTGAACCATCTTTACTGTATAATGACTGTACTTTATTTCTGACTCTTTGTGAGCTTTGAATACCAAAATTATGGTGTACACAAATACATACATATTTTGTGAATAAGTCTCATAGATTGATTAATTTAATTGGTGACGTTGTCAGAATATTTGGGTTGAGTGCGCTCAAAGGTGGACGAGATAATTCCGGATATGATCTGCTTCGATTGCTATTAAGATTCTTTAATTTTCTATTTTTCTCCCTCTTTTTATTTCATTCTCTCTCCACTTTTCTTTCTTTCTGTTTATTTCTTCCTTAGTTGATTTACTTCTTTTTGTCTTTCCTCCTTTGTTTACCTTTCACTCCGTTTCTCTTTCTTTTCTTATTCGGTTTCTCTATCTCATTCTATTTCTTCCTCGTTTCTCTATTTTCTTTCCGTTTCTTTCTTTTTCTTTTTCTCTATCTCGTTCTTCTTTCTGCCTTAGTTTTTCTCTCTTTTTCTCTTTCCTCCGTTTCTGTGTCTGTGTCTTTCTTCTCCAATTCTCATCATTTTTATCATTTTCTTATCCTTATTTCCTATTTTTCTTCATGTGCGTGTGATTCTCTACTATAAATGATTCTGAAACTTTTCCAACTTGGCTATCTGGGTGGGAAAGACTTCATTTACCGAAATTGTACCCCTTGTACAGTGGAATTCACTAGCATTGCTCGCCAAGTTGCCCATGACTATTTTCATTAATTTTTCTCTTATATCCTATGTGTTTTTAAGCGATGGATTTTTATGTATGCTGGTGCAGAAGTAGTCAAGAGCTTGTTTTGAGTTTTCTTTTAATTCTTGAAGCTCTTATTGGGTCAAATAAAGTGCACGAACATGGTAATGGACAATTTGCACGGTAATACTCATGAATTCTACTGTACCTCCCCCTCTCAAATACGCAAGATGTTGCAGTTCGAAGAATCTCGTTTTTAATAACTAAACGCAAAAAAAAAATATCTTCGTCTACATTATCTCCCTATCCAAAAGAATCAAACTACATATTACGTTGTGGTAATACCTCGCCTTATCTGTGCTCCCGAGAAACTTTGAGAAAGTAAAAACTGTTGAAAATGAATACAAAACGATGGAATGGAGCATAGAACTTATCTACCTTGTACTCTTGAAAACTATCTTGGAAAAAAATTTACAAACTATATATTTTTAAATCAAACTGATTTTGTGACTGTTTGTTTGTTTTTGTTTTTTGTTGTTTTTTCACTTGATGCACATCCACATATTGTATCATTTTAAGTGTTTAATATGTTAAATATGTTAAATGTCTATGATGCCGTAATTTGTTTTGTTCAATTGGGTAGTCTGTTATGGTTATGGACTAACCTTAAAACATTTGATTGTGGGGTTGTGAGAAGAGAGTTATTATGAATGTTGAGGGACGATGGAAGTGATTTTGGAAATGTGAATGTGTTAATTTGTGTAGTGAAGAACAATTATGATCTTAATACAATTTTGTTTGTAATAAGGAGTTTAATTGCGAGTGCCAGGGTAATATATTAACATTAACTGACATCTAAATATATTTTTTTGTGTGCGAGAGTTAGTAAGGTTTACGTAAACATATCCTTATCTGATTTCCCACAACCTGAGGGCTTCATAGTAGGCTGATAAGTCTCATGCTCGCCGTCGAGGAATAAAAGTAAGTTGATCCATTGATAATAAACTGTGGAACGTAACACACTTGAAAGTATAAGTTTATGAAAATGTTACCCTTCGTTCCCTAAATCAAAACACCAACATTCCTTAGTTCAAAACCAACTCTTCTCTTTTCCGTGAAGTACCTAAGCTTCCACCAAGGGACTAAAACTGAGTTGCAAGAACTTTCGCCACACGGCGAACTGATTAATTACCGTCCTTGTATGAAAATTTATAACCCTGTAAATAAAGGGTTAATGTCAGAAACATAAAGAGGAAAGTATGACTTTGGCAGGATGTGAGACCTTCTCTGCCCCATGAAGATCAATGGCTTCTGTTCTAGTATTTCGGAAACGTAGAATCATAGGACCTTCGATTTTTAAAATTAATTTACTCACATTGTCAGTTTAAACCTTTTGTGTATGAATATTCGGTAAATTTCTCGTATCGGACAAACGGATTTCTTCAAATTTACAGGAGAAATTACTTACCGAGTGCAGTTTCTTTAGACTTGTGGAAGTTCGGGGAAGTGTTTTCTCGCATCGTTCATTGATTTTTGCCGGTAAATCATCTATTTTTCGATATCAATGTGTGACCGATGCACGAAAGCTCTTGCATCCATTTACTTCCAGGTGGATGTAGCCTGTGTCTGATGACGTAATCCCGGTCAGTGTTTCCAAACACGTGTTTTTGTAACTGAAGAAGGTATGTTTCCGCAAATGGTTTGTGGGGCTGTGTGTCAATGGTTCATGGGGCTATGTGTCAATGGTTCGTGGGGCTATGCGTCAATGGTTCGTGGGGCTACGTAGGTATTTTTGGGTGCATTGGGGTGGAAACACTGCATGCCGAGTACGGTAGTGAAACTGTGACCGCCATTTTGCGTGTTACCGAAGGCAAAAAGAAACGAAGAAAACTTACTCGATATGTCGCAAATAGAGCTTATTTCCGTGAAATAAGCGAAATGCCACTTTCAGCAATGTTTCTCAATGCAGAATACGTAAGTACGAATATTCAAATTAAAAGAACTAGCAAATTTCAGCCGTTTGTCCGATACGAGAAATTTACCAAATATTCTTCGTATCGCGCTTAGATTTCTTGTAAACTCATGAATAATGGGAGGCAAATGTAAAATTTGAAAACAAATTTTGAAAACCTTGTCTAATAATTTGTAAACGAAGGGAAATTTTGGAAAATGTTTCGAATTAAAGTTTAATAATACACTAAAATGCTCACAAAGGGAGTATTTATTATGAAATAAACGCACTATAAATGTGTAACCATATAGCAAGGTCTTCCTCAGACTGTGAACCAAATTACAATGCTTTTAACTCTTTTTAAATTGCTTTTTTAAGGTAAATTATTAAGAATTATAATTTGGTTCAAAGTCTCAGGAAGACCTTACTATGAGGTTGAAACGTCACGTTTATACAGTAATGTGTTTATTTTACAATAAATACTGCATTTATCAGCATTTTAGTGTTTTATTAAACATGGAAACAAAAGTTGTAAAATAAATTCGTAAGCTTTCCACAAATATATAATTTAAATACATGTTTTGGTAAAAAAAAAAAAAAAAGATTTGAACGCATGTAATTCGCATGTATGTTGAGACGCTCGAAATAGCGGAGTTATTATCACAGTGTATTACGACGCCAGGGGTCCCGGGTTCGAATCAATTCCTGGACATGGGTGTTCTTCGTAAGTATCCCTCATCCTATCATCACTCATCCTCATCTTCGCGATTAGCCAAAGTGGCAGAAAAACGAAGTAAAACAACCCAAATCAATAACCATAATAAGCCCAGTGTGCGCCCAATTAAAACAGTCTATGTCCCTTTCCCTCTCCACACCCCTGTAAAGAAAACTGTGGTGCACAATTATTTTAATTACTCTCACTACCTTCAAAATCCTTTTGTTTGGCAAAGGAATACAAAATTCTTAATGGACTATGAACCCTTGGAAAATATTTTTTGTGGGGAAATGAATGATTCATTGTGAGCATATAGTGGACTTAAAGTGAACTCAAATCCTTGTTTACACATAAATGCACCCCCTCTTCCAAAGCAAAAAGTTTAATTTGCATACTGCCTATTACATGATGGTCTTTCCGCTCAACTACAAAGTTGAGTAGGGTTTGCTCTAAAAGTTGATTCGTGTAATGTAGGGTTTAGAATACTAATGATCACATGATTCCTTCGTCCATGCAGGTCCCTCCGTATGAAATGGAAAACTAGGTACATTTCGTTGACTTATTCTCCTCGAAATCCCTAGATTTCTCCCCTAATGGGTTTTTTGCGTGTTCACCAAACTTCATGGGGGAAAGAGGGGAATGGAAGTTAAACGCCACCAGTGAACCTTACGCTCTGATTTAGGGGTGAAAGACCCTAACTGTAGGTATGTTGTTTCCTTTTGAAACATAGCCAATGGAGGGAGGAATTCAAGGTAGGTATGGAATGAACCACATTATTTACTGTTCGGTATGTTGTGGGGCGATGATTTATGATACTGTTTTCGTCCAGTCAGAATGATATAGTTGATATATTTCATGGCAGAGAAATAGTGTATTTCTTCTGACTGGACTTTTCTTGTGAGTTGCAGCTGAAAGATGAAGATAGAAGCAAAGAAAGATAATTCAGCTTTAAGATAAATTTGATAAATAATAATAAAAACAAGTAAGTGAAACAATAATGTAAGGGGGCAGATGGCAAGGTTGCTACATCAGGGTGAACCACAGGCGTATAATGCACACTGACGATTTAACATCATATCTACCCGGATTATTCAGATGTTCCATTCATAATGCAAGAAGTTCCTGAGTCTGCAAAGATTAAAATAATGTGTATTGAATAGGGTGACCATAATATTTTGACCCCGTAACGGGACATCCCAAGGAGTTCATGTCATTCCCCCCTTTTCTGAAAAGTCGGTTAGGCCTAATCATAAAATAATTGTTATTATTAACGTATTATTATTTATTAAAGTATGGATCACATAAATGATATATCATAAACAATAAATGAAATATGATCTCCCGCTGTTAAAGGGTTTTAATTATTACAATCTCGGTATGACTTGCATAGCGCTTCTGGCATCTTCTGATCAACCTTTGATGTTAGTCTACGCTGAAGTTGAGGAACGCGAGTATTTATCAGAAGAACCAATCTTCTTGAGAACAGATTTTTTCTTCATCAACCGTTCATAAAACTTCCCGAAAACATGTCTGACACACAACGCGAGATTTGTCTTTTGAGTTTGGCGCAACAACAGGGGGGGGGGCATTGCCTCCCCCACAACCTAAGACGGAAATGAGTTCTAGGGGGAGCAAACATTGACTGCCAAGGGTACCTGCAGGGGACAATTACCACCCAAAATTTCAAATTTTATGTAAAATAAAAATACTTTTCCTAAAATTTTCTTGATCGCTTCGCTGTTTTTCTTAGTCCTCTCAAGTTCAAAACCATAGCTAGGGGGCGACGGAAGTCAGGTCTGGGCGCCGAACGATCAAAATTAAAAAGTTGGAAAAGAGGAAATGCCATGGCCCCCCGTGAAATTATTTGCACCCTATTAAATCAATATTTATTTCAGTCTGCAAAGAAAATTGGATCTAAAAATGTTCTTGCTCGCTTCACTCTCAGTGTATGATTGTTTTCTGTAATGCATTGCAAATTACCAGAGAAAGGGAGAAGTAAAATCAATTGATTTTGTCTTAAATGCATAAACAATTGTTTTGAGGAGAGGGAGCGGCACATTTGTGTATATTTTGCTGTTGGTTTATTATGAGGTGGATGAATTGATTGCGTAATGCATTTAAATAATGTATGTTGTGTATATATTTATTAAAGAAACTTTGAATACGTACACGATTTAGTATTGGCACGTTGCATATGAATTTTCTTATTTTACGTCGCTCCATGTTGCATATGTACGAAACGTATACTGTCGTTCATGAAAGTTTACATATTAATGTAAAAAAAAATATATATATTCTGAATGCATGTATCAAGCATTTTCTGTCTTTCAAAAATACTTTGTGTGCTTATTTTCCATTATTAATGTGAAATTGAACGTGTTGAAAAAATAATCCAAATCGTTTGTTCGAACACAAATGCTTTAGCACCATCTTCTATCCCCTTTTTTGCGTAATTTACGAGGATAATAACGTCTTTGATACTACTACTGCTACTACTACTAATAATAACAATAATAATAATAATTATTATTATTATTATCATTACTATTATTATTATTATTGGCACGTTTATCCTGGTACTTGCCCCCACTTACTTGAAACTATTCTAATGGAGGGAAATTAAGGTAGAAGGCTCTTGTTCTTTCTTTCCTTTAAATTGCACCAAATAGACAATTGTCGAATGTTTCGTTTAGGGAAAATTCAATCGTATAAAATATTTGATATCTTGTCAATAAAGGGACCAGAAAGGAAAATGTTTTTTTAAAAAAGGGAGAACGGGAATGTGGGCTGCATAAGTAAAAAAGGGAAGTCAAAACCATGTAATCTTGTTGGTGGAAGATAATTCACTGATCGGCATGAAAATCCTCCCACGAGGATGAAAGGGTGTACCTTATAGATTTCGGGTCGCTGATTACGAATATCGCATTGAAAAAGTTCCAGCACGTAAGGTTTTTTTAGGGGGCATTTTCCATAAAAAAATTACCGAAAAATTGTAATTTTTTAATGAAATATGTGTTTTTTTATGCTTGGAATGCATAATTGTGTATTTTTATCTCAATCCAAGAATTGTTACTATATCCTAGGAACATTCTTTCCCCTGGCCTCACAACCCCCAGCCCCGAAATAGGAAAAAGTACCAAATACACCCCACCTACCCCAAAAAACAGTGAATTCGCCCACAACACACATTTTTTTGAGAATTCTAAATATACGTCAAAACAAAAATGTGAATAATTTGCATTTTAACATTACTGCTGGAAGAAATATTTTCACGATGTCACTGGCTCTAAAGTGAATGGTATCTTACAGTTTTTAACTATGTGTGACAGGCTTATTTGTGTACACTGGAGTTCAACGTATTATTTTCGTTACACTCTTCCTACACTGTCACCTTGGCTTCCTTCAGGGTAAAAGGATTCGTAATCAACTTGCGGTCATTCGTTGGCACCCTCTCGTCTAGACGACAAACCGGATGTGGCTGGAAAAAGGCACCAAGACATCCACCTCGTTGTCTCGTGAAGCAGATACTTATTTTACTTCCGTGGTGATCGTGGTGTAAGAGAGTCGCGTTACTCTGTGTCTGTGTATACCGTTAAGGAAATATATTTCTGCGTGAAATATTGACATTTGTGTTAAACCAACATGCCACGAACTTGCAAACATTCTGTAGATTCATTCTGCTACATACAGTATGTGGGGAAGTGGTCTTCAAGGGACAAAGTAGGCCATTGTCACCGTTCCTAAGGACAGTGCACCACCTGTACTTCGAGTGTAAAGTCGGCGACCAGGATCGCAACTGGGCTCCCAAACAAAGTTGTAACTCGTGTGAGCGTAATCTAAAAGGATGGTTGAAAGGTATACATAAATCGATGCTGTTCGCCGTACCTATGGTTTGGCACGAGCCCCGGGATCATGTTCCAGATTGTTACTTCTGCCTGACCAATATTACAGGTTTCTCAAAAGGCACGAAGCATAAAATACAGCATCCTGACTTGGATTCCGCGAGGAGACCTGCCCCACATGATGTCGTTCTGCCTGTACCCGTACCACCAAACTCATACACACTGAGCAGTGTTTCATCCGACGAAGAACCTGCGACTTGTCAGGATGTTGCACAATCTTCGAGTACGCATTCAGATCCCAATTACGCCCCAGTGTCTGACACTAAGGAACCACATGTGATAAGTCAGGAAGAACTGAATGATCTGATCAGAGACTTAAACCTTCCGAAGACCAAGGCCCTGTTGCTTGCATCGCGACTTCAACAATGGAATCTACTTGATCGAGATGTGAATATATCGATGTACAGAAAAAGAGAGGTGAGTCTAGTTCCTAATTTTACAAAGGATGATGATTTGGTGTATTGCAGTGACATTCCGTCGCTTATTGAACAACTGAAATTTGACTACATCACTGAATAATATAGACTGTTCGTAGATTCGTCGCGGACTAACCTGAAGGCAATGTTATTACATAATGGCAATCAATATCCTGCCATCCCTGTTGCTCATGCTGTGCATATGAAAGAAACATACGAGAACATGAGGAACCTACTACAGAAATTAAATTACGAACAGTTTAAGTGGTGTGTATGTGCTGACCTTAAGGTTATTGCCATCCTCACCGGTTTACAAGGAGGTTACACCAAACACTGCTGTTTCTTGTGTCATTGGGACAGTCGAGCCAAAGAGCAGTACACCATCACAAAATGGCTACCAAGGAACCAACTGGTCCCAGGAGAGACGAACGTGGCTAATGAACCTCTTGTGGATTCGGAGAAAGTATTCTTACCACCTCTCCATATAAAATTAGGTCTAATGAAGGTATTTGTCAAGGCCCTGAAGCGGGATGGTGAAGCATTTACTCATCTCAGAAAACTGTTCCCAAAACTTAGCGAGGCCAAGGTGAAAGAAGGAGTTTTTACAGGGCCTCAAATCAGAGACGTTTTGAAGGATTCTACATTTCCTTCTATGCAGAGTGATGTGGAACGTGAGGCTTGGGAGGCCTTTCAAGACGTGTGCAGTAATTTTCTCGGGAATCATAAGTCACCTAATTACAAAGATGTTGTGGGCAGGTTAATTACTTCATTTCGTACCATGGGATGTAATATGTCCCTCAAGTTACATTTCCTGCACTGTCACTTGGACTTCTTCCCTCAACAGTACAGCTTGGGGGAGGTCTCCGACGAACACGGTGAAAGGTTTCATCAACAAATAGCTACCATGAAGAGGCGCTACAGTGGGAAATGGAGTGTGAATATGTTGGCAGACTTCTGTTGGAATGCGACACGCGAGACACCCTGTACAAATTACAAGAGGAGCAGGAACACCAATTGACATGTAAATGTTGAACTTTTACTCTTTATGTAGTTGTATCTGCTTGTTTTATATTGAAATTCTGATGATAGCGGGCAAATTTATATGGGGGGAGAATAGCACCTATGCGTGGTCATTGAAACACGCCCCCACCCCCTCCCTCAAAACTGGTACGTCCTGGAGAAAAACGGGTTGCGGATTCGAACTCAGGAGCTCGAAATCTATAAGAATCACCTATTTTGGTTCATGGGAGCGACAAAAAGTTTAATTTTGCAGAACAGTGTTATCAACACTGTTGTTATTTCTTCCATGATCCATGTTGAAAAATAAAAAAAGGAATTCCCTTTATAATCCGGTCTCTATTTATTACCAATCTACAGTGTGTCCACATGAAACCTCCCTGGTTTCAAATTACAATTGTGAGGAAATTATTTGACATAGAGTCTTGCGGTTTTTGGCATCATGTAAAACAGCTCCTTGATTTAGTGCATTTCTACGTGGGCTCCTGTCGTAACCCTCAAAATGTCTAGTCAATACTTGATCTCGACCCATGTGCACAATAGCATGTCAGGGCATGTCTCCTCCTCAAAACAGACGTACCGCAAGGTTCAATTCTTGGACCAGTTTTATTTTTACTTTATATAAATGATCTACCAGAAACTTGATCAGAGTGTGAAACAATATCATTTGCTGATGATACAAATATCATAGTAAAAATTATGGAATATGAGCAACTTCAAAAGATCTCAGTTTCAACAACTGCTCAATTGAACACTGTCTATAGAATTATAAGCCCTTCCTGAATGTTAATAAAACAGTTCTAATGAATTTCAATCTAGTAAAATAAACAAACAACTTAAATGTAGTTATTAACAATGAAGGCATCTAAGAATGCAATGAAATAAAATTTTTAGGAGTATCGTTAGATACGATCCTGTCTTGGGACATGCATGTCACTAATTTAACTCAAAAGTTAAGCAGGCAGTGAATTTATCCTTCACCAAGTTGTGAGTAAAATATATCTGCTGTCTACATTTTCACTCTTTACTGCAAACAAATTACACGAAATGTGTTTAACTAATGTCAAGGGGTCTGATGGTAGTACAAGGGGCGGCTGAGCCCCCTGGTCCCTGCCTGGCCACGGACCTGATGAAAGTACAATCACAATCATATGACACAAACCTCACAGAGAGGATTATGGAGCAATTCCACAAAAATGTCGACCTTAATGGCCAAAATTACATATCAGTGGGCTGTACATTGTTTTGAAGAACATCTTTAGATTGGTAATATATGATACAACACGTGTTTCTAAACTCTAAAATGTGTGTGTAAAAAAATCCTCATCAAGTACACCCGACCGCAGATATAACAGATGGGGAAAGTTTTGCCCGACGGAAAATACGTTGGCAATGCTGCACACACCGAGGCATTCTTGATAAGATGCTTGAGGAGCCTCTAGCAAAGGTTTCTCAACGCACAACTTCAGCACTGAAGTTCACGCTACACGTCGATTGGTAACTTTCGGGAGCATGTTGTCTATTCTACACAGTTCTCCCCAAATGCATGTTTGAAAATGAATCTTGTGTTCATGTTTTCTTTCTAATGTAGTTCTGACATTGTAATAATCTTACAAATATTTATTTTTTTCTCGTTTCGTTATTTATCGCAACTATGAGTTGAATGGTTGAATGATAGTTAGATTAAATTGATAAAGAAACCTTCAGGAGATCATGCCGAGACCAGGACTCGAACTCGGAACCAAAAGTGGAGAAGTTAAAGTCGCGTTTACACCGGGGTTGCTAACACATGTGTCCGAAAAACGCTTGTGAATTTGTCACCAACATCTCATGTTAGAAACAGATTTCCAGTGTTGTCAACAGAAATTTTGTTATTCTGAAGAAGTCTGTAAAGATCACAGAATGTTAGCAACATTTGTTACCAGCACATGTTAATAGAGCCTTTTCGATGTTGGCAACATTTCCCCCGCTTCCCCTCCCGCCACCATCACGCCAGTGACAACCAGCCAGCGAGTGCGAAAGCATCGTTTCGTGCGAGATGTGTTATATTTGTTTCATTATATGTTTCACGAATCATAAACAATAGGTCAATCAATCAATCAAAGAAATAAAATATAAATAAATCTGTTACCTCTGAAATTGCTCATGTGGCTGTCGACCCAGTCGCCAAGAATACAGTCCATGGTGTGCTACTTGGAAGAGAGTGTCCTCATTTAGGAGTTGTGCTGGGTTGATTGTGACGGGAACCGGGTTGTGGTCGCAGGCGAGCCATGTGTTGCCGGAGTCTGGAAACCAAGTCAGAAGGGTCTTCCATCCGGGTGGCTCTTGGTGGCACGATGAGCTCTCCTGGGAGACGGAGAGGTTCGCCGTACACCGGTTCAGCGGGCAATGCTGCGAGGTCATCTTTGATGGCTGCGCGAATCCCAAGGAGCACGAGAGGCAGGGCTTCTATCCAGGTGGAGACGGGGTGGCACACGAGTGCTGCCTTGAGGTGAAAGCGCTCGATCATGCCGTTGGCGCATGGGTGGTAGCTGGTGGTGCGATGGCGCTCGGAGCCGATGGTCCGTCCTAGTTCGCGGAAGAGTTCAGATTCAAATTGCCGCCCTTGATCTGTGGTGATGCGGGCGGGGGGAACCGAATCGAGAGATCCAGCACGATGTGAAGGCCGTCGCGACGTCCGCCGCGGTGATGCGTTCCAAGGTGTAGGCTTCGGGCCAACGGGTGAAACGGTCACGGCTGTGAGGCAATACTTGCAGGGTCCCGCTGGTGGGAGAGGCCCGATCAGATCGATGTGCACGTGCTGAAACCTTGCAGACGGAGGAACAAAGTTGCCCAATAGTGCGTGCACGTGTCGGGAAACTTTGGTGCGCTGGTAGTCTTGGCACGATCGGGCCCAAGCGCGACAGTCTTGCTTGACTCTGCGCCAGACGAAACGCGACGCGATTAGGCGCGCGGATGCTCGGGTACCGGGATGACTCAGGCCGTGCAACACATCGAAAATGCGGCGGCTGTGCGCGGCGGGTACATACGGCCGGGGTTTCGCAGTGGAGGTGTCGCAGTAGAGCTTGACTTCGGTGCCAGGTATGTCCATGAGCTGGAAGTGGAGATCGCAATCGCCGTTCAGGAGCTCACAGAGCTCATCGTCCCCTTCTTGGGCGAAGGCGAGGGAGCGCAGGTCGGGGGAGAGGGTGATTCCGTGAACTGCGTCCACTCGCGATAACGCGTCCGCCACCACGTTCGAGGTGCCTTCAATGTAGCGGATGTCCGTGGTGAACTGAGCGATGAAGGAAAGTTGGTTGAGTTGCACTGGAGGTAGTTTGTCACGCCGCTGCTGGAAAGCGTAGGTGAGGGGCTTGTGATCCACGTATATGGTGCAGTGTTGCGCTTCCAGGATGTGACGAAAGTGCTGAACGGCTGCGTAGACTGCGAGAAGTTCGCGGTAGTATGGTAGCCACTCAGTCTGCTTGTTGGTGAGTTTCCGGGAGAAAAAGGCGAGGGGTTGCACAAGCCGTTGGCGAACTGTTGCAGGCATGCGCCGACTGAGGTGGCGGAGGCATCGGTGAAAAGTCCAAGAGGGGCTTCGGGATGCGGATGGGCCAGGAGCGTGGCGTTGGCAAGGCTGGTCTTGCAGGCCTCGAAATCTTGTTCTAGGTCCGGCGTCCATGGGAAAGGCTGGGATCCGCGAAGGGTGGTGACAGCAGCATGCAGAGGAGCTTGGTGTTCCCAATCACACTCTTTTGGGTGTTAATCAGGATGCCGTGGTCCGAGAGACGTCCGAAGAGGGCGCGGAGGTGCTCGCGGTGTTCCTCGTAGTTGCGTAATGAGACGAGTATATCGTCGATGAATGGAAGGCAGAAATCCAGTCCTAAGAGCAGTTCGTCGATGAAACGCTGGAACGTCTGCCCGGCGTTGCGTAGTCCGAAGGTCATGTATGGGAACTCGAATAACCCGAATGGCGTGGTGATCGCTGTCTTCGGGATGTCGTCTAGGTTGACAGGAATTTGTGTGTACGCCTTGACCAAGTCGATGACCGAGAAGATGTGGAGGTAGTTGCTGAAATCGTGGATGTGCCTCACTGGATAACGGTCCGGAATCGTCCGGGCATTGACAGCTCGGTAGTCCGCGCACGGTCTCCAGCCCTCCATTTTCTTGGGTACCATGTGCAGCGGCGAAGACCAGGGGCTGTCGGGGCGACGTGCGGTGCCTTAGCGCAACATGGAGCCGAATTTGGCCTTGGCTATTTGTAGGCGATCTGGAGCGAGGCGGCGAGGTCGGCTGGACACGGGAGGACCCGGGGTGGTCCGGATATAGTGAACCGTGGAGTGACGCACTTCTCGCGGCGTGCCGGCGGGACGCGTGAACGTCGGGAAATCGGCTAGGACATCGCTGTATGGAGAATCGTCCGACAAGGCCTTGATGTTAGGTTGCGTGGTGTTCGTTGGCTGGCAGGGAGCGGAGAGTCCCGTTCGTCCGTCGAGCAGGCGCTTGTTGCAACAATCCGGTAGCAGCTCGAAGTGGTCCAGGAAGTCCGATCCGATGATGGGCACGGAAATGTCCGCGACGACGAAACGCCATGAAAACTCGCGACGCAGGCCGAGTTTGAGGCAGAGGGGCAGAATACCGTACGTCTTGAACGTCGAGTCGTTTGCGGCACTGAGCACGTAGTCGGTCGGATGGAGTCGGTCCGGGAGCAAACGTCTCGGGAAACAACAGATATCCGACCCTGTGTCGACGAGGAAGCGGTGGTGGCTATAGAGGTCGGTCACCTAAAGGCGGCTTCCACCAGGCCGGCAGCCGTTTGCCGCGACTAGCGGCTGCCGTTGTTGTTTGTTGCCGCCGGCGCGTACGTGCATGGGTCGTTGCACCTCTGAGCTTGGTCTCCAAAGCGGTGGTGATACCAGCATATTCCCTCATCACTTCCTCTTGGCGGCGATCTGCGGCCGTAGCGGCGCGGGCTGGTACGGTCACGCGATTGCGAGCGGCCGCGGAAGGCGCGAAAGTCGCTTTGCAGAGACGCGACTTGGCGAGTTAGTTCCTCGACGCGCTGGAGAAGCCGAACCGTGTCGGAGGCGGGCGCGAGTGGCGTCGTGGTCGCGCAGATGGCCGGCGGGTTGGGCGAAGCGGACGGTGCGGCGATGTTGCTTGTCGCGGGGGTGAGCATGGAGGGGCTCACCTCCACGATGCGGTCCGCGAGCGAGGCAAGTTGGTCCAGCGGGAGTTCGGAAGACTGCATCTGCAGAATCGGTTGAACTTGCGCGGGCAGGCGTTGGAGCCACAACGTGCGCAGCAAGTCGTGACGCAAGGGAGTGGTGATTGCGAGTGACTGGAGGTGGCGTAGGAACTGGGACGGTTTGCGGCTGCCCATTTCTTCATCCATGAGGATCTGCCGCAATAGTTGATTTTTAGACAGGGAAAATCTTCGCGTGAGTTCCGTCCGCAGCCGGGTGTAAGGGTCGGTCGCCGGTGGTACACGTATAATGTCTCTCACTTCGAACGCGTACCGACCTTCTAACTGCTCCACGACGTATGCGAACTTCGTCTCTTCCCGGGTGATGTGGGCGATAGTGAACTGGGCTCCCACTTGCGAGAACCACAAGTCCAGAATGGGGGGAAATTCACACTCACTCAGTGTACGGAGTCCTGTTGCGGTAGTACCGCGTGCGGTGCTGGAGTCCTCGGTTGAAGTGCTTGCTGTCTGAGTTGCTCGTTTTCCCGCCTGAGATGGTCGAGCTGCGCTTGAAGTTCCTCTGTCATCGCAGTGTAGTTGGTGCGTCCAGAACAAACAAAGGGGGATTGGGCGCGTCGTCTAGCGTGCACGTTGTTCGAAACTGCCGGTATGGTACATAAAGGGAGCCAATCACAATTCACGGCCCCAAAAAACATCACGTCGGGGTCACCAGTTTGGAGTAGAATCACCAAATGAAAGAATGTTATCTTACCTCCTGGTTTATTCTGGATGATCACTACTTACAGGCACTATTACACCACAAAAAATCGGTAATATAGGAGGTCGCTCTCGTCGTTGTGTCCGCGATGCCTCGAGTCTCACTGTCTTTTTGTGTCCTGTGTCTTTCTCCCCTGCTTCCACGGGTCAATCACCTCGCGTCTGGTGAGGCGGAAAGAGTTCCTTCTCCCCACGTTAGGTGGCAGCAAGAGTCAGTGGCTTTCGCCACACCACAGTGGCTGTCGCTACAGACCCATTATGTTCGTGAGTTTCTTGGTGAAACGTTTTGTGATAGGATTGGATGGGTTCGTCTAATTCACTGGCCTCCGCCTTCACCAGACCTTATCCCCTAGACTTTTTTCTACATTACATTTCGTACCGCACAAAGGTTAGGCATTTGAATGGTCTGAAGCACAAGATTACAGCTGCCATCACAACAATTCTACGGAAATGATGGAACAAATATGGCTGGAAATTGAATACCATCTCGACCTCATTCGTGGATTGGGTAGAGCTTCTACAAGTATCACAACAAATTTTAGAACTTGTTCAACGTGCAAAAACAAAAAGTAGAAAGGGGTTTTGTTATCTTACTCCGTTTCTGTTTTATTGTCCATAAAAGTTGTAAAGATAACTCTGAACACACTGTCACTGTAGGTACATTTTTGGTGCCACAAGTAGGTAGTACTGTATTTGGTAGGGCATGGAACGAGAACTAAAAGCAATATTGGCAAATCTCCTTTAACTTTATGAAATCACTACTAAAATAGTTAAATGAAATTCCTTTTTAGAAACTTTGAAATTTTCTTGGCCCTTTCAACATTGATTATTTTGATTATTTCGTTCCTAAGCAAAGTAACTCTAGCTCTACTTCATCCTTTCGTTGAATTGATTGACTTCCTTTTTTATGAAAGTCTATATCGAAGTGGTGTTTGTATAAATAATTGTTCCTCCTATTCTAAAATGTAATTTTTCCTCATAACCATTCATTACTGAAACTAATCTTGTTATTGTAATGTATTCAGCCAAAGTTCGGGCAATGGAAATTACAAGATTCCCAAGAGATGGCAGTAATTGTATAAATATTATATTTTCAATAAATAAAGTTATGTTTAATTACTCACATACAATACGGTACCAAGCTATACACACATTTTAATATACATATATGCGTTATCTAATTTTTGTTTTTACTAGGATGTTTAATCTTTGAGATTATAACAATAATTTTGCGATGAATGTAACCACCTGCATACAGTTTAGTGATCATTATTAAGTAGGTTGGCTTAACTTTCATCGCACTAACACTCTTTGGAAAGAACAATCTTTGGAGAAGTAAGGATCTATTGTGGCCCTTGCTTTAAATTGGCAAATTGAATAGTAATCGGATAATATTCCGAAATATACATGATATTCATATCCTTCAGTTGATTTTCAAATTGTTCATAACTTTTTATATGTCCTACTTTTAAGAGAAGTACAGTACTTTTATGTACGTCGTTTTGCTTGTGCCTATTCCCAAGATTTTCATTGCATCTAACTTATAAGGCTTTTTTAATTCTTATGGCCAAGTGTTGAGAGGATGTTCGGAAGAAATTCAATGCCAATCGTAATATAAAGATAATCAACCAGTATACATTACGTACTCCATAAAAAAAGCAACCAATTATGTAGCACCAGTGAAGGAAAGCCTCTTCCCATTGGCTGCTGCAAATGCTCGATGTCGCATGAACAAACCTAGCATGTAAATGCATTAATGTTGCAACAGCCAAGTAGCGTAAGTGAAATGAAATGAATCTATGAGATTGGTTGTCAATAGAATCAACATCTTATTATTTCATAAATGACTAAACGGTGAGAAAGTTATTTCCAAACCTGATACAGTCACACCAGCTTTAAGATGGTCCTGATTACTCTCTGTACATAAAGTGTCCAGTTCTTAAATAGGACGACGCCATAAATTGCATCGGTTCAGGCTAACAGGACTGTAGCGCCTCCATTTTCTTTGTGAATGATTCCTCTTCAGGTCAACACCAAATTCCACACACCAAATTTGCATCCCAGTAATAATAACAAAAGGAATTGGTTATGCATGAAAGTAAGCTTATTATATGCAATAAAGTGGTCTCCTCCTATATATTCGGTGGCGATAAACACATGCAAAGTAATAATCAACTTCAAAGCAGTGAGGCTTAGTTTTTTTCTGTTTAATATAGTGCTTTTTCTTATTACAGCATGTAAATTCTCATTCGATTTGTATTTAATTTGCCAATTTAAAGCAAGAGCCACAATAGACCCTTATTACAATTGGACATATGGGGGAGAGTTAATCGAGCGGGTTAAAAACTTCACATACCTGGGGGCAACGCTCTCCATGACAGGGAGTTGGACACACCACATAAGGGCAAGAAAAACTAAAACAAAATTTGCAATAGGACAAGTCATAAGGACAATAAATAAGGCACCTCAAATGCCTTTCCCGGTCATTCAAAACCTCTATTCATCAGTAGTGTTAGGTACATTAAACTATGGAATAGAACTATGGGGGTTAAGGGGGGACAACACAATAATTGGCATACAAACAGAATTTTATAAGAGAGTAATGGGCGTAAGCAGAGGCACGGCCAACTGTGGGATTCTTAAGGAATTGGGACTGAACAGAGACGCGGTACAAGCACGGATGAGGGTTGTTAAATATTGGATGCGATTATCACAAGAGGGCCAAACTACGCTGGGGGGACAATGTTTGGAAATACAGACAAGAGAGCATAACGTTTACAGCTGGGGCCTGGAAGTGAAAAATCTCTTATATAATAGCGGAATGGGTTGGGTATGGGAAGAGGGAGGAAGGGGGGGCATCTCAACAGAAAATCAAATCAGGGACAGGTTACTCGACATAGACAGGCAAGAAATAATAGCAGACTGCCAAACAAAGACCTCAATCAGGGAACAGCTAAGAGTAAGAGAATGGGGGAAAGCGAAATATATCCAGTTCGTGGGAAAAAATGAAAGAGGCGCGCTGGCATGGTTCAGGTTAGGGGGATGGAAACAACTAAGAAAGAGAAACGAAGCAGGGGAAACGATATGTCCTTTGTGCGATGGGGAGGAGACGGACGAGCATATCCTACTGCACTGCCCTTCTACACGTGACCTAAGGGACAAATGGATGAAAAACTTAACAGGCAGGGAGATGATAGAAGTGGTAGACGACAGAATAAAGATAAAGGAAGCGGCGCAGCAAGTGGGGAAATACCTGGGAGAGGTAAGAGAACGGCGGGGGAAAGCTATTAGAGAAGGTAGCGAAATGAGTGATCATGCTCCAGACGAGCCATCTTTATAGTGTAAGTGTGTGTAAAGCAACATGTATGCGTGTTTTGGTGAGAGTGCAGGAAAAGAGAAGTCAGGAGAAAGACTGAAATAAGAACTGTTGAGGGAGGGGAAGAATGTGTATATATGGAACAAAGTAAGAGACAGCTTAAACGAAGACTAAATGTAACAAAATATTGTAGAAAAATCAAAAATATGTAGTGCGTACAGCCTATGGCTCGTACAAAAAGAAAATAAATCTAAAAATAAAAAAAGAGATTAGTATTAACATTATATTTTTAATTAATAAAAATTATAATAGTTTATTTAAAGTACTGAGAACAGTTAAAATTAAAGAAACCTTATACAGCACCATGTCACAGAGAGTAATATCAAAGGATTATTAACTCATAATGGTTTTTACAGAAAATCACATCCTATACCTAAATATAATATTTTAAGGGAAGTCATAATTGAAATCATCGATTAATATTTTTGTAAATTCACTATCATTTTTCAATTTTGCTGATAATAATTATTTTTTCTTGTTTTATATTTTTGAACCTTATATACTATTGTAATTATAAAGTACTCACTATATAATAATAATAATATCCAATGGCACAACAGCAGAGGTGGAAGGATATCATCCAACAAGTTATGGGGTGACGACCAATCCCCCCTACCCCCCTCCCCCTCGTTGGTCGGTGTCATAACGGCTGGGTCGCATACACTGGCCGAAATCTCAGTAGAAAAGTTGTTATGGTTCAAGTCCTGATTGGAACGCCACTTTACTTCAAAGAAAGTTCTGAAAGATCAGTTTCCCTCTGACAACTATGTCATGTCCACGTGCAGCCCAGTATATCCTCCCCTGAACTTTACGTTTCCCCCCAGAAGACTCGAACCAGTTCGTGTCCCGTAGCCCGGGCCCAAAGCCTGGCGCCTTGAACCACATGGCCAAGGTGCGAAACAGTGCAACGTTCCTGCAAACAACAGCAATAAACTGGGTGCTTCGGCTTAAGGCTAAATAAGTGTTTTTTCAACCCTTCGTAGTAAACTATGCACCCCTACATGCCCCTAGATTATATTTGGTGTCCAAGTTAAAAGTCGCCCGGCTCAAAGATATTTGTCTATGAGCCTCATAGTAGCCAAATGACCCTATTGCATCAGTAAAATGGAATAGCCCATTGTAACGTGAACAGTGGTAGGTATTGAAGGCCATCAGCATACGCGCTTCATCTACCATCCTTGTCACTCAAATTTTGTTTCCTCAAGAACTAAGAAGGGGCTTGTCTTGCAGTTATTGCAAGTAATATATATAAACTATGTAGTGAACATCATGAACAACTTAAATTCTAAAAATGTATACGTAATATCTCTTACAGGTACTCACCGCTCCATGCATTCGATTGTTGTTGCGTAGATACAGCTGTATTTGCCAACAATGCCTAATAATTACTTCAGCATTGTTCTGGAAGATGAACTCAACAACAAGGTCTATCCAGATTTAGTGAGAAAGCTAGGATTGCGCGGAATGACGGTCGATTTGCTATGAAAGATGCACAGGCAGGGTTGTTAAAGGTCCAGAAATTTTAAATAAATTCAATTGCCGGGGGGCAAGATTTGTAGCTCCGGCACTGCTGATGACGTGTGGTAACGTATTCGTCCTGGAATCAGGGAGTCCCGGGTTCAGTACCTGGTGGAGGCACAGCCTGATTCGGATCCGACTTTAAACTGTACAATTCTTGGTTAGCCTATTTATCCTTAAAGTGAACATAAAAAAGAAAATATTTAAAATATTTTCTTCTTCGCACCCCCACCCCTGGCGCCACTATTTCTTATCATCCTCTCCGATCTGGTTAACAAATAAGCAGCGATAAATAAGTTAACGAGACAATCAATGCTCCGTTGACTTTTTCATTTAATTTATTTTTATTGTTAGGTAACATGCGAGAGGGGGCGATTATATTGAGTTTATTTTTTGTCGCTTTTCTTCCACTTTGTGCTAATCGTGACGATGGCGATGAATGGCAACAAGATGAGATGGACGAAGGGGCAATCGCAAACATATGTATAACAAAACACAAACTCCCACAGTGGGTTACACATAGGGTGACCATAATATTTTGACCAAAAAACGTGACATCCCAAGGAGATTAGTTTATCCCTCTCCTTTTCCTGAAAAATCGGTTAGGCCTTATCCTAAAAGTATTGTTATTAATAATGTATTGTTATTATTTATTAAAGGCCGCGGTGGCTCAGTCGGTAACGCGTCTGACTACCATGCTAAAGGTCCGGGGTTCGATCCCCGGCCGGTTCAAATCCGGGAACTTTTCTAACGAAGGAAGCGGCCCCGGCGCCCACCCAGCGTCGAATAACATGGGTACCTGGGGGAAACCCTGGGGGGTAAAGGCAGTCAGGGGCGTGATGCTGATCACATCACCCCCACTCACGACCGGATCAAGAAAGTGTGGGGCGTTACCACCACACCCCCTATACCCCTTCATGGCGTGGTGCTAAGCACAGGGGAACACTTTACCTTTTTTTATTATTTATTAAAGTATGGATCACATAAATGATACATCATAAACAATAAACTAAATATGGTCTCCCACTGTCAAAAGGTATTAATTATTACTATCGCGGTATGACTTATATAGCGTTTCTCTTCGTTTCTTATCAACCTCTAGGCTGAAGTTGAGTAATGCTAGAAGTATTTAGCAGAACTAATCTTCTTGCGAGCAGCTTTATTCCTCAACACTCGTTCATTAATTTCCCCGAAAGCCTTACCCACATATCAGACACACAACTCTAGAATTTCCTTTGAGTGTGTGTCAAGACGCAGGAAATTTAAATTCTTGTTGCAATTCCGTAAAGAAACAGTATGCTTATTTACTGCTCTTATTTTTAGCATGAAATATCTCAAATTTAGACTTGGTTTTCAAGATAGCTCCTTGACTTTTATAAAACGGAACAAATAGTAGCTTTTTAATAATATGGACGGGACGACCAGGACACGCCTCTGAAACGGGGCCGTCCCGGTGAAAACGAGACATATGGTCACCCCAGTATTGAAATACGTATCTATAAAAGCATATTATCAGAAATAGCTAGTCTCAATATCTCTAAAACTACTGGTACCATAAATGCAAAACTCTCAAATTGAAAAGGTTTGTTAATGAGAAGTTAAACAAGCAGTATTGAAACTTTGTTCGTAAACATTTCTAACAATTAGTGTATACATAACATCTGGCTTATCTTTGTCAATTCTTATTGTAGCAAACATGCAAAGCTCAACAATTAATATTAATTTTGCTATGACATTGTACTCATATTTAACAAGGAATGCACGTGTATTCCTCTCAAGGAATATAGAGGATTCCTCTGACATCGAACACGAAGAACGAAGTATTTTATCAAATACAGCAACATATAATTTACAGGTATGATGTGATAGATGTTTATAATATTGTAGAAACAATAAGGTGGTAATTCGGCGTCAGTTAGGAGAATAATGTTTGCATAAAGCTATACAAAGGAAATCTCGAAGGATTTATGCACTGAACAGATTGAAAAGCTTAACCTGGCCTTACAAAATCAAATGACCATCAAGAACACATTATATTTCACACTTGAAGCAAGTGGCGTCAGGAGTAAAAGTCATGTTTCTCCTCGAATTCGTGGTGAACGTTCAAGAATTCCTATTTAGGAACGGTTGTATGTAAAACATTTCAAGACAGATTGTCGGCCAATCAGAGCACGTGCTAGAAATCGATTATCGAAAGAAAAACATTCAGGCACAGAATGCTATTTACATCTATTCTGTGATGAATAGAAAGCGACGCGAAAAGTGTAAATGGAAACGAACCGTTGAACATCATATGCAGCAAAGAATAAAGTATATTTCTACAATGATCGAGTGATGTGATAATGAACTAGATTCGACAACCAGTCATATTTTTTTTTTATCTTGATCTACATTGTATATTAGATAAACTAAATGAAGGACAACTACAGTATTGGCCAAATTATTGGACTCATTGTAAAAAAGAAGCACATTTCCTTCTTTTGAAAGTATTCTAACTAAATATATTTGACGATTGTTATAACTTTTTATCGGATTAAACTGTTTGTCTCCTTCGATATAATCTTGTTTCCCACAATCCTTTCTGTTACCGTGTCCCACGAATAGATGGCAGCACGGTTCTTTGCATATTCGCAAAAATGCCTGGAACAATACGTACATTGTCTACGGTGTTATTTATGCTATTTTTTTAGTTATAATAAAGGAAATAGTATTAATTCTCGTTGTTGTAAGGGTGTTCTTTATTTGTATCTTCGGAGCAACGCGTAATTTCATAAACCACGTGGTTTGAAGTTTAGAAAAAAGATTGAAAGTTTCAACTAAAGAGTCCAATAATATGGCCAATACTGGGAGTTAACAATGCTGACTGTATATTTTGTGAAGTTATATTTGTCATTATGATCCCACACTTCCTCTGGAGTCTCATAGTACATTTATAAGTGGCCTATAAGGAAGATTTCTTCCGTACCTTTATAGACAATGTTCATGTACTCTATAACGCTTTGCTCATCTCGATGCTATATTCCTTGAAGAACGAAATTTTCTACCCTGTATGTATGCAACCACGTAATGAAATAAACTTGCTAATAAATGAGAGTTACACTTCGACTTTGCAAGTTTCTGTAATGAATCAACTTTGGACATTTCTGAAAAATAAATTAAGAATAAACTAACGTTTTTTTTATATTTAATGTTATCTCCAAAGGAAGATTGCTCTTCAGGGTAAACGAAATGTGTTTTGGGTACCAAGGGCGTCCGCAGGGTGGGACCAGGGGGGGGGGGGACTTGCCGACCTTGAGATTTCTGGAAAGAGTTAATGTAAGTCGAATGGTGAAAATTGTAGCGTTATTTTATAACAAAAGAATATTGTTTTCTGTGACAGCAATTGTTATTATTATAAGTAGTAGGGTTAAATTGAACTTAGTCTATTTTATACTGATTTTCTAACTATAAAAGACAGCTTCTTGTCAGTATACAGTTGTGCAAATTGTATATAGATATACATAATATGGAAATTACAAATGTATGTAAGTTTTTAAAAAATAAGTAGTAGTAGTAGTAATTGTAACAAAACTAATAGCAACAAAAAAGCAGAAATAATATCAATAATAATAATAATAATAAAAGTTTCTATGACCCTGCCATCCCTGAGAAAAAATCCTGTATGCGCCCTTGTTGGTTACCAATCCTGGCAAGCAAAAATCATTTAATTCCCGACTCTTCCGGGTATTGAGCGCTTTTAACAAATTTTCTGTGTTTTCAATTACCTTTTCGCTCCTACCCTGATTTTCCTGACTTTTCCATGATTTTCAGGTCAGTGGGAACCCTGTTAATAAATTATCTAAACGGAATGGTACGTGACATCACCCTGGCAGTGTCTCTGTTGCATAATATTGTTTACATTGCATATTTTGCCTTTGGAAATCTTATTCGACAGTAAAAATACATGGCAGTGGTAACCAAGGAGCTATTAAATGGGGTTGCATACATGTAGGATAGAAAAATACGAATTTCAACGGTTCATAGCTTCGAATTTGTTCGCCTTAATGTCCTCTACACACTGTGAAAGTTGTCGGTGTTGTACTGACACACCCCTCAGCAGTGCCGGCGATTAGGGGGCCGAGGGGGGCAGTTGCCCGCCCCCCACTTTTTGCAACTTTTTCTCCCGCACTGTGCTAAACCTTATCTGCCACCTTGGCACTTTGCCCCCCGCCCCCAGTTTTGGAACCCAATCGCCGTCACTGTCCCTCTGACAAGACAAAGAAGAAAAGTTGCAGTAAAATAAATTCCGATTGACAAAATCTCATAAATGATATTAATTTCTTAAGTGTGGCATGTGTTAAATGTAGCTACTTCAGGTAAATTTTTGACAAAAAAATAAATGAAACTGTTCAATGATCAAGGGATTCCTATTTGTTTGTCGAGTGTCAAACAACCGTTTTTGACTCATAAAAAATTCAAAATGATATGAATCGTGTACGGACTATTTTAGGGACAGTACATTTTGCGTAGAAAGTGAAAGATACTAAAATGAAATTAGAGAAAAATTTTATAAAACATCCTCGTATTAGAATACGTTTAACGGCAAACTCGTGATTGTAGGTGTACGTCGGGCTACAGCCGGATTGCGCACACTTTTCCGGTTTTATGAGTGGTATCTGATAAGCCGTTGACAAGCTGTCACAATGTACAGGATTGCGCACAAAAAAAATGAGGCGATGTTGTCAGATGTAAAATGTTCTCAAGCCGTTCTCACTTCTGTTTTGTTTGTTTGTGTGTGTAGACTTACACGTGTGTTTGCTGGAAGGGTAGCATTAGATAGGCATAGAGGATGAACCTGATTGGTGGACTAGAATGCAACCCAAACTAACCTAACCTAACTTTTGAGTTTGAGTAAATTGGTATGAAAATTGTATCTTGAAAACATCAATAGTGAGTTACTGTATTATGTAAATTGGTATGAAAATGGTATCTTGACTTGCTACATTTACTGGTCAAATTATATTTTTTACTTAATCCTTAAGATATTTACTATTTTATTTCTAATTTCTCCCTCTCTTCTTGTCTAAAGAAAAAACATTTTTGCGCACAGACTCTAAAGCTATCAAAGTGGAAACGTTCGATCAAAATCTGTGCGCAAAACAGGTCAGTGAGATTTCGGTTGCGGCGGTACGTCGGGCTTCTGTTCTTGACGATGATGACTATGAATGATCATTAAATGAGGGGACACACACACACATAGACACATACACACAAACACAGGCCAATACTCGAACCTGAAACCTTCAGTGGCTTAGTTCTTCAACCAGGTATTTGATTGTTTGCTTGCCTTCATCGACAGGAAAAACTGATTTTCATTTTTATTTTGATTCGCTTTATTTTACTTCGCTTTTTGTGCCACTTTTGGCTAATTTTCGAAGATGGGGATGGGTGATGATGTGATGAAATTGATGAATGGACTCTCACAAGTATCCAGCTATCAGCTGTTTGCAGCAGTGTGCACTGCTTTGTTCCACCGACTCGCTTTCTCCCCTTCTACCGTAATGCCCGGCGTTGATCTACAGATTCTAGAGACAGCGTGTTGAAAGTTACTTTAGTTTATCGTAGTGCAGCGCAACGAAATAACAATAATTAAGAAATAATAAGAACAATTAATCACATAGTTAGTAATAACATAAATAACCAGGCACTGAAAGGCTAATCTTGTCTCTTGATGGGCTGTTCGACAAGCTGCGGTCACATGTAGCATAGATTCACATAACGTCAAATAGCAGCACCTCATTCACCCGTAAACGAATGTTGCAACAGCTCAGCTGGAAGAGTAGAGACCAGGAAGTAGTGTAACGCGTTTTATAACCATTTCAGTCATTACCAATAACAATTTAGTGATTGGAACAAAGCTAAACCCCGTACCAGCTAACTGTACACCAGGCGAACGAGAACAAGTCTCTGCGCAAGTAGTGACGCGAGACGGCTCCACCAATGAACAGTGAGAGAAACGGAATTGCGTAATGAGCGACTGGAGTTAACCGATTTCTTGCTTCGGTCTGTAAGTGTTGCAAACTTTTGAAAGGGATAATACCGTACGCACATGGCAAACGAACCGTATTTTTGTCTCCAGATCTGTACGATTGGTTTAAGAATTTCTTAGGGAAATTTTAGGGATAAAACTGCAAGAGAAAATTTTGACAAGCCGTGCATTTAGCGTACAGACTATGTAAGGTCTGGACCGTACGTCAGTACATGCCATGAAATTTCCGTTCATGTACGGTTAGCAACGCTGCGCTTTCACCACTCGATTTCCCCTCCTCCTCTTCTGCCGCTATGCGCGGCCCTGCTCTACAGTTAGCTGGGACAGAGTATACTTATAAATTCAATTAGATTTATCCACACTGATAAGTTCTCGACAAGTTGCTAGGAAAGATAAATGCAAGAGTGCACTTTGTGAACAGTGGCTCATGTAGTATTTTCTTCAATAATAATAATAACAACAACAATATTAATAATAGTACGACAACAAGTTAGAATTCCTTTAAAGCCCGCTTTGAACCCGCTCATGTACGATACTCCCTTAGTAATGATATACTAAATAGGATAGTAATTGTTATTAATTGCTTAAAATTTGTTATTTGAATAATAACTATTCATTTTGGCAGGAATCTGAAGCAAGCCTTTTACTTGAACTTCAACGAAGCATCCTAGTATTCACTTTACGAAAAAGCAATTAGGATTTTGATAACTTCAATGAAACTCGGACGACACTATTTAAAATTTCCATATATTTTTTATCACTTATTGATCAACTGTCTTTTGTTTCTTTTCGTTGCTATGCTCAAAATATGTATAGAAATTTATACATCGTAAATTTCACATTATCAATAATTAATTATACATCTTATTAATTCAACAACGTTTCGGAACATAACAAAATAGTAATTGATAACAACATAAATATCATAATGCCTATTAAACACAAAATTAAACAATAAATAATAAATGAAATAAATGAACATCTTTGGGTGAGTCACAAATCCTACCATCGACTTTCGGGAATTTATAAATTGATTGATTCATTTGTTTTATTTTCGCTTTTCTTCCGGAAACTATACTGTCCTTAAAAGTTTAACTTTTTGAAGGCAGCAACAAAGATAAATGTAGAACGATATAACGGATATAGAGATTTTAAAATGTGCTGAAACGTTATATTTTTAGATTACGTTACATTTCGATCGAAACTGATTCGCAAGTTATATCGTAACGTAGTAGTTTTAATGCTTCGTCGGGATCGAAATAGAGACCCTGAGTTGTCTCTTGGGTGCCGTAAGCTATTCATCGGACATCTCCTGAAAATTATTACTCGCTTGGCCAAAAAGTGAGATGTGCAAGAAACGACGTTCAAAGGAATGGCAAAAGAATTGACTTGAACTAGAAATCGGTTTTATACTCTCCATGACTGAATCGATATGGACATTGTTAGGAAAGGGATCTTACTTGCCTCCCGTTTGGATGACGATTATTCCCACAGATTGTCCTTTGAATAATGGCAATTGTCACACATCTGACCTCCCTGTCAGAATTCACTCCGCTCACCTCTCACTGTCCAAAAACTGTTTCTCAGCTCCACGTTCTCCTCACCATCCACACTCATCGACCCCCATCTTTCACCATCAACACTCCTCGACTGCCCTCCTAACGTTTGCGTAATTTCTTATTAAGCATTCCTTTGTCTGTTTCCTGTTAGGTTAAGGACAACAGCAGACGATACAAAATGCACACGGATCTCTCTATAAAGCTGTAGCCGCTGGTATACGCAGGATTTTTTTTTCCGGAGTGAGCTGGAATTCTGAAGGTGGATATTGCATAGCTGCCCCACCAACTCAATCAATCAAACAAAAGTGGTAATTGGGGTTTATTTTAATAGTGTTTTTGGTTACCATTTTCAAAGTTCTTTAATGCTTTCATTTGAAAATTTTGATTTTCTCAATTTCGCGATGGGCTGTAGCCCCATCATCTCCCCTTGCGTACATCAGTGTCTGTAGCCCAAAAAGTAAACACAACACTCACGATAATCTGACACTGCAAGACGCGTGATAGAAATGGCGGCAACTTAGGAAACACAAAATGACTGCAACAGCGACTGAGATTGCCATGAGGAATATGGGAATAAAATCAGAAACACAAAGATGTTTGAAAAACATCCTGAAGAACCAGTCACTTTACAGCAATCACTAAATATTATACAACAACATTTCAATAAAAGAAACTGATCAAAGATATCCGTTACATGCTACGAATATGTAAGAAATATTTATCATAACATTAAAATTAACCTACAACAATAAACACAAATTAAAAATTATTTAAATATACGAAGATGTTGCGGAGATGTAATCAATTGAAAGTAAAGCAATTACGACAAGAATTGGGCAGTAGTTTTCATGTACATATTTATTTTTTTCAACATATTGATATAAAATATATTTCGAAATTCTAGGACCCAGGTACTAGATATGTAAGGAAGAATACCAAAGAACTAACTAAGCTTAAAACCAGAGAAGACGCAATAACCGTTACTATCAATGACACCAAAGGCAAAATCTAAACACTTCCTTTTTTTGTAAGAAGATGGGTCTAACACAGGAAAAAGCGTAATATGTCCATTGCTTCACAAGAAGGGTCGTTCATGCACGATGTCCTGAGAAGGACCTTTTACATCGCGCAGATCGAGGAAATCAAAGTTTGGACTGCGAAGGAAGCTTAACTTCGTAGAGAGCAAGAAAATCCCTAAATTGGAATACGAAGGTCGCTTAACATCGGGGAGAGCGAGGAAATCCTCACGTTAGACTACGAAGGACGCTTAACTTCGTGGAGAGCAAGAAAATCCCTAAATTGGAATACGAAGGTCGCTTAACATCGGGGAGAGCGAGGAAATCCTCACGTTAGACTACGAAGGACGCTTAACTTCGTGGAGAGCAAGAAAATCCCTAAATTGGAATACGAAGGTCGCTTAACATCGGGGAGAGCGAGGAAATCCTCACGTTAGACTACGAAGGACGCTTAACTTCGTGGAGAGCAAGAAAATCCCTAAATTGGAATACGAAGGTCGCTTAACATCGGGGAGAGCGAGGAAATCCTCACGTTAGACTACGAAGGACGCTTAACTTCGTGGAGAGCAAGAAAATCCCTAAATTGGAATACGAAGGTCGCTTAACATCGGGGAGAGCGAGGAAATCCTCACGTTAGACTACGAAGGACGCTTAATTCGTGGAGAGCAAGAAAATCCCTAAATTGGAATACGAAGGTCGCTTAACATCGGGGAGAGCGAGGAAATCCTCACGTTAGACTACGAAGGACGCTTAACTTCGTGGAGAGCAAGAAAATCCCTAAATTGGAATACGAAGGTCGCTTAACATCGGGGAGAGCGAGGAAATCCTCACGTTAGACTACGAAGGACGCTTAACTTCGTGGAGAGCAAGAAAATCCCTAAATTGGAATACGAAGGTCGCTTAACATCGGGGAGAGCGAGGAAATCCTCACGTTAGACTACGAAGGACGCTTAACTTCGTGGAGAGCAAGAAAATCCCTAAATTGGAATACGAAGGTCGCTTAACATCGGGGAGAGCGAGGAAATCCTCACGTTAGACTACGAAGGACGCTTAACTTCGTGGAGAGCAAGAAAATCCCTAAATTGAAATACGAAGGTCGCTTAACATCGGGGAGAGCGAGGAAATCCTCACGTTAGACTACGAAGGACGCTTAACTTCGTGGAGAGCAAGAAAATCCCTAAATTGGAATACGAAGGTCGCTTAACATCGGGGAGAGCGAGGAAATCCTCACGTTAGACTACGAAGGACGCTTAACTTCGTGGAGAGCAAGAAAATCCCTAAATTGGAATACGAAGGTCGCTTAACATCGGGGAGAGCGAGGAAATCCTCACGTTAGACTACGAAGGATGCTTAACTTCGTGGAGAGCAAAAAATCCCTAAATTGGAATACTAAGGTCGCTTAACATCGGGGAGAGCGAGGAAATCCTCACGTTAGACTACGAAGGACGCTTAACTTCGTGGAGAGCAAGAAAATCCCTAAATTGGAATACGAAGGTCGCTTAAAATCGGGGAGAGCGAGGAAACCCTCACGTTAGACTACGAAGGACGCTTAACTTCGTGGAGAGCAAGAAAATCCCTAAATTAGAATACGAAGGTCGCTTAACATCGGGGAGAGCGAGGAAATCCTCACGTTAGACTACGAAGGACGCTTAACTTCGTGGAGAGCAAGAAAATCCCTAAATTGGAATACGAAGGTCGCTTAACATCGGGGAGAGCGAGGAAATCCTCACGTTAGACTACGAAGGATGCTTAACTTCGTGGAGAGCAAAAAATCCCTAAATTGGAATACTAAGGTCGCTTAACATCGGGGAGAGCGAGGAAATCCTCACGTTAGACTACGAAGGACGCTTAACTTCGTGGAGAGCAAGAAAATCCCTAAATTGGAATACGAAGGTCGCTTAACATCGGGGAGAGCGAGGAAACCCTCACGTTAGCCTACGAAGGACGCTTAACTTCGTGGAGAGCAAGAAAATCCCTAAATTGGAATACGAAGGTCGCTTAACATCGGGGAGAGCGAGGAAATCCTCACGTTAGACTACGAAGGACGCTTAAGTTCGTGGAGAGCAAGAAAATCCCTAAATTGGAATACGAAGGTCGCTTAACATCGGGGAGAGCGAGGAAATCCTCACGTTAGACTACGAAGGATGCTTAACTTCGTGGAGAGCAAAAAATCCCTAAATTGGAATACTAAGGTCGCTTAACATCGGGGAGAGCGAGGAAATCCTCACGTTAGACTACGAAGGACGCTTAACTTCGTGGAGAGCAAGAAAATCCCTAAATTGGAATACGAAGGTCGCTTAAAATCGGGGAGAGCGAGGAAACCCTCACGTTAGACTACGAAGGACGCTTAACTTCGTGGAGAGCAAGAAAATCCCTAAATTGGAATACGAAGGTCGCTTAACATCGGGGAGAGCGAGGAAATCCTCACGTTAGACTACGAAGGACGCTTAACTTCGTGGAGAGCAAGAAAATCCCTAAATTGGAATACGAAGGTCGCTTAACATCGGGGAGAGCGAGGAAATCCTCACGTTAGACTACGAAGGACGCTTAACTTCGTGGAGAGCAAGAAAATCCCTAAATTGGAATACGAAGGTCGCTTAACATCGGGGAGAGCGAGGAAATCCTCACGTTAGACTACGAAGGACGCTTAAGTTCGTGGAGAGCAAGAAAATCCCTAAATTGGAATACGAAGGTCGCTTAACATCGGGGAGAGCGAGGAAATCCTCACGTTAGACTACGAAGGACGCTTAACTTCGTGGAGAGCAAGAAAATCCCTAAATTGGAATACGAAGGTCGCTTAACATCGGGGAGAGCGAGGAAATCCTCACGTTAGACTACGAAGGACGCTTAACTTCGTGGAGAGCAAGAAAATCCCTAAATTGGAATACGAAGGTCGCTTAACATCGGGGAGAGCGAGGAAATCCTCACGTTAGACTACGAAGGACGCTTAACTTCGTGGAGAGCGAGAAAATCCCTAAATTGGAATACGAAGGTCGCTTAACATCGGGGAGAGCGAGGAAATCCTCACGTTAGACTACGAAGGACGCTTAACTTCGTGGAGAGCAAGAAAATCCCTAAATTGGAATACGAAGGTCGCTTAACATCGGGGAGAGCGAGGAAATCCTCACGTTAGACTACGAAGGACGCTTAACTTCGTGGAGAGCGAGAAAATCCCTAAATTGGAATACGAAGGTCGCTTAACATCGGGGAGAGCGAGGAAATCCTCACGTTAGACTACGAAGGACGCTTAACTTCGTGGAGAGCAAGAAAATCCCTAAATTGGAATACGAAGGTCGCTTAACATCGGGGAGAGCGAGGAAATCCTCACGTTAGACTACGAAGGACGCTTAACTTCGTGGAGAGCAAGAAAATCCCTAAATTGGAATACGAAGGTCGCTTAACATCGGGGAGAGCGAGGAAATCCTCACGTTAGACTACGAAGGACGCTTAACTTCGTGGAGAGCGAGAAAATCCCTAAATTGGAATACGAAGGTCGCTTAACATCGGGGAGAGCGAGGAAATCCTCACGTTAGACTACGAAGGACGCTTAACTTCGTGGAGAGCAAGAAAATCCCTAAATTGGAATACGAAGGTCGCTTAACATCGGGGAGAGCGAGGAAATCCTCACGTTAGACTACGAAGGACGCTTAACTTCGTGGAGAGCGAGAAAATCCCTAAATTGGAATACGAAGGTCGCTTAACATCGGGGAGAGCGAGGAAATCCTCACGTTAGACTACGAAGGACGCTTAACTTCGTGGAGAGCAAGAAAATCCCTAAATTGGAATACGAAGGTCGCTTAACATCGGGGAGAGCGAGGAAATCCTCACGTTAGACTACGAAGGACGCTTAACTTCGTGGAGAGCAAGAAAATCCCTAAATTGGAATACGAAGGTCGCTTAACATCGGGGAGAGCGAGGAAATCCTCACGTTAGACTACGAAGGACGCTTAACTTCGTGGAGAGCAAGAAAATCCCTAAATTGGAATACGAAGGTCGCTTAACATCGGGGAGAGCGAGGAAATCCTCACGTTAGATTACGAAGGACGCTTAACATCGGGGAGATCATGGAGATTCACATATTGTACAAAGAATGACATTTACCATCAGGGAGAGTAATGAGGATTAGAACCTATATATATCGTTTTTGTATTAATAGTTAATTTATTCGGGCAACAGGATAGATTTTTTCACATATAGAGGTAATCAGATATTTTCTTTTGTTTACAAATTGTCTTTCTTCTTAGTATTTTCTGAATGTGTGAACTTTAATTTACCATTTATATCATTGTGGAATTTTAGGAGATGAATGTTAAATTAGATTACAACGGTCGCTTATGTAATAAAAATTCAAATGATGGTAAAGTTTCTTTTATTTATTTATGTTTTTGTGTAATGGTATTGGTTGCTTTCAGTAGTTAGGTTTTCTTATAAAGCATTCCGTGTCTATTTATTATTGCTTTCTTGTTTCTTTGGTTTCTTTTTTTGATGTCCTAATTTTTCTCTAATGGTAATTTTGTTCTGGTTAAATAAGTGCTAAAATCACTGATTTTTTAGATTTGAAAATCTCTGCCATCTCTTGCTGGAATTTATACTTAAAGTACTTTTTTGAGTATGAATGATTGTCACAACCAAATTATAAATACACAAGAAAAAATATTTATTTTATATGTAGGTGTGTAATAATTAATTATATCCTTAAAAAAATACATGGAATACAACTTTTGTGGTTTCCAGTCTAATGCGTTTTGCCTAACAGCTAGAAAAAACAAGCTAGCTCTTCATTTAGCCTTATGTTTTAATTGTATTAATACATAAAGTATAAATCATCTTTGACGTTGTTAATCAGATAAATCTTTCATTAATCTAAGGGTTCCAATTTGTTTGTCCAGAATCAAATAAACTTCTTGAGCCTTGCCAAAATCAACGCTATGCTTACGTATAAGCAATGCCATGTAAAATTAGGTGTAAATTAGTTGTCATCCACTTGCCCTTATGGAATCTTGTAGTTTGATGAGCTCTACATTATTGAATTAATTTCATAATTGTTGATTTTAATTGGCATGTTGCATTTTGAACACCGAAAAGCTCTAATTAATCACAATATTTCCACTCCAAAATGTGCATTAATGAAAATTGCTCCATAAACTAAAATTACACATTTCAATGTAACTTCTCACGCGCCGATATAATAGATGCCGCGGCTCGGCGGTTCAGAAACATAGCTCTAGAAGAAATTCTCAGCATATGTAATTTTTCATATTTTTTAAAATCATAGCGATATTTCAAGAGGAGTGAAAAATTCGAAAACGAGTTCGCTTACGTCAGCCAAAGGTCCAGCCAAGCCATCGACTTTTTCGCCTCCGAAGTTCTCTGGTTTTAATCCCGGCCTGGGCAATCATCAATTTCATATCATCGTCCCGATTCGTCTAAGTGGCGGAAAAGAGACACTAAATATACATAAATAGAAAATACAATTACAATTAGTTCTGTCCCCAGCAATGCTTGAAGTCCTATTGGCCGATGTGGGGAGTTGTTATACACCAGCTGGAAAAATTTACCCATAGCATTCCCAACATATCATACAGGGTTGATAAAGGTCCAGGAATTGTAAATAAATTGAATTCCCGTCATGGAGAGAAAATCAGCAAGTGTAAATAGGTTCTAGACCGTGAAGAACCTTTTTATGTTTATGTTTAAAGTATTTCAGTTCGGTCCTTCCTTTCTTCCGGATGAATTTAAATACGGTCCAGAATCTTTTTTTTTCGGATGAATTTAAATACGGTACTTTTCTCCGGATGAATTTTAATACGGTCCAGGAACCTTTTCCCCCCGATCAATTTAAATACGGTCCAGGAACCCTTCTTTTTTAATGAAACAATACGAAACTGGACCAAATTTAAATTGTGCGAGAAAAAAACGTTCCGGTCCTATTGCGGAACCCATTAGAATTTCTGATCCCATAGTCGTCATAGAACATTCCCTCAGGTATCCTCAAAGATGAAGCAAACATCTCCCACTTCAAGCACTGCCTCCAAGTACCATAAATTAGCAACAAGTGGATGGATTCAGTAACCAAGAGGGTGAAAATTCCCCCTTGTTCCCTCGTCAATACCACCCTAAATGTATCTTTTTTAGATACGAGGAAATTGCTACTCAAAGAAGTGAGTGTACCACGAGGACGCTAAATGTTATTCGAAAACGCGAAAATTTCTAACTTTTTTTTCTTTTTTCCTCGTCACTTTTTATGAAATTACTTTTAGCAAAGTGATTTGGAGCTGAACTGAAATTAGAAGTTGGCTTCCAACAGCAACCTGAGAGGCAAACAAAACACGCAAGACAGACATGGAAACTGGAAAGAATTCGTATGTGCAGCTTAGAGCAGGTGTAGCGAATAGGTGAAAATCATTGACTGCAGGCCAGGTCTGTGAAATCGCCGGAAGCTGTAAAATGGTCTCATTTGCTTAACAATATTCCTTCATTCACTGGAGCGTACCGGACAGCCACAGTGAGTTCCAGTGCTTGCTTCAAAGCTGTCTCAACGACAGGTGCGAACACTTTGTGCCAGGGCGAAAATTGTTGTGTGTAGGTAATTGGATTGTCATCGAAATCTGACGAAAGCAATTGCAGTCGGGGAAAGGGCGGGGGCTGATGACATTTTCCCATTGGCTATTTTTTGTTTTGGGCTCTGTCGAAATTATTATTATTATTCACAGTTTTGTTATCATAGTACGTCACTTCCATTAATTGCATGCTTTGCATTAATATCATTGATTGAATTAATTGAAATTTTAATTTTGAGTGCGACAGCACTAAGGCTATTTTGCGCCCGTCAAGTTATACGGGGTCCAGCCCCTCACCATAACTATAATGTAACTAATACATCCTAACTGTAATCTTGAGGAACTCAAATATTCTTACTTAAGTTAAAAGCTGAGGCTGTAAAGGGACACTCAGCACACGTAAGGGCAACACACACGTAGGCCCAGACTCCAGAGCCTCGTTAGTCTGAAAAATGTAGTCCAGGGTGTATCACGTGGAAGTGTATCAATATCAGTTGTAAACTTTGAAATACATACACATATGAATAAAAATAATTAATTAAACTTCATTCTCGTTTATAAGCGCCACTTTCACTACGTATTTCGTCACATACACGTACCAAAGGAAAAGAAACCGAAACCACATTACGGTAGCCACACTGGCCACGAACTGATAAACAAGGATGTTGATTTCAACCGTTAATATCCCTCCACTTCATTTTCAATTTTTGGCATTCGCAATGATGCATACTACCAACTAAGCCGGATCATTTTTGGAAAGAGGGAAATAAACGCCAAAACTAAACTACAAGTGTATAAGTCAGTAGTGGAACCGATTCTACTATACGGAAGTGAAAGCTGGTCGGTAAGAGGAAAAGTAGTAAGACAAATAACGACAGTTGAGACGAAATGCTTCCGTAGAATAATTGGTAAAACGAGAAGTGATGGAGTACGTAATGAAAGAATCAGAGAAGAATTAAATCAGAAGCCAATATAAGAAAATCTGACACAAAGACAATTAAAATGGTTCTGAAATGTGGTAAGAATGGACGAAGATAGAAAAGAAAAACAATTTATGGAAGCTAGAACAGAGAGAAGGAGAACAAGAGGTAGACACCGGAAGACATTCGAAAAAAGGAATAGAAGAAATAGGGCAAAAGAAAGGAATGAGAGAAATGAAGAGGATGGCAAAGGAACGGGAGAGATGGAAGGAGTGGATAGAAGCAACTCCGACGGTATAAGGCAAAAGGGGGAAGAGGAAGAAGAAGAAGAAGGCATTCACAATGTTTACGTCCGTTTCTTCGAGGAACAATTGTTACATTCGACCACTGTTGCGTGACCACTGAAAAATAGGGTTATGATGTAGGAAGTTATTTAAAATACTAGAAAATCCTTCAATCTATCTTATTTCATGAAATATGGACTTGGCATGTTTTATTTTGCTAATTGTCACTTCTGCCCCTTCAGCGTTTAATATTTATGCGGCTCCCTCTGTGCTATAGCCAGAGGCGCTGAGACGGGGGTGCAATGTATAAGTTTGAACATTATTTCATTTTGGAGAAACATACTATTTGTGTGATGAAAATTTTAAAAAATAATTAAGGATTTTACAATTATTCTATTTACAATTAGAAGACTTCTACACACAGGAACTTTACATACAAAGAGGTTGTAAATCACGCAGGATTCTTTTCTGCCATATCAAAAATGTAGAGTCTATCACCCAGCTGAGTCTTTATAGAATCCGACACGCTTGTGCGTTTACTCTATTTCAGCATTTCTTCTATCAAGAACACAGTGCAATTAGTGAAAAACGCATGGTACATATTTTGATTTAAACTTGGCCCTCCATCCAGTATGAAACCTCTTTGCTCAACAAGATGCCTCGCTCGTCTCTCACCAATTTTAAGGACAATGCAGCAACAAGGACTTGTTCTCTCTATACAAAGTATTGTGTTGTATAATTAACTAACCAACTAACTCTTTAGCCTTCTTAAACCCGAAGGTTCATGACTGCAGTAACACAGGCCTTCCATCTGTCCCTATCCTGAGCAAGATCTATATACTCTTTTCCATCTCTACGGATTTCCTTTAGGTTCATCTCAACATTATCCCTCCATCTTCGTCTTGACCTTCCTACAGGTCTCTTACCATCAGGTTTCCCAACAAGAATCCTGTAAACTCTTCTTTTCTCTCCCATTCGTGCCACATGGCCTGCCCATGATTTAATCATTCTAATAATAATGAATACAAATTATGTACTTCGAAATTATGTAACCTTCTCCACTCACCTGTCTCCTCATCCCTTTTAGGTCCAAATATTTTCCTAAGGATCTTATTTTCAAATACTCTCAATTTATGTTCCTCTTTCAATGCAAGGGACCAAGTTTCGCATCCATATAATATTACAGGCAAAATTACTGTTTTGTATATTTTAACTTTTAGTTTCTTAGATATTAAACGAGAAGACAAAATTGTGTTGTATAATTATATAATCAAATTTTGTAACGTTGTAAGCGGCCCCGGCGCTCACCCAGCTTCGAATGGCATGGGTACCTGGGGGGTAAAGGCGGTCAGGGGCGTGATGCTGATCACATCATCCCCACTCACGACCGGATCAAGAAAGTGTGGGGTGTTACCCTCACACCCCCTATACGCCTTCATGGCGTTGTGCTAAGCACAGGGGAGCACTTGACCTTTTTTTTAATTATATAATCAAAATATAGTTCATTTTTTGTCGAGTTTACTGTACCTTCATATATTTTTGAAAGGTTTTTCTCAAGTATGTCCCTACTACTGAAAAATGCTCTCCCCTCCCGCCGCAAACGGAAAGAGTCAGCGTTATGCTTTGCTTAGGGGCCCCCCAAATATCGGCGCCTATGGCTATAGCCTGGGATAGTCTACGGGCAAATCACCCTCCTGATTGAAGTAGTACGTTTTAGACAGTGCGCAAATGAAACCTTTAGCTCTGTAGGATGACATGTATTACTGAATTCAGAAGCAGGTCAGGATTAGCACACCTATAGTCCACGCGGTTACTTCGTTAACGTCGAAGACTAAAGAAACCCGCCGCCACAAACCTGGGTGGGGATAAATAGCGGGCGAGTTGTTTTCGTCCAATCACACTCAACCTTCAGCCAATGGGCGCAGCTGTAATTCTGATCGTCTACTCCACGTGGAGTCTCGGTCACATGACTGCGGATGCGCTGTTGCCGTACTTTGCAACTTCAATGTGGAGACCGTGGGAAGGTGCTTGTGCATGGAGGGACAAGGTGGCGCAGAGTAGATGTGTGGGAACACTGTGTGTTGAATGTGATTGTTGGAGCTGGTGGGCGCGCTCCGTGGACTTTAAAGCCCGCCGGTCGTTAACGTAGCTAGCGCGTCGACTATACCCTTTTCACGGGATATGTTCTATTTTTAAGTAACGTTTGAGTGGGTTTGCTTTTCACAGTAAATTAGTCCGTGTTTCATACAAATCTTTAACAAGAATTTTAAAACATTATCAATAGGCATAGCATGTCAAAACATAGTCGTTACATTTCACTTTAGTTCGAGTGCGAATGCCATCATCGCTAAATCGATACTCAAACAGTGTCGATAGGTCGATATCAGAAACCTATACAAACCATCTCGCGTTTAGCGTTATCCCTACTCGAACTGGTATCAACTAGTACATTCATGTGGACGTGGCATCGTTCATAGTGTCTAGTGATTTAGTGCTCTGTTGTTGTGCTTTTATAGTTATATTGGAGGCATGTTACAGTAGTTACATGCCGAAACAAACATATAAGTTTACAGATGAACTTAAAGATATATGCAGTTCTTTTCGGAATATTTTGTTAAATATGATTAAACGAAAAACTAAGTGATTCGACACTGTGTTAAAATTGTGTGTTATGATCTTTTATAAGAAATTTTGTATTTCCAGCAGGTACTATTACATTATTAATCCAATTAATGTAATTTTAATGATTCAGTTTTTAGTGTGGTTCACACAATTGAAATTAATAATTATTATCCATATCTATTGTTATAAATGGTAATATGTTCAAATTTAAATTTGAAAGTTTTTTCATATGTCTCCTTGCTGCACCATAGGCCAATGAATGTATAGAGGGTGGTGCATATTGTATCTACCATTATCAGTTGACAACCCTGTTTGAACGCAGGTGCACATGCCCAGTTTAGGCAGCCGCAGATCTCGTAATCAGTCGGCCATGGAAAGTTGTCCGGTTCAGATATGAATCGTGGCAGTGGACGCGTTCATCCGAACGGCACTGTGACGACGGGTCAATGAGGTTCACCAGAAAACCCGTGTCAGAGCGTCACGACGGGTCAGACAATAGGGAACCAGTGGCAGCGTGCAGAAAGAGAAGTCTCCAGGTCGGAAGATTCTCTGGCGTCCTGGTGTTCTTCAGTGAAATGCCTGCTGCGTCTCCTGAAAGAAACCCGTTCGGATGAACGCCTCCACAGCCACTATTCGTGTCTGAACAAGTGAACATTCCATAGGAGCAGACTAATTGCCAGACTTCCATCTGCCTAAGAATGGGAGACTCCTGCGCACGCGCACCTGCGTTCCGACATGGTTGCCAACTGATACTGGCAGATAAATATGGGCCACCCTGTATAACATGTGTAAGTGTGTTTGTATTTAATATCCCAAGCGATTTCCGATGCCATGTTTACTTCTGATGCTAGCCGCAATACAGAAAGGTGACGACATCAATGCATCTGCGTTCTAGAAAATATAAAGGAGGTTTGTCCCGTTTTTCGTAAATTAACTGGCAAACTCTTGAATTATAGCGACAGAATAAATTTTATGGTAATTTTGACAGTCCAACACACACACACACTAGTGCTCTTCTCAGTTCAACCAGTTATGAAAAATAATAATATTATATATTTCTATGCTGGTTGCATATTCAAGCTGGCGACTAGGAAACAACGAATCAGTGATCAGTTGAATTCTCTTCGACTGACACCGGGCATTTTCGTGTCACAAGGCACCGAATGTTGCTGACGAGACGAAACAAATGAGCGTCGGATACACAGCAGGATGCCAAACGTTCAGTAAAACGGGGGGAGGGGGGAGAGAGAGAGAGTTGACAGCGCCGCTACTGGATAAAAGTTGTACAATGACAGCAATAGTACACAAAACACGGAAAATTAGTACAGAAAACACCCAAACACTGTACAAACAAGCTAATAGAAACAATTGACAAAAATGGACGTACAATTAAGCAACGTTGCAACGGGATAGCGATGTTACCCCTACAGCTTTAACTTCGCATCTAGGCACACACCCCCGAAGACGATTGGTGGACAAATAGAGTTATGTAGGTCGGCCGCCAGTTGAGCCTGCGATAAGTATAGTTACTTGACTCCACTTTTATCTTAATTAATATTTGGAAGTCTCACTCATTGTTGTGATATTCTGCTGTGTAAGAGATTTCTTCACCAAGACGATTGTTTCGTAGACATTGGACCATAAAGGTCTCATATTTACTAATGGTAGAAACTACCATTGTTGAAAGGATAGTATTTTCCGGTCTTGTGCTAAAGATCTGTGCTGCTGATTCACTGGTTCAAAAATACGAAATGAGTTTGCTTATCAATCCAGGCTTGGTTCCCCTCAAACTTTGCAGCTATGTTTTTCGGTATTGATTATCTCGTTTGGGTATTTTTAGGACCTCGGTTTGCTCAAGAACTTGATGGAAAGGGAGACTCTTCTCTTTTTCCAGATTCCGAAGAGAAACTTGAAGACTTGCTCTGGTGGAAGTTCGATCCGATACGGTGCCTGGCACTCCGCAACGATGAAATTGTGTTTTGTTTAAGTTGAACTTTTCTTGATACAAAACATTAGCGCCAGAGTTTTATGTATTTTCGGATCCTCGCTCACGCTTGCTTCACATCGAATGAGCCTTACTTTGTAACAGTATAACCAGCAGAAGAGTATATATCTTATTCCAACGCAGCTCACGTAATTTTGTTCATGTTTACTTGTTTTTTATCAACCTATAACCCACATAGCTTATTCGATGGAGGAACGCGTCTCAGTTGTATTTGTTTCTGTATGAAGGTGGGTAATCCATTGTAATACGAAACTTTCGATGGCGTAGAAAAACACATGAACGGAAATAGGATAGGTTGAAATTTTGTTGATATTTCCCACTATTTTGGATGCACGAAAATATTAAGGCGAAGAGTGACAGATTCGTATCAGGTATGCATTTATTTTCATATCGTCGGAATGGGCACTGCTACAGAAAAAAACACATAGTACGAGAGACTATGAATTTCTGACCATGTTGCAAGTGAAAGAGATTTTCAAATTTCATTATTGAGCTAGATACGTGTAAAAATATAACGAATAAGTATTTACAGAATTGCATGTATTCCTTATGGACAAACATCTTCAACTTACTGCGGAAGTTTCGACTTTTCCCAGCACAAATAAAAACTTCACCCTTTCCTCTTTCCGTTGATGTGTTTTTCTACGCCATCGAAAGTTTCGTATTCACAAGAGAGCAAGTAAAATAATACTCCATAAGTGTGGTGCTAAGTTTTCTCCTCCTCCTCCGACCATGCAGCTCACAAACCTCTCTATCCCCAGCACACGGAGCGGAAAGGTCGGTGGGGATGAGGGTCCTCGCGTCTGGCTGGACATGGAAACTGTTCCTCGTGCCCTTCAAGTCATCTTCTCTATCTCATTCTCACCCAACAGATTGTCACGTGCCTGAGTTTGCTTAGTGTTGATCCCTTCCCGGAGAATGAGTCATAGATATATGCATTTATACCGTGCGTCCATTTCGATCTGCAGCCGAGAGATCGGGAGAAGCGTGGCGGACGGCACTGACGGAGATGCCGACATTTGCGGCCTGAAATGCCCGCTTATTTTTATGGACATATGCAGACATTTATATAAATATTGCAAAACGAGCACTAACCTGTGTTATAAGAGTATGGTTTTAATTTTAGTAGCTTAGTGACTGTATGTGCCGATGATTTTGACACGCCCACCTCTTGTGAAACACGGCGTAGAGGTTTGTTTGGAGAACGTTCTAACGCTGCACCAATATCATCGAGTTTTGCTTCGGTTAGAATCCGTCGTTTTGGCTTAGGTGTTTTAAAATTTAACGATACAGTTTCTCATAATTTAAGGACAAGATGTCTAACCGTATCTCTGTGTGGGGTTGAAACGCATGGGAATTTCTGTACAAATTACCTACACACGTCTCGACACGAGTTTGTTTTCACGTAGGTACGTGTCATACATAAAAAAATCTTTGTTCTAACGTGAATCTTGCGGCTGGCATTCCAATCGTCTCACTGACACGTCACACATACACACTACAATAACACAAACAAGTAACTGCAAGTAACCAAGAATAACACTCTTGCGCACAGTACGAAATTAACACGCTCTTGGTTTACATTGCTCGCCACTATATTTACAACTCTGTCTTCATCTAGTCGCGAAGGAACAAAAAACTCGAGCTCTGAGATTTCGGATTGCAAGGAAGCTCACGAACACTATTGACTTTTAACGGTTTCTTCTACAGCGTAATCTTGATACAGTGTTGCACATTCAAAACCTCCAAACGATCCCCATCGGCACAAAACTCTTTCAAGGATATAAACTTAAGCAGGACGTTACTGGTCAAAACTATGATTAAAATGTTTTATTATCTGTGGCTCTTAACATCGTTTCTAAAGCGTATTTTTTGTGTATATAAGAGCAGAACTTGGATGAATTACAGAAGAACTTTTGCGTGTTATAACACAGGTTAGTGCTCGTTTTGCAATCTTTATATAAATGTCTGCATATGTCTATAAAAATAAGCGGGCATTACAGGCCGCAAATGTCGGCATCTCCGTCAGCGCCGCCCGCCACGCTTCTCCCGATCTCTCGGCTGCAGATCGAAATGAACGCACGGTATCATACCATTACATCAGCATACAGTCAATGACCGATGCCATTTAGCTATCGTTATATATACTATAAAAAAATGATCATTATCTCTCATTGTACAAGACAAAATATTGAATTTTAAATAAATGAAAGTTGCATTTTTTTAATATTTTTTTTTTAAAAAATTAACAGGTAGGGGTGTTAAATTTCAACGGTCAATAATCGTAAATTTTATGTTAACCTGTAACTGTGTACACATGGTACCTCATATGTGGATGCCATATTCAATATACAAGATGTTATTTAAATATACTACAGTATTTCATTTACTAGATCACCAAGGGATACTATTGTACTAGTATTTTCTCTTGTTTTTCATCGTCGCTTTTCTTTCTCTTTTGATTAATTACAACGATGAGGATAACTAATGATTAGATTAAATTGATGGAGAAAAATTCATGAAGAACATTATGAACATGCCCAGGCCGGAATTCGAACCTGGGAACTTCGGTGGCGATCAAAATTCAAACTATTTAACGCTTCGGCCACCGAGCGTGAAATCATTGGAGATTGGCTGGGGAAGAGGAAGATCTTAATTTACACGCCCACCCACTCAAATATAGCCTAATAATCCATATATATGAATTATTGTCGTATATATGTTTATTATTACATGTAAAAATAAATCGCTAAATATTTAAATATGTATATTGTTAAATATATATAAAGGAATTCATTTCTTACTTTTATATATATCACATATTTATAAAGCAGCAAAGTAATTCCTTTGCCAACTGGTCAAAAATGCCCATAAATTTCAAAATAATTGAAATTGTATTATTATTTTTCCCTTTTGGTTTAGTTTTTGTTTTCTGTTAGTATAAATCAATCAGATTCATACTTTTATCTGTTTTACATTCTCGTTTTACTTTTATCTTAGCCATTAGTGAAAAGTGACAGAAAAGCGTAGTAAAATAAAGCAAATAAATCAATTGTTTTATTTTTATTGTGCATATATTGTTCTTGGTGTAAATCTCTTGATGGTTGCTTGAAAGGGATATTCTACTAAAGTAAATTTGAAGTCAAAGGTAATTGCATGTCTTTGTTGTTACAACAAAAACTCTCTCCCCGAACATTTGCGGGGGGGGGGGGGGGGGTTGGGCCTTGGTGGTTTGTGGAGCCAAATCTCCCTGTCCCCGCACGATTTCGTACCCTGAAAAATGATATAATTATTAGCATGTACACGTTTCTCGAAGATAATATACTACTTGAATAGTACGTATGAACCTTGAATGTATTCAATATTCAGATGAAATATAATACCTATATTCAAGTTTTATAGTATTCAAGTTGTAAATTTTATACTGTAACTCACACTATGCTTTCATAGTGACAAGAATAATGCAAACATGCCCTTATATCAAAGCTGTTGTTCTCCCAACTTAAACCCGGTTTTTTATGTTATTCTTGTGTAGAATCTGGTCAGCCTACCTAACTTTATTTTCAGCTCTAATTTGATATTTTGGAAGCCTATTTTAGGTGCCTGAAACCTTTTTCTGGCCTAAAATTCCTATATCTAAAGCGAAAAAATATCAAGAACTTACTAATTTTTTTAAAAAAAACATATTCGTGTCAGTCAGTACCATCATCCATGCTCCCGAAATTGGATTTCACTTGAATTGGTATCCAACATGCAAAAAGTAATTACGTAATTTACATTTGTAGCCCGATCACTGGCAACTTAATTAGCTTTACTCAGCCTTCATTACTCACTTGGTCGTTGTGCCAAGTTAGTCCTTCTTCAAGCCAAGTTTTATTCTCAGATTAGCATGCTACCGAAATCGCTTACCTTCAGTGCTGTAGTTCCAATTTTATTTCAGGGTACACGCCAAGTGTCGTGAAATGCTGAGACCATATTTCCGTTAACTTAGGATTGTTTTGCATTAAATACATGGATTAAATAATTTAATTTTTACAAAAAAAGTCATTGATGATATACACATACTTGGCATAAAAGAGCCATACCACAATAAAGAGGGCATTTTAAAAATATACTCCTCACAAATAGTTGGAATATTCTTATAGTAGACAATAGGTGATAGATACAGTGGCATATGTCAGCAAAACCACGAGAACATCCAGCAGACAGATACCATATGTTGTTGCATTCCAAGGCCGTGCCTATCACATATTGCCTAATATAACAATATCCCAATCTTTTTGTTAGGAGTGTAAAAACATGAAAACGTATTTTAATAATAAAACGTAAAGGTGTGACGTTCCTTTCTGGTGTTCACCAATGGATCACGGATCACTACGTCACGGTAACTACCCAATCTCCTTGTGCGGCGGAGTTATGAGACTCTCCTTAATGTTATGCTACAATGAGCATTCTCAGGACGAAACGATTTGAACAAAAAAATAGCTTCTTGCTATTTTACAAATTTAATAACACATTTTACGTTTCAACAATCACTGCAAAATAACAATAATATTCACAAACGCAATCACATTTGAATTAAGTTGCGGCTTTTCCTATAAAACAGTGTTTTTCACTAAATAAACATCATCTCACGCAACTCAACTTACTTTTTCCTTTTCACGCACTGTTGTCCTGGCCACAGAATCAATAAAAGATTGGACAGTTCTACAAATGTTTATAAACCGGAAATGACTTCCGCTTCCGATATTGCGTGCAACAAATATACAGTAAAAATTACAAATTTAAATCAACACAAACAACAGTATTGAAACTAACAAATATATCGAATAGATGTCTGTGAAATTAACAGAAAGCAAATAAACTATTACATATGGCCAAAATAAACAAGGCGTATTAAGTTCTCCTCCCATACAAACAAAGAAAATTGAGGTAATGTTTATGTACGAAATTTTCTTTGCTACGAAAATTAGTCCTTTTTGATCTGGTGATGCCATCTTTGCAATAATTCCTGTGTTCTTTCGGGTGAACAATTAATTTTCTTCAGGTTGGAAAAATTTTCCCTTCCTATTAATTTGTCCTTCCAAGGATCCAGCAAGTTAGCTGTGTTGTGCTTAACATCCTCAACTACATACGGGCCAACGAAGTATTCCAAGAACTTGAATATTTCTATATCTTTAGCTAAACTTAACCGGTGGTTCCTTTTTAAAACCAGGTCTCCTTCTTTTAGTGTGAACGAATGGGGATTGATCCGTATGTTCTTTTTGTTCTTCTGTCGGCTGTTTCGACTTTCTGCGATGAATAATTTGGTTTCCCAGGCTAGAGTCTTCCACTCACTGTCTTCAGGCCAGTCTAATTCCTGCAGTAAGTTAGCTGCTACAGGTCGATTATAAAATAACTCCACTGGGGCATAACCGGTAGCCTCGGATATAGAATTATTGATGAGCCAACAGACAGTCCTCACTTGTTTGCACCAGGAGTCGTGTTTCCGATTGCAAAACGTCCTTAAAAGTCTTACAATTTCCTGATTGCTTCTCTCAATCGGATTGCTTGCTGGGTGATAAGGAGTGGTCCTGATGGGTCTAACAGAGTGGTTTTCCATAAATTGTAGCCATTGCTTGGACAGAAATTGACTTCCCCTGTCGGACAGCACATACTTAGGTTTCGGATAATGGGTGAAGTATCCCTGCTCTAACTTCCTAATAATTTCACCAGTAGTGGCTGTTCGTAACGGATAGGCTGTTAAGTATCGGGTTCCTACATCAATCAAGGTCAGGATATAGGAGAACGATGAAGACTTAGGTAGTTTGCCAATGATGTCTATTGACAGAACTTCATGTGGTTTCTTTTGGGTCGTGGTCAATCTCTCTCTACATATCCCAAGCTTATCGGGCTTGTTCTTTGAACGTATCAAGCACTCTTGAATATATCGTGAAATGTCAGACTTCATATTTTTCCAGAAGTACCTTTTTCTTACTCTCTGATAAGTTTTTGTAAACCCAAAATGGGCAGTGTTATCATGTTCAGCCTCCAACACTTTATCCTTTAAACTTTGCGGAACCACTATACAATGGAATTTCTTTTTACCTCTAGAATTCTTAAATAAAAGGTCTTCCCTCAAAAAATATTTAGCCTCTTCATCTCCATTATTTAACTTGTCTGGTATATCTTTACACATTGGATCTTGACTTTGGGACTCCTTCCACAGTTGGATCTCCTGGTTAGGCATGAGAATTTTCTTAGCTGACCACACCTGTAGAATGGTAGGAGTGTTGCCTTCTGTCTCCAGAACCCCTTCAGCTACAGGATAACGGCTTAGTACGTCAGCGATCTTATTACTCTTTCCTTCCACATGAATGATCTCATATTGATATTGTTGAAGTTTCAGAGCCCATCGCGTTAATCTGCCATTCCAGTTGCGACTATTTTCTAACCATATTAGATTTTTATGATCAGTATAAATGAAAAATTTCTGACCATACAGATAAACTTTAAAATGATCTATCGCAAATAACACAGCTAGATACTCTAGTTCTTGCACTGTATAATGCTTCTCATGGGGCTTTAATTTTCTGCTTGCATACTGAATAATTTGAATCTCAGTCAGTTTTATTGGAGTTTCGTGGTTTCCTTGAAATAGAACCGATCCAAGTCCTAACGAAGAAGCATCACACATTACGCAAAACGTCTTAGAATAATCGGGTTGCGCTAACGCCGGCAGTTGCACTAGTTCCTGTTTCAATCTTCTGAAACAGTTTTCTCTTGCGTTGGTCCATTCCCATTTAACGTTCTTTGACAACAATTGTTCTAAAGGGGCAGATTTTTGTGCCAAATTCTCTACAAAACGACGTCTCCAGTTAATCAGCCCGAGAAATTGTTGCAAATCCTTCTTGTTCCTGGGACGTGGAAATTTCAAAATGGCTTCGTTCTTCTTAGGATCAACCCTGATGTGTGTTCCGGATATAATATGGCCTAGATATTTAATTTCTTCCTTTCCGAATTCACACTTCTTAAGTTTCACTGTAAAACCTTCCTTCTGAAGAGTATCCAGGACGAATGACAAGTGCTGAAAATGTTTGTGAATCGTTTCATCAAATATCAAAAGATCGTCTATATAAACTGTCAAGAATTTCTCAGTACATGGATTAAACAAATTGTGCATGGAATACATAAATACAGCAACAGCATTGGTCAAACCGAAGGGCATTCTCGTAAAGCACCAAGATCTTTCGTTGTATGTAAAGGCTGTGTATATTTGATGATTCTTACTAATTGGAATTTGTAAATATCCTGAAGTAAGATCCAAACAGGAGAAATACTTCTTCCCTCTAAATTTCTGTAAAGCTTCCTGAATTTGAGGTACTGTACTCCTGGGAGCTACAATTTGTTTATTTAGTTTTCTAAAATCAATGCAGGGTCTGACCGACCCGTCCGGTTTATCCACTACCAATAAGGGATTTAAATATGGTGAGTTGCAGGGTATAATTACTCCCCACTCTTGCCACTTCAATAATTCTTCTTCCAACTTTTTCCTCTTGGACAACGGAACAGGATAAGGATTGGAGAAAACAGGTTCTTCACTGGTCAGATTTATTTCACAGATAAAATTCCTAGATAATCCTGGTTTGTCGGCGAATATTCTTCTATATTTCAACAATAAATTAAATAGCTGCTCCTTTTCCTCAACTCTCAAAACATCTGAAGCAAAGGCTTTATCTCTTATGTCTGATTCTGTTGCAGTCCACTCATCAGCGTTAGCTTCTTCCTCCGTTTTCGTACACTGTATTAAGGCTGTCTTCTCCCGCGACAGTATGTTACAGTATGACCCGTAGACGTTAGAAAGTAAATGTTGCTCTACTGTGTGTCCGCCATTGATCAGATACAATTTTTCTGCGCCTGCATCCAGAGTGACTTTGTATCTTCGAAGGAAAGGATAACCAAATAATAAGTCAGCTTCTAAGCACTTGACCACATATACCAAATCTTCAAATATAAAACCGCCAATTTCAAAATTTATTCGCCTACAACCAGCTATCCGTGATCTTTCTTTTCCAGCAAAATCTTTTAATATTACGCCTGGACACTTCTGCAATTTAAGACCTGGTAATCGCTCTCGTACTTGAAGCCAAATATTATAATTCATAAGGGTACATTCGCTACCCGTGTCCAGAGTGCATTTTATTTGGAATCCTAAAACCTCGACTGAAATTTCAGGTTTCTTCACATTATCCCTATCTTCTTCGATTATCGTCTTTCTAATTTTTAAATAATTTAGAGGAGTGGCTTCGATATTCAAGTACAATACTTCTAACGGATCTTCGGTTAGGAATGGATCTTCACTCTCGTCGCTTTCTTGTTCTTGCATGCCCTTCATTGCAAGCGTAAGAGCATCGCTTACAACGGGCGCTGGGCTAAACCCAGAACTTCATTGCAGTTAATTTCCCATGGCGACGCTGTAACTCTAAGATTACTGGGAGATAGTTCTTCCGTCTGTATTGCACACTCTTTTCGTTCTGGAGCTCTTTGATCCCTCCTCCAACTATTTGTGTACGGCGTAGTCCTTCTATAAAGTCTGTTACTTGTCCAGTTTCTATTCTTCCACCTTCCACCCGGGAATCGCTGTCCTTCTCTGGTGATTGGTTCCTTGCCATTTCCGCTCTCTGCGCTGCGGGATCCTCCAGGATTATTAGTAGAAGTTGTCATCTGTACTCTGCGAACTCGAGGTTGGTTAGGTCTCCTTTCTTCTGCTTTATTACCGTCGCCTCTCCACCCATTATCTGTTCTGAGGCTTCGTACTTCCCCAAGAAGTTGGTCAACTGGTCAATGTTTCGAGGATCTCTTGTTAATACTAGCTGCCGTATTCTATATGGGAGCTGATGAATAATTAAACTTAACACTTCTGTTTGGTCCACACGTTCGACCAAGTTACAGTATGACCCGTAGACGTCCCAACAATAATCCTCCATAGAAAGACCTGAGGATTTGGAATATCTTCTGTTTCTTAAAATCTGGATCTCTCTCTGCTTCGCTTCTGCAGAGGCATACTGTTTTTTAAACGCGGCACAAAACTGTTCAAAAGACTTCCACCTTCTCTCGTTGGCAATAAACCAGGCTTTAGCTTTCCCTTTCATTACAGAAGGAAGCACCTTTAATCTATAGTACATAGGCATTTTCATTATGTCCATGGACGTTTTCAGTTCTTCCAAATAACGCTCCGCTGATATGGAATTTATTTCTCCGGTAAATTTGCTCAGAGAGTTAATATCCGACATTCTAAAAAAATGTCCAGTGTGAGATGGACTGTGAGAAACATCAGGAGATTTATCAATATCTCCTCTGAATATCCCTTTTGTACTTTGGATACGTCTCCTCCTCTTGCGGTTCCTTTTAGTCAACAATTCAGCAGAAGATACAGATTCTGTTGAGGATATACCGGAAAACGAAGGGCCATTATCATCTCTCACCCATCGAATATTTTCCACAGATCTGCCAATATTTCCAGCAGTCATTTCTGGATTTCTTTGCACAGATTCTAAATGTAATCTCTCCAACTTCCCTAAAAGGAATTCCTCCATAAAATAGAACTTCTGGTTAATTTCTTTATTCATCTTCTCACTGTCCAGCATACACAAATTCCTTGAAGTATTTTGCTGATCTCCGACGGATTCTATCCTTGCCTTTACGGTGTCCAATTCATTCATTACTTTTCGTCTGTCTACTTCCCTGTCTTCTTCTATCTTATTTAGTGCATCTCTCCCTTCATCAATCTGTTTTAACAAGTCACATCGCACAACTTCCAATTCTTCTTTGTTTTCTTGTCTTCTGTCTTCTATTACTTTCATCATTTCATTTTTATCATCTTTCCGCTCATCCTCAATCTTCTTCATCAATTCTTCTCGGTCTGCTTTCATTCTCGTCATCAATTCCTTATTATCATTCCTAAATACTTCCTCTAAGTTTCTAAAAGCTACTTTAGTTTCGTTTCTTCCGTCTTCAATAATCTTCATCAATTCCTTCTTATCCTCTTTCCGTCCTTCTTCAATCATCTTCCTCAATTCATTCTTATCTTCTAGCCTTCCTTCTTCCATTTTCTCAAACCTCTTTATCATTTCATTCTGATCTTCTTTCCTTCCTTCTTCAATGATCTTCCTTAATTCATTCTTATCTTCTAGCCTTCCTTCCTTCCATTTTCTCAAACCTCTTTATCATTTCATTCTGATCTTCTTTCCTTCCTTCTTCAATGATCTTCCTTAATTCATTCTGATCTTCTTTCCTTCCTTCTTCAATGATCTTCCTTAATTCATTCTTATCTTCTTTCCTTCCTTCTTCAATTCTCCTTAACCAGCCACAAAGTACCTCCATATTAAAAGTCGCACAATCCGATTTGCAATTTTTACAAACTAAGTCACCATCAGGAAGAAATTCTCTGGATATTGGCAAATTTGCACACCCTAAATGGAAATACGCCTCGCATTTCCTGCACTGAAATATTTCCTCCACGGGCTTATTTTTATCATCACAACAACTCAATTTATCCATTTTCTTCTTGCTCTGGCTTCTCAAATTTCTCCTACTCATACCTTGATATCTCTGCAAAATCAATCACATGACTTACGTCTATGTGTTATCAGACTTTGTAACGCTCGACAATTTCCTCATGACTTCACACTGCACAAAACACGTTTTTCACACGATATTACAGTTACATTTATCCTTTTACATCATCGGTGCCTTCACGTTGGTCGCCAAATTTACCTGTGACGTTCCTTTCTGGTGTTCACCAATGGATCACGGATCACTACGTCACGGTAACTACCCAATCTCCTTGTGCGGCGGAGTTATAAGACTCTCCTTAATGTTATGCTACAATGAGCATTCTCAGGACGAAACGATTTGAACAAAAAAATAGCTTCTTGCTATTTTACAAATTTAATAACTAGAGACCGGATGTTTACGCACTAAAAACATATAAAATAGGCAGGCAAATAAGCACTTATAATTTTCAAAATAGGCAGTAAAATAGGCATTAAAATACAAATAGGCAATAAAAAAGGCAATTAAATTTAACTCAAAATAATGAAGATAGACGTACAAAAAGAAATAGGTGTTTAAAAAATATGGAAACATAAAGAATGTACAGGGTGGCTCAATAAGTCACTTAACAGCCCCAGTACAAGGCCACTGCAGCGCGCAACATGGAAATGGTGATGACCAATCGTTATCTGGCCAAGGGGGAACCACATTGACGCCACCCACACGGTCGGCGGCCATCTTGATGTCCGCCATCTTGAATTCAACTTCAGAATTTTAAATAGGAAGGGGGTCGTGCGACATATCAAAATAGGCTAGAATTTCACGAGAAATGCAATGGTGAAGGTTTTTTCGACGTATCTTTAACCAGTAAAAAGTTATGACTGAATTCTTGTACCAATTTGCTCCTTTTCGAAGTGTTAGAAAAATGCCTTAAAATTTGTTTAGCGCATCGGTAATGCATCGAGATCAAAGTGACGTCTAGGGAGAGAAGTTCGCATGCCATTGCACTAGATTTTAATCGGATACATCCATGAAGAGCTGCGCATTATAAATGGTTGTCGCGAACAATTTACAGTGTGACGCTTCCATTGAATTAAAAGTCCTTCACAGTGACAAGGCTAATGTTTATGTTCATAAGGAAGTTAGTAGTAGGATTGGCTATAGGATAAGGACCACTTATAAGTGTAGGAAAGAAGAGGTTATTTGATTGAACAGCCCGATTTGCTTACACTTAAAACAATGCCAAGAGGGGCTTATACCCCAATTCTTCCAGTGTGATATGCTCTGATTTTTAAGAATTTTGAATTCTAGTGTAGAAAAAGAAGAAGCCTCTCAGACAGATTTGCTTATACTTAAAACAATGCCAAGTTCCCATATGATCTTATTGTTTATAGTGTGTTTTTCTGTCAAAATTCTAGGAGACCCAGTGGAGTGTGGTGCATAGCCCCATGGTTTTTATTGCCTTGTAATCGGGAGGCTCGGGTTTGAATCCTCATAAAATGTGAAGCCTCCCCTGATTGCAAAATGTTAATATTGTTGCTTTGTAAACAAGAAGCTCGGGTTTGAGTCCTGATAAAATGTATAAGATTGAAATACATGTGGCAAAATAATATCTCCACACGTGAGATTTTAAGAATAATTACTGCTAGTTGATAGCTCCCAGATCTGAAACCTGGTAAAAAGTGTTTTACAACAGCATAAAAAAGCAAAATTATTTTATATTGGGAACTACCCGAGCCTAGTTATTGCTGTTGTTTGGGTATAAAAGCACCAGCTCAGCCATTAACTGCTGTTATAATTGATTTGGCATATTGTCCATAGTTCTGTTGTTTTTTTTGGACCAGGAAATTTTATATAAATAAACAACAAAAATGCCAAAACAAAAATATTGCAATCAATGCAAAAAAAATATATCTAGTTCTAATTGGTCTAGGCACCGGCATATTTGCGACCGTATGAAATGCAGAAAGGCCACAAAAATGTGCCCAAAATGCCATAAAATATTAAGCAAGGCATATTACAAATGGCATAAATGTAATTCTTATGTACAGTCATCAATATTGCCCTCACAACCATCTACATCTGGTCTGAAAAGGAAGCATGAAACACCTGTTAATGCTGGACCTGCAAAGCAGCCACGCTATGAACCCATCCATAGCAGTTTTAATGGCCAATTAAGAGATTATCGGTTTGTATCAGAGCCAAGATGTGGTATTAAGAATTTTTTGAACAGTGTAAATCCTGATGTGCAGGCAATTCTAAATGCACAAAATGGCTCTTATAAGCTGTCCCTCAAATTGTATACACAATATAAGAAGCCAAATGGCACAAAATTTACACAGCCCCACATAACAGAAACTGTACCTGTATATTCAAATGCAAATTCAGACAAAATAATAAGCAGTTTGATAGATCAATTGAATATTAAACACTCTGAATTTGCAGCAAAAGAGTCTGGATGGAGCCTATGCGGTTCTCCACACAAGTTATATGTTAATATTTCTGAATTCAGCCCGTTACAAGGATCTACATATTTGCCATTACCTGCCAATATTAAAAACAAAAAAGCCGTGGTTAATATTGAAAATAATGATGAGAAATGCTTTTTGTGGTGTATTTTAGCTGCTTTGTTTCCAGTTTCAAGGCATTCTGAGCGAATAAGTTATTACAAACAACATGAACATTTTTTTGATGATACAATGGAGGGTTTAGAATATCCAATATCTGTTCAGAATATTGATAAATTTGAAAAAAAGGCCCGGGATATTAATGGTAAACAATTATCTATTAATGTATTTACTTGTTCCACTGGCCGTGGCAATTGTTTGATAGAACCTCTCAGAATCAGTACATTTGTTGATGAATCTGCTGTTCCGATTGATTTGCTCTTAATTGAAGGGGATGGCACATATCATTACACTCTGATACATAATCTTGAAGCTTTAGTAAGAAAGCAAATAGACAAATCCAATACAATATTCAAGTTGTGCAGAAGATGTTTAAGTGTATTTGATGGCAGGAAAATGGTAAATGGGGTTCGGGAAGTGAATGCAGAAATTGCCAAAAACAAGTTAATTGAGCATCTGAAATACTGTGGCAACTATAAACCTGTTCATATGGTGATGCCAATGCCAAGTGAAAATGCAGAATTCAAAAAGTTTGAAGCCTTGTCGGAACACCCAGCATATATAGTTTGTGATTTTGAATCAAATCTCAAACCTCTTGCATTCTGCAATCCAGATCCTGAAGAATCTTCAATTACACCATACCAGCTACATGAACCTTTCAGTTTTTATTATGTTGTTGTACAGGATGGTGTTGTTAGTAAAGAATATTCACACATGGGACCAGATGCCATCAAAAAATTTGCACATAAAATAGAAAATGAGTGCCGTGACATAGCATCTAATATCTTATTAAAATCAAAACCCATGTTGCCTTTAACAGAGAAACAGATTGAAGATTTCAACAATGCAGAAAAATGCCCGGTATGTAATTCTGAATTTTCAGATACAAAAATCAAGGTGAAACACCATTCTCATACAGATGGTAAATTCAAAATGGCCCTGTGTAATAGCTGTAATATTAAGATCCAGAGACCAAAATTTGTCCCCATATTTTGCCATGGAGCATCCAATTATGATTTTCATCATCTGATCAGATATGAGGGGTTTGAGAAGCAGAATTTAAATATTTTAGCAGAAAATGATGAAAAATATATTTGCTATTAGCAAAATAATTAAAGTTAATGGTGTTCCTATTCACATAAGATTTCTTGATTCTTACAGAATTTTATCGGCTAGCCTGGCTACACTGGCCACTCAATTATTTGATGATCAATTCAAAATCACATGTGCTTTGTTTCCAAATCAGGACCTGAAATTAATTAGGCGGATGGGGGTATATCCATATGATTATGTTACAGATTTTTCTAAATTTGATGAGTGTGCTCTGCCACCACAACAAGAGTTTTACAGCAAAATCAGAGGATCTGGAATCAGTGATGATGATTATCACCATGCCCAGTTGATGTGGAACAATTTAAAATGCCAGACATTTGGTGATTATCACATGGCATATTTAAAACTTGATGTGACCCTCTTAGCTGATATATTGCAGGCATTCAGAAAATCTTCCATGCAAAATTATAAACTGGACCCAATATATTTTTACAGTGCTCCGGGCCTAGCATGGTCTTCAATGTTTTTAAACACAAAAATGCAATTGGATCTTATCCAAGATCAAGATATGTATCTGTTTATGGAGCAATGTATAAGAGGGGGCATGGTGCAATGCTCTCAGAGATATGGCAGAGCAAATAACAAATATATTCCTGATTATAATCCAGCACTGAAATCAAAATATATACTGTATGTAGATGCAAACAGCCTGTATGGTTATGCCATGATGGATAAACTGCCATATGCAGGGCTTGAATGGGTTGAAGATTTCAATATTGAAGATCTTCAGGACTTTGATGACAGTAACTATGGCCTCTTCTTAGAGGTTGATCTGACAATTCCAGATAATTTACACAACAAATTTTCTGATCTGCCCCCAATTCCCGAGGTTCAGTGCTCACCTGGCTCTAAACAGAAGAAGCTCATGATGACACTGGAGCCAAAACAGGGTTATGTCATATATTACAAAAACCTCCAGTTCCTGATAAAACATGGTGTTCAAGTGACCAAAATTGGCAAAGTTTTGAGGTTCAGGCACTCAAAATGGTTGAAACCATATATTAATACAAACACAGCTTCGAACATCTGCAAAAAGCCAATTTGATAAGGCATTGTTTAAATTGATGGTCAATTCTGTGTATGGCAAAACTATTGAAAATGTCAGAAAACATACCGATGTTAAAATAATTACTGACCCCAGCCTGAGCAAAAAATTGATTGCGAAGCCCAACTTCAATTACAGAAGAATTTATGATGAAAATATGGCACTTTTCAACATGAAAAAACAAAGATTAAGTTTGATAAACCTATTTATGTAGGGGCTGTGATATTGGAATTGGCCAAATTACACATGTTAAAATTGTATTATGATGTGTTGAAACCTTTTTATAAGGATCATGTAAAATTGATGTACATGGACACTGATAGTTTTGTTCTTGATATTCAAACAGAAGATGTTTATAAAGATATGTCACAGCCTGAATTGCTTGAATATTTTGATACCAGTGGACATACAAAGATTCAACGCCACAACAAAAAGGTGCCTGGCAAGTTAAAAGATGAGACACTTGGTGATGTTATTGTGGCATTTGCTGGGTTAAGGGCCAAGATGTACAGTTTTGAAACATGTAGTGGTGTTGTTGCCAAAAAGGCCAAGGGCATTGGCAGAGTAACTGTTGAAAAAGAGCTCCAATTTGAAGATTATAAAAATTGTCTCAAGACCCAGAATTTAATCAAAACATCAGAATCCAGAATTCAGAGTGAAGATCACTTATTGACTACAAATATTGTAAGAAAAGTGGCTCTGGACCCACATGATGATAAGAGATTTATTTTATCATGTGGCATACATACTTTACCATGGGGTCATTGTGATTTGAAAAGTGGGAATCAATGCACAATTATAGAGCATGATTTGAAATAAATAAACATGCCTATGAACTTATTTGGGTTCAAAAAACAAGGTATTATGGACCTGCCAACACCACAACCCTCTTCTGATATAATATCTAAACTAAGTGGCTTGTTAATTATTCATCTGAACAGCATACTTACAGATATTGATGATGAAACAGGCAAAACATTGTACATATTTAACAATAATTTAAATCATTACCAATTACCTGTAGGTGGGCAATTACAATTTATTACAACCCCTGAGGGCAATGTTAAAATTTCAATAGGGAGAAATATTTATAGAATTAAGCACTCAAACATGATTTCTGGCACTGTTTATACTGTTTCTGCTGGTGACTGCTTATATATTGAGGTCCCGGGATCATATGACAAGCTTATACCCTTTTTTATAGAATTAAGAATCAGATATTCAATAATAAATAACCGCTAAAACAAAAATGCCTAATGATATTTTTGGCCATACAAGGCATGAAGATCACAGTGATGAGATTTTGATGCTTGATGTCAGAGTCAAGAAATTAAGAAGTGATTTACAAGCTTTACAAACCACACTCAATGCCAGTCTTCAATTAGAAATTACAAATTTACAATCACAATGCATGGACACTCTTCTTAAAATTGATTCTGAACTCAAATTGCTGCTTCAGAAATATACTGATTTGGCCACATTGGGTAATTTTCAAAGTTTAGAAGAAGCTGTAGCAGCTCTTCAAGCCAGATTTAAGACCCAGGCCACCAATTCTGAGCAATTGAAACAACAATTGGAAGAGCAAATAAATAATGTCCAGGCACAGCTCCAAACAATTGTCAAAAGCATAAAATCACAAGAAGATTTTGATCTAGTGATTTCCACTCTAAAGGAACAGATTCAGTCACTCCAAATACCTAATCTGATTCCTCTGAACAATGCCATAGCCGAGGTTAAAGAAAAAATTGAGACACTTGAAAATTTTATGAACAATTTGCCATCTTCTGATGCTTTGAATGCAATAACTCGCAGTGTAGCCAATATTAAGCTGCAACTTGAAACATATGAAGATTTTGGAAAAATTCAAAGTTCCATAACCCATCTTGAAGGTACAATAGCAGCAGTGCAAAATGATTTGGCAAATGTACTAGAATCCCGATTGCCTGGGATTGTAGATACCCTTGTTAGTGTCCAGCAACAAATCACAAAGCTTGAAAACCTCAACACTGAATCTGAACTATCTCATTTTCATCATTTGATTGATGATATCGAAACAAAACTTGAAATTTTACAACAATCAACACCCTCTCAGGCTGATATAGCCCTGCTCCAAGATGCTATGCAAAATGTGGCTGATGCTTCTGAATTAAACAATGTGAAATTGGCACTTGAATTTTTACAAAATACAGTGTCAAATCTGCCTATATCACAGGAACTTAAAAATATTAAGAGGGCAGTGAATCGCATATTGAAATCAGAAGATATCAAGAATATCCAAGCAGAGATCAAACAACTCACACAGACAGTGGCCACTCTACCAACAAATCAACATATTAATGAACTGCATGCCCTGTTTGAGGATATCAGAAGACAGGTCCATGATCTTACAGCTCAAAATTCAAAATTGGCAGTTGTTGAAAATTTGCAACAAATTGTAGCTAATATCAAGCAACAGCTAGGGACCATGGAATCCAATCAAGCAAATGCTCTGTCTGTTTTTGCCACCCAGCTTCAAGAAATTGTGCAACAATACAAGAAACTTGTTGTGGACATAAAAATGAAGCCAGGCCATGATGATGTTGTTAGGACCATCAATGAGCATCTTGAATCTGTAACAAGCAGATTGCTCACAGCAGAAAAAGAAATAACAGGCATAATTGAAAATCCTAAACATACAGTAATTCTTGAATTTTACAGCATCCCCAACAAAGAATATGATTCTCCATTTACACCAGGAGGCAAAATATATATGCTGTCCCCTGCACAATTTTATTACCAATTTTTTGTTGGGGGCACATTGAGACCTATCAAGATCAAATATTGGCTTCAGCCACAGGCACACCACTACCCTACCTTATCAATAACAAATGCTGATAACAAAGTGAAAATCACCAGTGTAGAATTGGAGGATTTTACAGATCCCAATACATTGGAAACAGCATATGTTGAAGATGATGGCTCTCTGGAATTTAAAATACAAATAGGGGACAAATTATATTTAGAAAATCCTGCAGTATCAGCTGCTGAACACCCTATAGTTGCAATATTCTTGTTTACATATTATGTCTAGACAAATTATTGTTGATGAATTACACAGACAAGCCCGACATAATTATAAGAGACTGCCAGTAGTCACAAAGGGCATAGATGATTTATGGCAGAGCGACTTGATTGAAATGGCAAGTGGACAGCTGAAAAACTTAGACAAAATCAACAAGGGCTACAAGTATTTACTCACTGTAATAGACACATTTTCAAAATTTGCCTGGGCTGTGCCACTCAAATCCAAGACTGGAAAATGTGTTACAGAAGCTTTTAGAACAATCATCAATCAGAGTGGAAGATCCCCGCGCTATTTGCAAACAGATAATGGCAAAGAATTTTATAATTCAGTGTTTCAACAATTTATTAAAAGCCAGGCAATACAACATTATTCGAGTTACAGTGACCTCAAGGCCTCAATTGTAGAGAGATTCAACAGAACCTTAAAAAATCTTATGTATAAACAATTTACACTTCAAGGTAATTATAAATGGATTAATATTCTTCCAGAACTTCTACAAAAATATAACAACTCGGTCCATTCCACAATCAACATGAAACCCTCTGAAGTAACTTCATCTGATGAGCAAAAATTGATCAGCACTGTTTATTATCCTAGATATCAGCCAACAACAAGAAAGGCCAAATACAGGGTGGGTGATCAAGTAAGAATCAGGAAATATAAGCACTTATTCAAAAGAGGCTTTACAAGAAACTGGAGCACTGAATTATTTACAGTGGTTCAAGTTAAACCTGGGACCCTTAACACATATATAATAAAGGATCACCGAGGAGAAATTCTCAAAGGCAGGTTCTATGAACAAGAGCTCAGCAAAACTAAACAGCCTGACACATATCTCATAGAAAAAAATATCCGCAGAAAAGGCAACAAGTTATTTGTCAAATGGCTAGGACTTCCAGAACACAGCTGGATCGATGCAAACAAAATAATAATATGAGCACCTGGGATGTTATAAAAAGGCTGCCAGAACCTGAACAGCAGAATAAGAGAAATGGAAAATTGCTGCCTGAAAATATTAGGTGTCTTATTGTTGGGCCATCTGCTTGTGGTAAAACTACACTAATGGTTGATAATTTTTTATTGGCACCCAACTGGTTAGACTGGAAAAACAGGCACTTGTATATCTTCTCTAAGAGCTTGGAACAATTAAAATATCAGCAGCTGATGAAGCTATATGATGGATTGGATATTGCCACTTTTGAACCAGATGTTAAGCCACTCCATGAATGTCTCGATAATTCTGTTGTTGTGTTTGATGACATTATACTGGATAATCAAAACAAGGTTAGAAATTTCTTTACACAGGGCCGACACAAAAACATTGATTGTTTCTACCTGGCACAGACTTTTTCAAAAATACCGAAGCAACTGTTCCGAGACAACAGCAATTTTATATGTGTGTTTCATCAAGACCATACCAACCTCAAACACATACATGATGAATATGTAGGTGGGGACTTGAGCTACAATGATTTTTCTAAGTTTTGCAGTAAGTGCTGGAACCAGGACAGTTATGGGTTTGTCACAATTGATATGACAAGAACACCTAATACTGGCAAATATAGAAATAAAATCAACAATTTTCTAGATATTGAAACATATATAAATAAACATGAAAAGGCCAATCATAGATGATCTTAAATTAAGAGATTATCTTGTAAAAAGATTTAAGGGATGGAAATCAGAGAACCGTGGAATTTATGAAAAACACAAACAAACAGAACAGCCCATAATTGATGCTATTGGTGAATTAGGTAAAAATATCAAAACTGTTACAGAGCAAAATCAAAATTTGATCACAGAGCTTGTACCTGTAGCTGCAAGAAACATATTAGATTATCCATTCACCCCACTTTCCAGTATTCATACACCTAGTCCTATTGCTCCTAGAAGAATTGAAGCTACTCAGGATCCTATTGAATTGGGTCTTCTTGCTCAAAAATATTTAACCACACCTAAAGACAATAAAGATGAGGTGTTTGGCTTATATGCTGACACAGAGCTTGATGGTAGCATCATACATAGAATTGGCAATTTCAGAGTAACATTTATGGGGGATGATCTTATTGTATATTCAGAATCTCGTCTCGGAGAAAAAGGTGCTTTTGTTAAGTACCCCGGCACACCTGGATTGTGGGAACTGATGACTAGGAAAAGGCCTGGCAGCTATACAGATCAAGATTATGAATATTACAAAGAAATATTAATAAAATCAGATGCTCTATACCAGAACAATGATCCCACACAAAAAAGAGTCAAGTCTAGCAGTGGGGCAAAATACAATAATTTAATCAAGCCCATATGGTCACAGATCAAGACTGGCAGTGGAATCAAACAATACAACACCCTGCCCAAAGAATTTGTGTGGGTTGATGATGTCAGGAAACTTGTAGATAGGTTATTGGTAATAGCTGGGGAGGAAAATGCTAGGAACCACAATTTTTACAATGAAAAGGTTGGAATTATGGACATGATAAGCACCAAATTGTCTAATTTTATAGTGAATGACACTAAGGGGATTGGATATCTCATAAAAATTATTAATACTCTACCACCTAAATTTTGGAATATTTCTGAGGGTCGGGGCCTTGTTAATGACATTATAAACAAGCTGCCATTTGAACTACACATTCCGGGCTATCAGTATTGTGGTCCAGGCACAAAATTGGATCATAGATTAAACAGAGGTGATCCTGGTGTTAATCCCCTAGATGCTGCTTGTAGAGACCATGACATAGCATACAACACACATTCTGATCTTGACAAGAGACATGTTGCAGACAAGAAATTAGAAGAGGCTGCATTTGGTAGATTTGTAAGCAAAGATGCTTCTTTAAGTGAAAAAATAGCAGCATTGGGAACCACCATAGCTATGAGCACCAAACAAAAACTGGGGTGGGGGTTGTGAATATGTATATAATAAACCTACAATGAAGGCCAAGGGTGTTATGTATCAAATACCTTATGCAGGTCTCAAATCTCTTGGGCCTATTGATAGTCTTTTAACCAAAAAGCAGCGCAAGAAAAAAAATTCTTGTATTGCCAAGGGCCATGGTATGAAATTATTACTTAGTACCCCACAATTAAAAAAAATTACAGCAATCTAGAAAAAAATCACATGTGGGTGGATTTATATTTACTATCCCGGCCATCTTAGCAGCACTTGGGGCTGTGGGAAGCTTGGCTGGGGGATCAGCTGCCATAGCAAAAACAGTAATAGATGCCAAGAAGAATAGGGCAGAATTAGATGAGCAGAGGCGCCATAATCTGGCCATTGAGAAACAAGGCAAAGGTGTTAAGAGAGCCATGAATAAGTTTAAAAAAAACAAGAGCCGCTTACAAACCAAGATATTGAAGCTTTAATCAAGCCACTGGGCATCAAACATTTTAGAGGTGTGTACATGTCTGATTCTTTACCAGAACAACCACTCAACAAAGAGTGTGGCATTGTTAATTTGGATAAGTACAAAAATCAAGGCACTCACTGGATCTGTTATCTTAAATATTTAAAATATGAGGCATTTGTGTTTGATTCATTTGGAGGTGTTCCACCTGAAAATTTAATAAAATATCTAAATTCAGCTAATCTTTATTACAATAATGCCCGTGTTCAAAACTTCAAAGATGTTAATTGTGGACATTTGTGTTTATCAGTTCTTAGATATATGTCTCAAATAAGTAAACCATCAATTGAAAATTTTCAAAAAGCCTTGTGGTATTTAAAACATCATGGGGGTATTCCATCTCACCAGCCAAAATTCAATATTGAAACTCAAATTGCATGATGACATAGTGTATCCCAAAACAATAGCTCTCAGAGCATTTTATGGCATGTACCTAATCCCCAATATTACACACCACAACAATACAATTGCAGTAGGGGATGAAAAAATTGTCATCACTCCAGGGCAGTATAATCTATCCACTCTAAATGCTCAATTACCCAGAGGTGTAGTGTTAAGTCAAAATTCTGTCACTCACAGAGTAGAAATTGTATCTGCTACAGAAACAGTGGATGTGGGTACTATAGGAGAGCTGTTAGGCTTTGAGAACAACACAAAACTTGAACCAGGCATCAAACACACTGCTATTAATATACCTAAATTCTTAGCCATAGAGACTCTGAATATTCACTGTAATGTGGCTGAGGGTATGATCACCAAATCAAATGGCATAGGCACTCACAAACAAACCGGCATCATTGCAACATTCAAACCTAATTCTGAATTCATGGAGCCAATCATCTACAATCCATCCCCAACATTATATTTTCCTGTGTGTCATAATAGAATAGATTATATTGAATTGATGGTCACTAATGAAAAAGAAGAATTAGTTGATTTTGCTGGAGCCACAACAACTGCAATCATAGAGATTAACATTTAAATAAAAATACATACAAGAAGAAAAAGGAAAATATTGAGAGTTATGAGCTACAATCATTCCCTCCAAACAGGAGGACATTTGCAAATTTAAATCAACCCAACACAGAGATTGAGGTTGATCTTGATGTAGGGGATGGCTTTATACACCCCCACAGAGCAGATATATACATCAAATTTTATGTTGTAAAGCTCGATGGTACAGATTATCCGGCAAATTCAAATATAAGATTGGTAGATAATTTTGTGCCGCATCTATTCTCTGAAATTGAGATCAGAAAGCATGGTGTTGTTATAAACAGAATAGATTATCCCGGCATTACCTCCACAGCTTTGGCTACATTAAAATTATCCAAAACCGAGGCTTCTTACTACAAAATAGGTGGATTTGAGGCTGGTGATAAGATATTATCTAAAAACCACACAGTGCTGTTCCCCATGCGCCTATTGCCAGGATTCTTCTCAGATTACAAAGAAATTATGTGGAAGGGTGGTTTAAGAATCACATTTAGAAGAGCTGCCAATGAAGATAATGCTTTGATGAGGTACAGTGCAATAAACTCTACAGGAGAAGCTCTGCCTAATACCCTACCAGATGCAGGCAAATGCATTATTCAGACTATGGAGTTAAGAATCCCTGTTGTTGAATATGAGGCCAGTTATGCTCTTAAATACAAAGCTGATATAATAAAAAATCCACAGATTCCATTACAATTTTATACATATCAATGTGTACAGAAGCCCGCAACTGGTACTTATTATGAGTTTGATGCTACAAATTCATTCTCCAGGATACAATACGACATGCCTGATTTTGTGGTGGTATTGTTTCAGACTGGAAGACACAACAATCAGGAAAAAAATTCAAGTAAATTTGATAGCTGCAACATCAAGAACATTTATCTTAAAAATGGCAGAAATGAGGTATTTCCTAGAGAAAATTATAATTTAGACATGTCCAAGAATGATTTCCTCAAATTATATGAGGCATTTTCGGCTTTCAAAAGGGTCACTTCTGGCAATACTGACATGTATTACACACCAGATGAATTCAAAGCACAGAGGCCCATGTTTGTAATTAACACTTCAAAAAAAAAACAAGTTGTGGTGAATGACAGGACAAACATTAAAATTATCTGTGAATTCCATGAGGCATTGCCTGATGACACCATATGTAGTGTTATTCTCATAGGTGAAAAATCATATGTTTATGATGTAAGAAATGAGAGGGTCACAGAGCAATTCTAGAGGGCCGATTCAAACATAGAAGCCCTTTGATTATAAAACAATAATACCAACATTTTGCCGTCAGGAAGGCCTAGGGGCCTCTTAATTTTAAAACATATAAGCCATGGAACTATGCATATTGCAGGAAAACTCATATCAAACAGCACATCTGCTCGTGGCAGGAAAGCTTTTATTATTACTTACCCAAATTTAACAGCACTTCTGCTCGCAGCAAGAAACCTCAAATAACACAGCACATCTGCTATTTGCAAGAAAGTTAAAAAACACAGCACATCTGCTCGTGACAGGGAAGCTCTTACAGTATTTCTGCCTATTGCAGGGAAGCTCTTACAGCACATCTGCATTGCAGGAATATAGAAATATGGAATAATTATTTTGTAAGTTACAGACTCGGGCTTATATTAACACAACAAGACAAAACTAGAATTGTGCTCAGGTTTGCATGACAATATCCAAGAAGCCAATATTATTATTACTAGGAATTTCGTCTTTGAGTTAATAATATGATAGATGGCAAGTAATTTTCTCTGAAAGGGGCACAGTGTAGATAAGAATTTCTCTTTGAGCCCCATGACAGATGACATGTAATTTCCCTCTGAAAAGGCACAGTGCAGGTTATGCCAACAGATATAATCTCCCAGGCATACAGAAAAAGGCCATTATTCTTTTTACTAATTTCTCTTTGATGATGGATAATATGTTATTTTCTCTCTGAAAAGACACAGTGTAGATTATATCTGCTGGCATACAAGAAATATAATTTCCCGGGCAAGCATGATTTATTGCTGGCCAAAACATGGGACTGATCAAAAGATTATAAAGAACATAGAAGCAATTAATTATGTTTGCTTGCCCCTCTCCCATTGTATTGATCAGGGAGTTTTGCCTGCATAAAAATATAACAGCAGTTAATGGCTGAGCTGGTGCTTTTATACCCAAACAACAGCAATAACTAGGCTCGGGTAGTTCCCAATATAAAATAATTTTGCTTTTTTATGCTGTTGTAAAACACTTTTTACCAGGTTTCAGATCTGGGAGCTATCAACTAGCAGTAATTATTCTTAAAATCTCACGTGTGGAGATATTATTTTGCCACATGTATTTCAATCTTATACATTTTATCAGGACTCAAACCCGAGCTTCTTGTTTACAAAGCAACAATATTAACATTTTGCAATCAGGGGAGGCTTCACATTTTATGAGGATTCAAACCCGAGCCTCCCGATTACAAGGCAATAAAAACCATGGGGCTATGCACCACACTCCACTGGGTCTCCTAGAATTTTGACAGAAAAACACACTATAAACAATAAGATCATATGGGAACTTGGCATTGTTTTAAGTATAAGCAAATCTGTCTGAGAGGCTTCTTCTTTTTCTACACTAGAATTCAAAATTCTTAAAAATCAGAGCATATCACACTGGAAGAATTGGGGTATAGGCCCCTCTTGGCATTGTTTTAAGTGTAAGCAAATCGGGCTGTTCAATCAAATAACCTCTTCTTTCCTACACTTATAAGTGGTCCTTATCCTATAGCCAATCCTACTACTGAAGTTCATAAACAGAATATGCGACCCTTGTCATCTGATAACTAACTTTGGACAAAAACAGGTTCATAATGTTCCCATAAGTGTTCTGGTGTTCTTCCCTATTGAAAAAACTCTGTAAAAAGTACCTTCTTCCATAAGCAAGGATGAAAAAAACTGTTTATTTAACAAATGCAAGTAGCCCTAAGCATTTAAGGTTCCGTTGATGGAAAATTGATTAACCAATCGTGTTCCACACAGCACGCAACACCATTAACTTACCAACACTAACCATTCAGCTTTGATCTGTCGAAAATGGGTTATCAGATAAAAATCATCGACTATTCTGTTTATGAACATCCTTATGAACATAAACATTAGCCTTGTCACTGTGAAGGACTTTTAATTCAATGGAAGCGTCACACTGTAAATTGTTCGCGACAACCATTCATAATGCACAGCTCTTCATGGATGTATCCGATTAAAATAATGTGTAATGGCATGCGAACGTCTCTCCATAGACGTCACTTTGATCTCGATGCATTACCGAAGCGCTAAACAAATTTTAAGGAATTTTTCTAACACCTCGAAAAGGAGCAAATTGGTACAAGAATTCAGTCATAACTTTTTACTGGTTAAAGATACGTCGAAAAAACCTTCACCATTGCATTTCTCGTGAAATTCTAGCCCATTTTGATATGTCGCACGACCCCCTTCCTATTTAAAATTCTGAAGTTGAATTCAAGATGGCGGACATCAAGATGGCCGCCGACCGTGTGGGTGGCGTCAATGTGGTTCCCCCTTGGCCAGATAACGATTGGTCATCGCCAATTTCAAATTCCATGCCGCAGTGGCCTTGTACTGAGGGTGTTAAGTGACTTATTGAGCCACCCTGTATAGTTGCTTAAAATAAACCAAGAGCTCATCATTAGAGAGAGACAGCAGTCCAATATTGTACTTAATAAATCACTGCAAACAGGAGTCACGTCAGCCCAAAATTTTCCATTGTATAATTTCTACACACAATAGTCTGACAAAAGAAATTATTGGCTACTTCCAGTACGCAAATTATTTAAATATACACTTTATCACTGCACACAGGGTTATTTCAGTCAAAAAATTTACACTATATATTCCACACAGCAGTTCAAACTAAGAAACTTTTAAATGCATTTGAAGTTTGTACTGTACGGTTTGGCAGTCTCTGAATAAGAAGCACTAATTGCGGTTGCACATCACAACAAGGTATTTCTTCAGGTGATCAACCGACAAGTTATGTCTGCACTCGGACAACACATTTTTTAGAATTGAAAAAGATCTTTCAACCTCCACAGATGTTACCGGAGCATACTTAAAGCACGCGAGAACATGTGGATCTAACTCAGTTTGTATATTTTCACCTTTCAGAACTTGTTGAATTGCCTTTAACTTGTCCAAGTCCTTATTAGCTGCAATAACTCGGTAACTGTTATTTTTAAATTTCTTGGAAGCATTGGAAACTAATCCTGGGAACAGGAAATTGTATGCACCGAGTTCAGTCATATCCCAATTTTAAAGAAAATGACTAAAATAGGCAATATCTGGCATTTATGAAATAATATAGGCAATATCGTATGAAATAGGCAAAATAGGCAAAATTAAATTGCTTTTAAATGAAGCTAATCCCTCCCCCCTGGTCTTCGCAACATTCGTTTTCATCATATCTCTAACAGGAAAGAATAGGCATTTTGCCTAACATCCGGTCTCTATTAATAACACATTTTACCTTTAAACAATCACTGCAAAATAACAATAATATTCACAAACGCAATCACATTTGAATTAAGTTGCGGCTTTTCCTATAAAACAGTGTTTTTCACTAAATAAACATCATCTCACGCAACTCAACTTACTTTTTCCTTTTCACGCACTGTTGTCCTGGCCACGGAATCAATAAAAGATTGGACAGTTCTACAAATGTTTATAAACCGGAAATGACTTCCGCTTCCGATATTGCGTGCAACAAATATACAGTAAAAATTACAAATTTAAATCAACACAAACAACAGTATTGAAACTAACAAATATATCGAACAGATGTCTGTGAAATTAACAGAAAGCAAATAAACTATTACATATGGCCAAAATAAACAAGGCGTATCAAAGGCTACAGTGGTATTGTATACGCTACAGAACATCATGTTATTATATTTTGTGTTCTTGTTGATATTGGTATTGTGAATTGTCAGTTTATGTACTGTTAATAACTTTAAAAATACTGCCAATAACACAAAAAGTGAAAACTTGTAAGAAAATTAAAGACCGTACCACTTGCATTGAGCAATACGAAAAAACAACATTTTTTTTCGTTCTCTCAGTGTTCAATTGTCGGTTGCATGTAAAGATAACATAGTAGGCTGCCAATTGTTACGGAAAGAGAAAGAACATTGTTGAGCACACACATCATGAATTATAACTGTATTAAGCTCGCTGGAGAAATGGTCAAATTGCATAAATACAAACGAAACAAAAGACATAGTGTTGTCGCAGAAAGTATACGCTAGTGAGTAAGGTTAACCAAAGGGTATACAGCGTGAACTCTCTACTGCAGCCCTGCTTACCTTCATGAGCTTTACAAACACACCCAAATATCAACCTCCTTCCCATGTATCATATTACTAGTATCACTAATAATACTACAAATAAATTCACTGGAATAATAGCCAAATTACATAAATGAATAAACAAAACGAAATTAGAATGTATACGGTAAGGTTTACCAGAGGGTATATGGCGTATACCGCCGTGTATCATCGACTACAGCCCCTAGTATGATCCTCCGTGAGGCTCGTGGTGTGATATTGTCCATGTGTGTTTGTGATTGTCCTTTCATACATTTCATATCACCATTCATTCTCATCTCCGCGATTAGCCAAAATGGCAGAAGAACGAAGTAAAATATATCAAATACTCAGATTATATATTTATCGTTACTTTGACACTATTTTTATCTTTATTAATATTTGGAAGTCTCACTCTATGACCTATATTGTTGTGATATTATACCGTGTTCATTAACACGATTTCTTCACCAACGCCATTTTTTCGTAGAGATTGGACAATAATGGTGGCATGTATACTAATGGTGGAAATGTCTGAAACTTAACATTGTGGAAAGGATGGTATTTTCCGGTCTTATGCTTGTGTATATTTTAAATTTTATATACAGGGTGTTCACAAATGAATTATACAACTTTGGAGTGTAATAAAAATAAAATGGCAATAAATAGGAAATAGTTTGTTATGGGAAAATATTTGGTAAATGTGCAAGTTCTTTGTAGACTGGCAACATTGGTAAATGTGCAAGTTCTTTGTAGACTGGCAACATTGCGCTAGTTCAAGACTGGTCAGTGGCGGCGCTAGTTGTAGTGTTAACGGATATTGTGTCTCCACAGTAAAAAGTAGTGTGTGTGTTTCTTGTGGTTTGCAGAGAAAAAATATCTAACTCAAGTGCAGCGAAATTTCAAAAGATTGAACAACAGACAGCCATCTACGCAAAAGAATATTGGTTTAGATGTTTAAAAAGACAGGAACTGTTTTAAATTGTACGACGAGTGGCAGACTTTTGCGGAAGTGACATAAAGTATCGTTCGTGCAACCAACAAAGTGCATGTGGAGATCTACTGACCATGTTATATTAAACTTACACAGTTAGTAGGCTATATATTGTAGATATATAATTTATTGATTCTTTCCTGTAGTTTCATTTATATTACAATCCGAAATTGTATACTTCATTTGTACTTGCTGTTAAAATTAAGTTTGCATAATATGCGGGATTGTCAGTCTGTATTCTCTCTTTAATGCTTTTTCTCGTGCTGATTTCATTATATATTGCATTTGCATATATTCGTTCGTTAGCATCTCATTATAAGATGTAATCCATGGGAAGTGAATCTTCCTCACGAATTTCCGTCTTGGTTTTTTGGCTTCAAACAATTGCCAATTATGCTTCAGTAGAAAGCAGGAAGAAATCGCCCAGTACGAAACCTCTGGTACCTCACGTTTACGTGTTTTTGCATAGTGCCTTAACGGCATAAATACTGCTCATAATATATTTATTTACATGTTTACATAAATTACATGCTGTTTGTATTTTCGGTCTTGGCATCTTCAATGTAGTTAAGATATAGAGTTACATTTTTTAGTAGCTGTAAAGGTACAACACGGCTACTGTATCAAGTTACTAAACATTTTTTTTCCTTTTTTTTCTTGTAGTAAGCAAGAGTAAAACTGTCTGCTGTGCGAATATTAATTAAGCTTGTTTTCTCAGGGATATTTTTGACTCTTGTCAGGGGTTCCAGACTTAGAAAGGGAGCTTCACCCTGGGCAAATATCTGCAAAGGGTCCTCCAATAAGAAGGAAAAAAATGCTTTGGAAATGCTCACAAAATGTAGAAAATCTGTCATTGAAATATGTTTTTTTTTTTTAAAGGAAAATTAATATAATCAGTTGTCAGTGGTGGGTGCTCCGTGGCTGCACGGAGTGGGGTGGGGGGGGGGGGGGTAGAATTCTCTCATCTCTCAATGGATTCACAGCACAGTACTATTCAATATCCTTATATCCTTTCGCTACCCAGTGACGGATCCACCGGCGTTAGACACAAGTGTGGACAAGATACTATTTTCAGGCGTTTAAGATTCTCTTATTTTATTCTTTTTTTTTATTTCATTTTTCCTATGTTTTTCTCCCTCTTTCTGTTTCTCTATCTTGTTCTTCCTTTCTTTCTCTGTATTGTATTTCTTCCGAAGTTTCTCTTTTTCTTTTTCTCTCCTTTGTTTCTCTGTATCTTTTGTTTCTCTCTTTTTCTATTCTCCTTTGATTCTATCTTTTTCTATTCTCCTTTGTTTCTATGTATATTTTGTTTCTCTATCTTCTCTTTTATCCTTTGTTTTTCTGTATCTTTTGTTTCTCTCTTTTTCTTTTTCTCCTTTGTCACTCTGTATCTTTTGTTTCTCTTTTTCTTTTTCTCATTTGTTTCTCTCTTTTTCTATTCTCCTTTGTTTCTATGTATCTTTTGTTTCTCTCTCTTTTCTTTTTTCCCTTGTTTTTCTGTATCTTTTGTTTTTATTTTTATTTTCTCCTTTGTTTCTCTGTATCTTTTGTTTCTCTCTTCCCGTTTCTCTATTTCTCTTTTTGTTTATTTCATCCTCCGTTTCCATATCGTTCTACAACTTTCTTTCTTTATTTCTATCTCTCATTGCTAGCCTCTCTTCTAATTCCCACGCACGCAGAACTCAACATCTTTTCGATTCAAGCAACACAGTGAAGTGGATAAGCTGCTCATGGTGCATCTTTGACTCATCAAAATATACACAGAAATGCATCAGATAACACCAATGGCGGCAATTAGGGGGAGCATGGGGGACAGTTGCTCCCCCACTTTTTTCTACTTTTTGCTCCCACACTATGACCTCTTATTGCTAAGCCTTGTCTTCCAAGAGAAAGTAAACGGCCCTTGCCCCCGCCTTCCCTAGATTTGGTAATCAATCGCCGCTACTGAATAACACTTTTATCAGCTGATGTTCCGTGTGATGGACTAAAAATGCATCAGTTGAGATCAGACACGATCATTTCAAAGAAACGAAAATTACACTGTGCCAGTTCAACCATGATTTCCGGCACTGGCGTACCCAGTAAGGAGCACGAATAGGGCTACAGCCCCCTCCGAAATCTTGAGAAAAATCAACATTTTCGCATAAAAACAATGAAAACTCGGGGAGAAACCACAGTGGTAAACGCAAATATCTCTTGTAATCATTCCCGATTGCCATTTTTGAGAGTGGAAAGTTCTAAATATACGAAATATCTTATTGTATATTCCGTCCGCGTGTAGAAAGCAGCTGTGTTCTATCCACCTTCACATGCGAAGTGGAGGCACATAGTGGCTCGGATCCCACTTCAAACTGTAGGTCAAGTCCCGATTAGCCTTACTGTGCATAAAGCAGACTTAAAACACCAACTCAATCAATCAATCAACTTCTATCCACTGTCACAATTCCACCCCCACCCCCCCCCCCCCCGCCCTCGAAAAAAAAATCTACGTACTCCAGTCATTTCATTTCGAGGTCTCTCTCTCTCTCTCTCTCTCTCTCTCTCTCTCTCTCTCTCTCTCTCTCTCTCTCTCTCTCTCTCTCTCTCTGTGTGTGTGTGTGTGTGTGTGTGTGTGTGTGTGTGTGTGTGTATGTGTGGTGTGTGTGTGTGTGTTATTATTTCTCTCCACAAAAGCTTCTGAAAATTTCTGAGGCAGGCTATCTGGGTGGACAGGAGGGTGAGCTGAGATTCTTTCATGGTGGGCTAGAGCTCCCCCACCTGCAGTTACCACGCTCTTGGCGCTGCCTACGTTGGAAAATGGAAATAAATGAAATGAAAAACTTAGATCCCTTTGTTCATCTCCTCTTCAGTTAAAAAACAAACAAACAGAAGAATGCAATTTTTTACACTGGAATATACATTATAAAAACATTTCGTCGACAGTAATATACTGGCATTGAATATAAAAGTGCGATGACATTATGGAATTTCCTGAAGACCTCGCCAATCGAGATGCCATCCATCCCATAATAAGTCCACCCTTTTAAGCCGTGCAGAAGTGGAGCGATCAGTCACCTCGGCAACCGACCAAAGTAAATAGCCGTGACGTAAATATTTAATCGAGAATCCAAAAACCCCTGAAGAACGAAGCCTTTGTGCCAGTGACTAAAGTTCGGGAATTTCAAGAACACCAAGTGTGGGTGTTTGGAGGCAATGGCCTGCTCTGAATTCCTTTGTCTCTTGTCCGGTCTTCCTTGGAAGTATGGGTCCAGAAACCAGGATTGATTTATTTATTTGATATATTTTATACTTTGCTTTTATTCCACTTTTGGTTAATCGTATGTCGGTAACATGAAATTGATGGAAGCACAATGGACAGTGGGGCCTCCCCGATGGCGCAGTGGTAGCGTCGTGGCCTTGTAATCAAGGGATCCCGGGTTCGATTCCCGGTGGAGGCACATGGCACAGTGGTTCGGATCCCACTTTAAACCGTATGTCCAGTCCCGATTAACCTTACTGTGCATAAAGTGGACTTAAAACACCAAACCAAACCAAACATATGGACAGCACATAACACGAGTCCCACAGAGGACTATACAAGTCCGGCCAAGGAAGACGGAACTACCTGGAAAAGACGATTCCAAACGCGAGAGGGGAAGCAGGGAGAAGCACTCGCCAAACTACCCTGTGGTATTTCGCTTGCGTGGGTTTGCTTGTTGTGTTTGTGATTTGTGATGGCTCTTACAATTGGCAACAAACCGTTTCGAAGTGGAATGAGGAAAATTGGGACGTTTTGGCCCCTTTCGCACATTCTACAAAACACCCTCGTTTCGCTAGAAAATGTCACAAGCCATTCAGTTACTACATTTATACTTATAATACTATATACAACAATATTATTATTATTAAATACTATCCTGATTAATGTTGTGTACATTTGTGCTAATTATAATATTTACTAAGAAGATCAATTTAATTGAATGATGTAAAATAAAGCTACTGGTTTACAAACAAGTATATCTACTAATGTGACGATATGAATACTTTCCTGATATGTTCTGTTTGCTGATAAAGTATATGACTGGCTTACCTAACCCTTACATAATTCGTAAACATCTCTGTATGTATTTTGGCGACGATGTTACTGCGCTGAAACTTCATTGCTGTTTCTACAGCAGACGATTTTCAAGGAACCCGCTTCCTGTCCAAAGCTCCGTCACCCTTATTTAGCCACTGAACGCGTCCGGTTGGCGCATGCGCACTTCCGTCCATGGTCTCGGCTAAGGCAGCCAGACAGTACTAGCCGAGTCCAGACGCCAGAACGTCATTAGTCTGCAAAATGCAGTCCAGTTTACTACATGGAAGTGAGTTTTACATTATCGGAAACCCTCTTCCGTAGAAGCTGGCTGGGATCTCCCACCAGGGGCCCAAATTATAATTATTGTTCTTTCTATTTGGAATGTAATAACATTTATCACTACTTTATAACAAATCCTCATTTCGTTCATATTAATTTTACTCATTAGATGTACTACTACGAAAATAAATAGGTTAATATACTTGGTACTGCCAAAGATCATCAACTATCATTGCATATATCTCCGAATTTTGAAACACGAATCCTAAACATTCATTTGAAACCCAAATGTAAGCTATATTCGATGTACAATCACCGGCAATTAAAATGGGACACCTGAAATACTGGCTTCCATACAATGCGTTGTGTGTGTTGCCTACTTCTACGGCGACAGAAGAACTTCCTATTGAAAAGTTGCTATTGAAGTCGGCAACTTGTGTCTTGCTTTGAAACTCTTCAGTTCGCATGCATGTTGTCTTCCAATCCTTACTTTTCCTTGCTCACGTTGTAAATTTCTTTCCTGGTAACCCTCTGCCTTTGTCACTTTAAGTGCACTTTTTAATATAATTTCTCCTTCGTATCCCTTGGTCTGTAATGTATTCTTACCATTGAAAATGCTCAAATAAATATTAATCTGTCCTTGACTCTTATTATTGTTTTCATTGTGCTGTCTTATCTGAGTTGCTCCAGCATTTGTGAGCGAGTGACTATCATTGTACGATATAAAGTACAGAAAGGTTCGAGTCATGGTTACGATATCCTGAGCCCATTCATCAGGCACTTAATCGAGAAGGAAATTTGTTAACGGCTACTTCCAGCAGAATTCTAGGTCCCATACAGCTCATGTTTCCATGGCATTGCGGACTGATGTGTTCGGTTACAAGATCATCTCAAAAAGCACATGGCCTCCGCGGTCTCCTGATCTCAAGCCTCCAGTGTATCGTCTGTGGGATTTACTGAAAAAAACTGTTCACAAGAATAATCCCCATTCGCTGCCAGATTATCAGGAAACCAACTGAACTGTCACTTGTAATTGAGAACATGCTCGGATGTGTGAACGCATTCTACACACAGGAGGAGGTCATTTCAAGCATTTATTGTAGCAAGCACGCTTGTAGTTGTACATTATTGTCTTTCTAAGTGTACAATGACTTTTATCTCACCCTGTACAAAACAAACTACAACTATTTCAATTGCATGGATAATCAGTACGTTTCTGGTTTTAGCACCCAGAACATGAAAAATCCAACACATACATCATTACTAGAGATCGGAAGTTGTAGGAAAATCATATTTCTTCTGAGCCTTGAAAACAATGCTAATCGTGATATCAGTCCGTTTCCCTTCAGTAACAACCAAAGAACATTGTTCTTATTTGGCTTTTTTCCCCCCTTTTCAGTCATTTTTATTAATTATTGATACACATGAAAGGCCAGTCAAGCTACGGATTTTCTTAACTTCACAAACTAAAATTACCTTTTCTTTTGTGTTTCGACAATTTCCAAAATTACTGTTGAAATTTTCCAATAAATGGTTATGAATGCTTATTCAAATCGTGAGGGCAATATTTTTATTCTTGTATTTTTTGTAAACTAAACTGGCTGCTTTCTTTGTTTGCAAAAGTTTATGAAACTTTCAGTTTCTGATCTTAACAAATATTTAATCTCAGCAAACCCGTTCAAAGCTCTTCGAGAAATGTGCAAACAGCTCATCGGTTGAGAGAACATTCTGTGCTTTGAAGAAGATACACATACATCAATAGTATACAGATTTAGGAGAGATTTATTAAATTGTCAAGAGATCTGAATAATTTGAAACATAACCTTACTTTACATCTTGAGAAGAAAATTCGCGGCTGGTTTTAAACTACACAATTTTAATGCAGCTAAGAATAGGTGTGTGAGAGAGACACAGGGAAGGATATTTATTTTTAAGTTCATTTAGTTAGAAATTCTAAATGAAACTATTTTAACTTGTTTATTATTTTTATTGCTAGGTTAATCACTCTGGTAGATAAAAAGAATGATGCAGTCATCAATTGAATTTAAGGAAACGAAATCAGTTCAGTTTGTAATAGGGATAGGTTTCTTTAAATTGATATCACCATTTCTTTCCATGATAACCAAAAACTCAATATGCTGACCAAGGCAGAATTTATTTTATTTTCAAAGATAAACTAGGAAGATAGTATAACCACAGATAAGGGTATGTTATACTGAACTGCGGCGTTCCTTGATTATTCAATACCTACTACGATATAGAAATGAGATACAAGTATCAATTTAACGGTTGTAACTCCGTCATTTTCTAACTGTGTCACATTTACATCAAATTAAAGTTTACACATTATTTAGATCATATCGATAAGTTGCAATCTTGAAAAAATTCGATTGATATTTAAATTTTAAAAAAACTGATGCAGCTTCTCTTTATTTTCAACGAGACCACATTAACAGCATTACACTATATGTTGGCACAAAGCTGTGGGAAGTGAAAATAAAGTAAGTGAAAGGAAAAGGCCGGACAATGGCCAAAAGAGGGGTGGCAGAAGAGGAGTCCTTCATATTTCAAGTATGTGTATGTGTGACACTTTATATTAGATTTCCTTTCACACTTAAGCCCCTATCACACGGAACTGGATTTCTAGTAGGAACGCTCTAGTTGACGCTGGACTAGCTACCCATTTGCTAGTTTTCGCCTCACACGGTACTTGTTACACCGTACGACCAGAGACAGCAAAACACATGACTTAACACTATATACTAAGTATATAATTATGAGTATTGTTAACATTTTTACTAAAAAGAGTTTCAAAATAACGAGGTGATATGACAATTATACCAGTATGTTGTTTAGTGAATTCTGAACAATTTGAGGTCGTAAACAAGACTTTCAGGCAATATTGATACGATATTTAGTTATCCTCGAAATCTCTTCCTCTAGTACAAAGAATAAGGGGAAAATAATTCTAAAGTCTTTGAGTTCATTTAACACTGGCTTACAGTAAAGTACGCAAGGAAAGCTTATGAAAAGTCTGTATTGCGAAAACGGGAACAGCTATGATCAAAGGCATTATTGCTAAATCACGGCGTGCTATGTGTTTATTTATTATTGCAAAATTAAATTTAAAAAGTAAAATATTGTAGCAAGAACAAAAAAGTAAAATTATTTGCCTGCGATTTGTGTTCGCATTTATGTAAATAATTAAATAAAAATGTTAATTGTTATCTAAAAAACAAATGAGCAGACACACGTTTTTCATGTTACATTTCATTTGCATGAGGAATATAATAGCTGCTTAAAAACTGCTATACGAAGACGTAATTTTTATTTTTAAAAAAGGGAGGGAGTGAGTCATTAATTCATTTATTTCAGTAATCAGAGCCCCCCAATAATTTTGACAAGTCGGCGCCCCTGTCTATAAGTGAAACAGAATTTCAAATTCAGTACAATATCATCTGTGATATCACACATAAAACTAGTTTTTAATACACTCATTTAAAAATTGCTTAAGACATGCTGTTTGAATAAGCAGTTTTCTCTTACTCTTTCTACACTCTAAAACTTAGAACAGTCCTGACACACTCCAACGTCTTTTTCACAGCCGCCACACTTTCATCATTCTTGTCCTTGTCATCTTTACCCTCTCTTCCTTCAGTGCTCCGACATCTTAATGTTCACTTTTCAAAACTTTTAACTAATGAGCACAGCAGAGACAGCCACACACTGTTCCTTCCTCTCGAAAACGTATTTCATCGTCACTATGAGTCACAACCCCACCCCTTGCCCAATAGCTGTCGACTTCCCCCCATTCTATTTAAGTCTTTCTGCTTGTTAAAAACAGCAAAAACAGGTAGTCAACCCGTTACTTTAGGTAATATAGGAATGTTTGTTTTGAAGTACTGTATTGTACTTAATTTTAATGGACATTTAATGTTTGAGGTTCACTAAAACCGAAGTTGAGCGATCATCATAAACAAAAATTTGTAATATATTTCGGTCAGGACTAGCGATTTGGGTTTACTATAAGGTAGGTGAGCCAAAGTTGGCCCTAGTTAAGCTTCTAGGGTAATTTACAAATCTCCAATGAGAGATGAATTTATGAAATTTTAAGAAATGACTCTTATAACTAATTAACAACATCTACCATATAAATATTTTGTAAAATTGCTTGTAACTTTTTTTTTTGGCCCACTGCTTATAGTTTCGTAGAAAATGTTGCTTGTGCTCAAGAAAACATATTTATTTATTTGTTTATAATTTATTAGAGAAATTGTTAGTCTCAAACTTTTGATTGGTGACGTGCATTATGTACAGCAATGACGCATAACGAAATAAATAAAAGAAACTCTTCCGCAAAACATTTATCACTGAAGTATTTACCATATAAACCCAACATATTAATAACATTTAGTGATTCATGAAAGTCTGTGCAAATTTAACATTATTAGGTAATCTTTAATAATAAAACGTATTTTAATGTGAAAAAGTGTAAATTCCAGAGGCGAGTGTAACCTGTTCCCACGGTGGTCGACCATCGGCCACCTTAGGAACTCGCCTCTGGACTACGTTTTTCAACAAAAATAGGTATCGTTCCTTTGACACAAAAAATATTTTTAAAATGTAACTATGTGATCAAAAAGATAATTAAACGAGCTTGCAAAATATGTATAAAATATTAACATTCTTTAATTTCAAGGACATACACACACACACACACACACATTTCTTACCTATCTTAAAATAACAACGACAACACAACTAATCTGCTCGATCCCTGACACAATAATTTACATAATATGTATCCTGGAAGCCCTAGACAGTTCGTTTTCTGCATAGTGCACCAGAAGGGGACTGGGTACATTGATGTAGTGCCATTTGCTAACTTTGTTAAGTACTAATATGATTTTCGTGAAGTGGGAGACCTTGGGAACTCTGGCCACCTTTCGCTCACCTACCTTAGATAATATGAGCCTAAGTCATATGTAAACAATCTAGAAAATATTCTAAATATGCCAGGTGGGTGGAGAAACGCTCTTGCTTTAAGTTTGAAGTGGTAGACATACCTTCTAAGCAAAATGTAACTTCCGATCTACTGTCTCGTATGTATGATTGGAGAGATTATACAACGTAAGAATTACGTAAGATTCTCATTATGTTAGTTAATCTAAAAGTGCTGTGGTTTAGTGATTTAATTCGTTGTGCACCGATTTTTCCTAACAAATCCTCTTGTAACGGAAATGATAATGGAAAACACATTTTTAGTTTCAAATTACATAATCTCCTGAACCCATCACTCTATAAACATGAAACGTAAAACAAGAAACATGGCCTATAAAATTGTTTTAGCAGTAGTACGTAGTACGTAAGCCTATAATAGCAATCAGTGTCAGAAACCAAATTTTTACAATTATCCCTAAAAATTAAAAGAAATAACTGAAACTCTCTAATGTGATAAATATTTATGATAAATCTATGAAATTAATAGTCAATGAGAAAATTTCGTGCTCTTTCTTTCTCATTGTGCAATGCACCGTTTACAAGATATTTTTTCAGCGTCAGTTTTTGACCCCATTTTTTTTAAAATGGCGCCGCCAGCGAACCTATGTGTCAGACAGTACTAACCTCTTCACAATCGGAGTTCTCACCTTCTTTTCCTACCGAAGCAGTTAGTTATATTTCGGTTGCAATTTGTTCTTCTCATAGCCAAAAAATGCATAAATGACATTATTATAAAGGACAAGTTATGGCTTTTTCAGTAGCTAAAGTTATATTTTGGCGCCTTTTCTGGAGGTAACAATATAAGCATTTACATGTATCATTGACAATATTCTTGGGTACTGGAAAACTGACAAATTCATTTTGGCCGTTATTGGCTATATTGAAATAAATCTATCTGTTGAAGTGTCGACTAGCACCAAGTGTTTCACAATAGTTGCTTTCCCACTTTTTCTTTTAAGTGAGATTAATTGTTGCTACACTATTGTTTTAAGCTGTAAAAATTTATCAGAGATCCTTGAAATATTTTATCTGTTTGAATCAGTTGTTATCTGAAAAGGAAATAATAAAAAACCTTGGGCAAGATGGGAAATACGCAGAATATGTCTTACTGCTTCTCTTATGCGCCAGATCACGTGATATACAACTGCATGTTTTTATTGAAAAGGCACGCGTTTTGGCAAAAACTAAAATAAGTGAAACTACACTTCCGTTCCATACGAAAATAAGTGAAACTACACTTATGTTGCATATTTTGTAGCCATAAATACATGTTTTGTTTTATAACGTTCATATTTCAGAAAAAATTGCCTGGCTTTTTAATTTCTGTGACCTAATATAACGTTTTTACATACTGGAAACAAATTTAGTTAAACCCTTGCAACTACATTGCTAGGGAAATGAGTGTGCTTGCTGCATCAATCCAATACAATTTTGAATTAAATGGCCACTCCACTGTTGTAGAAAAATTGAGTATGTCGTCACTTATATACCTATTGTTCAAAACTGATAATATGTATTTTATTTTTTTAACACGTCATGTTTAGAAATATCAGCTTTGTTTCCATCAAGGAGTGTAGTGAATTTTGCGTTTTTACGCAACCTTTAAGCAATCATCAGTATCTCTGTAACGTAAAGCTTAGTCACCTGAAACTAGAATAATTCTAATCACTACATTTTGGAGTATGTTAGTGTATTAATTTCTGGAAATCTTTTTCTTAAATGACATTATTTAGTACAAAAATACTCGACATTTTTGTTAAAAATGTACTTTTTAGAGCATCCTTATCAAGGGAACGAGTTCATTCCCAGTTTTCGAACTTTTTCACAAGCAAATCTACTAGTAGTATTATTGTACCAAATATGAAGTTTGAGAAATGAACATCTTTTAGATGTCCGTCAATCCTCACGCTTACTCATTTATGATCGTGTTTGAGATCTAATATCTCTGATGTGCAAATTGTTTTAAAAAAATGATTTCTTTCTACAGGGAAGTGTTCTATGGGAGGACGTTCTAGTAAAAATTTAGACACTGAGACTTAACTGAGAGTGGAGCTACAATATAGAAAAAATTCAGGGAAATATTATTAAAATATTGGCTATTTTACATAATAATCAAAAAGCCTACATTCAAGGTAAATAATTTTTTGTCTCGTGTTTGCATGGATGTAACTTGGGGCCAAACTTAGGTGGGGGGGGGGGGGGGGGCAAAATCGAACTAGGAAGTCGACTTTGGGGAGTACGATCAAACATGACTAAACTTGGGGTGGGCGTGGGCAGAATCAAACTTGGGACTTGGGGGCGGGGCAGAATCAAACTTGGGAGTTAACTTCGGGGGCAGAAGCGACAAGTTTTCCATCCCATAAAAAGTCCAGAACTATTTTGCTAAATAACTTACATTTGTGCAATCATAAGAAATACTACCACTACTGGACCCTGTATTGAATTGAACAATGTACAGTCAACGGCAAAGATAATGGTAGGCAAATTGTCCACCGCTGTTTTCATTACTTTTTTATTCTACATCCTGTTTTGTTTTAAGGAATGAAACTGTTAGTTCGAAGCAGGCATTGCCCTCTGCTTATTGACGTCATTATTTCAATTCATTAGCAACACACTGTGTAATACAGACCGAATGAAAATGGTGATTTCAATTCGCTAACCGTTTCTTTTGCCGTTGGGTGTACGAACAATGCAGGTAATGTATATCAGGAGTCGGTAGGAAAGTACAAAAAAAGCATTAAAAAGTATCGTTCTACGTGCGTGTGTTAATCACAAGACTACTTTGGCAGTACAAAAACAAACAGGAGAAAAAAGAGAAGAAAGTCATAGTACAGCGCCTTGAATAACGTAGTGTGGAAAACGGCCCAAGAAACTGGTTCCCCGAGACGATGACAAGTAGATGGCAGTGCGATCGACACAGCAGCTAATTTTGTTATGAAAGTAATGCGGCTTAGTTAGTTTTTGGAATATATTGTGTAGATTTGTTTCTCTAGAAAGGCGGTAAGTGAATTGATGGAAACAGTTATGTTTGTGGAGTGATTTGCAGTCACGAAATGGCAAGTAACATAAATGCGTTTTATGTGCAACGCAACACGAGCATCAACATATCGCATGTGAGGCTGGACGTCAAACGTTGGATTGTGTACACAAGTTTATTTTTGTATACTAATAAAATTGAAATAGTGTCATGAAGGAGAAAAAATGTTTCGTGGCGTACATATTATGAAGTCATTTTCCCGAAATGCAGATATTCGAAAGAATTTAATTTCATATTCCATGGAGTTGAAATAGCCGATTTCGATGTACCTTGTCATCTCTATCAACAAATTGCTTTACATTCGTGTCGATTGGTAAGTAGAACTTTGGTGTTAAGGACTGTGCATTTTTTACTCGTGACTTGGCTGTAAAATGTCTACCTTGTACTTGATGAAAATAAACCGCAAATTAATTAAATTAATTAATAATAAAATAAATTAATTAATTAATTAAAATAAACGAGTATTGTCTGTGTGAATTTCCATAAAAATAATATTTGTGACAATGACAATATTAATGAACCTTTCAGGATAATGCATACACAATACTAATTCTCGCAGCAATTGTCATGTTACGTGTTACAATCCATACCTATGTTTTCTTCCGTATTGTTAATAAAAAACTCAAGGACAGGTCATGATAGACGGTTCATAATATTCTTTAATATTTTCGCGACTACTGTACCAAATATCATAACAATTTTCTGATGTAAAGAAATGTTACAAGGAAAAGAATCAGACGTTGCAGCAAAAACCCCATTTACTTCCATTATAAGCAGTCGAGCGCTGTACCCCGGTGTCAACACCAGCGCCTCTAGCGGATTTCATTTTCGAGTGGAACCAGCGAGAGAGAGCAAAACCATGCCGTTTTCCACACTACGTTATTCTAGGCGCTGTAGTCATAGCAACTATGTACAATACGTGTTGTGGACGCTCTGGGGGAATACTTTCAGGGTTCATAAGGTGCTTTGTGTGCGGCTCTTTTGTTCTTGTACTGTCAATGTACACTTGCGACTAACGGCGGCGAGGGGGGCGGTTGCCCCCCACTTTTGCCCCAAACACTATGCTAAACCTTATCTACAAAGTGAAATATAGGCCTACTGTCTTTGCCCCCCCCCCCCCCCCCCCCAGTTTTGGCACCTTGCCCAACCCGGTTTTGGAACCCAAGCGTCGCCACTGGCGTTGGGCGATATTGAAAAATAACACTCAGGCGATATCAACTAGACGATATATCGTCCCGATATTTTATGTCGGCGATATATCGTCACGATATTTGGCGATATATATCGTGGAGACGATATGTTGCCGATATCATACGAAAAAAATATCGTATTGTCTCTGACGATATATAGCAATATACACGCGCATGTAGGTAGTAGATATTTTTTTTATATTTTTTTTTTTGGCACTTACTTACCAACCAACACACGACCTGCCGTATTCTTGTTCATACATTGTTCAGTTCAACACAATGACTACTTCCATTTGTACATTTCGAATTTTTGTGCCGGTCCTGCATTCTTGCGAGAAAAAATAGTTACCATGACTTATGCTTCAACCCTCGTATTAGGGGAAAAACCAGGGATTGTTCACACAAAACCTAAAGCGTTGGGAGGTGGACCCTAGAAAGTAGTACCCTACAGGGACTGGAATTATTTTTCGGAAATATCTGTGAGAGCTTTCTGCTTGTGGATTCCGTCACGCGATGAACCATCAATCATTGTTTTTAGTTAGTTTATTTATTTTTTTTGGTTAAAGTTCAATCGATCATGTTCGCCACATGGTTTTCGTGTCTGGATTGTGCTTCGCGTCTGCCCCTCTCCCTCCTCCTCCCTTTACTGCTCAGGAAACTGGGTGTGCGAATACGCTGAAAGTTTGGAAATGTTCTCATCACCTGCCTTATCCAAGCAATTTGAGCGATGAGCTCTCGGTTTGGGAAATCTACAGTTCTCTCTCAATATCCCATCAAGTGGAAACTTAGCAAGGTAAATGTCTGTTATATCGGAGACACATTTCTTCATTTTTACAGAAGAAACTACTTACGGAAATGAGTTTCTGTAGTATTTTGAAAGTTCATGGAGGTATTTTCTCACCGTAGAATGCTGCACAACAAGAAATAAGAACTTTTGATATAATAAACTTGTATTTTGTGCAAAGCGACAACATTATGCCGTTGTTTCCATTATGTACCTGCAGTTGGCGCGAGTGTCGAAAGTCACGCGGTCTCGCCAGTGTTTCCAAACGTGCCTTTTTTTTTTTACCAGAATTTTATTATTTATATATTTTTAAATATGCTTACCTAACCTAACCCAACCTAACCTAACCTTGCCGGAAATGGTTCGTAGGGCTATCGTGAATGTTTTTTGGGGCTATCCGCCAATGGTTTTTGGGGCTATCGTGAATGGTTTTTGGGGGCTTTCCGTCAATGGTTTGTGATGACATAATGAACACGAAAGTAGGTATTTTTCGGTTAAGAAGGTTAAAACACTGCATACCCACTCCAAATCGACAAAACACAAGCACGACGCGCGATGATCCACAGCTGTGTGCGCCATATTGTATGTTCCGCAACGGAAGAAAGGACCCAAAAGAATTACTCGCAATGTGAAAAATCGAAGTTATTTTCGTGTAAAAAGCATAATGGCACCTTCAACTATGTTCTACAATACACAATTGGTAAGTACGAACCATTTAAAACTGAAAATATCCGATAGAAATGTGTCTCCGATATAACAGACATTTACCCTTAGCAAAATTTGAAATGCTTATATAGTGAGACTGGGACCTAGTATAGGCAGGAAATCCATCTTGAATGGTCGGCACGGCATGGCTCGGCACAGAACGGACCAGGATCGGCCAAATTGATTTTAAGGAAATCAGATGGGAGTACTCGGCTCGGATTGGCACACTTCGGTTAAGATTTATGCATAATCGGAACGGCCCGAGTGCCTCCATGAGAATTAAAACGTTTGTTGGAGTTCGTCCACAACGGCCAGTTATTTGCCTTGAACGGTCAGCATCACCCGGGCCACCGGTTCCAAAAACTTTTGGAGTCACGACGAGAACAGTCTCGTCGCACTTACGCCAGAGACACTGCTTCACAGATCCAATCACTTAACCTAGACAACGCTCCGCAAACAATCTTCGATGAATTTTCTTCATTGCAACTGTGGGCTGGTTCGGTGCCGTGCCGAACTTTCATAATGTGTTTCCTGCCTTGTGGTTCCAAGACTTTCGTCTCTTGTACAGCCAACGGGAAAGATGATAGGAAACAAATTGTCTACCGGTATTTCGATTCTTTTTTATTCCACATTCTGTCTTGTTTTAAGTCATGAAATTCTGTTTATTCGAAGCAGATGTTGTCAGGTCATTGACGTTCTTTATTTCAACACATTATCATCACAGTGTGGAAAAAAACCTCAATGAAAATGGTAATGGATTCGCCCAATATTTATTTTGCCGTTTGGTGTACATCAACTCTTACATGATAGCATGGATGAAAAAATTATCCACATCAAACTTTAACAAAATCCAACTAGGTGCCAGCATTGTGCCAATTTGGAATGGTGGTGATCGTTTCGGAATGCACTCGTGTATCAACCTCTCCCACGTAGCACAACCTAGAAATACACTGCAGACTAAAGAGAGACTGACACCTGGATCCACAGTAAACAATTCCGTTGGAAATTATCATGCTAAAATTCCTTTGGATTGGTTTTATTTCGATTTTCTTCCCTACTGGAAATCTCTAGTTCAGGCCTAGGCAACTCGCCCTATTTGTCGAAGAGCGCTCTCGTATGCACGCAGAAGGACGGTAGAAAGTGATAAAAGAGGCCTTAACTGCATTGTGAAAACGAGAAGCTCGGGCGCACAGATCACTCGCCAGCCTCCACAAGTTCACACGAATTAATGATGCTTAAATAAAGAGGAACGTTGACACAGAAGCATGTCTTGCCAGAATTTGAACCTAGTATTCCAGACTTTGCATTAGACTACGTTAACCAGAAAGGCTGGCCATAGTTGAGTTTTAATCTCGTTTCCTGATTGATATTGTTCTGATTATCACATAATATTTTAGTCATTCTGTCAAATACGTCATACTTATCACTGTCCCTATCTTAAAATTCCACTTCAACAACCCAAGATCCATGATGTCATGTATTAAAAAGGATATCTTCCTCGCTAACATGAAGTGTTAGTTTCAACGTATTGAGAATATGGATGATGGCTCCAAAGTTAGTTTGTTTTGTATGCTAAAATGCAAAGCGTTTCAGAGCTGAACTCCGTGGCGAGGTGGTTAGCACACCGCGATACGACACCAGGGAATTCCAAGTTCGAATCTCGGCTTTGAAATTCGTGTTCTTTGTGATTTTCTCTTCATCAATTTCATAATATCATCGCTCATCCTCATCTTGGCGGTTAGCCAAAAGTGGCAGAAGAGCGAAGTAAAATTTGAGCCTAAATATCTCTGGTGGGGGACCTAATAAAAATTTGATACATACTTACAGCATAAAGGGTTTAAGGGAAATCAATGACATACTCGTACATGGACGACTGGAGGATTTTTTTGCAGGGAGTGGCAAGAACAGCGGTCTCTCTAGTTCAATACCTAACATTCGGTGCTCAATGTGACAGCATGACATACATAATATGACGCTGTAAGAGTTAGTGTTTTCTGTTGGACATAGGTGGAAGAAAATTTAAAGGTGCACAAATTCCCCTTGCACACCCTGGCGCAGCCCCTGCAACAGGGAGAAATTGGTCAAAAACAGCCACATCGCGCTACGACGCTAGGGGTCCCGGGTTCGAATCCTGGCCTGGGCATGGATGTTTGTGAGTGTCCATTCATCAATTTTATCATATCATCACTCATCCCCATCTTCGCAAATTAGCCAAAAGTGGCACAAAAAGCGAAGTAAAATAAAGCAAATCAAATCAAATCAAAAGTCAAAAACAGCCAAATTTATGTTGGTAGTTAGAAATAGAGAAACCTCTGCTGTAAACACATTTTCACTCATAATGGTTAGTAATGGGCTCATTATGCCACTCGCATGATGTAACTAATTAATACAATAATTCTAATTACATGATGGTTTAGTAAAACGTAAATATTTATTTCTAATACAGTGGAACCTTGATAACTCGAACTTGAGGGGAAATAGAAAAAATTGAGGTATCAAGGATTTCGACTTACCAAGATTCAAGTTATTGAGGGCCAAAATCGCCGACTTCGAGTTATAGAGGTCTAAAGTTTACTGACCCTTCTGAACGTTGGCACTACGTACGCCTATAACGTATGTAGCATCATTTTAAGTTAATACGCACCCTACACTTCGACTTATTAAGGTCCGTGCGACTAAAACTTCGAGTTATAGAGGTGATTAGAATTTAACTTCGACTCATAGAGGTTTTTCATACTCTACCTTCGAGTTATTAAACTCGAACGGCATTCCATAAACTGTACAAAAATTCGTCTTATCAAGGTTTTATTCGAGTTGTTGACGTAAAATTAGTATTGAGTGTTATGGACAATTTAAGGGGTTTACAAAAAATTCGATCTATATTGCTCTTGAGTTCCACAGGCAGTAAGGTGAGTTTATTCTGTCTATAGTTAGATATATTGCCAATCTTGGCAGTTACGCTATTTGGAAGTAATAGAACTTGCTTGCATCATCAACAGGTTCACATTCGAAGCTTTTAAAATCTCAAGAGAGTTGAGTTGTTGATGTCCACTTTAAGCACCGCTAAGCTAATCGGTACTGGACATACAGTTTAAAGTGGGATGTGAACCACTATGGGTCTCTCTCCATCGAGTATCGAATCGGGGCCCCTTGATTACAAGGCAGTGAATGTGACCAGTACGCCACCAGGGAGGTCCAAAATCTCAAAAGGAAACTTGGTGGCGGACATAATATTATTTCTGCCAGAGATAATGATAATAATCTGTAATAATCATAGTTGGGATAACATAACTCGTTACTTTTTCGATACTGTAACGCTTTAATTTTTCAGTACATGTGTAACTTATGTTACTGAAATTACAACGATACTTCGTTACTTTGCATTACAATCGTAAACTCGCCCAGGACCAAACATGCTTTGTTATGTTTTTTAAACTTGTGCATGTAAAGTTATACTTGAAAAGCGTGCAGAAGAGAGAACAGGTGTGATAATTGCGTAAACAGTTGAATGTCCACATAGCATATTAACGGTAACACATTACTTTGGAAACAAATAACAGTAACAACAATGTTACTCTTTTGAGCAACTTACTTACCCAACTCTAACAGTCGGTTAGAATTCTTCCGGTATCTCTGTCTTGCATAGGTTTCGACACTGTTACTTATCATGCCCTATTGTTCGTTCTTTGTATCACACAACTTGGTTTCATTATTTTTGCAACAATTGAATGATAAAGCAATACACTTTTTAAAAATAATTAATGCAGTGCATTTTGCTCCTTACTCTTCTGTGAGTTGCTAACAATACCGGTATGATAACGATTAACAAGAGCTCTACACACGTCAGGCCCCCGTACCCAGGATTTTTCTGAGGGAGGTGCCATACCCGCAAATGTGTTATATATAGGTGTTTCAGAGCGACCCAGACACTACCTTTTTCTCGAGAACGGGAGATCGTATCAAGTTGAAACAAAAAAATGCATATTCTCTTCCTTTTCACGTTTTCTGTGACCTTTACAACGAGGTATTACTCGACCCCCCCTTGCCATTTGAAATTTTCGAGTTCTTCCCTAACTTTAGACCCCCTTTTTTGGGTCACGCGGTTTCATCTTTTTTTAGTCCTGCAGTCATCATGTGGCATATCGTTGGAAAGCTTGTGTCCTGCACTTTCCGAAACTGTTATGGTGCTGCACTTATCTTAAGTTAAGCTCGGTATACTAGATTTGGCTCACCTTCCTTTTTTTGCACAACCATTTTCTACACGGAAAACGGTAGGTGGTACAGACAAATGTTTCATATGACAATCGTATTTTTCCCCGCCTTTCATGCCCTTCGCATTTGAAAATCGCACGAACGGGGCACGTGCCCTCCACTAAAACCACAAAGGGTGGCTTTCGGGCTGTTGCAAATACTTTCTACGGATTCTTTGGGCCCAACTTAGTGGTGCATTTTTTTGTTTCAACTTGATACGATCTTCCGTTCTCGAGAAAATATTATATATATATATATATATATATATATATATATATATATATATATATATATATATATATATTGTGTGTGTGTATCTCTGTGTGTGTGAAATTAAATTTCCTTTAATTTTCTTGTATCAGCACCATTGAACAGCCACGATAATTCTATATTTAGTAAATGATACGTATTAGCAATTATTATTACATTAAACAACTAGATATGTGAGTTAACAAAAACACGATACATTTTCAGCTGGTAGTCAAAACTGGGGGGCAAGGATTTTCTCTTAGTAGACACGTTTGAGTTTTTGTTTTCGGTCCACATTTATTTACATATAGGTTAATCGGGACTGGACCTACAGTTTAAAGTGGGATCCGAACCACTGCGTGCCTCCACCTGGTCTTGGTAAACAAGCCGTAGCATTAAGAGGCCATAGAGCAGGAGCTACTGCCCCCCACGCCCCCCTTAATCGCACCCACTGCTGGTAGCCTTGCATCAATGGTTATAAAGCAAAATCTACCCAATAACGCAGAATGCAGACTTCTGTAGCCTGCCTCTCTACACAACAAACATTCATTTACACAAGGGCAAGATTGAAATTTTAACAAATTTGAAATATCGTAGATGTTATTTTCGTGGCTTCTTATAGGTTCACATTTAAATATTACATGGTTCGAAGGGGGGTCATGGCCCCTCATCTGGGTACGGGCGTGAGATACATTGTCAGTTTTTCATAGTCTGAAGCATTTAGTGTCAGTTTTTAAACAGAACTAAATTACTTAGTATTACAATATATTTCAGGGTCGTAACGAGGAAATTTTTGTCCAGTTGGGGTCCAACTTTCGATAAAAAAAAAAGTTAACTGTAAAATTGTTACATTGGAGTAAAATGGAAATAACAATTTGCAATGTCTCTGTTACTATGTAAGATTAATTGTGACTACTGTATTCATAAATACTATCTTTTTCCAAAATGTTATTGAATATATAAATCTTGCACAGTATAAAATCTACAATTTTAAGGTTTCATTCAGAATATATGCCAAATGTGGTTAAATTCGAAAGAAACACTAGAAAAATCACCTTATTAAGAAAAAAATGTCATTTTGTATTTCAATACTCCAAAATCTATGAAAATAGGCTACTTTCATTTTTATAAAGAAAACTTCAATTATAGAGCAATGTAATTTGGCAAAATTTCGGGAGGGATCAGGCAGCCCCTAGTGCTTGGCTACGCCAAAGGTTTAGTTTCTACAAAACGTACAAATATCTTCTCCTCTGTTAATTTCTCACTGCTACTCCAGTTCCTTGAGGGCATCCGTGATGGCGCAATGGTAGCGTCGTCGCCTTGCAATGAAGGGGTCCCGGGTTCGATACACAGTAGAGTCACATAGTGGTTCCGATCCCACTTTAAACTGTAGGTCCAGTCCCTAATTGCCTTACTGTGCTTAAAAGTGGACTTCAAACACCACTCAATCCACTTTCTTCCGAAGCAATGTGTGTGTCGTTTTATAACGACTAGGGGACGCACAACTAAAAGTTGCGGGAGGGGGTCACAGAGCGTATTAGTTACGCTACTGGAAAGACAAGTGAATGTCAAACATTATATTCTTAGGTAATCTGTTTCTCTGGGAGGGTTTGATACATTGATTTGCTTTATTTTACTTCGCTTTTTGTGCCACATTTGGCTAATTTGCGAAGATGGGGATATGATGAATGGACACTCACGAACATCCATGCCCAGGCCGGGAATCGAACCCGGGACACCTGGCGTCGTGGCGCGATGTGCTAACCACTCCGCCACGGGGGCCGGCTGAAAGAGTTTGAATTTTTGTATTTGTTGGTTACAAAAGGAACATGTACCAAAATGCAGTGTGAAGGAATGGGTTGCATTTGACCAACTTAGCTTTTCAGCTTGTCGTTGGAAACAACAGACGGAGCTAATTGTTGCTTTCAAATTCTGATTATGACATTTCGACAATGCACATAGTCTTACTTACATGGCGAGACTTACCGAAAACATACTAAAAGCGACTTGAGTTCCAAGATAAAATATTCCACCACTTTCTTCCGCAACACTAAGCCATTTATGTTGGAACAGAGCGGAGAGAAATTTTCGCCTCCCTCGAGCCTTCTCCAGCGGAATAATTTCGCTTCGTCCCGCTTCCACCTCGTAAGTGATTACTATGCAGCGGTGCTAAAAAGTGAAAAATATTGATTTTTGTTGTTCTAGAAACAGCGGAAAAAAAATATTTTCATTCAAAATAACTGACGCCAGGAGTCCCGGCCTTGGCATGTGTGTTATTTGTGAGTGTCCCTTCTTCAATTTCATCATAACACTCAGTGGCGGGCCCAAGGGGGGTTGTAGGTGGTTATAACCCCCCTAATTTGTTCGGTATTTCTAAAGAAAGAACGTCAAAGGCAGGAAAATATGGCAAAATAAGGACTGACTACTTAAAAATGTACACCACATAACCCCTCCCTTTCGAAAATCATGGTCACGCCAGTGAATTAACACTTATCCTCATCCTGGCAATTAGCCAAAAGTGACTGCAAAGCGAAGTAAAATAAACAAAATCTTTTAAAAATCATTTCAGAAAATTTCGAGAAAATGAACAAAATACGTTTCGTTTTGCCTTTCCGAAATCTTGTTCAAATGGGATACGTATTTTGTTCCTTTTTAGAACTTTTGTGGTAAGAAGATAAGGCTTTTAGGGCTTAACAGGGCAGTATAGGCAGTACACATTTAAAAAATATATAATGTGAAATGTAAAAATTCCTTTGGCAACAACTGAACTAGTATTTCTGCGGTTGCAACCTTGAGTTAATTTTAAAATTACACCCCCTCATAATATCAGCCAAGTAAGTCAGAGGCTGATTTCATCTTGCACATACAGAAATTTCACAATAAATACGGCGATCTCACTGAGGAAAAAATACATCATAAAAAGAAGTATAACAAGTTTGTTTATGTATGTTAAACTCTACAGATTATGAAAGTTGACAAATACTTAATCCGTTCTGCAAAATATATCTATAAAGTTGAATTATCATGTAAGCAGCAGTACACTGTAACAACTACATTACACACTAACAGTATGTGATAAATTAACGAAAAATGCTGCTAAAAGGACTCGATTCCTGACATTGTATGCCAGTCTAGTCGCCAGAGTGTCGGGTGAAAGCCTACATTTTGCGCTAAGTTTCTACATGCCGAAATAAATATTGCCACAAAGAGGAGAAAAGTTTAATGCGGAACATTGGAACATGGATGAAACTTTTAATAAGTTTCCGCATCGGCCTGCAGGCTTGGAGATCCACCACCACAGCGATCCTCCTGCCCTGAAGCAAGCAATGGTTATCTCACAGTTCGTATCCGAAATATGGCAACGCTGAACTTGGCACGCTGGCTAGTGAGTGCATTGCATGATGGGAAACTGACGCCAGAGAGCGCACAGCGCAGCAGTTGCTAAACTGGAAAGCTTGCTTGCGGCAGAAGAAGGGCGGAGAGACTGTTGTGTGGGCGAGGTGGATTGCTGCTTGATCGCAAAGTAGTTTTGCTTTTGGTGAACTTGGTACTTACATGTAACACAGAATTGTGCATTACGTTTTGGCCTGTTTAGTGAAGTTGTTTTCTTCTATCGCAGTGTAGTATTTCTCTGGCAGTGGCCACTGGCTTGGGAGGCCAGTCGGTAGTGATCGATAGCGGAGTGTGTCTTTCGATGGTGTGGTGTGCACAAATCTAGAGAAAGAAAACTCTAGTAAATTTTATTGGTTAAAAACAACAGTATTTGATCATCGTCGTAATCACGTAGTGTTGTGTGGACTTTTAAGGATAATAAGATACGCCCCAACTCCTTGGGAATTAATGCACTGTAGTTAGTGGTTTCTTCACTAGAGGTGAGTACTGTCGCTTTCAGAGGCTGACTTATGCATAGAGGTTGAATTACGCATAGGTCTATTAATAGTACAGAGTCATGTTTTGAGCAGTGTAATGCTGTATTTTCAGTGAGAATATTGTATTTTGTGCATTTTGTCATGAAGTTATGATTAAAACATAGTAATATCATAGTTGGAATCAGTGGAAGAGGCAAATGGGATACGGCACGGTTTTCTTTAAAAACCGGGACTGCTGACTAATGCAGAATGTGATATAATGATTGCGACACACACTTCTCTCATGACATAAAATGGGCGGGGTTACTAGATGGACCGATTTGTATAAACGATTATCCCCTCAAGTGATAAGAATTTAGGTATTCGCAATGGAGTAGTTCAGTGGCAACTCCCCTTGCGTTGAGATATTAATCTGCTACATTCCTGCCTCTTGAATTTTGAGCAAAACTTCTTGTAAATATTAAAACTTGCCGTTTCTGCTTAGTGAACGAAAAGTTTCATTTGTAGCCGAAAAGGTACTGTGAGCATATCTCATCTCCCCCCCCCCCCTTAGTAAATGGTTACGGCATCTCCCGAATAGTTGGGAATTTATTGTAGTAATTAATGGAAATCATCATGTACATGCGATAATTAAATTATAACTTCAACTTCGATACACTTCCAGATTAACACGTACGAATTTGTATGTGTGGATCGTATGCAGTGTAATGGCGGCTATTGCTATAATCTAGAACCGTTACTTGGGCAGGAGTAAAAATATATATTGCGGTTTTTTGTAGTTGAGAGAATCCTTAAAATACAGCCTAAAATTCATGTAATTTATATTTCCTTTTAGCACACAAGCTGGATAACTGTAATAATGAAGGGCAATGCCCGATGCAAATTTTGATGTACGAGTTGTAGGAATTTGATCGTGTATTTCGTTAAGTCCCTAATAACTACGGAATTTACGACTTACGTAGTTAAACTTCTGGGCTGTAACTACTATTGAAAGTCAATGGGTTGATTGAATGCCAGGTGCTAGTGAGTACAGGGATTTTTTTTTTTTCATGATTTGATCTGTGGGAAAATATTGCACGCTTGAATTGGAATATCAGTAGTCCCACCAACTGGCAAATTCTGATTAGTATTGCGAGCCATATTATTTCGGCTATGAACTAAGTATGTGCAAATTTTTACATAAATGTAGTTTCCCGCCCGTGTGTTTTATAATTTCCGTAATATTTTGTAATTCACGTAAACACATATTAAAGGAATTGTTAGTTTGAGATTTATGTGCATATTTTGCAGTTAATTGGTGCATAAACCTTTAAAAAAAAAATCTGCCATTACATCATGGTGATGGCAGTATTTTGTCAATATATTTTATTTTTGCTGCTTTTGGCAATAGATTAACTTGGAATTGTTGGGGACTCGACCATGAAAATTGAATAACTACCAATAACATTCTGCATACAGGCACATTCTCTGTTTTCTAAAATCAAATAGATTTTTAATGGGTCCAAGGAATGCATTTCTGCCAAATTTGGTGCTTTGTAACCAGTTCTTCGTAAGTAAATATAACTTTCAGTGTAAGACAGCTGCAACTACCCTACTTCCACAATTAGTACTCTTATCATAGCACAATATTAAATGCCTTTGCTTCAATAATTTTAATTGAATATCTTTGCAATTTGTATATCTTCATTACTCAGATATTTTCGCTGTTGTACGTAATACATTTTATGGGTATATTTACAAGATTTTTATGCAAATTTTGCAGATTAGTACATATGAACATGTCACACAGTGATAGATATATTTTGTATTCTGAATATTCAGTCTTGTAGCATATTGAAATAACTAAATTGTGTCCTTGAGGTTAATCGAACTTTCCCACTTTAGCTAGTTACCAGTTTCATATGGGTCCAACACCTCTCACTCGTTTATTTAGTCATTTTTAACATTCGTACTTACATATTCTGCATTGCGATAGATTCTTCAAGGTTGCATTTTGCTTTTTTCACGAAAATATTTTCAATTTTTTGCATTAAGAGTAATTTCTGTTCTTCCTTTTTTCGCTTGTGTAACATGCAATATGGCGCGCACAGCTTGAATACCATTGTGGTTCATCTGTGGGTATGCAGTGTTTCCATCCTTCTTAACTGAAAAAAGTACCTACTATCGTGTTAGTCACGTGAGCAAATTGTACATTCACGGGTAGCCCCACGACTGTACAGGTAGCCCCACAAACCATTGTCGGATAGCTCCACGAACCATTTCCGGTAAGGTTTGGTTAGGTTGTGTTGCATGCAAAGGTAGCCCAAAAAACCATTGGCGGATAGCCCCATGAACAACTTCCGGTAAGGTTATGTTAGGCAAGCATAGGTAAAAAAATGGGTGGGGGCTTGGAAACACTGACAAGGGGTTATGTCATAAAACGTATGCAGCATCGGGTTCACGTAGGGGAAGCAAATAAAAGCAATGGCAATTGTGCGTCGGTGAGATATTTCTCTTGAAAAATACAAGAGTTCCTGGTCAAATACATTCCACGATGAAAGAGAATACCTCCATGAACTTTGATAATGCTACAGAAACTAATTTCCGTAAGTAGTTTCTTCTGTAAAAATGAAGAAATATGTTGGGCTGATATGAAACTGTTACCCTGAAATCATTACCGATATACTTAAAATTTAAATACCACACCCATCACCGGAGTTTGAGGTCCATTTAATGCTCAGATTGGCTAATGGGAACTAATCCTAAGGTTTAAAATGAATTATACCACTGCAATGAGCCTGGATCCTTTGATTACAAGATGACAGTGTTGTGCCTTTGTGGGTTAATTGTTTCCAGACAAATGATTTCCCGCATGCGTTAACACTCCTCATTGCTTTATGTACAAGTATACCTAATTTATGGTTACTTTGGAGCTAAAATTGTGTATATGACACTGCATATGCGCAGTTATTTCAGACAACTCTTGTCTTGACTTCCAGTTTAAAAGGAGCGAAATTTGTAATACAAGACCTTGGGTCAGTTTTTTCCCGGGCACCTAGATATGGCCACCTGATTGTACAGTGACACTCACACTTCTGGGTTGTAACAATCTATTTGGATTCAATGGGATTGTTACAGCCCAGAAGTGTCAGTGAATGTACAGCTTATGTAGCCCCATCCTATTTAAATTTTGTGACAAAAAGTAATTTGTGTTGGTTTTAATGGATTTGATGCTAGTGCCAATAATAAAATGGCTGTGCAGGCACACACAATTCTGCTGTGCACAGTGGTTCAGATCCCGCTTTAAACTGTAGGTCCACTACAGATTACGATTGCCTTACCTGATCATTAAGTAGAAAAATAAAACGTAACAGTTCAGATTTTTTTCTCCTAGCAGGAGGACTAATTATCGTAGAATTTTGGCAATCCTTGTCACATGAAATGTGAACCTTCCTTAAAGTAATGAGCACTGTTTGGATTTCGAAAAATATTTATTTATGTGGAAAAGAAAAAAAACAACTTAAAAATTACTTAGGCAAGCATGCGCGCTTCACATGGACAATGTACACTAGTGTCCAAAATTAAAGCAACAAACAGAAATCCTTTCCTAGTGTTTTTTTTTGTTGTTGATAAATTTGCCAAGTTTAACCTGCTTCTATCGTGATTTTTTTGTTAAAATCTGTCAGGGGGGGCCCACAAGGGGGGTTTTATAGCACAGGATGCGCCATCGAGATTTTTTGGGGGGGGATTTTTCCCCTTCAAATAATATAAAATTCAACATTTATTTCTTTACCAAAATATATGTAAAAATTTTATACCGTAAATATTTAATCCATTAGATGAAAAAATGGAAGTGTTTAGGGCATTATCGAAAGGGGGTATCGAAATCCTATATATTAGGCCCTTTGCGGGGGACAGTATCCAACTCTAGGTCTTAGATTAAGGCGAGTACTTTAGTTAGAGGGGATTGAGCAAAAAATTGGCACTGAAAGTTTGGTGGTAGGATTGAGTATGAATTTTAAAGGGGGAGATAGAAAGCTCTTGATAAAGTGTTAAATCTTAAGATTGTCAAGGGATTTCTGTAGTGGAGAAAAAGTTCGAACATTACATTTTGGAGACTGTATTTAGCGATAAGGCATCCACACGTTTTCGACCCCGAATGTGCCAAAGGAAAATGATAAGACTAAATATCTCGGGATGTTAAGAAAGTATTGACACCCCATTAAATTAATATTCTTCACAACCTGCAAAGAAATGGATGTAAAAATTTTGTTGCTCACCTCGATCACAATAATTTGTTGCTACGATTTGTGTTTGGCACTTTAATGAGATGAATATGAAGTTTTTATACTAAAGCTGCATTACAAGACAAGCGATATTCTCGATTGGTTGATTTTGTTTTTTAAGTCCACTTTGTCCACTCTAAGGTTAATCGGGACTGAACCTACGGTTTGAAGTGGGATCCACACGATATTCTCGATTATGATGAACGATTTTAGGGGTGGTCTTGAGTGATGGCACCCCTGTTTAGGGAGGAGGGGCAGATCAATTATAATGTTCAGTAAAGCTAAGAAAAAAGTTACTTTGGGTAGACACGCTGTCGTAATTAAATATTTTTTGGGGGATTACAATATGGTTTAAGGGCGCGAATGATATGATTTGGGGGAAACGCATGACATGATTTTTGGAGGGATGTGCCATTGGCCTTAGGGGGGATGGGCACCCCTGAATCCTGGCACATTAAGGTTGGTTTATTTTCTATCCTAAACCAGTTGTCTATGACATCATAAATATTACTATCACCTGATCGCATTATGTGGTCAAATGGACACACGGGAAAGAATTTCAGTTTGTTGCTTTAATTTTGGACATTAGTATATTTTCTGTTGACAAGCAGACTATTGTAGACTAGTGGGATTTAATGTAGAAGTAGAATGCATTTAGGGACTTTATTTTAATGCTAAGAAAATCAAACCTGGCCTACCTAATGTAACTACAAAAGCAAATATTGAACTAAAATCGTAAGTAATCCCTAAAACTCTGCAGTATGTGTTAACAGAAGTAAATCGAACCATGCTAAAATTACGTTCGTAGCATGATGAAATTGCAATAAAACAAAAGGAACTTGGGCAAAAAAAAGACTAGAAGGAAACACACTTGTTTGTTGCCTTACTTTCAAGTCTGAATTACATATTGTAGTACATTTTTTTTGTAATTTCTTATTTTTTTAATGTATCAGGTTTTTACCTTTGCATGGTTCTTGTTGCTTTCACTTTCGTAAAAACTAATTGTACAGGTCCCTCTCATTTCAATTTTCTTAGAAACACTTCAATGCTTGTTTATATATAGGTGGGCATTTATTGCAAACGTCGTTGCTGGTTTGAGAAAGTATCTGAATTTGGTTTATCATTTTGTAGGTGTAAAGTTCTTAAGTCAGTTGCGACAGGGATGAATTCTTTTCTACCTCATGTGCTGTATTCATTGATATTTGCTCATGTACAGGATGTAACTGCTAAAGAAGTTCACTGTAAATGCAAGGATGCATCTGTCTTTCACATGTGTTGTCAATGTCTGCCAGCAGCAGCGTAGCAGATATTTTGTAAGCAAGGAAAACCAACTAAGCAATAAATTTGAGGAATCTTAACTTGTTAAAAACCAGAATGTTAATGACTTGTTTTTGCATCCCAGTACTTACTTATTGAAATTTGATAGTACTGGTGCTTGGTTTCATGCTTGTAATATAGCCTACTGTACTTGCCCAGAAATTGCAGTTTTAAAATGAACCTTCATTTGTGATGATTTTTCAGGGATTGCAGGCTATTATAAGTTTTTCTGCCTGTCCTCAAGATTAATCAGGATGATACATTCATGTCTTAACTAGTGTTTGAACCTAGAACCTCAGGCTTTGTAGCACATTATGCTGGCCACTTGACCAAGGGGGGCTTACTTAGGGAGGAATGATTGGCCAAGTCAAAGGATTGAGACTAAACGCATGGCCATTACATGGGTACCGAACCTAACAATCTTAACCTAACTATGTAAAATTATAGTTGCTGTTGTGAAGTGTAGTTTTAGGTGCTAGATTCACTTCAGGCTGTTCTTCACGGTAAAGTAACATGCTAATGTAACAGACATACTTTATTTCACAATAATACATTTCCGCAAGCTACAATCAACTGAAAACGTTCATAAACAACAAAATATTCATATGCCATGCAAAATATTTCACTTTCTCTTGGGGGTACAGAGGGTCAAGGGTACCTAATTTTTTTGTTCATATTACACAATTGCGGCACGTTGCCCACAACACGCAATCGATTAGTGCTTCCATGAAATGAAACAAAATTCTACATACTCGCTGCATACAGAGCTCTTACTCCATGCGGTGGATGCTTCCCCCCTTGGAGAAATTAACAGAGCGACAATTTCATAGGTTTTCTGAAGTTCCCATAAATTATTACTAGATTACTTTGCAAGTAAGGAGATCTAACTAGAATTTAATGATCAAGTAAGTAAGTAAATGATAATGTGAAAGAAAATCTGAACAAATAATGCAGGTTCATCTTATTGTACTGTGGGGATTGCTGTAGAAATAATATCAGCTTTGGCAGTAACAGTCTTAATTTTTTTGATGTGAAACTGCATGCAAATTATTGGTCACACAAGTCTGACACAGACTAGTAACTATTAATTAATGAGATGTCTTTGTCAGTGGCATGATCCGGTTAACTGCTAGTAAACCCCTTGGTGTGGTGCTAAGCACGGGAACACTTTACATTTTATTTTTTACAATTAATAAGAATTGTTGCGGTAAGCCAGGTCAAATTTTCAGAATACACTTCTGGCTGTTTGTTATTTTTTCATGCAAATAAACTAGTTTGAAGACTTATATGCTGAATATAAAACAGTGCTTCTTTATTTTATGGAACATATTTTTATCAAAATTTAAGAATACAAGTTTTGAAACCACCTTTGTGCAGTTCTAACGCTATAAGCACTGTTCAGTGTTGGAGACTTTGAAGCATGTGCATTCTCGGAAGTGGGCAGTAGTATGGTGATTCATGGAAAATCATGTTGCCATTAGCACTAAAATTCTGCTGCAGATAGTTATTTTCTTTCTTTGTAAATCCATCGTAGGCCATTTTTCGTTAAAATATTTGATTGGTTTGTATAGCGAGTTCCCATTTTGACAGTTGATTTTATATTCCCCCCCCCTGAACCATTAGTTGGGATTGCATGGAATTCTCCTGACCTTAAGCAGTATTTTTTCATATATTTTTTTTTCCTAATTACAAAATTGCCCACGGATGTTTACAACAGTTCTGAAGATTTTTGAACAGAATTGTGCAGGTTTAAATGTATTTATGGGTTGAAATAACAGAACGAATGACTAGTTTACATTCCAGTTTTGATACATCGGTAGTTTTCATATACTTTAGAATATAAAGTTGCCCTGACCACTTGCCATGCTCGGTGGCACAGTGGTTAGTGTTAGGTGCTCTGAAGCCAAAGGTCCTAGGTTCCAAATCTGGTCAATGCATCGATTTGCTGTTTCTCATCACCCAATCAATCTTCATTCCTGCAAAGTAGAAAAGTGACAAGAATATCCAGAAGAGAAATAGAAAATATATTGTTTACTAAACCAGTTCTATGCATGGTGATACAATAGTCTCATACTATATATATTACTGTGTCTGTGTGACACATTGGTATTTGTTACATTAGTTGTGGTAGCTTTGTCCATGTTACTTCATAGGCTTAGTTCGTGCTTAGCTTAAAAAAAAACTAAAGATTACTAAACATGTCTAAATCCAGATAACACAGTACCTTTGCGTTGGCTACTGTTAGTTCCAAGAAAGGCCGCAAATATGCCTTCTTTCCCACAGGTAACTTCGTGTTCACGTTTACAATCTCGCAAATTATCAACGATCCTCCATAAAGCAACTGTGGTGTACCGCAGATCGTAATTTTGTTACGAAAGTCTAAAATGGAAATCACCTTGGGGCGTCTTGCCTGTCCGGTCGCAGTGTTGCCCATATGGCGGTTCCTAGGCTCAGCTCGATTGGTTCCGCAGCCATAAATCACGAAACGACCTCTTTTACAGTGTCTTGCTGCTTCCTTTCAGGGTATTGAACAAATTCTTATCCTTTCCCAGCTAGGTAGCAACTTGGGGTCTTATGGCAGAATGGTATAAAATTAGTTCGCAGCTGCGAGTGAGTTGGCCAGTTAAAGTGGTTTTTGGGGCCAAGACCGGGAGCTGTCGGTTTACTGGTTTTCCCAAATTGTTCCGACCCAATCCATGTTTATAAAAGCTAGACAGGGGACTATTTTGATTTCCTAGCCAGTGCAAATGAAACCGGAAGAAGAACGGTATTATACTCTACTCAAAAGACAACCTAGTCGGCCCCCGTGGCTGAGTGGTTAGCATATCGCTCTACGACACCAGGGGTCTCTGATTCGAATCCTGGCCTGGGCATGGATGTTTGCAAGTGTACATTCATCAATTTCATCATATCTTCGCAAATTAACCAGAAGTGGCACAAAAAGCGAAGTAAAATAAAGAAAATTGTTTGTCTGCCAGTAAGGCATATAAATGGAAGTCACATGAATTTGTACCTTTTTGAAAAATAATTTCTTACGAGCCAAAAGTATTTAGTTTAAACTTAGTTTCTGATGGTATAAACTTTATTTTCACAATCCAGAGTACCATTAGATTAAAAATAAAATAAAAATATATCGAAATGTCAGTATTTATGTGTGTTAAGTCCAAGATCAGCACTTTGGTTAGCCTTATTTTTTCTGTAATTAAATAATCTATTCAAGGTTGCAAGGCTCAGTTAAGTTCCCTGCAATCACAGCATTTAACTTCAGTATTATCAGGTTATGTTTCACCCCTGTCAAGTTGTGAAAGCACTATGTGGAACCAACCAGTGGTGCCACCCCAGATATCTGCAGATGATAGTTTGGGCCAGGTTAATTCGAACAGAACTACTCGTGGAGTTCATTTGTGTGTACAGAGTTTCTAGATCTGTCTTTTTAAATCATGTTGTACAAAGGAGGGTAGAGGCTGTCGCCTTGTAATTGAGGTACCCTCGGATTCGAACACCGGTGGAGACACCTTGCTCAGTGGTACAGACTTCACTTTAAAACTATAGGTTCAGTTCAGAGCATAATGTGAAATCGGAACAAGCTTTTATTATATAATGGGTGATCACTTCAAGCTCTTTGACAGATAATACCCGGATATTAAATTTTAAACATTAACAATGTGTGATTTTTGTTTTTATTGCGGAAATGCTCATATTGGCGACGCAAGTGTTAAATTGTAATGATGATTCAGGGTTTGAAACAAGTGACGACATTTATGCATGTATCTGTGCAGGAAGGTCTTTGCCCCATCTGCTACAATAAAGGCGGTCATCGACCTCTGGAGGAAGCCTCCCCCCCTCGAGGCCTTGGTTGTTAGCCGTCTCACTCCGGCGGCGAAGCCTGCAAGTTTGGAACGGCGGTTTTCAGTCTCGGCCAGACTGCTTGTCTTTGTGCTCGCTTTTGACCAAATGTTTTGTTATTTTTGATTGTAGGTTGCTGGAAGGCACTTAGGTTTGGGTACTTTGCGAAAAGGTACTCGGACGCGTTTTGAACTCAGTTTTCAGTCTACCGAAGATTCTTGATCGGTGTCCTTCGTGTGTGCCCCTCTGTCATCTTCTCGCCAAGATTTTGCTAATCGAAGAATACCAAAATGGCGCTAAGTCAGTTTCAAGTGTCAGTGAAGCGGTCATACATGCATCCTGAACTGGTGATTAGTTTGCACAGTGCCAACGGCGCTTGAAATTCTTTTTTATTATTACGTGGATGTTCGTAGTAAACATTCTGAGTGAATGTTAAATCACTTTTACTTGTAGCGCAGATTTCTAGCAAGACTCGGTGAATATCACGAGCCATTCAGAGTTTAATTCTTTGGTTTATTCTTAGTCATATCTGCCCTCTAAAAGAATGATAGTCAATTTTGAGAAGTGTCGAGTTGGGTTGGTTATCTTATCGTGGTGTTATCATGAGAATTGTGTATTTGTAGACAGACTTATCAGTTTTTTCTCAAGCAGGTTTCTTAGTATTTTATGGGCGTGTCATGTCAGCGGATGTCTTTAGCGGTAGTTTTCCAGAAAGTACTGTAGGATTTTAAAAAAGTAAGTTTTGTTTGTTCGTGAACTTTCTATTTTTTAAAAAAATATATGGGGTGGTCATATGATGCACACCTGCTTCATATACGTTTAATTGTTGCAAGATTCGTTATTGGGAAATGTATCGGGTAAAGGAGCATGTTCTGAGAGTGCTGCACTCGGATGTGGGTTGTAGACGCTACTGAACGGACGGTGTTAGAGTCTGCGTGGGTATAATCTTAATTTTTAAAATTCATGCTCGTCGCGGACCTAGAGAGGCTGAAAAGTGAAGTAATAATAATAATAGAAGGCTGTGTTCACGTATTTCGAATCTGGTTTTCTGACTGGGGCAATACTGTGTGGAGAATGTTACCATACCTCGAAAAGCCAAAGGGCACATGGTGCCTGATGGGACACAGCGCATGCTGTTAAAAAAAAGAAAGAGAAAAATATTTTCCAGGGCCTCCCCGATAGCGTAGTGGCAACGTCGTCGCCTGGTCGATACCCGGTTCAGTCACATAGTGATTCGGATCCCACTTTAAACTGTTGGTCCAGTCCTGATTAGCTTACTCGTGCATGAAGTGGGCTTAAGAACAAAATCTTAAAAGAAATTTTTCCCCAGAAGGGAAATGATAGCAGAAAATGCCTGAGTGCTTGAAGTGTATTGGGTTGGGGGTGTAAACGGAGGATGTCAATCAATTGCTTGAGTAAGATATGGTAAAAGTAAAATGTAAAGTTTTCCGTGCATATAGCACTGATCCGTGAAGGCACATTTATGAGATGTGGGGGCAGGGCTCCCAATACTCTCGATCTAGGCCATTTTGGAGGTGATGTGATCAGCACCACGCTCCGTCCGCCTGTACCACCCCAGGTTTGCCGCTCGGGCCCCATTGATTTGAGGCTGGGTGAGCCCCAGAGCCGCTTGATACGGGGGACATGGCTGAAAAATTCCGACCTTATAGCATCTTTTTATCCGGAAAGCTGAGCGAATACAGGAATGTATCGATGCCGAGCAAATTGCACCCCCCTCCTCCTTTTGCTGTGATGAATAAATTTTATTAACGATGCGATAAAGTGACCCCAGTGCTACGGCTGCAGTATTGCTCACCTGGTGGGTGTTATGACAACCAACCCGATCACCCTGACCCAGTTTCACCGAGGGGATATTTTTCTTCACTCTCCCGCGAGGCCGAGGCAGCAATAAACGTTTGAGTAATTACCGGATAACTGTTGTGGCAAAGAGTTCAACGTGGCCGCAGATTCCCTGCGGAAGTTTACTGCGTCCGCTTTCAATTTATAATGCGCGGGAGAGAGGGGGGGACACTTTGTGGAGGTTCTTGAAACTGGCCGTCGTTACTGGCGGTAAGTATGCAGATAAGAGGGCATTTTCATGGTGCGAAATGGAACTACTTCTATTGTCGTTGGCCTTTGTCAGGCAGGATGTTCTCTTCCACAACCTGTCTGGCGTGGGAGAAGACATTAATTGCACTTCCAAGACTCTTCCTGGTTGTGATATAAGTCTGATCCCTACACGGTACTTTGAAGAGTGTACTGACTTTCATATCATTTCATCGGATTCATGAACTTTCATTGTGCTTGGCTACATTGCTTTTTGAACTTGTCGACGTTCTAGCAGGAATTTGTGTTGCTCTTAAGACAGCTAAACCTGTTTGCAATTCTTACACTTTGACGGTGTTGCATTCGAGAATTGTCTTGATCAGTGGCTCTCAAACTTTTTTTCTTGTTGTACCCTTTAGCATGGCCGTATTTAGAGGGGGTTTCTAGGGTTCAAACCCCCCCCCCCCGAAACGTCTGATATGTTGGATTAATGGAAGTTCAGAAACCACAAAATTTGTAACAAATTTTCATTTTTTTTTTTCGAAGCATCACAAAAAGACAGGAGACAATGTTGAAACGATCGAGCTAGAATTCTCATACATTTGGAATTCTGAAACTCGAGTGAAACATCGTAACCCACCCGCGACCCCTCCATTATCACTTCTGCTGTCATCTTTCCAGTGTTGCTCCTGCGTCACAAGGAATATAGACTGAAGATTCCCTTATGATTGTCCCAAATTTCCATTTCCAGCTTTTAAATTCCCTGTCCGATAAAGTCGAAAATCCCCCTTGATAGGAGTTCAAACCTAGGATATCCAGTTTTGTAGCGCATTACGTTCGCGATTGAGGTTACAATTCATGCACCAGGCTAAATTTTTAAAAAGAATAACTGGTTCACACTTTTCAAAATTCCAAAAATTTAATTTTAAAGTCAAACAACAAAAACTTTATGACTAAAATTTCCATCTAACTTTTAAAGCTTTTCTCTTGAAGGTATGTAAAGTTTAATGACGAAGTATAATAATTGTGCATTTCAGTACACACTGTATGAAACATAAAAAAACCAAAAAGAAACTTGTGCTGGATATTCACTCATCTGCTGGATTGAGTAAGCCCCCTCAAGGATATAAGAATAATATAATAATAATAATAATTATTAGTATTATTATTATGGAATAACATTGTTTTATTATTATGAAATTTTAATTATTATTGTACAATTATTGTTATTATTTCTATTATTCAAATTTCTGGCGACGCCCATGGGAACAATTATGAATGAATCCCCCCCCCCCCGAAATTTTTCCTGCCTACGGCCATGCCCTTTAGTCGCAATAGTTGGTTTTGGGGAATTTTTTGGCTCCCTGATTGGTGCGGCGTTTTTGATATGTTGGAGTTTATCTGCAATAGAGCAAAATGGCATTCGGGCTGTATGACGAAAGATGGTAAACAAATTAACATTAGAATCCTGCGTTCCATTTTTTTATTGGGTGTCCCTACGTTTACAGTCTTTATGATTAGTTACAAAAGTGAATATGTGAAACACATGCATGCTAAGAATTATGTAAATAACTTTAATTTTCATATATACTTTTTCCAGAGTCGGAAAAAGAAGTAAAGAACGAAAATAAATTTGTAAACAAACTATCGGACATAATTTTGGAGTTTTTATTGTAAATCCTAAGTTTCTAGTGAAAAGGATGTGCCTGCATGGCCTGATAGAAAAATGCTACGGTCTTGCTCTTTATAGCAAGATTTTTAGTAACCTAGTGAGATGTTTCCACCCGTACGGTCATGTTGCTCATACAAATGTGTAATTCCAAATTTATTTTTGTGTGTGTGCATATTTGGAAAAGCTGCCTAATATACTGGGATGTTTGCCAAATATAAATTCTTATCTTATTTTGTTACTCAATGACGGTTTGTTTTTGTCCCGCGTGTACTTAGTCTGATGGTTGACATTGACACTCAAGGTAATTCAATTCGAGTCAATTTAATTCTTTTCTACACAAGAAGTACAATTGTTTCAATATAATTCCTTGTTCTGGACATGGAATACAGTTGTTTCAACTCAGCGGAGCTCTAGCAATGAACTCAACTATTGTTGACCTTAAGATCTACCAAAGTTGGACATTTTATCTTGCATATGCGTTGAGTGAAAGTTCTGGAGGAGCGTTTTGTAAAGTTCAGTGTACCGCGGAATTCCTTGTCGGGAGACAGACACGCCCGTTCTTGCACCAACTTGGGCGCGGGCGTCGCTGCCAGCAGTGTGCCTGGAGATACGAGGGTGAGAGTTGTTCTGTGGAAGCTCATCCCATTCGGGGTTTAAAATAAACTTAGGAGGGGTGACGAGATGGTATTCCCGGTAGCTGTGGATGCCTCATGTGCTTTTTACCGCCGTTGATACGATAACGTGTCCTGTAGATCTTTTCATACGTGTTTTGAGTATTTGGATTCGGGCGTGATCATTTCGACTCTTTCTCAGGATTTTGGACCGGATTCTCCTCGCAGGTCCTAGAATGTGTCAACTGACTCCTTTGATTGGTACCTTTTTTTACGCATTATGTTCACTTCAGTAACACTGGATTGTATGAACTTCGGGTGCGTCAACAGAAGTGTGTCAATTGAGATCAGACACGAAAATGTCAAAGAAATCCAAAACTGTCATGTACCCAAAAGTACATTAACCTTGATTTGATCAATTACAAGCTGTATGCTGTATGCGAATTAACGGGGAGCGGGGGTAAAAAGTCATTCCTGTCCATTAATGACCCGGCCATCAAGGATTTCCTTGCCGAAAAGTGTACGTTCTTGTGGATTGAAGGAGGGCACCACCATTTTGCGACTAAAGTGTTAAGGAACTTGTAGATGGGCATCAAGTTTGAACTTGGCTAATTTAGTCAGGTTTTTGCTGTTATTTTTATTTTGTTTATTAAGTCTTGTTTATCATGGCGAAGTTAAGGCTTTGTAGCCTTTCCGACCACTTAACCATGTTTACATCGAAATTTTAGTGTATGGAAATTAGAAAACAACATTTAAACCATTAAATACAAAGGTAAATGTTGAAAACAAAGAAATAATAATATAAATTTACAAAAAACATATTTATGCACGTATTACGTGCATACAACGCGCGCACACTTGCATTTTCATGACTGTAGTCAGTGATTTGAAATATGGTTCGATAGCGCTTTTTGCGTGATATTTTTTCTAAATTGTGTGTAAATGTTTATCTAAGATTTAATGTCCTAGCCTACAACAAATGTTCTAAGGTATTTAGGGCCGCAAGACATTAGTTTACTGAGGGGTATTATTCAAATGTGCATACCCAAAACACTTACCTCCGAAATAAAATCGCAAATATTCCACTGAGTGCCTCCCCTCACCCCCGAGCAAAGAGCTTAATTCTCACAGTCTCTTATATGTGTGGTTTGGTGACCGTAGCGGTCGATCTGCGGAGTCATTGGTTCTAGGTTCGAATCGTGGTTAAGTCTGGATTTTGATTTATAATTATCCTTGTAAAAGCGAGAAATACATACGTACGTCCATGAAACTTATTTGTTTGCACAGAAACTACAAGAACTAGAGTTGAAATTGGACGTAGAATGAAATGTATCACTGGTACCTTTAATTTAAAATGAATGTGTCTCAAGCTATTTCACAAAGAATAAAAATTAACACTAGGTCATGTGAACACTAGACTAAATATGTTGGTTACTGAAAATATGAACATTTCTTACAAATTTACAGTGGTAGTTTCATTTATAAGAACTTTCTTTGAGAATATTGTTCAAGGAGAATCTACATTAAGAAAGTAAGATTTTAGTAACTAAAATAGCTAATCGAGGTTCTGGGTTCGAGATGTGGACTCGTATCCATGTCGTCAATCACCGGGTGCGGTCTCAAAAATAAGCAAGCAACATTAGGATTTTTTGGCCAGTGCCTTATTTTCCCCATCCTTTTAGATATCCAGGGTCTCCGATGGCGTATTATTAACGCTGACGCCTTGTAATCGAGGGATCCCGGGTTCGGTCCCCTGTGGAGGCACATTGTGGTTCAAGTACCCCTTTAAACTGTAGGTCCAGTCCAGATTAACCTATCTGAGTGAGCATAAAGTGGACTTTCTAAGCACCCGATGATTCTGGCATGTTTAGTTTTTATGTAAAAAAAAAACAATCAATCCCTACTGTCACGTCGCTTGTTCCGTCAAAGGAGGAGGTAAAATGTGACTTAAACTATTATACATTTCTGAAGTTAACAATCCTAAAATTTCGAGGAAATATTGTGGAAGTGGAGTCAATATATTCAACTTTGTGAAATTGTTTTCCCCGCAGAAAGCAATATTTATATTAGAAAAGTAATTGATAACTGACTTTTGTTTCGATGTATAATAGTGTTGAAACTATCTGACGTAAATAGTTTGCTTTTTACATTGACTTTAATGGTTTCAGCCGGATACCATGTTTGGCGAGTCTCTGAACTCTCTCTTACCCTGGTTTCTTTTTTACTGCCTCTTTTGTTTGCTCGTTCGGGAATGGCACGAGAAGTTTTCGATTAACAAGTTTTGAAGGCGGCTGTTGACTCTCTGGGTGCCGGGAGATGGCAGGCGACGCCGCTTTTAATCTCCCTAGGAAAAGGTCAAAGGTCGCGCTTTCGTCGTGGCGTGATGAGACCCAATCTGCGAGTAAAATTAAGGGAGGAGTTTCCGAAAAGCGTGGAGCATGCCTTTCGGAAGCTGGAATGCATGTTTGCAAGGCACCATTAGGTGGAGAGCATTCTGGTTTTCTACTTCTGCAGAAATGAGTTCGTAGTCGAATGGAGACGTTAAGTAATAACGGCCCAAAGAGTCTGTTATCTTTTTGACTTGCTGCTTCATTTTTCCAAGTTCTTGATTGCCAGAAAGAACGCTTGTGTTGATAAGACAACAATTTCACCGAGGCACCGTGTACAATGCGGCTTCCGCGCACGTAGCTAGTCTTTTTTCAGCTGGTGCAAGAGTGAAACATGCGTTACTGTTCGACCGAAAAAGCCGCGCCCATCTCGAGTGGACGAATCCAAATGGGATAGGGGAGGTAGGTAGATAATATGCGCGAAATAATGGTGTAATTTTTAGGTTAGAATTTTGCTTTAATACCTTCGATTGTTTATTATTGCTCGTATTTTTGTTTGTTATGGCTGTTAGAACTCGTAACAAACACTTTCCACGCAACCTGGTTCCCCGTCAGCACTCCACTTCCCAGGTGTCCTCCCTATTTTCCTAGTAGGCTCGTCCAGATAGCGCATGCGCAGTTGCTCGATGATCGTGGCTAAAACAGATTGACTGTGCTTGTTGCCTCGGTAGAATTTTACCCCAAAACATTGTTTATTTGTTCGATTTCAGTGTAAATTTAATGATCGTGATTTAGCTTGTGGGACGGAGATTAATTATGCCATATTAGTTACAATTTACAATTTTCCTCTTAACTGTACAGTGGGGATGTGTAAATATTTTTAGCCAAGTAGACCATCGCTTTTCTTAAACTTTGTCTTACCGATAGCCTAGTGGCTAGTACTGTCGCCTTAAAGGACTTAAAACAATTTCCTTTTTGCTGTTTTATTTTTTTGCAGTAACGCGGTGCGTGTTTTTAAAGAATGCGTTTATTCTGATGGAAATGCAGAGGTTGTTGGTGTTTTGTTTCAATTCTTGAACCTCGTACTCATATTTCGTAAAACCAGTGGAATGAACGTGCTGATGGGCAACTTGTCTTGCAATTTCTTTGCATATCCCACTTATGCATAATGTACTATGCGACTTGTGTTTATCGGTTTCTGCTGCATGGGCCATTTTGTCCTGGAGCACAAGAAATAGGAATCAAGTTGCTTGTAAACATGTTGGTACACACCATTCCCTTAATAGAGAGATCTCTGCATAGTGATCTCAATTTAAACTGTAGGTCTAGCTCCGGTGAACCCGCTGAGCTTGAAATGAACTTATAAACAAACTTCGTCTTTTTTGTCGCGTCAGTCATGCATGTGATGGATCATGTTGAGTATTGAACTTACGATCCTGCCACAGACTGTTCCTTCGAGCCCTAACGTTGGTGTGTGTGTTCCTGAGTGTCTCTTCTTCAATTTAATCTCATCATCCTTCATACTCATGGCCGCGATTGTCCCAAGGGGGCAGAAAAGCGACGTGACATTAGAATAATACAGAATACAAATACTGTCAGGTTGCCACGGGGGAATTGCGTGATAGTATCAACTGGTTCAATCCTTAGTTCTTTGTAAGTTTCGTCCAAGAATTGCATTCGGACGGGGAATCTGTAGGTTTTCGTAGCAGGTGAGTCGGCCGGCTTATGCAGAGGAGAATCCTGATGTGTAACGAGGCCAGCGAGTTTACTCATAGATAATTATAGGAGTGATGTAACTTGGACTTGGGTCAAGGAGTGGAGAAAGTACTTTGGAACAGGTTCCGCTTTCCGATAACGTGCTTACCGGCACCGCATAGCCGAGAGCAACGAGAAAGTAATTGCATTTACCATCATATTTGGTCTTTGTTCGGCAATTGTCTAGTGGATGTACTGTGTTTTTAGATTTTTAGCATTTGCTTGTTTGGAAGTATGTGTCATTCTCTAAGTTAAGCAAATAAAACGTTATTTTACAACGATGTTTTATGCGGCTTTAAAGGTGTACACATAGTTCTCGGACACCCTGGTGTAGTCCATTCTGAAATAGAATGGGCGCCTCCAGGATCACTCAGCAACCCAACATTGTTGAGTAGCAAGAATCCTGGAGGCGCTTGCTACCTGGTTGTTGAGAAGGAGCGACCGCGGCTTCACTCAACATAAAATTCTCTCGCTGCCTGCGGTCAACTGTCGTCTGCAAGTCTGTGGTAGTCTGCTTTGCAACATGGCGCGGCGGAACTCAGATGCGTGGAGTGAAAAGTATATACTTGCAAGTTTGATTATGTAGCCCAAGTGCACCTGTAGGTCGCGCATCCGATAGATTTAAATAGTAATAACTATTTCGCCACTATATTCTCGGAGAATGAGTCATCTGTCAACGGATAATTATGCACTGGCTTCACCTGAGGTATATTTAAAAATTCCAACCGCTTAACGCAGTTAAAAAAAGTAATGAACCCAAGTAATGAACATTAAGTTTTTTTGGCAAAACGGGTGAGCATACTCTTGCAAACACGTGTCCATCTTGAAGTCGAGAGCACATTTTATATCGCTACCTAAGTTCAGGATTCGAGTTCCGGTATAAATATGGATGTTATTTGATTGATTTAATTCATTTTACTTTGCCGCTTTTGACTAATCGCGAAGATGAGGATGAGTGATGATATGGTGAAGGAACACTCACAAGGAACAGCATGCCCAGGCCGGGATTCGAATCGGGCCCCTGGCGTCATAGCGCGATGTGTTAATCACTCCGGGATGTTATTTGTGAATGTCGAGTACGTGTCCAGCTTCTTCTTGCAAGAAAAATTGGCAACAAGTATCGAGGCTATTTCCTATGTGAAATATATACTTTTTAAGGAAGTGTGATATCAAGAAATGCATCGTTTAGGAAGTGTGATATTTGAAAATCCATTGGAAGGAGGGTGGTATTAAAAGTGAAAAAAAAGCAATGTGCTCCCCAGTGCATAGCACCACGCCATGAAGGCGTATAGGGGGTGTGGGGGTAACGCCCCACACTTTCTTGATCCGGTCGTGGTTGGGGTGATGTGATCAGCATCACGCACCTGACCGCCTTTACCCCCCAGGGTTTCCCCCAGGTACCCATGTTATTCGACGCTGGGTGGGCGCCGGGGCCGCTTCCAACGTTAGGAAAGTTCCCGGATTTGAACCGGCCGGGGATCGAACCCGGGACCTTTAGTATGGTAGTCAGACGCGTTACCGACTGAGCCACCGCGGTGGTATTACAATAACTTAAACGATGATCATGCAAAGTTAATCACCAATACAAGTAAACATATTGTGGCATATTCATGTATAAACGCCAGTTCGTACCTGTTTATTTATATTGCTTTAATTTACATTTTCTCTTGCAGCTACGAAAGCATAATCAGTAATTCATAATTTAAACTAAACTATATCAAACATTATTGCGTGAAAACAACGTGATTTCGTATGGACACAACATCGTTATACAATTTTGCACACATTTTGCAACTTACACTCACTGTTTAACATTTCTGTTCGTAAGCCGACCTCCGTGGCTACCACGCCTGGGTCACAGGTTTGAATCCCAATCTGGGCGTTCTTTGTGAGTGTCCTTTCATCAATTTCATCATATCATAAGTCGTCCTCATCTTCGCGATTAGCCAAAAGTGGCAGAAAAGCGACGATAAAAAACAAAATTACTGTTCTTAAATCATATTTATTATTGTCCTATTAACAATGGCAGATTGATTGGTTTGTTTTATTTTACTTCGCTTTCGTGCCAGTTTTGGTTAATTTGCAAGGATGGGAATGAGTGATGATGATATGATGAAATTGATGAAAGGACACTCACTAACATTCATGCCCACCACGGGGACCTATTAACAATGTTATGAAACTATTTAAGGAATAATGATATCATTTCAAAGCACATTCTCGAAATTAATAATTCTTTCACTTATAGTGTAGCGTATAAGTGTTTTAACAAAGGTTTACAACCAATAAGGTCACACGCACACAAAAAAAGCAGAGTATTGTGTCGAACTTGCGCTCCTATACGAAAATAATCTTTAATTTAAACATACTTATATATCCTTAAATAAAATTGGCCACAACCTTTCTACACTCAATGTCACTCCTCCATGGTCATTACGTATTATTTTGGTCGGAGAAAGAAAATTGTAACCACAGAGAATCTGTTGTAGCTAACCAAAGTTCTCAAATCAGGAATATCAAATTTCCCCCCAATTGTATCTCTAGTCACAGATCTAGATCTACTCATGCTTTACTTCGAGATTAACCACACACGTTCATTTGGAAAATAGCATCCGATATATATGTATGTCATCATCCTTTCATAATCCATGAATAGTGGCACTGTATTCAACAGCCCAATACGTCCTGCCATTTTCGCTGCAGACGCCACAAGGCAACGCAATGCGATTTTCAATTGTTATCGGCTGGAACGTCGCTACTTCTCAACTCTGCATCCAGGAAAGGCCATAAAACTGTGTGACGTAGCAGGTCAACATTTGCTACCATGTTGAGCGATCCTGGAGGCGCCCTATAAAAAGCTGGGTTATTAAAGGTGCAGGAATTTTAATTCCGGTCCGGGAGAGATAATCAGCAAGCGTAAATGGGTTCTGGACCGTAAAGAACATTTTCATCTGTAAAGTATTTCAATTCGGTCCATGAACATTTTTCCCCGGATGAATTTAAATACGGTCCGGGAACCTTTTTTCCGGCTGAATTTAAATTCGGTCCGGGAACCTTTTTTCCCGCTCAATTTAAATTCGGTCCGGGAACCTTTTCCCCCGGATGAATTTAAATGCAGCCCAGGAACCTTTTTTCAATGAAACAATACGCAACTTGGACCGAATTTAAATTGTGAGAGAAAAGGTTCCGGTCCTGCAGAGGAACCCAATAAAATTTACGGGTTCCTGGACCTTTAACAACCCTGATAAAAAGCCGAGGTGATGTGTGTGTGTGAAATTTTTGTTTACTTCAATACTATTTAAATTTTGTCATTTTAGTGTAATTCTGTGTGTATTAGCAGCTACATAAATTTGAATGTTTAATGATGATGTATACATTTGACACTTGCTCTATTAACCACTGCAAGAAATATAAATTACTTTTGGTCATGGTGGCATTTATGACTTTGATTCTTTGTAGTCATTTTGTATAGAGCCGACCCCCGTGGCGAAGTGGTTACAAGAGCTCGTCACGACGCCAGAGGTCCCGGATTCGAATCCCGGCATGGCTGTTCTTTGCGAGGGGAGTGGTAACGCGGTCGCCTTGTAATGAAGGGTTCGATACCCGGTGGAGGCACATAGTGGTTCGGATTCTGTTTTATACAGTAGGTCCAGTCCCGATTAGCTTTTTGTGCATAAAATAGACTTAAATAACTCTAATTAATCAATTATTTTGTGTAGCCAGTATCAAAAGTGCACACAAAATTAAATTAGTAGTTCAAAAAAAATTGTGAAATTTTTTGACCCTTGAATGGACAAAGCATGCGTGTGTATGTGTTTTTATAAAGAGTTTTATGTCTCACTGCTATTAGATGTGCATATCTATTGTTTTAAAGAAGCTAATCAAGCTTGCTCTAGAGGATATGAAAGCGCTTGGCTTCTGGACGTTTTTTACTAACGATATATGGAAACACTAGCACTAGCCCTGTTCATCCATATCAATCAAGACCTGGAGAGGTAATGTAATCCCTTTAAGAATTTCTGTACCCCTCCCCTAACCGTTGGTTTCCTAGCAGCACGGATATTGATCACAGCTGATGGGCTTAAAAGGATGCGTCGCCAGCTGACTGAACCATCTCCGTGTGGGTGTGTCCAGTGCCCCTTGTTGATTGGTTTTCGCTTGCTCTTTCTAGAATATGGTAGGTTAACAAACCCATGTTGATGAGAAAGGGGTGGGGCAGGTTGGAAGAGTCCGCGCTAGTGTGCCCTTTTGCATATTTTATTTGAAAATTTAGCTGCGTTATAGCTCTGCTAGTATCAGTGGACATAAGTAAATGTAAGTTTGTGAACAGCTGTGGAATTTTTTTCGTATACATCAGTTGCACTCTTCTGCTGACCAAGCCATTTTCTGCTTTGCCGGGGTATAAATAAAGCTACGTGCGCCATATCACCGTCTGTGGCACATACATTATATATATGTTATTTGCTCTCATCGTAATTAAGAGGAAAACCGACACACAATGACTAGCCGAAGTTTTCCCGTTGTTCTGAAGAATCTTTGTGACGTCCCAAAGATGAATTACTAACGTAAAATGATTCCAAGGTTTATCATCTTGTTGTGAACAGTGAATTTGCCTTTGTATGTTCTTTCGCATTATAGTTTTCATATTGTTGTGTGGTCACGGGTTCGATGTCCAACATTTCGGTTGTGACCCAGCATCGTGAGGACAGTTGGGAAGCAGTTTGAAAGGAATAGTGGCGGACTTCGGTCTCGAGAGCCAGAAAACAGCGGCGACGGGATACGATTCTCTTAGCAGAACTGTTATACCTGTCAGCAATTGTGAATCCTTATTTTCGTGGTATCATAATATTTCCAATACATGCACTATGTGTTGTCTAATACTGCATTTTTGTCAAGATGCAGTTAGACCACATTATTCGATTGCTTAGGTAGAATTTTCTTTAATTTTGTGTGCTTGAAGTCCCATTCTCTTAGTGAAAGCGAAACCTTTTTCTAATCAAATTTAAAAAACACGTGTGTGCTGTATAAATTTGCACAGTGCTGCTAAATACGTTGTTTGTATTGACTTTTTATTCGTGATTTGGTTGAAAATAGCAATTGTAAGTTAAAGACGTAAGAAAATCTTAGCTCTTTTGTGTAACGCTAGTTTCAGAATTGATATTAAATATACTAATTCACTCTCTAGCCTTCATAAACCTTCAGGTTTATGGCTGCAGCAGCACAAGCTTTCCATCTGTTCCTATCCTGGGCAAGATCATTCCTATCTTTTCCATCCTTACCGATTTTCTTCAGGTCCTTCTCAACGTTATCCCTCCATCTTTGTGTTGGCCTTCCTACAGGTCTCTTACCATCAGGTTTCCCAATAAGAATCCTGTAAACTCTTCTTTCCTCTCCCATTCGTGTCACATGGCCTGCCTACCTAAGTCTTTTTTTTAAAAAATTCTAATATCTAGACATGAATACAAATTATGTAACCTCCACTCGTGTCACCTCATCAATATGATTAAATAAATATTGTTATGGTCTTGTATTCAAGGTTTCATATATTCGATCCCATTCCGAGATGCTCGGCGAAATCTATAGTGCTTGAGACTAGAGGTAGCGTTGGGCCCCGAATGTAACATACGTGTAAAAGAAATGTTTCATACGTTAATCATAAGCAATCCCATAATACTAAATATTGATGGATTGATTTAATGTTTGAATTCCACTTTGTGTACAGTAAGGTTAATCGGGACTGGACCTAAAGTTTACAGAGGAATCCGAACCACTGTGTGCCTCCACCGGGTGTCGAACCCAGGATCCCTTGATTACAAGTCGACGACGCTACCACTGCGCCATTGGGGAGGCCATAATACTAAATATATTTGAAAGGTATTGGTTAAGGATAATTAGGACCACGTTTCATTGTTATTAACACATTGACAATAATAACTATTTTGAAGTGCAACGTATGAGTTCATAATACTAAGCGGGGCTTTTACATACTTTGTTTGCATTGCACGAGTTACTAAGCAGCTTCTAGGAGTGCATGTAGATTCTTATCTCTTCTAAGTATGTATCTGGTCAGGCGGTTTCTGTAGGAACAACATTCCTTTTACGGCCCCCCAGTAAGCAAAGAATGGATTTTTCGTAACTGAAGACCTGTGTTGCAGTGCGATACCAATCAGACTGTGCCGTGCGGGTCTCTGTGCTTCTAGGAGAAAGATGGTCGTATATCTTTCCTGCTGTCCATGAAAGTTGCCTTATGAAACATCGCACATGCAGGCGCCATAATACTTGATTTGACCTGAGCCGGTTTGTGGTGCTTTCACATCCAGTAGAATGAGTCATCGCATGATGCTGTGTCTTTTACTGTTGGGTTTTACATCTCGTCTGCCTAGTACTTAATTGTATTGGCATGAGGAGAGGAATGTACCGAAATTTAGGTGACCGTAAAAAGAAGGATATTTGCAAGGATGTTAAATATTATCTTTCTCGAGATAAGAACAGAAAATTTGTCACTCGCAGAGTTAGGAATCTCAGTTAGATCACCTGTGACAATGCAAAAATGTCGGTGTTCACCCAGCTTTGGAAGTTTTTATCTTATGAGCTAGAGTCTGATCCTGAGACGGCAGGTTAACATGAAATGCTGCGAAGCTAGGTCCGAATCCTGGTTAACACTGGACTGTATGTCCTGTCCCACCATCTGTTTTACCAGTCCATTATCATCGTCGCGTTATGAAAGCGAGGTAATATAACAAAGGCAAATATTCTATCGATGCGATGAACACGTGGCAGGTAAAAAGAACCGCTTGGTAAGCGCGCAGGCGTGAATAAATTTGTTGATCTGTTTTTAATGGAAACATTGCCACGCCTGCTACAGTCCGCTACACCGAAGCTCACGGAAGGGGCTTGCAGAATTTCCATGTCAGAAGGTTGGAGGTTTCAAGATGTGATTGTTCCCCTGTACCGTGCCACCGAATATGCTTATCTTTCAGGGTTTCTGAATGTACTTCCGACAAGCTTTTGTAGAGGAAAACAAGAGCCGAATATTGATTTATCATTTCCCAACAGTAAATTTGATCATTACAGTGCAACGTACACCGCACAAGAGAAAGCTGCTTGTGTCCTATGGCTGGCGGAACACAAATCTATGATTCTGGTGGAAGGACAGTTTAGATGCCATTATCAGAAACATCCACCACACAAGAAGAAAACTATCGATGGTTCTCATAGTTCTGAGGGCGGGGGGGAGGGGGTTAGTGTGGAGAAAAGAAAATCATCAAATAGGCCGAGAATATCTAACAAAACAGTGGAAAAATTCAATCTCACACTCCTGCGTTCAGTCCATAGGAATTCCTCCCATGCCATAGTCAACAATTGGGCCTTTCTCAATCGTCTGTGGTGCTATTCGGTTCGTGCAAAATTATTTTAATCACTAAATCATGTGTTTGCTTACCTTAGAAATTTAGTTGCTGAACGTAATGAAACAACTTTCAAGGTATACCTTGTAACATATCTTCCAAATAATTTCACAAACCCCAGCATTCATTTTCGGAGACCCTGTATTGTGAAATCAGTTCTAATGGAAGTATTTCATTCAACATGATAGTTAAAAGGGAAAGAAATTTGCGCTAAATCTGCTATCGGAGTGTGAATTTTCGATTATTACGCACAATCTGGTACACAAGCATTTGAAAGCTGTCTATACCTCTAGCCGGCATTGCATACCCTCTGGTTCTCCTCACACAAGCAATACAAGAGGCTTTATCTTCGTGCCCAGCGTGATAGGGAACAGACAGCTTTGTATGGCTCGACATCCTCGTGCTCCAAGCAGAGCGAGAACTGCATTCCAGAAAGATAGGTTCACGATCTTCTTAGGCAGTGATTTCATGCGCTGGCTCAACTCAACGTCAACCCTTGGGCCGGTTCCTTCTTCTCGCCCCCACATTATTGTTAATCTCGTGCCTTTCCCAAAGATAACCCGAAGGATGTATGTGCCATGCTGCTTGTTGCTGCCAGTGAGAATAGTGGTTTTCAATTATGATTGCTCCTGCTGCTTTCACTTACGTATATGCAGGAAGGGTGGCTGAAGCACAAATATGTAGCAACCTAGCTCCGAGCTATACCACCCTATCCACTGTTGATAAGTAGGGGAGGTGGTGGTGACAGTTTCAGGTCTTTTCCACGAAAGGGAAAAAAGTCTGCGCAAGTAGTGACACGAGACTGCTCCACCAATGAATGCCTGAGAAGGAATGGGATTGCGTGGAGGGGGAAATCGACTGCAGTTACCAGCCTTCGAAGCAGGGTGCACTGCTTAGCTATGCACCGCTTTGCTCCAGAGATACAGGGCAGAGTTGAATTTTTAACCGGACTTTGTTTTTGATTGATTGATTTGGTGTTTTTAAGTCCACTTTATGCACAGTAAGGCTAATCGGGACTGGATCTACAGTTTAAAGTGGGATTCGAACCGCTATGTGTCTCCACCGTAACTGTACTTGGGTTTCTCCACCGTAACTGGACTTGGGTTTATAGAATGTCAGTGTAATCGTTGTAACTTGTGTCCGTGACTGTACACTAAAAGTTGCCATACTGCATGTACACATTGTATAAGATATCCTGCATTTTTTTAAAAATCTCAACTCTACAAGAAACACCTCCTTGTACACTATGTTCACATAAAGTGGTACATTTTATAAGGTTGACTTGGAAGTATGTCACTTTATGTGAAGACGAGTGGACATCTATGTACACATAATGTGACACTCAAGAAGAATGTGCCTACTTTCGTCGTGCAGTGGTTGACACAGAGCGCTATTGCGCCAGGAGTCCCGGGTTCGAATCCCGGCCATAGCATGTTCTTCGTTAGTGTACCTTAATTACATCATATCATTACTTATCCTCAGGTTTATCCAAAAGTGGCAGAAAAACTAGGTAAAATAAACCAAATCAATCATTTGCCAGGAATGTACACAAGATGAATAACATTTCCTATTTGTCCAAAAATGAAAAATCCTTTAATTTTTATCGAGGAAGAAATGAAAGCTGCAATTTTTCGTAGATTAGTAGCCTATATCCCGTTACATTTGTGACTTGTGTTTATAGATGTATTTGGAGTCTGCTGAGTATAATTAAAAATATTTTAAATATATATATACCGTTTAATTGAATTTTTGGATATGTTGGCATCACACACTCTTTATATTGTTAATATATTTTGTGTGTATGTGGTGAGAGGTGGTAATACGTTAAGTTGATATAGACAACATCTGGTTGGATTCTTGAATTTTTGGAAAGTTCGCCTGGAAAATCGGGAATTATACTTGAATTTTTTCATTGTCCTAGAGTGGCCACCCTGATTTTGTTCGGCATCACTTGCTCTGGATGTACCTACGCAGGCGATGTTCATTTTTTTCGGTGCATGCTAGAGGACTGAGCAGTCTTTTGTATATACAGTATTGTTTGCTTATCGTTAATCAGATGCAAGAAAGCTAAACTTCTACTGTGTTCAGAAGTGTTCTGTTCTTGGCGTAACTTCGCTACGCTTTGAAATTTCAAGACACCTAACCACACCACAAGAAGCGTGAATACATCGTGCTTCAGCGCTTCACCACAACTCCTTTTCAGCGTTTGTATCCACGTGGTTCAAAAATTAACAATAGGGACTACTGTTACATCACAATTCTGACTCATCCTTAGTTCCAGACACCAGGTGCGCGGAAGAGGAAATGGACTACCGTTACTCGAACACAGACCCTTCATTGTACCCTTAGTGCGGGATGCGCCATAGCCTTCGTTTGAACGTTGATCATCTGTAGCGATAGGTTTGCCTGTACAGATGGAAATCTGCCTCGCAGTTATTTGGAGCATTTGATGAAAATACATTCATTGACTGATTAACGAGCCAGTAACGGTATGGGAGTTCCACGATTGTAATTTTCGGTTCCCTGGAGAGCAGTGGCGTATGCTGGTTCTAACGAGTGGGTAATCTCCGACCCTTGATCCTCAAACTCCAAAAGTTTCCGTGCAATTTATGTCAGGATCCATATTGGATTTAGGAACATTGTGTCGGAATGTTTGTCTTATTGCTACGACCACAATCAATTAATTCTCGTTATTGCAGTTTAATATACGTGTAGAATTTCAAATAATAAAAAAAGACAGTATTATAAAGCTATAAAAAAAACAACCTGTAAAATATAAAATGAAAGACGTGCACTAGTGAAATAAAAACCCGCAATATTAATTTAAGTGCAAAATTCAACTTACTCCAGGACCCGATTATTTGTGCTATACCACATCCAAAGCATGCTTTTTGTCCAGTTGCACATCAATACGTGTCTGTGCGAAAGATTGCAGCTTAACAAAGGAAGTTATGTGACTTTTGGATTTTTCATGTTTGGCACAAGCGTTGCAAAGATTACAGTATCCGCCACGCGTCCATACATTCTTTTCAGCCCCGAAAAGTAAGCACGGCCAACAAAAAAAGCAAAGCTTATTAACACTTATACTTCCTGTCAACCATGGTGTTTTGTCATAATTTGCTTGCAAAAATGCCTCACATATTCCCGATTTTTGTCTTTCTGTGTAGAAATAAGTTCAAGCAATGACACTGGCCTACCTGTATTTACAATTTGCAACTTCTCCTGAAAAGATCTTGTTCCAAAAGGTTTCACCAGCAAATCTTGTATCACATCCATTACCCTTTAACACAGCACTATCACGACAAACACTAACACCTAAATAAATAATAAACACGAAGCACAGCACGAAGCCAACGACTACACGCATTCAGTTTCACGCGCCAAACTTCTGTTGTTGTGTTCCTGGTTCGGAATGAAATTCCCTATGAATGATAAAAAAAATCCCTTTCCGAGCTCGAAATAACAGGTTTTTAAAAGTTCGAATCATTGCAGGTCAGAGCCAGAAATTTATTTCGGGATGGGGATCATCCCTTATTAGCAGCCGCCACATAAAGTTGAAACAGTGGGGTTAGAAGTCCTGAAGATGAATCTCAGATTATTGCAACGTATTATGCAAAGTGTTTAATCCTGCTAAAATTAATTACCACTATACACTTTTTAAATTAGATATTTGTAGGATTTCGCCCCCCCGAGTCCTCCACCTGGTTACGTGCCTGATGTGTTTTTTTTTCGTTTTATGTTTAATTCGTTCATCTTCATCACTATTAATCTAAACAGGCGGAATATAGCAACTTAAATTAACTAATATATATATATATATATATATATATATATATATATATATAATTTATTTTTGATATCTTTCCCTTTAAAAAATATTCAGTTCCGTGAAAGAAGTATTCTCGCTGCTTTTGAAGATTAGAGAAGAGAAACAATCACTATTTTTGTAAATACAAGGATGGGGGGAGTCAGCAAATAGGTGCTTTAATTGCTTAAGCTTTGAATTTTAATTCAGTTTGCTTCATCTTCAATATTTAAGCTTTTCCCTTTTGATAAATTTATGTTCAAGTAACAGAAATCAGCAAGACAGAAGCAAATGTAAAGTGAAAATTAGCGTAGAATTGGTTTGCCCATGTTATTCAGTTTTCCTGTTCTTCGCACTCTACCGGGTATGTTTTCCCTAGTTCAGCGGAGGGAACGGTAAGGCTCTGAAGGTTGAGAGTGCGACCGGTGGACTCTCACAAGAAGGAGCTTACCCTGGGCACGGAATCACCGCGCCTGAGAAGCAGTGTTTCCTCCCCCTCTTTCCTTTCTCCTCCCTCCTCGCCAAGGGTTGTAAGGAAAGCGGGAGGAATGACGTCATGGTGAGATTCCAGTCATTCCACCGGCTGGAGAAAGGTTCCCAGACATTCGGCGGCAAACGATTGGAAGTATTCGCGCACTGGAAGCAAGGAAATGTATGCATCGAAATTGGTTTGGAAGCATTTTGCGAAGAAATGTATATATATATATATATATATATTTTTTAAAAAAAGAAATACAGCCGGGTCATCTGCGATTACCTAGATGACCCAGAGTATACGCCGCTGCTGGAGAGTGATGGCGGTATTTTGCAGTACAAATTGACACTATGTAGTGTTAATGTTTTATTGTTAAAAGCTTTGGCTTGAATCGAACCATTGCTGTTATCGTAATAGCTTCAACTTCGTTTTACGTCCCAATTTACATTTGTAACCACACTTTCTTTCGTTGCAAGAATGCTTATGAATCGTCTGCGTATTGTGTTTTCAAGTTTTTAATCCAGTGTTTTTCCACAAGTTAAACTAGCATAACGGTGTTTACTCGTATCTTTTTCCATAATTCAACCAAGAGAAAGCAAGCCTGACTTGTGATAGTATAGCTCGTCTTGCCTGTCTCTGGCACCGAGGAAAGTCCACCGACTGTGGACGACCGTGCTCTGGGCGTTTGATAGTCGACTGCACTAGGCGCTAGACAGAAGCATGGGATTTCTCCAGTTGACAGAATGGGGGGAAGGGGGGGCAGAGTTCCTTGCAACCTCTTAGCTTACCGAAAAAGGAGACTTAGGTGCTCCGCTCCTCCTGTACCGGTGTTGCTAAGGTGAGTGTAATTTTTTTTTTGCGATTGTTTTCTGCTTAGGTTTCAGTCCACTGAGCGTTTTTGCATTGTTTTCCTAGTTTGATATTACTCTCGGATTTTTTTTTGCACCATTTACATATCTGGTTGGTTGTATGGAAATAATGTTTATACAGCTTGTTAGAAACTGTAATCCAAATGCGTTGATGATTCTGGACATTCGTATCTGAAGAAAATTGCTTGCTTTCAAGGAAGCCCTGGCGACTAAAGCTCTTGTTTTCCTTCGAACATTCAAGATTGAGAATATATAGAAAAATAAATGTACGTAAATATTAGGATTGATTGAATGAAAATATGGAAGACATAACAAAAACTCAGATTAATGGTGCCAAATTCTACACCAGGTCAAGAATTAGATTTTGTAATTATTTCAATGAAAATGTATTGAAACCAAATTAAGAATGTTAAATGTAATACATTTTGGGAAATAAATTACACTAAAATAAAAAGGAAAAAGGTCTTTCCCACTTCTAAGGAGCTTGGGTCTAGCACGTGACTTGGATATTTTAAAATCTCTGCTATTTTGACCCCCGCCCAAATTTTCGTCTTCACTTACATTTTACCTAAATTTCCCTGTGGTGGGGGAAATTTCCCTTCACGTGGCAACACTGCCCTGAACATGCAATTTTCATCAAATAGTACTGAAATGTAAAAGTTCCGGCGAAATGTCTGTCATGACAAACCAGAGTTTCTGCCTCAGGGTCGCACGACTAGTGGTTTCATAATTTTGTAACTTTCAAGGTCTCTTCTATATGATTTTCCCGGTCATTATGTCGCGGATTTAGTTTCACTGTTCATCACAGTGGGAAACGATGAAAAAGATTGGGAATGTTGTTCATTGATGTGGCATGTCATGTGAAGGCCACAGGAAAAAATCATCTTCCGCAGGAGCATGACCCACGCTAGCAACGGAAGTAGATCTGAACGTCGCTGTTTGTGCCTGTGAATGGAGTGCATTTCGCACGGAAGTTGAACTTAACTGTATCATGAAGGTCAGAGAGTACTGTAATGCTTCACAAGTTCTTATGTATCGATCGAATATTGAGGTTCTGGGCAACATCCATGCGCTATAATCCAACCATTGCCTGTGGAGACTTGTTTAAGTGGCTCTGATCCTACATAAAGTAGACTTCAAGCGGAGTGGTTAGCACGACGCTACGGCGCCCACCGTGAGCGTTCTTCGCGAGTCTCTCTTCATCAACTTCATCACCCATCGTCTTCGCGATTAGCCAAAAGTGGCAGAAAAAGCGAAGTTAAACGAACCAAATCAGTCAAAGTTGACCTGACTTTTGCAGGTATTTATATCCATTTTGATTTGAATTAGCGGTCCAGTTTCGATCCCTGTAAATAGGGCTGTGATTTTTGTTTTCCCACCGTTGATTTAAACTCGTTTCTACCTTTTGGAAACACGATGATGCTGGATTTATTGGTCCCACAAAGGCTTAATTTTTGAAACGATATTTTAGCTTTAACCCACATTATTGTATGAAAGCCATTTTTAGCGTGTTTCAGCATTTCATTAGATATTGTTCATATAAATCAGGCTTCTATAGGTTTCTTTGGTTTTCGTCGCCATACCAGTTATAATTCTCCCTGTGCGATATTTGATCTGCAAGACAGGATAGCGTATCTACTAGTCATGAAAGTGAAGAAAAAGTTAAGAAATCAATAAGTAGGTCAAGAAGTCGATAAGAACACAAGAAATTATACTTGTATTTTCTAGCGCACTGATTGATTTAATTTCTTTTACTTCACTTTTCTGCCCATTATTCTGGCTTTGAGTCCAGACGCCAGAGTCCAGGATGCATTAATAGATAAAGCAAGTCTAATTCTCTTGTTAAATACAGTTTCAGTTTTTATCCGAACTGGCCTTTTGGTAGGGGTTTTTCATTAAATATAACATTTTAAATTGCAAATTTCCAACTTTTACCTAAGTAGAGGTCGAATTAATAAAGGTTAAAAGAAGCAAGAAATAAAAGTGCAAGAAAAAGTCAAGAATTTTGAATTTGTTATTTTGATAGACACCCTGAAGGAGTAACTGTCGTATTCCAAATTAAAAGCATACTTTCCGAAATTTTCGAGCACTTTTAGTTTCTACTTGGACATTTCTGAGCCCCACCCCCTTTTAAACGAATAACGACTTAGACTTGTATCATATCACATTCAAAATTCTTCAGTTTATTTTGTCGAATCCACTTTCGAAGAAACAGAAGCTTCCGGGTTCATTAGACGTGAGCTGTTGGCCAGTGGTCTCGTTTGAAATGGACAGTACTACCGGTGTGGGTTGTTGCCCAATTTGGCTCCACTCCTACTGGTGTAACTTGAACTATTTGTGTACAAGGGGATGGGCAGAAATACTTCAGCAGTATATGATATTAATTTTGTTTTAGAATTAAGTTGGTTGCATTGATGAGCACCAAGGTATTTACTAGATCTTTCATCAGCTGCTTCTGAAGAAGGAAGCAGGTCGTAAGCATCTGCTGAACAGACGGCGTTGGTTTTTGCATGTTCAATGAACCTTTATCAGGGAAGGAATGCGAAGCCAGTTTGGCTGTTTCACACTCAATTCATGCACTTGAATACTAATGTATTGAGGTTCATTCGGCGTTGCCAGACTTCCCGTGTGACCAACTGCCAGGAGAGTTCTTTGGGAGTGTTTGTAGTCGATACTTTCCCTTTCCTTTTGACCCAGTAGGGTGTCCTATATTACACGCATCGCGCCCGCAGCTTTTCGCAGAACTACCTCATGCTGAAAGTCGCTAGGATAGAAATTTCGGAACTGCCACGTCAGTTCAGTAAAGTATCCGCATCAATAGTTATGGTCATGAGAATCCAATAGTTTCAGAGTACATCTTCTGTTTTGTACACCTAGCTACATATTCCACTCATGAAGTATTACCTGACAGATATACCGGTGGATGGTTTCCAATATCATGATGTATTATCTAATCACAATGTAGTCTTTGGTAGGGAACCAGATCGTTGTCCTTATATTATGGCACTGAATTTAGTCACTCTTGTATAAGGGTGTCTACCAGTCTGGAAATGTCAGGAAAGTTTACTGTTTCTGGAAAAATCAACATTTTTTGTAGTAGTGCCCTGAAAGTAGGTTTTTGAACAAATAAAGAAAAGGGACAAGTGAGAAAATAAAATTTTGTTGTGAGCAAACTATACTTCGGTTTGATGTACTGAGTATTATCATCTGTAGTTACAGTAGAAATTCTATATTCTCCAGGAAAAGATCATGTTTTGGACTATTTTCATGTAGAGATCTACTATAGTAAGTGGCTATTGGAATTTCCAATTTGTTGTTACAGTTTTTGGGTTGTTTAGAAGATTTTAGGATTAATACAGATATTACTAAATGCTGTAATTATGATTTTTTATAAAATAATTCATTGGTAACCTTAAGTCAAAACGTGCCAAGCATTACATACACACACTACCCAAGATTCCACTTTCCAACAGTTATTTCTATTCGTATTCCTTTTTAATCACTTTTATATGGAAGTGAATGTTCTAAAAACTTGCCTAATTGGACAATGCAACTTGCAGGCACCCAGACTGTCCATCCCTGTTTTCCTTCTTCACGTCAACAATAACACTCGCTAGTTTGTTGCGGAACTCGAAAGCAATCTCTAATACCTCTATCGTATTTCAATTTCCAACAATAGAGAAGTGCTTGTCAGTCTACAAAAGAAGAGAGATTGATCGGAAAATATAACATTTGGAAGGAAAAACAAACCGGGACAAATGGTTTCTCGAAAAAGCAATTGTTTTCAAAACCGGGTCGTACTCGTCTGGCAACCATTAAAAAAAATAATAGCCAATGTACAGTCACAGACAGTTCTGGGTTGTAACACCACACCATTGACCCAATGGAATCTTTACAACGCAGAAGTGTCCGTGACTGTACCGTAAAGGGTATAAGTTAGGAAGGTAAGCGTGTTTTTCAATTAATCTCTAACAAGGTCAATGCTCTTCTCATCGTACAATGTGATAATACTGCAATCCAGAATCTAGATTCATGTAAGGTCCATAAATAGGGAATTGGAGGGCGTGTTGCTGAAAATTTTAGAGATGGTGTTGAAGGTGTGTGGATAAACTCAGTGGCGGCGATTGGGGGGGGGGGGCGAGGGAGCCCCCTCCACCTTTTGCTACTTTTGCCCCCGCACTATGCTACGAGGGAAGAGAAAAGTCTTTGCCCCCCTAGTTTTGGAACCCATTCGCCGCCACTGGATAAACTAGAAACTCCCACAACGGTTGCTGAAAGTGTGGCTCCCAGTTCTTTGCGGTGCATAACCGAACCGTTGCTCTTTAAATTTGTATTCACTTTGCAACATCCTTCTAACGGATTCTCCACTCGAACGGAAACAAAGAGAAAGACATGGCGGACGCTTAGAGATTACTGTATGCCATGTCAGTGCAGAAAGAAGTTCTGGTAAGAGGACAAATCTGGTCGGAAATCGCATTCGCTGTCTCAGTTCGTAGAAGTCTCCTTTGACGTCGTTGATACATGAATCACTCTCCCAATGGAGCGATTGTGGCATGTAGTGTATTTTGTAATCCGGAAAGGTCGACTTCCTACTTTATCGATGACATCATGTAGGAGACTGCTACTGACGTGAGATTGCCATATTTGCTTCATTCTTCTCCTGTGAAGTTGAGTCAGAATATTAGCCTAGTTCAGTGAGCTAGGACTTTATGGGCGAAACAGGATTGGATGTATTCGTTCCCAAAGTTCGTTCCTATGTTGGATTTCATGTTCTGTGTGCAGCTTAGATTCGGATCGTGTTTTGTGAAAAAAGAAGAACGTGACCGGGCAACTGGGCTCAGTTGAATCGTGGGTCATGAATTGAATAGGTTCATCCCTGGAACTGACATGGCGAACGAACGATCAGATTATAAAGCTGGCTGTGCAACTTTCTGGGTCATTTTGCTGGTTCAGTGGTTCGGGTGCAAAGAGGGCAACTAACATCCGTATAGTACTTGTATATCGCTTTGGGAAAAAGTTGCAGTTTCCATTATTATCTTCATACACTCTTTCACTTCACTCGCATGTGCTGTTTCACCATGATGCGGACACTAAACAAACATATTTTCTTCGTAACTAGGGTTAGGATTTTCATGACAGCATATTTTTTTTGGTCTTGCCTAAATATATAGAAATTCATATTATGAAGAAACTAAATGAAGGTGCTTTTTAAGGGCATATTTTGCCATTTCTACGTGATTTTGATATTTTTCTGTAATTTTCAGCATATTTTCGCGTTTTCAAGGAATATATAGCCATTTTCAAAGTGGGTTAGTTCTTACTCCTATGTTCACTCAAGTTGTTGATTTTTTTTTTACAATTATACGTCTAAGTTTTTTAAAAAGAAATATCCTGAAAACCAATCTCTTTTTCTAATGAAATGAAATTAAAATATAAACTTTGGGCCAAAATATAACAGCAGATATTTGCTTATTGTTAAATTTCTTAGAAGTGTAGGTTTTTATTTTTTGCAAAATTATGAGAACTACATTCCTCCCCTATTGCAATGCAATACAAATGTACTCTCAATACTACAGAACTTGAGCCGAATGACACTGTTTACTTTAAATATGCTTCTCTTGTGCCAGCCGAAGTAGAAAGAAGCTTTTGTCAGTACAAGGATTTGCTGGTTGACAATAGGTAATCATTTGAAAATTTGTAGAAAGCATTCATTGTACATTTTAACCGAGGGCTCATAAAGTGGATTAAAAATAGTATGTGAAAATATCTCAACAGATGTCAAATATTGATGTTTGAAACAGTTAAGTTGTAAGGGCACATTTTTCTAATTGTACTGCATATTTTTAAAAATTGTAGGTAATTTTATTTCGCATATTTTGGTGATTTTAGATTATAAAAATACTCGGTAGTAAAATTTTATCGGCAAGTGGTTTTTCCTGTCTTTTTTTAAACTCTTGATGTAAATACTTTGTTCTATTACATGGTGTACCTTATCGTTTAGCTTACCGCAACCAATTTCACATACTTTGCTTACGGACTGATGCTCTTCATTACGTCGTCGTATTTCATCATCAAATCGCTTGGACTTATACAATAAAGTTAGAACCTGCAAAGATTTAAAAGTAGCATTCTTCATTTTAATAGACTGGAAGAACAAAGATTGATAGTAGCTAGGATATTAGTGTTAGCCACAGTTTTCTATTTCTGTCAGTTTCTAATATACGAATTGTTGACTGACATGAACAACTGAGACAACTGTCATCAATACATATACATTGGTCCAATCTGTTAGTGCTGTGTTCAGTTTCATCCATTCCTGAACATAGTGTGATTTGTAGATTTATACAGGGTGTCCGAAAAGTAACTGTGCAGTGGAAATGTTGAAGTTGTACTTACGATAGTTCAGTTTTGTCTACATGAGATGCTGGAAATGTCCTTCTCCGACCTGAAGACATGTTTGCACACGACGCTGCATATTGTTAAACACTTTATGGAGGGTTGCTGGAGTTTTCTGTCCAATGTGCTGGGTAATGGCTCTCTGCAGCTCCGCCAGTGTGTGAAGATTGTTTTCGTATACCCGTCCATTGAGTGAGCCCCACAGAAAAAAAACGGGGGGGAGAGATCTGGAGACCTAGCAGGCAGAGTTCACGGGAGATTATGCGATCACCAAAAAATTCTTCCAAAAATGGAGTGATGCCCCAGCCGTATGTGGAACGAACACTCTTGAATCTCACGCTCATTGAGTTGAGCCACAAAGGGTTCCAGAATGTCAGTGCGGTAACGTTCTGTGTTGATGGTGTGGTTGAAGAAAAGTGGCCCAATAACACGCTGTCGACGTTCTTTTATTTTCTCACTGCACTGCAGTTACTTTTCGGACAAGCTGTACATAGTTTACAAGAAAAGTTTTCTGATGACGTTTCAGTACATGTGATTCTTCTCAGTACAAAAGTTACATGTTATTTTTTTTCTATTTTCAGGTTAGTATAAACATACCTTTACCGTGGTGGATGGTCTACAATTGGTAAGTACTTGAATAAGCTTGCTTCCGATTTAAAGAGGACGCGTTGCACATGTTTTGTATAATGATAGCCAGTCTCTCAATGAACGTTGGCGTTTTATACGTTACTAGACGGTACTGTAGTGTTGACGTATCGTACGCACGGTATGCCATAGTTAGAGTTCCGACCTAGCATGTGCATTTTCCGCTGAAATTTCTTCGTAGTACATCTCTAATATATGACAAATGGTAAGGTAATGAAATTTTAGTTTTGGAATTTTGGGAATTTAATGTAAAAAAATCTGGAGTAATATTGTTTTCTAGCTTTCGTAGCCCTAGTAGAAAATGGCAAACTAGGGTTATCTATAAATTACGGGAGGTCCAATAGGCCCAGTCATGAATACATAATTTTGTTGCTCCTTGCGGTGAATTAGTTTGATAATGACTGTAGCCTCTGTGGAAGATCGTTTAGAGTCGCCGACACACTATCTCGTCACCAAAGGTTCCAGGTTCTCTTTGTGGATGTGCATTCGTTGACTTCATCTATTACTCATTCACGCTTCTCATCCCAATCAATCTACCTTGAATACCCGCCATGGACCAGTCTGTTGGATTTCCGAGGTTCGTAAGCTCGGGTGGGAAATTTTCTAACATAAAGCGTCTCTGGGATGCACCCAACCTCCAATATATGGCCTCACGGCGGGGCAAAGGTTTCCAGAGCGTGGGGCTAATCTCATCACCTCCACAATGCCCAAGATCGTGAACGTGTGGGCCCTTTATCTCCACCCCCACTGTGACTCCTCATGATATGTTGCATATGTGCCGGGGGGGGGGGGGAGGGAAGCCTTACTTTTTTTGAAATTTTTAAGTCCCACTTGCTGCACAGAAAGGCTAATCGGGACCGGACCTACAGTTTAGAGATCCAAACCACTCGGGTATCGATCCCGAGGATCCCTTGCTTACAAGGTGACGACGTTACTACTATACTATCGGTATTGGTTGTTCGAGGCGAGGCCAAACTGTGAAGTCTCGACTCTGCATCACGGAGGAGAAATTTCAAATATCAGGGTAACTTCGTCATGAGACTGATACGTAGATGTCTGTAGGAGTCGCATGCTGGTGGAACAAAGGGAGTGTGAAGCCACACACGTGCAGTTGTGGAGCGGACATCAAGGGAGGAAGTGTGTTGTGTGCATTGTGCTTTGGCGCTGTTTGCAGCATTTTCTCGTGCACGATGCCAAGGACATATAATGGTAGTTTGTGGTTGGAAATATCATAACTATACCTCCGATCAGGTGCAGGAGGTATAGTTGTATAGACTGATCGGAAAGGGGAAAACTGTCGCGGAAGCGTGACAATCTTACTTCTTCATGGGAGTAATTTTGACCTGTTAGGAACGTAAGCAAAGATGACGTATTTGCCCACCCTAATATTTTGGAATTTCTTTTTGTATTCCTTCAGTACATGTATAAAGGACAGTGTTCCTCGCGTATAATTTTCGTGTTGTCACTCGTCATGGATTTTGCAGCGCACATTAGAATATGCCAAAATCTGTACGAAGTTAACCCTTTTGACGGTACATAAAGGCAGGGGCAGAAAAGTACAATGGCGCTTGAATTTTTAAATGCAGTTCTAATTTTTTTAAAAAAAATATTTCAAGTTCATTTAAGGACATTTCCATTACTTTTTTTTAAAACTAGTATGTATGGTTTCTGTATCACGTGTCCATTAAATCAGAATATAAACATGCCATTATGAATTTTTGCACTATTGTTATACGAATTTTAAAATCTACAACGATAAGGTAGAGTCGGCAATTTGAATGTATTGCATACTTACCGGCATTTATGCTGTTAACCACTTCGGCGCAACAGTTATTTTTAATTCAGTCTTGTATTCATTAATAAAGTAAAAGTTTTGAGGTCAAAGTATGTGTAGCTTTATCTTAGTTGGATTCATTGCTTTCCTAGTCGAATATTTGCAAAAAATCCTGGTTCATGGAAAAAGGGGCCTAAATTATTTTTGTCTACCCCGGCATAAAGGTATCATCGTTTATCGTAAGTCTTGACCAGTGGCGTCCCTATGCCATCTGCTTTGGGGGGGGGGGGGGGCTGCAACCAGATACATGACTTAACAGTTGGGCTGAAAAGTTCGTAGGCTAACATAGTAAAAAATATTTATTTGACAAAATTCGATTTTATTATTCAATATAGTTGCCTTTGAGGGCGATACAACGATTATAGCGGTCATACAATTTTTCGAGGCCATTTTTATAGTACGTTTTCTCTTTAGCCTCAAAATAGGCCTCAGTTTCGGCGATTACCTCTTCATCAGTGCTAAATTTCTTTCCAGCGAGCATTCTTTTAAGGTCTGCAAACAGGAAAAAGTCACTGGGGGCCAGATCTGGAGAATATGGTGGATGGGGAAGCAATTCGTAGTCTAATTCATATAATTTTGCCATCGTTTTCATTGATTTGTGACACGGTGCATTGTCTTGATGAAACAGCACTTTTTTCTTCAAATGGGGCCGTTTTTTCGTGATTTCATCCTTTAAACGCTCCAACAACGCTATGTAATCTCAGCTATCTCGATCAACTTCACTTTACGATCATTTAAAATTATTTTGTGGACTTTTTTGATGTTTTCGTCGGTAACAGCCTCTTTGGGGCGTCCACTGCGTGCATCGTCTTCGATGCTCATTTCGCCTTGTTTAAATTTAGCAAACCACTTCTCAACGGTTGATTTTCCTGGTGCAGAGTCCGAATAATGTTTATGAAGCCAAGCCTTGGCTTGAACAGTATTTTTTTTCGCCAAAAAGCAATGCTTTATTAACACACGAAATTCTTTTTTTATCCATTTTTGCACAATAACAAAAGCTGCTTCACTCACAATGCTATATCTCACGAACTAATTATCCGGCAGCTGTGAAATTTATACACGTATCTTTTGAAGGTTAGTACTAAGTAAAAATCACATGGATTTAATTCTAGTAACGCCATCTATGAGTCAGCCTACGAACTTTTCAGCCCAACTGTTACTACTACTGTAAATATTTTTAATGTTTGAAAATAGCAAAGTGATTAATAAGACAATAATATACGTATAACAATCATAATGAATTAAAACTAACATAGACTTACTGCATTAATTTTTATGAAAACAGATGGATATTCTTGTCCTGTTTTTCTAATGCTGGTGAACTATGTCTTTAAGTATCAGCTGTACTCTGCGGTTCGAATTTCTTGCAAAATTATAAATAACACAATCCACACACAATTCATGACACTCTTCCTTTTCTATGGCCAGTATTTCAAGTGAGGAAAGTCTGTCTTGGCCCATAGTATTACGCAAAAATGTCTTGATTCTCTTCAAACAACTAAAACTCCTCTCACACGATGCTGATGTCACAGGAATTGTCACTGCAATTTGCAACATTCTGCATAAGTTCGGAAACATGTCTTTTGGAATGGCGTTCATTAAATGTACTATGGATGTGATGGTCTATGTCAAGTTCTTTAGGTAATTTTTTGTATCTAGAGGTATGTTCCTGCATTAACAATTGTTCAAATATGTTTTCTCGAAATACTGTATGTACTAATAGCTAAAAATTGGGGGGGCTGAAGCACCCCAAAAAGGACCTAGCGACGCCACTGGTCTTGACTACTCAAAATGGAAGAAAATTTCTCTTAACCACCACTGCTTGTCCAAGCGTTTAGATTTTGCCACACTGTTGCACGAGACGCACAGGAGCCTATGTGATTATATACCGTAACTTAACCTTGAGGAACCTGTTCTGTGCTTGTGGGCGTCGCATACGTGTTCGCCTGCCCGTGCAGTATGACGTGGATTTTGTTTTTTTCATTTTGTCCCGAGAGTATTAGTCGGCAGCTTTCTGATGGCGTGCTAGCAATGTGTTTCATTCACGAAACATAAATTTATGCTAGTCTGTTCCAAGGCCACTGTCCCTCGATTTATTGCAGTGGCGCGATAGGATTGCATAACGTCGCTCTCCATACAGTAGCATTGTAGTCTGACGTGGAGTGAACTTGGCTACAAAGACGGTTGTCGTGTAGTAACTTCTCAACTACAGCGTGATCCAAATGTTGCGCACTCCTAAATTTTTGATCATTAATGAACAGAAAGAAGCCTCCCCAATGGCGAAGGCGTCGTCTTCTTGTAATCAAGGGGTTCCGGGTTCGATACCAGGTGGAGACACAGTGGTTCAGTTCGGACTTTAAACTGTAGATCCAGTCCCGCTTGGCCTTACTGTGCATAAAGTGGACCTAAAACACCAACTGAATCATCAATCAATCATGAACAGAAAGACCTCAATTGCAATGTTAAATTGAAGAGAATAAGAGGGGGCGAGGGTTCAGCACTTCTCCAGCACAGTTCAATGCTTATGCGTTATGCTAATACAGGAGTAGAAAAATACAGGACGCCCGGTCGCTTGGAAATTTTTACCTGGCGCCTGAATTTTCAAATTCAGCTCCAAAAAAATATGAATTTTAATATTTCCAGTTCGCTAATGGAAACTTTCATTTTTTTTTCAAAGAAAGAGCACACCTATGTTTTTGTAAGTGTATTTTCTGTATCACGTGTATCATTAAATAAGAATAATAAACATGTCATTATAGATTTGCTCGAGTTGACGAATTAGGCACAGAATTCGAATCAGAAATTCTATGCAGATCGCACAATTCATTGTGCACATTTTGCGCAGTTTTTTCGTTATCGCCAGATGCTGGCATTTATTGAAAATAATTTGTAACTTTTAATGCATCATTACACATGGTCAGTGATGTACTAAAGTTCATTTCGTGTAAACACTGTACAGAAAATTAAAACATTACATAAGGATTAATGTTAAATGAAAGTTGCTTCGTGGTTTCAACGTCCTTCGTTCCGCAAGCCACTAACTTGACGTCTTGCAGGCTGACTGTTTTTTTGCGGGTCTCCTTTATCGCACAACGCGTTACCAACTTTGTGTTAATACACTGCAATGTATTCATGCTAAGCGAACTAGACCTAATGAGGCTAACCTAACAATGAAAGCATTCCACGATGACGTCAAAAATGCTAGCACGTTGTGCGATAAAATTAGGAAGATAAATTTTTTGTTTGTAAACTCAGATCTCCATTAGTTTCATGCAGTGGGAATCGTTGTTCCCAGAATTTTGATCATCCCACGATCCTCTCTAGTTTTTGTTTTCCCCGTATAACCAAGCTCCTGCCTCCTAATTTGTATGCGTTTTGCATTTAACTGCAGAAAGGCAGGCAGTCGGTGGCGGCTTGGGTTTTTGATGAGTCAACTGGAAGGTCTCGCCGCTGCACTCGGCTCGGTGCTTGTGGAGGAAAAAAAAAAGAGCAATCATCGACCCCAAGTAACGGTGCGCAGAGTGCTTGTGCATGGGAGATGCCAACTGATCGCCGACGCTTTCCGGTTCATTCAGTTATCCGTGAAAAAGCCTGCCACAACCGCTTCCCCACCTATGACCACAAGGTAGGTCTTTTTAGACCCACGGTTCTGTTAGTTTTAAAGGTGAGCAAGGGCGTTCTCGGCTTTAGTACTGGGGGACTTCCTGATTAGATTACTTGCTAACCACACCTCTTGGTAATCATAGAGACCTGGGTTGTTAGGTCACAGGCTACATCTCACGTTGAGCATAATATGCTATCCATACACGAAACATTCTGAACCTGTACAGTGGGATGCACAAGTATTGCTCTGCTAATATCCATGACTTCTTTTTTTGGTGCATCAAACGTGTTTTTAAGAAATGTGTTTTCGTATGTTGGTACAGAGGTTGTCGGTATCTTGTGTGCGAGTTAGTTTCAATTCTTAAGGTAGTGATTGCTGCTACAACTGTTTTAAGCATTGTCATTGCCTGGTGGATTTGTGAAGCCTGTGGAATACGTTCGTTGCTAGGTTAGGCTTGTTGAGTTTGGTTCTCTTACAAGAAGATGACGAAGAAGCAGCAATACCGACCAATTCTTAAAGCTCTCACTAGGTATAGTATAGAGAAGAAACATGATGGGCAATTTGCGTGGTATTACTCATGCATCCCACTGTATCTACGGATAGAAGTTAATTTGCGTTTGATTATTATCTTTCTTGCTATTGTGTTGGGAACACAATTTGTATACATTTACATCAAGTACGTGCATTCGTACGAATCAAAAAGAAAGCAGAGTTTGAAATTATGGCCGATTCTGCCCATGGTTGCATACGTGAACTTTCTAATATACTGTACAGTGTAAAACTTTAGTAAGGCCTCACTGAGACAGCACCTTTTACAAACAAAACAGACAAAAACTGATATTGAATTGGAAACACTGCATCGTCAATGCTGAAACTCTATGCAAGATAAGGAAGAGCTGCACAGGTGTCAGTCGTGAACACCACACAGAAGAGAATGTTAACCATGAGTCATCAAGGAATTAGCACAGCGTTTCTTTCTGTGGTCATTCGGCCTCGGAAGAAATATTTGTTGTCCATTTTGAGCTTTCAAGAAATCAGGTTCTGAGCTGGCGATTTATTTCCTTCATGAATGAAAATAGGTTGTTCATTTGTTCGTTTCTTTTCTCTCTTTTGTCAATAGCTCTAAAACAAATATAAAAAGAAAACGAGCAAAGAAGGTCGTTTCTTTCGGCACGTGGCAGGCATATGTGGTAACTTTGCTATTTCTACGACCATATTATATCCCTCTTGTTTACTTTCAACGATAAGGACGAATGTTGGAGTGACCAGAAAAAATTAACGAACACAATAAGCTCTTAAATATTACCCACGCTTCGAAAATAGATTCCGGCCCCAGTGGCAGAGTGGTTACGACATCACGCTACGACGCCAGGCGTCCCGCATTCGAATCCTGGCCTGGGCTTGAATTTGTGAGTGTCCAATCATCAATTGAATCATATCGTCACTAATCCCCATATTTGATTGAGTTTGATTGATTGAGTTTGTGTTTGAAGTCCACTTTATGCACAGTAAGGCTAATCGGGACTGGACCTACAGTTTAAAGTTGGATCCGAACCACTATGTGCCTCCACCGGGTATCGAACCCGGGAACCCTTGTTCACAAGGCGGCGATGCTACCACTCCGCCATCGGGGAGGCCTCCCCCATATTTGCAACTTAGCCAAAAGTGGCACAAGAAGCGAAGTAAAATAAGCAAATCAATCAATCGAACATAGGGTCAACGGATTCATAAAGCAATATGCAAAGCACTCGGTCATGAAGACCCTCAAAATTGAAATAATAAGTGGAAAAAAACAACAACCTGATATTAGAATATTTTAAGAGTTTAGGCAGATTAACAGTTCATGTCAACCTAAAACAATTTCACCTGTATTGTGTGATATATGGTTCTGCCCTAATATAATTGAACGTGCTCTTGCGATAATACCGTGCGTCCATTTCGATCTGCAGCCGAGAGATCGGGAGAAACGTGGCGGGCGGCGCTGACGGAGGTGCCGACATTTGCGGCCTGTAATGCCCGCATATTTTTATGGACATATGCAGACATTTATATAAATATTGCAAAACTAGCACTAACCTGTGTTATAAGAGTTGTTCAAAGTGATGTCCACCTACACGCCTGGGAATTTCTGTACAAATTGCCTACACACGTCTCGACACGAGTCTGTTTTCACGTAAGTGTCATACATAAAAATTCTTTGTTCTAACGTGAACCTTGCGGCTGGCATTCCAATCGTCTGACTGACACAACACACATACACACTGCAATAACACAAACAAGTAACGGCAAGTAACCAAGAATAACACTCTTACGCACAGTACGAAATTAACACGCTCTTGGTTTACATCTGCCTGCCACTATATTCACAGCTCTGTAGTCGCGAAGGAACAAAAAACTTGAGCTAGGAGATTTCGGATTGCAAGGAAGCTCACGAACACCATTAGCTTTTAACGGTTCGTCTGCAGCGTAATCTTGATACAGTGTTGCACATTCGAAACCTCCAAACGATCCCCATCGACACAAAACTCTTTCAAGGATATAAACTTAAGCAGGACGTTACTGGTCAAAACTATGATTAAAATGTTTTACAGAGTATTATCTGTGGCTCTTAATATAATTTCTAAAGCGTATTTATTTGTGTATATAAGGGTGGAACTTGGAAGAATTACAGAAGAACTTTTGCGTGTTATAACACAGGTTAGTGCTCGTTTTGCAAGATGTCCACAAAAATAAGCGGGCATTACAGGCCTCAAATGTCGGCATCTCCGTCATTGCCGCCCGCCACGTTTCTCCCGATCTCTCGGCTGCAGATCGAAATGGACGCACTGTAGTTACACATTTCCGTCTTACAACACAGAACCTCGACTCGGCACGATATGTGCATTTCCTTGCCCCTGTTTTGTATTTTTTCTATTTAGGATATATTACGTTGCCTTTTTGCCTCTTGGTTAATTCGTGGTGATGAGAATGATTGGCCAATTGATAACATGGATGTGATGGGGCAAACATGCCTTAATCATGGTTGGAACTTAAGACCTCTGTCTTCAAGCACGTTACAATCTGCCATGTGTGTCTTTTCATCTCCAGTCACCATTAATTTCAAGAGGTAGAAAACGACGTTACTCAAACAAATTGTACAAATAATTTCCATGACCATAAACATCTGTTGCACTTGTTGAGAGAAATCCATACCCTCGTAATGTTATAAGTAAACGTCGACCTAGTTGATGTCCCAGGAACCCTTCCTTGCACGAAAATCACACTGTGTCCACATGATTTACTACTGAACGCTTACTAAAGTAATAGAAATGTGCATCCCCATTTCCATTAATCGTTCACTCTTCGTATATTTTGAGGTCAGCTAATTCGAACATACGACCCTAAGACAGCTACACACTGCCAAAAAAACTGCAGTGTCAACAAAGTAATTACTGTATATTTATATATTTTATTTTTGGTAATGGAATATTTTTCCCTTCAGATTCTTATTTATGTTTGTTTGGTTTATTTTACTTCGCTTTTCTGCCACTTTTGGCTAAACGCGACGATGAGGATGAGCGATGAAATGATGAAATTGATGAAGGGACAGTCACAATGAACACCGAACGAACACAATGCCAAGGCGGTGTTTAAGCAAGCTGTGTTAACCACTCTATCACGGAGGCCGAAATCCTTTTTAGTTAGGAGAAATCGTTCCTTGACAGCGAACTAAGAACATTTAATATGCGTCACGTCAGAGTTATAATATTTGAAATTTCTAACAATCAATTGGGATTCACTCTTAACCATTTTTTTGCCTACATAACAACTTCCACACAGTTAAGATCGTTTACACTAAGGACAACAGCGTTAAAGTCCATGGTTTAAGGAATGATTAAGCACATTATAATGACGGAAAATAATAATTCACATGACTATATTCATGCATTACATCGGTGAAACATTAATTTTCGTTCAGGAAGAAATATTGAAAAACGCAGGGAATCAATGACCAATTGGTTTATTTATTTTACTTCGCTTTTCTTCCACTTTTGAGTAATCACATAGATAAGGATGAAAGGTGTGTTAAGACGAAATTTGTGAAAGGCAATCACAAACGTAGGACACAGCCCAAACTTCACAGACCATTACACTGGCCTTGTGTCTAGACGCCAGATCCTCGTTAGTCTGCAAAATATACTCCATTGTCACAATGACGTAAGCATTCGTAGAATAAATTTGTATATATCATTCTCCCCCTCCCCCCAAGAAACGTGAGCTAAAATATTGCGCATTCTGTGATATGTTCATTACTTCTCAGGAACCACTCGCGGCCTTCAACTAGTTTATCCTTAAAAAAAAAAAAAACTGCTTGTTAGGATGTTAACAGATATTTCAGGGACAATATCCATAGAATACTGTCACATACGCAGAATGCAAAACATTTCTATTTTCTCATTTCTACTACAACCCTGGCGAAAAAAGGCGGCTGGAGCGTGGTGCTGATCGTATCACCTCCAAAATGGCCAAGCTCGAGAATATGCGGTGCCCTACTACCACATCCCCTAAATGTGCCTTCATGGCACGTTGCTATACGCACGAGGAACTTTACCTAACCTTTACTACTACCAACTACTCATGCCAGGAATTTTGGTATTTTATATACTTTTTTATTTGCCCATTGCTAACCTGGTTCATTCCCAGCCATAACAGCAATTAGTCGATGCAATAAAAATACGCCAAACTTAAAAAGAAACGGGTGTCAGCGTGCGCGCGCGCGCACGCACGCACACACACATACACAGAGAAAGGGGGGGGGGGTAAAAAAAAAATTCTTCCACAAACTGCCCCGATCATGCCTGACAAGACTCCAACAGAAAGCTTTCCGGAAACAAGTTTACGTGCGCATAGGGTAGTGATGGCCTTGTCTGCAACTGCCTTCCCCCACTTTCTTATCGAATACAGGAGTAATGAAGTGTTTCCAACTACCTTCCAATCTAACTAAGATTAGCGAGATCTTTTTTTAAAGTTCGCCAGTGTACAACAGGGCCATGAAGTTAACATGGAGTTTAGAGCATTACCTCCGTAGGGGAAAATAGTACCACAGATAAACGTATTATAGCAACGCCATCTCTTGTTCTTTGTCAGAAGTGGTGGAAGCAAGACTGCGAGTGGCGCCTCTCAGCGGATTATTTTGTATTTCTTGCGGGAGAGCGAATTCCAGCAGGAGGTCAGCGTAGAGGTTTTCCTCCTGTAGTTCCACATCTGCCTATAATACGTACACAGGAAAAACTGATGTGTTTGTAGTTTTTGGTACTGTAAGCACAAAAAGAAGACAGCCGTTACTAAGTTCGGAAATTTTGACTAAAATGTTTGCCAGTTAACATTATTAATAATTTGGCTCGGTTAAACAATCATTTTTTTGGTGCTTGTCTGAACAAATATGTGGTTCCTGAAAACTATTTGTTGAACTTTTTTTCCCTCTATATATGAACCATGAGAAAAGGAAGCCGGCAGGATAACAGCATGACATCCGAGGTGGTCTTGACAGTAGGGCGCGTGTTAGTCCCACGTGAGAGATCTCTGGAAATATTTCCTATAATGAACCTCCTTAAATGTGCACTAGGCACACTCAGCTCCTATTCATTGGTACCTGGAGATATCCTTGTGAAGAAGTCGGACGAACCATGGTGCTGATCACATCGATAATGTGTGGGCCTTTCCTCCACACACTCTGTGCCTTCGTGGCACTGGGCAGTGCACTGGAGATAGCATAATCTATCTTTATATATAATCTCTCAAAGTAGGGAAGCCAAATATGTACTTTTTCATGTTGACATTAGGAAGATGGACCCAGTCAGAGATAAGGATGAAATACTTCAATCATACCTAAAAGGATGATATGGACGATTTTACTCGTGAGAATGTCCCTTCCTACATCGAACGTAGTGTCTTGTCTAGATTTGTGAATGCCTGTCCCATTCTCCATCTCGATGTGTAAACTGTTTCGGTCTTTTGCGTCTTGAAATGCAACAACTTATGCAACGAGTAACCCCATAAACTTTCATAAGCATACTGGGTATATAGAGGCCGTTAACTCTTTTTTCTCCCCTCTTGTTTGATGCCTCGTTTTGACGCTACGAATCCTCTAAAAACTGGATTTTTATCGTGTATGTATATGCAGGGTTGTTAAAGTTTCAGGGTCATTCCACGTCAATTCATCCAGGCCATGTCACCCACCATCACAGATTTTCATGAAATTCGGTATGCTTATAGAACTTTTGATGCTGATTATAAAAATGACAACTTTTTTAAAATTGGTCACGGGGTTCAGAAGTTACGAGCTTTTTAAGAACTCCCTGTACGCCACATGCAGCTCCACTTTGAATGACACGCATTAGGTTATAAACGATCGTATCTTCCCTCGGGTTTGCCGTAGAAACTTCAAGTTTGTTTTCTTTCGTTCAGAATAGTATAAGCTTTCATTTAAATAACGTTTCAGATGAATGCATCAATTAACATGTATTTGTATATATAGTTTTATGTATTTTATCTAGAAAAATAAATGACTAACTTCAAGAGCGAATTTCATGCAATGCCCCCCCTTCAATTTCCCCACAATTTTATATGTAGGTAACTCAGAGTGTGTACTAATGCCTGATGGAAAAATTGGGATGGGCGGTTCAGAGACAGGGTGATAAAAAAATAATTTGCATAAAATGACATTAAAAGTAAATCTTATTAAAAATGCTTATGTATTTAGCACAAAGCCTGAAGTACATTATGTTTCAAGCTAAAGTATTCAAAATTTATGTTCACTATGTGTGAATGTAAGCATAGGCGTAACCTGGCAGGGGCAAAGGAAAGCAGTTGCCCTCTCCCAAATTTATATATTAATTTAAAATTTGCAAGTAATAATTACAGTGGAACCCCGATTTAAGTTCCTCGATTTTACATTTTCCTTCATTTTGCATTAAATCGTGGTGGTCCCAACATAGGAAATTGTTTAGAAATTTTCCAAGAACATTTTCCCTTATATTAAGTTTTTTCAGCTTGGTCTCCTGGATAACTTAAAATCGACGTTCCACTGTAAATTAGTTTCAACAGTCTTCATTTTTTAAAAATATATATATATTATATAATTATTATCTCATCATTATTAACATTCCCAAGTTTAGGAAATTTATCTTCGAGAACATTCTTTTTGTGCATTTATCTCAATATGGAAGTTCTTTTTTGGCTACTCTTCATGGGGATACGTAATATGCAGTAAGAAATAATACTACACATTTGAGCTGATTGAAGTTTTTTGAAATGGAGCTTTTTCGCCACATATCACAGAATATATCCTTATGACGGGGTGGTTGGAACAGTAAAAATACTTGTATAGACTTCTATAATATAAAGCAACAAGTACGGCAATTATGTACCAATTCCGTAGAAATAGTATTCAAGGCATAAATTTCTTAGAAATCATCTAGGGTGAAATGCCAACAACCCACAGTACAATGTGTCAGCGATTGCAAAGTACTAAAACAGTACCAGGAAGTATGCACTAATTTGAATTTACAGGTTCCGTAAGTTACTTTTTACAAGTAACTGAGTTTCTTTTACAGTTACTGTAACAGTAACGTACTGTTAATGATCATTGATTTGTGTAAAAGTTACACAATATCAATTATCATGAATGAAGACTTCCGTGTTTTACTTATGTTTCTAGTACATAATATGCATTCATATATTTACATTATTACTGCTAATAAATGATGGAAAACACAGTCAGCTTTGCTTGAACGATTATAATTAAAAAATCATTTGTATGCTGACCACGTTATTTTGAATATGGTGTCATTGATTCCACTTGCACCTATTTCTTTCTCCTCCATTCCAAGTTCAACAAGATCCAAAGATCCACTCCCTCGACAATGACTTTTTCCTAGCTGGACAACAACATTCCAAACGAACGCAGCAGTCTACCAAAAACAATGGAGTGTTCACATACAATTAGAAATGAATTACAGTAAAGCGTGGATGTTCTAAATTTAGCATGCAACAAAGCATAGCTTCCTTGCCAGCAATTCCAAGAAAATCCTTTCACGTAGCATCCGGAGAAGGTACATATTTTATTTTTATAGTCCGGAACAGAATTGTCCAATTTAGCGATTTCCCTACTGCAAAAAGTAACTCTGTTACCGTTGTTAACGTTACAGGTACTTACTTTTAAAAGTAGCTAGTTACAGTTAGAATTTGTAAATAAAAAGTAACTGTACTTGTAACTTTGTAACTATTTACTTCGAAACATTAGTTGTTTAACAGTCAGAGCAAAAATAGTACTATCTTAATGGGTGTCACTTGGAAACTATCTTCGGGTTGGGATAATCACAAAGTTTTCCATCGTATAAAAATAGTGTCCAGGATTATTTGATAAATACATTTGAAAAATCACAATTATTACTCTTTATTCGTTCGTTCCTCAAGTGCCAGGAGGATCACAAAATATATTTAACTTGTAAATTTGAAATTAATATGTAAATTTGTGAGAGGGCAACTGCTTCCCTTTGCCCCTGCCAGGTTACGCCTATGCTTACATTCATACATATTGAACATAAATTTCGAATATTGTAGCTTGAAACATAATGTACTTCAGGCTTTGTGCTAAATACATAAGCATTTTTAATAAGATTTACTTTTAATGTCATTTTATGCAAATTATTTTTTATCACCCTGTCTCTGAACCGCCCATCCCAATTTTTCCATCAGGCATTAGTACACACTCTGAGCTACCTACATATAAAATTGTGGGGAAATTGAAGGGGGGGCATTGCATGAAATTTGCTCTTGAAGTTAGTCATTCATTTTTCTAAAAAAATACATAAAACTATATATACAAATACATGTTTATTGATGCATTCATCTGAAACGTTATTTAAATGAAAGCTTATACTATTCTGAACGAAAGAAAACAAACTTGAAGTTTCTACGGCAAACCCGAGGGAAGATACGATCGTTTATAACCTAATGCGTGTCATTCAAAGTGGAGCTGCATGTGGCGTACAGGGAGTTCTTAAAAAGCTCGTAACTTCTGAACCCCGTGACCAATTTTAAAAAAGTTGTCATTTTTGTAATCAGCATCAAAAGTTCTATAAGCATACCGAATTTCATGAAAATCTGTGATGGTGGGTGACATTTTCACAAAATTCTGGATGATTTGACATGGAATGACCCTTCAGGAACCCATAAATTCTAATGGATTCTATTTGGTTCCGTTGCAGGACCGGAACCTTTTTTCTCGCACAATTTAAATTTGGTAGAAGTTGTGTATTGTTTAATTGGAAATAGGTTCCAGGACAGAATTTAAATTGACCCGGAAAAAATGTTCCTGGACCAAATTTAAATTCAGCCGGGAAAAATGTTCCTGCACTGAATTGAAATACTTTACAGATAAAAAGGTTGTTTACGGTCTAGAACCCATTTACACTTGCTGATTTTCTCCTGGACCGGAATTGATTTTATTTAAAGTTCCTGGACCTTTAAGAAATCTGTGTATATGTAATGTGTAGGGACATGAAGTTTTAGTTTTATTTTTCCCTAAATTTCGATGTTATTTTTTCCTGCAATTCGGTGTTATTTTTCGCGGTTTATCACAAAATTCGGTGTTATTAATGTAAAATAGTTATTTTTACATGTATTTTTACTGTTCCTTTTATGATTTTCACATTGTTTAGTTCTCCAAATCTCTTCCATTTGGAAAATTATTTTCTCATCAGCCACTAAATATGAAATATTTATCGAATGATAACACCCAAATCTCGGAACACAATCATACACATCATATTTCCCCAACAATTCTAAAAAATCCCTCTGCGACCTCACAATACCGTTTTGTGCACACACACACACGCACATCTCCCCCTCCGAATCACAACAGATTCTTCTCCCTGAAAATTTTCCCTTCTGGGAAGATCCCTTCTCCCCCCGAGCGAATTCTATTTGAGAACGAGGTTAAGTACTGTGCCATGTCTGCGGCAAACTGCTGCAATCTCTTTTGAATCTTAACTATCATCAGCTATACTACGCGTGGAAATGACGGAATCGCGCTTCAGGTAGTTCTTTTTGAACAGTAGAAATGTTATCTCCAGTTTGTATTGCACAGTTTTTCGCATTAAAGTGTAAAATTCGGTGTTATTTTGAAAAATTGCATACTTCGCGTTATTTCGCGATTCCGAAACACTGAAAACTAAACGTACCCAAATACATTTTAAACACTTTATTTTGCTTTCCTCAACTTTTCGGTGTTATCTCTAAAACAAAAACTCCACGTCGCTAGTAATGTGTAATCACGCCACGCAGATTTACTTTCGCCACTAAGGATTAGCTTTGCAATTACTGTAATCAAAATATGACTTGCTTATAAATGATTACAGGTAGATATATCAGTTAGAACTGTATAATTGGTATTCATGTCAGGATATTATTAGAACATTTAAATGAAGAAGAATTAGGTGTGCAGGGCATGTGGCACGAATGGGAGAGAAAAGAACAGTTTGCAGGATTCTTGTAGGAAACCTGATGGCAAGAGACCTGTAGAAAGGCCAAGACGAAGATGAGGGATAACGTTGATGTGGAAATCGGTAAGTATGGAAAAGATTGGATTGATCTTGCCCAGGATAGGCACAGATGAGGCGTGTGTTACTACAGTCATAAACCTTCGGGTTTAAGAATTCTAGAGATTTAGTTAAATATCAATTTGTTATGCCTGAGGATATCGCATAGTAAAGCTACTTTGATTTAGGTTGTTTTCAATATCGTACAGTCACGGACACATCTGTGCCACTCCCATTAACTTTCAATGGAAACGTTACAAACCAGAAGTGTTCGTGACTACCAAAGTATCGAACGAGTGTTTCCCCTGGACACTCGGAAGGTTCTGGGACCATCTCTAGAACCAACATCTATTGTTGTCGTCGCGGTTAGCCGATTCTGACGAAAAGCGACACAGAGTAAGAACACACAATCTTTGTTTTGGCACCATTAGGAGGAGGAAGACATGGAGGTAGGGCATGCAGGGACATTTTGTTTTTGCCACCCGTATTCATGCATGCCTCTCCATCGCATACTGAAACGTCCTCTGCACGATATCTATGCCAACTGACACCATTATCGCGTGCGATAGAGAACAAATATTGCATGGACACTATGTGGGTCATAGTCTATCTTATGCTGTTCTTCATGATCGAACTTATGTCTGAAGGAACTTTGAGCTGATTAGCTTAGTGATGCATGAAGTTACAGCTCTTTCAGAATGTCAGGGGGACTTAGCCCTTCCCCCCTGTTACTGGCGTCAGCCCCCTACCATTAGGTAAAGCTATTTTCTATAATTTGTTTGCAGTGAAGAGAGAATATAGACAGTACATATTATTTTGCTCGCAACTTGGTGAAGGATAAACTCACAGAACATGAACAGCAGATATTACATTCGTTCTTGTTTACGAACGCAAGTCTAAGGAGCGGGAACTTGTATTTAGAAGATTCTCCATACTTTAGAAAGTTCCTTCATAGGGAAGCTTCTTTGTCTGTACCTTCGCTGCCCCTGCTCCGGCCTCCCCTTTAGACAGAAATCTAAGACTGATATCATCCACATTCCTTCCAAATCTCCGTCAAAGGTCAACAGCTCCCAAGTTTTGGGAGCGAATGGGACTGCTTCGACCGGGGGTGAAATGTACGGTAGGCTATATGATTGAAGAATACTGATACATACGGTCTTCATTTAACACTGTTAAACTTTTGAAAAATGGACTTTCTTTAAAGCCCCTCCCCTCCTGATAATCCGTAAGCCCCACACCCTACGGGCCTGCCCTACCTGAGATGTTTTGAACAAAATAATGGTTCATTAGAATCCGGAAGTTCAGCCACTTATTTTGGTTAAAATAGGCAGGCAAAATGCATTCATAATGTCGAAAATAGACCCCCTGAAAGGCACGATTAACCGAAAAAAATAGCAAATTCAGAGTCACTTATATGTAATTTTATTCAAAAAGTTAATATCTACTTGGAAATAACATTTTTCACTTTTCTTTGTTGCCTTGATTGCACATAACCAGTACTTTTTAGTTTCCGACACTCGTAGATATCAGTCTCTTAAGAAATAATCCTTTTTCATAATAGAAAATTATCTATCTCTCTCCTTCGACAGAAGTAATTAGACTATACTGAAACAGGCTATTGTGGCTGGATTCATATCGTCAAGAAAATAATTTCGATCTTCAAGAATATCAGAAATTGTTTTACGCGTAATTGTTTCCGAGTCCACGTTTGCACTTTTCTGCAAAAACCTAATCCCTTTTCTCCTGGCACTTCCATCAGCTGTTGCTGCACCGATTTCTCGATGACTGTTATTGATGCTATGAAGTTTCATCCCTTTTTTCAGCGTTGTAATTGTCTCTGGCAACACTATAATGTGCCAATAAATAAAGTTTTTGAAAAAAATAAAAGTTATGTACATTAAAAATAATCCAAAATTTTGTTAATGGGAATAAGAGGCATTAAAATTACAAAAAATAGACAGTAGGGTACAAAACAGGCCAAATGAGAAAGCTTCTAAAACATTAGCAACAACGTAAAAAACGTACATCAAGAATAAAAGTATCATTAAATGTAGCAGGAAAGAATCATTTTTCCAAACTTTCTGTCTCTAGTCATTATTTAAGTTTGCTAAAATTATAACATGTTCCTTCGGTTCATAGACCAGTATATTCAGTACGTGGAGCATCTTCCCAAACATGAAATAAATTGGCTTTTGATGTTTTTAAACAAGTCTGATCCCCCCCCCCCCTTCCCGTTAAGATTCCGCGGTGTGTTATTTTCATCGTCGAGTTCAAGAGGAACATTAGTTCCCCCTTATCGCCTCAGTGGCGTTCCAACTGTCGTGTGAACGCGGAAGTCAGTGTGGCAATTCTTTTCTTCTTGCCCTGGCCGAAACCTGGTTGCTTGCATTCTGTCCCAACTGCCATTTAGCTCCCTTCTTTCCTTTGCCTGTAAATTTCCCGTCTTTATCTTCGCCAGCGCGACTCCCCGCCCCGTCGTTTGATGAGGTGGCGTGCATAGCATTGCAACAGTGACTTTCCACATTGTGATAATGATAGTTCTTTTCTTTCGAGTGTCAAGCTGTTACCTGAAGACTAACAAGAGCGTCGGAATAACACCAAACACATTTTTACACCTCTGTTCCGCCCCTCAAATTTTCGTCATAGCGTGCATATGTTGAATATAACGGTCGAGACGAAAGAAATCAAACTTTTTCAGGAAGTTTTGTAATGTATTTTGGAACAAATTTCGTAGTGCCGAACTCAAACTGTCAGTTTTACATGATTCCAAGAATATATAAGCCAAGGAGGTTCTGCCGGCCCGCGTGGCGGAGTGGTTAGCACATCACACTACAACGCCAAGGGTCCTGGGTTCGAATCCCGGCCTGGGCATGGATGTTTGAGTGTGTATATTCATCATATCACTCACTTCCATCTTCGCAAATTATCCTAAAGTGGCACATAAAGCGAAGTAAAATTAAGCAAATCAATCAGACGCCAGAGACTCGTTGGTTGATTGGAGTTCAAGCCAGTAGGTTTGTGCTGAGCGCCACTATACGTGCACAGAGGAAAATGTTTGGAACAACCAAAAAGTAGTTCCTCGTAAGCAAATGTTTAACAGAATTATACTCTATCCCCAGAATTTGTGAAACATTGCCGCGCACAGCTGCGTATAAGAAAAAAGAGAAATCGGGTGGGAAGAGCGAAGCGGTACACGCTGCTGGGAAGGCTGGTAACTACAGTAACTTCCCCCTCCACACACCCGTTCCCCCTCACCTGTTCATTGCTGGAGCCGTCTCACGTCACTACTTGTGCATACACTTGTTTTGCGTTCGCGTGCTTCATAGATACCCAAGACAGAGTATACATTCCTTTAGTAATGGTGCATACCCAAAAAAAAGTCCTGTCTGCGCTCCTGGTGTAGTCAACTTTTCTCCGACGAGAGCTAAAACACTTCTGTTCTCACTTCGTGAGGAAAATTGGGTAGTTGCTTGAAAATAAGCAGCAGAATTCTGTATACTTAGCCAGAAAACAGCGGCAATGGGACTCGGACCACAGTCACCCGCCGAAAAGTAATTTGGTAGATCTTTGCTTTCAAAGGGATGTTGTACCACATATAGTGTAACTTTTCATAATTGCGTGATTCTTTATTATCGTCAGTTTGCGGCCAAGCTATTCAAGTATTCTATAATGATTGTTAAAAATCCGAGAATTTAATGCATAATAATAAGATAGGCATTCTAGTTCGAATATGTGTTGCTTACATTTAATGGACTTCATCTTTTTCGTTATTACCATAGTTCAGGAAGTTTCTTAAAATAGTAACGCTTTACAAGCTACTATAGCTTGAGATTTGAATTAACACCTCCAGCATTATCATTCAGGATTGAACTTGATTATTCTGAGAAAGGCAAACTCCATTTTTCATTTACATCATCTTTAAACCTTAGCCCCTGTCCCGATTAGTCTATCGGAGCATAAAGTGGACTCAAACGTTAACTTTATACACCATAGTGCTTCAGTTATTCTAGATTTCATGTGGAAATTTTATGAAAAATAACCTTCAGCTCGTGATAAGTTGTATAAATAAAACTCTTGCTTGTGATTTTGACCCCTCCTGCTACGTTGACAAGCGACCGTCTGGTTCTGTGAAACTTGTGTGCATCTGAGCAGCGGTCCGAGTGCATATAGCGGATGAGAAAGAGCCGCTGGGTGTGGTGTGGGCGTGGTGAAGTGAGGAAGTCATGGTTGGTAGGGGGAGGGAGAGAAGGATGCGAGGGTTAAAAAAAAAAAGTCAGCTGCCAGTGCAGTGGCTTCCAAAGAAGAATCCATTGTTGCCGTTTCGTTGACTGAGCTTGCTTACTGAACCAGGATATGATGCTCGTGGATAGAATTATTTGTTGAATTGTTTTTTATAGTGCTCCAGCAGTTTATGCCTGTAGTTTTTCTTTTGTTTCTTGCTTATTTTGTGAATACCAGGTATTTAGCTCTTGGTTATAAGTAGACCTCGCATTTTTAGGTTCTAAAAAGTGTGCTTTTTGGTTCCTAAAATAGGTTCTAAAAATCCTATAGTAGGTCCTAAAAATCTTATTGGTCTCGAGTAATCCTGAAGTAGTTTCCAAAGATCTTAAAATAGTTCAAAATTCGTGAACAATACCGTGAAAATGGGACACCTATATCCTGAAATACGCACTATCTTGCATAAAGTTATGTGTGTTGCCTAACCCTACGGCGATGGCAGAACTTTTTCCTTGGAAATTTGCCATTAAAATTCACTCTTCGACGTATAGTTGAGCAACACTAGCTTTTCATGTTATCCACAGTCGAACTCCGCAATTTTGTCCGCGAGGATCATCTTATATGCTGAGAATAATCTTTCAACAAAAACATAGTCAGTGGTGTAAACTTCAATGCTGAAATGTTTTTTTGCAAAGGGGTGAATGCCACAAAGCACCGAAGTGACGCGAAAGTGAGCAAGACCACACAGATCAGACCACTTTGGACTGTACAGGTAACAGTGGCACCAGACATTTTGCTTTGTTTAGAGCTTTGAAAAATCACCATGGACTTGGAGGAAGGGAAATCGACAGAGAGTACTTACCAAATACGTTCGCCATTGAATGTTTTCGTGACCAAACAAAGCAAATACCTCTGTGTGACATAAAAATCCTGTAAAACCTTTAAAAATATATAAAAACCTAAAATAGGTTCTAACAAGCAAAACAGTTTTTTTAGCCACTATAAAACTTCATCAGTTGCTGCGTTTCTTAACGAAACGCTGACATAACTTATTATTTCTTACACACCCGTAAATGAAAAAAAAAATAGTTTAATAAGCTAAAATCAGAGGTCTAGTTATAAGGCATGTTTGATCATTATTTTGATAACTCTAGAAACACAATCTCGAATTTGACACGAACTAATTATTAGCGTGTGAATACCAGTGATGTCCCGTAGACTGTCATAGCATAATATACGCGTATATGATTACATTATCTTATCCAGTGTGTTTCCAAAGTCGCGTATCCCTAATTTTCATCGATAATAATTTGAAAACCATCATACTTGGTTTTTACCTTTTGTGACTATTAAACATTTCCTTGAACGGAAAAGATCAATATTCAAAGGGTTTGTCTTCTAGTTTATGGCTAATTTGAGGCCGACCGACACCGCTATCTGTAGTTTATTCAGTACTGAGGTAAGTTTACGCACACGCTCTCAGATAATACATTTTAATACAGTAAAACCTCGTTAATACGGACCCCGATAAGCCAAACTTTGGTTAATCCGGACAGGCCAAAAAAAAAGCAGAATGCTAGGTTTTAAATGTGGCTAGAAGTCAACAAGAGAACTCCCCCCCCCCAAAAAAAAACCTTTCCTGCAGATTTTGTATTGTATAGTGTATGTAGGCCAACGCCCTTTAAATACACCATAATAAACATGTTTTGTTGCTATAAACGGAGTTTTAATACACTTTCTACTGTTCTTTTAGGTTATTTCAGTTAATCCGGTCAACTTATCCCCCCCATTAGTCCCGATTAACGAGGTTTTACTGTATTCTCATCGCGCATATTTTTCAACTAAAGCCATGGGGTTTGGTATACAAGATGTGCCGAAGGTGGAAAATAAATATCCAGAGCGTATAAAGTGCTTGAGTACTAGATACTATTGATTTGTGGTAACTATAAAGATAACAAAATAAATCTGTATTCTTCTGTGTAGCTGATCAGTGGTGGTTGATTAATGACGAATTGTTTGGACTTTAACATACATACATACATGTACACACACGCGCCAACGTTTGACTCGTTGTGTCTTCAGAGTAATGTGTCTTATGCGGTCATACATAGGTAGTACTGAACACAGGGTGTCTTGGAGAAAGGATTCAATGTGAACGGTAATGCAGAGGATTGTGCGACCACATAACACAGTACGTTACTCCCAAGAGGGACACGGAAAAAGTCTGAAACATTGATGTCGAGTCCAAACAATTTATCTAGAAGTTTGGATTATTGTAGTTAATTATTCAGGGTAGCTACTCACCGGGAATTTTTTTAATTCTGGGAATTATGCGTGAATTATTGACTCCGGAGATTCTGCATGAATTTTTCTCCGTAGACGTGAAAAGTTGCAAATTTCATTAATCCAAATCTCAATTAATGTATACATATTTATAAATGCCCTGAGTCAAGTTTCAGTTTAGCTTTTATTTTTATAGAGGAAGGAATCTGCGTGGAAAATAAAACTGAATTCTCTCAGTTTTTTTAAAAATTTGTTAGTTTCCTTTGCAGAACAATGTATCTGACAGACGAAAGATTATTGCGTGAAATTCTTATACAATTAACAATTTGTCGTAGATTAATATATCCCGTAACATTTGTGACTTGTGTTTGTAGATATATTTCGATTCTTAGTATGTGAAATGGTAAATGTAAACTCCTCACCTTAAATTAAATATTTTTAAATATATATCGTTTAATTTAATTTGATTAGAGTTTTTGGAGACATGGAATCTCAGACCCTTTTATATTGGTAATTTTTTTGTGTGTATGTGTGTGGGTGCTGAGAGACGGTAATGCATAAGGCTGAAATAAAAAAAAAAACATCTTGTACCCTTGAATTTTTTGAAAGTTCGCATTGAAAACAGAGAATTATACTTGAATTTTATCATGGTCTTAGAGTGGCTACTCTGTTATTGCAAATGTATTTTGCCATTTGATCCATTCGATTATCTTCGGTTCATTAGAAATAACTTATATTTTATAGAACGAACAGGGCAAGTTAAACTACTGCTTGACAAGTTTCTGCTAGTGGTTTCACCAAGGCTCATACCGGCAGAACGTCACAATCTTCACTTTTTAGGTAAGCTCAGTATATCCTAGGAATATCGTATCTTGAGTTTCCAATGAGTGGGTGACGTCACTGTAGCTATGTATGGTATGAAGTCGATCATGTCCGGGAGCATTGTGAAATACGCCTCCTTCTTTGTCTCAAGCTATCTTTGTTTTCTGCATGACAATGTTTCCCTCGAAGTAGTACACTTTCAGGAAAACAAGCATTGTTTCAAAATGCTCTATCACGCGCAGACTGCGTGACTCCGCCTTCTGCGTGATCAACGTAAAAAAGGAAAGTTCCCTGTAGAAGTTTGACTCGAATTTTGGTTTCATTACATATCTGGAACAGAGAGCAGCCAAACCTCAATTCTAGTGTCTCAAGTGACATTTAAGGCAACTGTTCAGTGCTTGGGAATATCGTATGCAACTGTTGGTCGCTGGTGGGTATGGGGACATAGTTTTGCCCTCTGAAACTTAGAGTGTAGGAGTAAAGTACACTAAGCAATATCGTACACTGTATTAAGACTGGGGAAAGGACGACCTAAGCGACACTCCGCGAAAGAAAAACCAATAACGACAAAAATGACAGTTTTTAAGATATTATGAGCTATTTCCAGATAATCTTAATTGATGTAATTTTAATTATTCAGTTTATAAATACACATTTATTCTCCACACAACCGCAATTCTTACCTGCGAGTATGATAAAGCATTAAAATTTAAATTTGAAAGTTTTTATGTTGTAGTGCTGTGCTATATGTAAACATAATGTTGTAAATTTTATGGGTATTTGTAGCAGTGCCTTCGAAATATTTCAAACCGCACATACTTCATAATTTTATCCAGTCAGTTGTGATGGGAAAAATGTCAGTAGTAGTGTTTTCGATTATCTGTATCTCGGAAAGTACTAGGACTACGAAAAAAATGGATTAATATGAACCAGCAATACTGCCAGATCATAACACACATTTTCTTCGTAGTTGTACAAGTCAATGATTTACATGGTGAGAACTTCATCTCTGGAACTACCATTGATACGCGTGGTGCTCCTGAAGCCCTGTTTATTTTTGTATGCTGAAATTGGCAAATCGGGACTGGACCTTAACCATTATGCATTTGAACCTCCTCCGGGACTCGAAGTGTGGAAATGGTTGATTTCAAGGAGACAGCGTTATCACTACGCTATCGTGTATGCCAGTGAAAGTCTTGTTAAGGCTCGACTGGGCGAAGTTTTTCAAATTTTCCTCTCCATTCGAAAAACCGCCGTGATATTCCAAAATATGAAAAATTACTTACGCGAATTGCTTTTAGAATCTAGATATTCTGAATACTTTCGAGATTCCGTAAGTCTATTAAGCTACTCATATCTAGATAACAGTGAAAGCATACTACACAAAAATTCACGTCAGTTCTCTAGAAGGAATTCTAAGCAGATGTAATTTTTAATATTTTGGAATATCAAAGCAGTTTTTCGAATGGAGAGGAATATTTGAAAAAATCGCCCATACGGCTGCCAAAGTCCAGTCGAGGGTATTCAGAGGATGTCCAAAATCTATGTACCGCTGATGAGCTGATCCCCTTTTGTGGTGCATGGCATTTCTTTCTGCGTGTTCGGTGCAGGGTAATCATTGAACATATTCCTGTGACGTATGTAGTATGCCTTGTTGGTGAACGCTCTTTGTTATCTGCCTAAAAAGGTGTAGGAACAGAAAACTACAATCCTTGAGGCAAAGAGACATCTGGTATTAGCAGAATTTCATCATGGCATCATACGTAATCGTATTGTCTTTGCAGGCGTCAGTTTGTTCTGGCTGAATTTCAGGAAGAAGTCTGTAAATACAATGGGAGGAAGCGTGTTTGCCTTGTAGGAACTGAGCCTACGTGTGATTTATATTCTGCTGATTCACATGCAGGCGTCGTCTCGTACGTTGCGTGGCAGGTGCGTGAGGGTTCATTGAATGAACTTTCTTCCCAATACAGTGTCCTTGGTGATCCATTAACGTGTTTTTACTATTTGAGTTTGCTCAACGAGTGCCCCTGCAGAATTTTCCAGGGAAGAGCAAGGAAGTTTTTATTTTTTCAAAATTATATTGCCCCTTCAAAGTGCACTTGAAATTCAAGCACACTTTTGGTGAACTTTTTAGTGGTAATTATCAGTTATCACCACCTATAATAATGCAATGTATTGCCATTGAAATAAAACCGTTTGAGATGTCAGAAAAGTAAACCTTGATACACAAGAGCTTAATGTACGCCATCTTGAATAGCATTTCGGTTAGCATGATGCATTGCGAAATGAAGGGCCCCTGTTTTCAAGTCCCAAGTTTTAGTTGATTACTGTAGTATCTTGGGGGGGGGGGGACTTGCCCCCATAAGATTTCGAATGGTGAAATTGTAGAGATATTTTACAACAAAAAGTATTGTTTTCTGTGACTTACAGGCCGTAAGTTACAGCAACTATTATTATTATTTGAAGTAGGATTGCATTTAAGCTTATTATATTTTACACTGATTTATCTAACTATAAAAAGCAGCTAATGTTAATGAATTAATGTTTAGTATACAGTTATGCAAATTGTATATAAGATATACAGAATATGAAAATTATCAATGTATGTAATTTAAAAAAACACACGAAGTAGTAGTAATATCAATAATAATTATAAATAATGAGAATAATAAGTTTATATTATTCTGCCCCCCTTCCCCCCATAAAAAAATCTTGCTGGCGCCCTTGCGTCCATGGCCTCCAGTTTAGCATTCACTTGAAGGGACTGAAGAAAAACTACTCTAAACATGGGCACTTCTGTTTGTGGGAGCTCTGTCAAAAATTTCGTCAAGTCGTGATTATCCTGAAAGCGACGGTAGAACAATTAAAATGTACAAATTCCTCAGACTCAAGACTGACGATGTGTGCGACGTTTTCATCGATATATAGCGTATAGGCAAACCAGGGTGACGGCAGACTTTATTTTGGAGATCTTTTTACGAGGTAGAAATAATCTGCTGTTACGTGTTTCGGGTCTATTTCCAAACGCTATGCTATGCAGTCCCCCACCAGATTTTCTGCAGCACTTGCTCGCAGTATTTTCGTTTCACCAACCGAGGTCATCCGGATATCTCCCCGTCTCAGATATAGCCCAAGAACCGCATAGCAGGGAAATCGATGGAGGTCGGAAAAATCGCATCATATTTGAAATTCCTTCGACTTGCGACTGAAGGAGCTACAACCCGAACAACATATTTCAGAGCTATCAAAGCGTCAACATTGAAATTAAAAGAATGTATAGAAGTTACTTGATACTATCTAAGACTCTCGACTATTCTTCCAGGATTTTAATTTTAATTTTTCGGTCACATGTTCGTATGGCTCCTACAAGGTTAAATTGCCTTCACTATATTGTGATGTTTGTGATACTAGTGTTAGTGATACCAGATGTTTGTGAGTGTCCACTCATCAATTTCATCTACCATCTTTGCAAATTAGCCAAAAGTGGCACAATAAGCGAAGTAAAATAAAGCAAATCAATCAAGCAACCAGTGTTATTCAGCCCAAGTGGTTTCTCTATTATTACAGCCCCAATTAACTTCTCTAGCATTAGTGTTGCTCACGGGACGAGACGGGACAGGCTTTTAAAAATTCGAGACGAGATTGATCATGTGTCCCGAGACAAACGAATATTTTCAAGACGAGACAGCATTTCCACGAGACGAGACAGGCCAAAGTCTCGTCTCGTGGGCAACACTATTTAGCATAGTGGTAACCTTCGAAAGTATGTAAGTAGCACATAATATAAAATGAAAATAATTTAGCCTCAAATTGAGTTACTTAAACACTGACCTTTCAGTATGAGATAGGTACTCAGTCTTTGAGTGTGTTTGCAGAAACTGTTCATGTGTGTAATGGTGCTTACGTTACTCATCAGAGCTCTGTAGACATTAACCAGGTGAGATCAGTTGATCTGCGAATGGGGATGTTATCTAGTTTCTTGTGGAATTTTGATTGGTTTATTTTACTTAGCTTTTCTGCTGGTTTTGGCTAATCGCGAAGATGAGCAATATGAAATTGTTGAAGGGACACTCAGTCACATGGGAACAACCATGCCGGGCCGGGATTTGAAGCAGCCTAACACGCTGCGGCGGCCACTCCCACATGGAGGGCGGCGTCGTGTATAATGTGGTCTTTGATAGGTGTTGCCAAATAATGTGGTCACTTGACTTGTCTGTATAGTAGGGATGGCCAAACCGAAAAAAAATGTTATCCAGATATCGGATAATGTTCTATCCGGATTTGAAATGGGCTAGGCTATACGGATATTGTCCCGATTACCCGGATATAAGATTTGTTCTGATAATCTGATCCGAATATGTGCATTATCCGGACCGGACAGTTTTGTCCTTTATCTGTTTTACGGGCTGTCCACATATTATTTTATTTATTTTCGTATTTCACTGTGCGCATTTTTTACAAACCCCTCACCAAATCTGTTCTATCCATATATTCGGATATACGGCTTATCCGTTGCATCTCAAACGGATATCTGATAATTTGAAATCTGGATATCCGTTATCCGAATTTTGTAGCCATCCCCACTCCATAGCAATGCTTTCAAAGAAATGTACGTTTTTTTTGGAAAGGACAGTCCCCAACCATTAACCTGCTGCGTGTGCACGAATGTGAGGATATGCAATTTCCTTATTGGGTTGCAGTGCGAGAAAAGCGAAATTAGGAAGTAACAGGCCATAAAAATAGCTTCGCGTCCGACGGATCGAAATGATGCCCGCGCTGCTAGCACACCCTGTTCCTTTGCCTGTGCCGTACCTGTGTGTACATGTTGACTGGCCGAGGTCGCCGGAACACGCAACGTTCCTCGGCCGTGAGTCATCGAGGCAGCATGGAGGGGGAGACGCCGCCCATCCAGACAGCAGCGTCAGGTAATCGATCCCGAGCGACGGTTACAATTTCATCTAGATGCATGCATTTCGTGTCCTGGGGGAGATGGTCGCTTTCTGTGTATTCACTACGATTGCTGAATTTTGTCAGTTACCGCTGAGACTAGCCTTTCCTGATTTTTTGACTACTTGTTAAGCATTGTTTTTTTGTTAACAATGAACGTATTACTTTTTCTGAACAAAAGTTGTATTTTTTTGTTCCGAAAATATCACCCGGAACTGAGCATGAAATCTACTCGAATTGCCCTGAAAGTTGCGGAAAAAAGTGCTGGTAACTAAGAATAATCCACAAGGGTCCAATGGCGTAGTGGTGACGTCGTCGCCTTGTAATCAAGGGGTCCCGGGTTCGATGCCCGGTGGAGGCACATGGCACAGTGGTTCGGATCCCACTAAACTGTAGGTCGTGTCCCGATTAGCCTTTCTGTGCATAAAGTGGACTTAAAACATTTCAAATTCAAATAATCCAAAACGTGCAAAACTGACATTCATATGCATTCTATATTTTTGGAGGTTACGTTTCCCTTCAGCAATCTCGTCTATTCTCTGTCCGCTCTAAGAACAAAGTCAATGTAAACGTAGCTTATCAAAAATCCTTTTGCTTGTTCCAGTGGCAGCTACATAGGAATCTTGCGCGTAGTAATATATTGCATCTGATCTAGCCATACAACTCAACTAGTTGCTATAATGGCGTTATTACGTATACAGCTACCACCAATATGTTCATCAGCAAAATGACACGGGAACTGACACACAGGAAAGGAAACCAGAGCCGGAAAGGAACCATTTCCCCGAAGTCATTGGTTTTGTTTACATGAACTTCCTTCTTGCAGTGGATGGAGAATGATCATTATCCATAGTCATCGTCGTAGTTTGGCTAAGAACACTAAACAAATACTAAATTCTCCAGCCCTTCTGTTCCAGCTGCTAGTTTAATGTGGAGAAAATAAGAAAATGATACATGTAACAAATAGCATAAAAACTGCATTTTCACAAATATTTTAACAATTTTACTTATATCGATCATATGTGCAGCGTTATCTCATATGTGCTAAAACACTACAGGTGAAAATGCAGTTTTTATGCTATTTGTTTGGGTACGAGATTGGGCTCTGGTTGTTTCATGGTAGACAAGAGGCCATTCCCGGTCACCACTCTCTTGGGTGGTAGGAATGATGCAAAATAATTAAATTGTTCAATTTTAATCACAATGATTGTATTCGTTTATACATTTGCTGTAGTGGTTTTGGTTTTAAAGTATAAATAACGTAAAGAAGAGTGGACATCTTCCCCTATCTCCACTTCCATTTTCAAACACTCAGTTCAGAGGCTAGCGAGAGAGATGCTAAATTTGAAAGATACTTTTGCGCTCATGCATATTAACCAGCCGCATGTAAAAGAGCGACGTCCTCGTTTCACACCTGTCTGAGTTTGCAAATCACCTCGGTCTACTTCCGCAAACTTTATGCTTTTTTGCGCAAAAGGTTGTGAGCAGCAAATTAACGACAATGAGTTGTCGCACTTACAGAGAAACAATGTCCCGTTATTTCAGTTACTGAAAGTAGGGGACAGCATCCAAGACAGAGTCTTTCTTGACACTGCCTGAACTCGTTTCACTTGGAAATACTAGAAACCAAAATGCGAAATTTTTCACACTGAGATTGTTGATAGGATGAATTATCGTCACGATTGCGGAGTGCGTAATTTCTGGCGTTCTTGTGTTTATTAAGAAGAAAAACAAAATCAAAACAACTTTGCCACAATAGACAGCACACCTAAGGCCTCCCTGATGGTGTATTGGTAACCTTGCCGCTTTGTAATCAAGGGATCTCGGGACTATACCCGATGGAAGCACTTTGAACTAGTCCCAATTACCCCATCTGTGCATAAATTTAAATTGAAATAATACTTCAAACTAAACAGCACGCCAATCACAGGCGATATGGTAAATTCTTTATAAAGCTGGCACAAGAATTAATTACTTTTAATCCAGTCTTGTATTAATTAATACAAGGAAATGTTTTAAGATCATATTTAAAAATGTGTAGCTTTATCTTAGTTGGATTCATGTTTTTCTTAAACCATATTTGCCAAAAATAAACAAAGCTGACTTGTGAGAAATGGAGCTGACGCCTGAATTAGTTTTTTTCCACCCCTGCCTTACGTTCTTATAAGATACAAAACTCTTGGAGTGGACCAGACACTCGCAGAGTAAACCTGTTTCGTCTCGATTTTGCAAACCTCCCGGAAGATCTGGTCTCGGTCTCGTTTAGATTTTCAAACTGAGACGTGGATAATGGAGTGAATGAAACATTCATGAAGTAAGGAAAATGAGTTTCCGTAAACTGCCAGCTGTCCTCCATTAAAGTGTGGTGCTTGAAGTTGGACGTTAAAACTCAAGAACCAACTTTTGTACTTCCTTGCACAGGTTATGTAACATCCGTTTTCTTAGTTCGCCAAGGATACTCATGGTTCATGGAAGTCTTTTTATCTCGGCCCATTTGTTCCGCCTATCTGGAAACGAGGCTGCAGCTTGCAAGTAATCCTTCTCACGTGAGGACCTCCCCGCATACGTTCAGTTTCTCACCAAGTTCATTAGATCCCTCTACCTACATACATGCTATTCTTCCTTGCAGTATACAGGGTGGCCCACGAAATCTCAAAACATTTTGTTTTATGTATATTCTTCATAAGATTAGTACAGAACTGGTTAGTAACCATAGTCTGGAAAAGTTCTCTCTAAAGGATACAATGTTCAACACACGCTCTCCTTTTGATTTTCCGGCAATTTCAAAGAAGCCACTCGCCACCAAATATTTTCAGGTGTAAGAACGCTCGAGGTTTGAAGTCGCTCTTTTTTCGGCACTGAACATTTGCCTCAAATTGCTTTGTTTTTGAGGAACCCTTCACTTACCAAAGTATGAAATGGAAACTATTCTTGACTGTATGCTACAGTCTTTATTTCTGCGAAAATATGTCATGTCAGCAGTAAAATATTCATTGTCCACAATTTCACTCTCCACCTCCAACCAATTCAAATTATGATGTCATCTATGGCATTTTCACGAAGTACATTTACCCACGCAGTTGCAACGCCGATAGCCAAGTAGTACAGTTGTAACAGGGCATTTCATGCGCCACCCTATAGTTTGGTTTCTATGCAGTTATTGCAAGCTTACTTGACAGATGTGTGATTCGCAGCATTAATGTATTCGTCGCTCAGCAAAACCCATGGCGAATGTCCACAACCTTCCTTGACATAACCGTAAACGACAATGGGCTTGTTTCCAGAGTAGAATGTGGAGCGAAAGTAAGCCTCATATAGTCGAATTATTACGGTAATTCTCAACCTTGAAGAAGCATCAGAATGAGAATCAAGTCATAGATTCGAAATGGCAGTTTCTCTCAATTATGTTTGTACTGAGAATATTAAGAGTACAGCTTCATGGTACATTAGTGCTTTATTGACATTACATACGTAGTGTGGACTATTTATGCATGTGTAGAAAATAATGGAATGGGTTCCGTGATGTGCTGCTTTTCTTCGTATTGAATAGAAAGTAGCAGCAAGTTACTAGTATTATATTATTACAAGTAGGGTATGTAAAGGAGTTCAATTAGCCAGTACGTAGAATTGAGACCCTTACATTAAGTGGAAGGTAATGATGCAGAATGTCACGTGACTGTGGGATTGTTGGGTTGAGCACAGGACTCTCCTTTAGGTTCTTCATATAATTCCTATTTGCATAACATTCTAATTACTAAACTTTTAATAAGTTCATGAACGGTTTATATACACGTTCTGAAATTAACACGTGTTTGAGGAGAAAATTATTCTCTCCTTAAGAACACGCCTCTTATAGTCGAGTTATGGTAATTCTCAATTTCGAAGAAGCATCAAAAGAACACTAACTTCTCGACTTTGCAGTACATGTTGGAAATGGTTATCGGTAGGGAACTTATTTTAAGGTGCAAAATTATGGTCTGGAAAAGGGGAAAAAGTTCTGAAAATGTTTTCAAAAAGGTGCAAAGAAAGGTAAATATAAAATTCCTTTATTCAAGAGTAAAACCAGTTACATTAACATTCTTTATTCAACACTGTAACAAATAACCATTAGTTAGTTATATAAAGTAACAAGTATTTAAGAAGTAAACGTAGCATTTACTGGATTTCAATCAAATTACTATACTAGATTACGCTCAACATTTCTGTTTTCGAATGTGTCACTAATGCTTTGAGATTATCGATTTATATTATCTTGGGAACTAATGGGGCTCCAATGATTATATTATACCATTTTATAGCTCTCGTTCTGCTCTACAAATTGAGACTATGGGATTTTATATAGCTGCTCAAGAAGAGTGAAAATCAATTATTTTTCTGTCCAATTTTTTTTAACAAAACATGAAATGAAGGAAAAAGGTGCTGAAGCATCAAAGAAGGGTAAAAAAGTGATAAATGTGCTAATCTCACGAAAAGGTGCAGCAAAGTTTGTTCATTTGACTTGATTTCATGTCCTAAAATACATATCTCAAACGATGGGTAAGGAAACTGCTATTGGAAAGGTGCTGCGCCTTAAAACCGGTCCCTAGTTTTTGCTGTTCAGGCGACCGTAACACTATATCGTATACCTGGATTAAGTAAAAGTGCTCCCACTTCTAACAGACACAGGCTGCATGTCGTGTCTCGGATAGCACGTAACATTATGCTAAACAGATCTTATTTTTTCAACAAGAACTTTTCATTGCAATTAGTAAAATTGCTCCAATTTGTCTAAGAAGCGAGTTACATGCCATCCGCGAGGATCGTTAATTCTTCTATGCCATTTTAATATTTGCACTGTGAAGATATTTTTTGCTTTAAATATATATTTTGCAATCTTTTAAATTTTGTCGTAGCATTTTAGATAAAGATATTTCCCTGCATCGTGAGAAGAGTGATCACTAAAATTCAAGAAACCCTTGTGTTTTTTAATCATTGTTCGCTTTCTTGTTTATATACCTAGATAGGTGTAATTATATATTAATTATACAAGTTACTATCATTGATAAAAATAAGAACAAATTATTGCACGAGTGTCAGACAAATTTCATCATTCATTTCTACGTGTAGTAATTATAATAATTACAAAAAATGCCAACCAATTGTAAAATGTTACCGGCATGAGTGCATCCCAAGGGGGGCTGATATGCCCAGCACGTGAATTTTCCTCGTATGTACGTTACCTTTATGCTTTGATGAACGAAAGTAATACAGAAACTGTGGTAACACCCTAGAGAACAATGTAATTTACTTTCAATTTTTTACAGAAGTATTCACACATGAAAATTAAAAAGCAAGAGGTGGTTTGCGTTGCAGCCCCCCTCGCCCTTCGGGGAATCAAGGGTTGATAATGAAACCTGTCATATTCTAGTTTGTGAAGCAAATTATATAAACGCAGGCGAATGTAATATGGGACTTTCGACTTACAACTCGCAATTTCCATTAGGAATGACTGAAATTGTATGTGGTTTTATCTTAAGAAACCAGACTTGCCACTTTGTTAGAACTTATTCCATTGGACTGTTGAAAAGTATGGAAAGTAGGTACTTTTCTCCTTGGGTTGGTATTTATTTTGGATCTCTTTTTGCAATTTGCGGCTAAAGGTGAGGATGAACGTGAATGGCGATTATGTAAAAACGATGGTCATACCGAAAGGAACACCTGTAGTCAGGTCGGGACTCGAACCCCGAATAAGATAGTGAATCTGCCTCACGCTGCTTGCTACCTCAGGTTTTGGACACGTAGACAGATCATCATAGACGCAGACAGCAATGGACAGAGGCGGAGAAGCGAGCCTAGAAATGAGCCCAGTAATACCCTCCTGCTGGCTAGTCTCGTTGTTGTCGGGTCTGCAGCTCTCGTACGAACCAAACGGCCATATCTCTCGCACATCTGGCCACTTTCTTGAGCCAATCTAGATACGCGGTATGAATTATGGATGACTGGTGAATCCACCCTCTTATCGGCCCAAATTGGATGAGGAATCTGCTCTTTCTAGTATTGGAAGAACTTCACTAGCGGCCCTCTAGTAGTACCGAACCTAAAGGTACCGTGGGGGAACATATATCATGCGCTCCCCAGGAAGTGCCCTGAGTTTCGAATCCTCTTTCATGGAGAATGTGTTGATCCAGACCTTTAAAACAACTCTTGGGTATAGATTTTGCGGAAGTAAATTATACAGCAGGTCTGGTGGAGTACCTGGGTATTTTGGTCTGTGACGAGGCAATTATTCAGGAAGCAAGCACCCCAGAGCTTCTTCACGCCTATACATTGTCCAAATTCATTTCTTTTATCAATAAATTTTGTCTGTTTTTGTAATATGTGGCGAATATGAGCGGCTGCTAATCATATTTTCTAATACAATAAATTTTCAGTAATCGAATTGAAAATTGTGGGTGCGTCAGTACTTAGGCTATTTTGCACCCGTCACATTATACGGGGACCAGCCCCTTACCATAACTAAAGTAAACGTGTCTGAGAACTAAAATATTCTTACCTGGGTTAGAAGCTGAGGCTGTAAAGAGACACTCTGCACATATAAGGACAAAACACAATTATACTGGCCATAGGGCCAGTCGCCAGAGCCTTGGTGGCCTGCATAAAGCAGTTATCGGGGTGTACTACGTGGAAGTGAGGTTCACTTTTGGGTGCCTTGCCCTTACACGCCCTGACTTTTCAATAGACCGGTGAGCCACGTTCTGCAATTTTTCATCTTCTGATCCTCAGCAACTTACTTTGAACTCTGATAACAAGTTTGACGCATGAATTGCAAGGGAGCTGCTTTTTTGTCCACTGATGATCAATAAAAGATTATTAATTTTCATTAAGTTATAGTTAGTTGTTTTTAAAATAATATTTGGAGGTAGAAAATTCTATGTAATCCCTTACACTTTAAAATTAAATTAACAAGTTGTTCCGTGTTTTTTTCATTTTTATTAAGTCGTAATTTGGTTCATTATTGTTGAAATTAGAACCTGTAGCATGTCTGGAATGAGTCTCACTTTATCGAGACACCCGGGTTCGATTTCCGGGTTGGATGATCTAAGGTCGGAAATTTTCCTACCTTGTCCCCGCTTAAAGCGGCTGTGTGGCTCCCCCAGCCTCAAATCAATGTGTACGGGGGGGGGGGGGGGGGAAGGGCGGCTTGAGCGTGGTGCTGATCACATCACCTTAAAAAATAGCAGAGATCGAGAATGTGTGGGGCCCAACCCCCGACATCCATCCCCTAAATGTGCCGTCATGGCACGGTGGTATACGCACTGGGAACTTTATCTTACCTTTCTAAAATACACTTATGAGCATACAGTGTTGATTTTGTTACTATACTTACTCTGTCCCAGATAACTGTAGAGCAGGCAAACAAAATTAAGTCTGCGCAAGTAGTGACGGGAGACGCCTCCACCAATGAACACGGAGATGAACGGAATTGCGTGGAGTGCTAGAAAGCGATTGACTTCCCAGCAGCATGTACTCCTTCGCTCTGGCCACACAATTTCCCTCGCTTCTCTGACGCTATGCGTGGCCTTGCTCCACAGTTCGCTGGGACAGGGTGTAGATACTCGTAAAAAAGAAACTCCTTACTTCCAAAGACGTCTTCATTCCTGATCTGGTACCTTGTAGAATGTTGACTGGAGAAATGAACCAGAGGTGTTCATATTGCCTCAATCACCCTTCGGGTCGCCAGTCCGATCACGTGCCCTCACTCTCGCAGCCCTTTAAAGCGTGATGTTATTTCAACTGAAGCCATTGTTTTTTTTGTTTTCACTAAAACAATTTATTGTAGAATTGATGTAAGTTAATATTACATAATATTCTGGAAATGTATTTGTAAACGGCTGGAAATGTCTAGAAATTTGTTTTGGAAAAAGAGTAGGGAAACTTGGTATTTCCAGGAGTGGACGGACATCTTCACGTTACACACCTTCATATAAATCCTACTTGTATATAGGTTAATCTAAATATGTGTAGCTAAACTATACCATCCACTAGGTGGTTGTTTTTAATTCTGTCCATTTCTTATTTCACTCTTTAGTTTTCTGTTCATCATAGTCAATTCTTGTAAGTTTCCAGCAGCGAAAAGAATGGAAAGTTCAAGGGGAAATATCATTCCAGATATCCGTGACGCACTTCTTTGTTTCTGTGTAACGTAATGACAAAAGTGTGTGCCGCCGCAGTCAAAGAATCGTGAAGTTGAGGGAGTTATCCTTCAGGCCTGATGGTTCCCTCTCACGCACATGGCACGGCCGAGATGAAGCCGAAATGTAATTCTGCTGGGCGTTTTATTTTTTCGTCACGTACAACGGGGACCATAATTACGATGATCAAGGAGGCAGATCGCCCAAGGTTTTGATGCAAGGTGATACAACGTCTGCGTAAGGAGTGCGAGGTTTCTTTTCAGTGATGCATCCTTGAAAAATATCCCAAGTCTTCGGAGCTTAATCTCTCTTCATCTACATGAGGCGGTGCACAAAGGCTATGATCCCCCCGGTTTTGACATGATTTAAGCTACATACGAATAAGACAATAACGAAACAATATTTTTGTGTTATATTAAATTTATATTGATGTAATACAAACTTTTATATCGAGCACAACCTATTGTGGAAAGTTCCAGTAATTCTTCATCCAATTCGAAACTTAACTCTGTACTAGTTCGTTACTATTAAGTCTTCGTAATAAAGCTTTCCATCTGAAACTGTATTTTAGAAATAATGGACCTTGTCTGTAATGTCCTGCATAGGAATAAGTATTTGGTTGTTATAGGGAGATGTATGCTTATAAAGTGGATTATTTAGCTCCCACTGTTTCATTAATGAAGAGAATTATTATCCGCTGCTGTATTCGATTCACAGACAATACTTTTCATGCACACCGTAATGAAGGCCTACCAAATACTTTTAATACGTACTTGATATAATGATGGTTCAGTTCTGTTGTTGCTTTGTTATTAACTGTAACAAAAAACATAAGCCAAATAAAAATTGCAACTTTTGGTACTGTGTAAGGGCAATAACTTCTGATACCGCAATCTAGCTTCTTTGTTTCTGTGATTGTACGAATACACCATTTCATTTTTGTAGAATGCAGGGTAATTCCAAGAAATATGTACACTTCCACAACTGTAACGTAAGTTTGAAATATACATGTAACTTTTGAACTCTTAATATATTACTGTATTAAATTCTATTTTTTTCTCATTTCAGGTGAGTTCATGGTGCCATTGACCAGTTGATAGCGACACACGGTAGGAATTATTTGCATTTTAATCCATTCTTGAAAATATGTGTGCGTGCTTGTGTGTTGGTTTATTAGTATGGTGTCATTGATACCAGTAACTACTGCTAAAGTCCATAGGGCTTTGGGACTGAATTAACTGAATGTAAACCACTTGGCAATACAGTTCATTGTGTTTTATAACATGCATTTTCTATGTCGCCAATATACTGCAATACTGCTAAATCAATTGAGATTACTACAGTAATTCTTATCAATTGTCTTGGGCTTGAACTTTTCTTGTTGCGTGAATTTTCGTAATACAACACATGCTTCAAACTGTACCCTTGAAACGTGAAGCCCTGAGGCTGTTCCTACAAAAATGCGAGTGTCAGTCACAAGAATAATGTCTAACTGCTGTATAGTCGGGTTAGCCATAGGACCTACGGTGACGCAAAGTGTCCACACATTCATTTTTCTCCTAATACTTGCAACGTGCTTTGAGTATGAAATAGGAAAAAAAAATAGTTTTGGCATTTCAGAGATGCACAGTCTTAATTTACATGAGAATTAGACGTGCCTTCCCTTGGTGTAGTGCGATAACAAAACATATCAGCTGTGGGATATCGTTGGAACTGTTAATAATTTAAAACTTAACCAGTTCAAAGGTTTACTTTCAATTGCATTCCTCATTCATATGCGTGTTAACGTAGAATATTATTTATGAGCAATTTAACTGGTGATTATTGTTAGTCATTCCTACTTCCTTGCATTAACATTACTAGGGCTAGGAAGTTGATAAATCTTTTTTCTGGACTTTGAAGACAATGGTAAACCTGAAAGTAGTCAGTTTCACTTTGGTTAGAACCAGAAAAGAAATTTCAATTTTCCGGCCTTTTCTTTGTTTTCATTTTTTCCGCTTTTGTTGAATTCTTTTATCATTTTTTAAGTTTATTTTTCTCCTTCCCAGGTGCTTCATGAATTTTCAATGCATTTGATAGCATGAAATGAAGTAAAAATGTGAAGGAAAAAACCTACATTAGCACTAAATTGCTTCTCCCCTTTGCTTCGATAGTTTAAACCACCAAACAGATTTTAATCAAATTATTCTACTAGTCTTGTAATTTATGATAAATCAAGCTTGCATTTTAATTGCGGAAATTATTTTTAGGTCCTTTTTTTAACAATTTTAAGGTCATTCCATAGGTAATTGTAAAGGTTTTTGAGGTCATCAACTTCCGAGCTCTAAACATTACTGTTACACATGTGCTTCAATTGCACCCTCCTAGATAGTGGTCCACTTTGTGAACAGGAGTGTACAATTAGCTGAGACGTTTTGGTAAAGCTCATTAAATTGACACTTGCATCCTCTAAACAATATTTTCAACTGCCAATCCAAAAACCTCTACAGCGCAATGCTCAGTCCAGCTTGGACACTTTATCATATACCATGCTTCAGGATCTGCAAAACCAGACATATTTTTGAGAGAGCCTTTTCTCTGAGTCGGGCAGCGGAATTATTTTCACCTGTACATGTTTTACGATAAGTTGTTTTGGCATGTGCACCTATCAAGCGACATATCTCCAGTTATCACTACAGCTTCTCTTCACACTTCCGAGTTTCTGCGTCACCGTGAAATCTGTATGTTCCTTGGCAGCCCGACACCGAGGCATCCTGTGAATAAATTTAGACCTGTCGCTTACCAGTTGGAACCTTCACACCATAAGCATAACGGAAACATTCTGCACCAACACGTGTGGTGCAGTGTTGCCAATCTCCTAACGCAGGATTTCCCTTTTACCAGTGTAAAATTTCCCTTTTTCGATCTAAATTTCCCTCGATTTTCAAAACACATCTGAAGCTGTATCTTTGTATTACTATAACTGTTAATCAGGACCGTGTATAAGGGGGTTTAGTGGGTTCAAACCCCCCATTGAATAAAATACTAGAAACTGATCATAGTTTCATAATATAATTATCCTAAAATAAACATTTGAATTTTAAAATAAAACACTAATGCATTGAAAAATCCCCAAATAAAAAAAAAATATCGTCTGCGGCGCAATGATTGTCGGACTTTGAAACCCACCGATTGTCAAAGCTTAGCTAGGGGCCTTATGTTAATATTTATCTTTTGACGCCTGTTTTGCCTTAGGAACAAACTATATTATTATTATTATTATTATTAAATATTTATGAAAATCGTAAAATTGTGAAGTAATGGGCAGATATTCTCGAACAAGAGAAGATAACTGGGGCGCAACGAATTTTGTCCTTTCGCATCCTTTTCCAGATCACTTTTTCCGCAATTTAAAACAACATCGCATACTATGCACCCACACTTACACTCGTTACGTTTAACTGGTTGTAGCCAGGCTCTTTTCATCGCAGATAAATCTCCAGGACGTTTTCTAACGTTTTTGGGAGTTGCAGGTCACCTCTTCCATTCTCCTTGCAACGACACAGGACACACAGTGTCACACACACAGCCACTAAGACACGTTCTGAAATGATGGATGGAACAAGGAAAGAAGTTGAAAATCGCGTCCCAAATTCTTCCCAGGTGTAGCGCGGCTTGTGCCTTGAGGCCTTTCTAGGAAACGCGACAATTATAAGACTGACCGGTCAAGGTCATCATCTATAACAGGGAGAAGGAAAGCTTACTGAAAAATGTCACTGTTGCTAACTATTCATTTGGAAAAAGTACACGCTGAAATAAAATATTTTCGAACTTTTTAAAAGAAGGAAAATGTGAGTTAAAATTTCCCTGTTTTTTAGCTATTTTTCATTAAATTTCCCTTTTCCCTTTTCAACCTCAAATTTCCCTGTGCCGAGGGAAATTTCCCTGCTTTTGGCATCACTGGTGTGGTGAGCAGGAGGAACTCAGAAGTGGCGCCAGCGATTCGCGCGCGTGGGAGGGAACATTCCACCCACAATTTTAGAATTAACGTTGGGAGAATTCCTGCCGGCCATCAAATGAAAGAAAGAAGAATAGCGTCGCGGATTGTAACCGGAAATTGCGTTATTTTTGTACGAGTGGTGGTACTTCCTCCTCGGACGGCCTTGAAAAAAAATAGCATCGCTTCCTCATGTAAAATTTGTAACATTTCCTCGAACTGTTTCTTGTTGCGCATGGTCGTCATCCGCCAGAGGCTAGGCGGGACGACAAACTTATCTTTAGGCGAAATCCAGTTCTCAGGCGCTCGTAATTATACAGGGTGTTCCTAAAGTCCCGTTACCATTACAATCAAACTACTCTGAAATCACATGACATAGAACAGGGCGTTTTTTTTTGTGGCAATATCTTCCACAGCTCAAAACTTTTTTAATGTGTGGTATGTTCAGATGCACACCAGAGTGATAGGTCCGTTTTTCTTTTTGGAGGACAGCATTACAGAGATAATTTAGTGCGATATGCGTGAACAGTACATAATCCCCCAGGTGGAGGAGTTGCAGCGAACCATGATTTTCCAAAAAGACGTAGCACCCCCACATTGGTCTCATGATGTTCGGGATATTCTGGATAAACATTTTCCTGGGAGATGGATAGGCCGTGACACACCAATCGCCTGGCCCCAGCGCTCTCCTGATATCACGCCCTTGAATTTTTCCTTTGAGGGTATGTCAAAGATTGTGTATACCAAACCTCTATTGCACATCTTGTTACACTTCGCAGATGGATCATTGCACCTGTGCAAACAGTTTGTTGTTATGCTGCAGCGTGTATGGGGAAGTGGAATATTGCAGCGACATCCTGAGGGCAACCAGAGGGGGGCACACGCTGAGGTGGATTGGCGTTAAAACGTTTTGAGCTGTAGAACATTTTGGCAAAAGAAAACACCCTGCTGTGGTTTGTTATGTTTCATTGTAATGGTAAGTGACTTAGGTGCACCCTGTATATAAACTTGAGGAATACTCATTCTCGGGGGCAAGCAGTGCCCGAAGTGTGCCGGGGGATACTGTCACCCCAGTTAAGAACATTTTCATAAAGCATCCCCTCCCAACTACTGTAATGGTGATCCATTCAACTTTTCTCCAAAATTGATCAACCATCCTCCCAGCTAGGAATTTCCATTTCGAGCACTGGGGCAATCCTATATGTACGGTCAAATTCCAAGATATGTGGATGTAAGTTCTCTACCACTATTTTTTACCTTCAATTTCCTATAAAAAACAACGAAGTCCATGCCCATTTTGACGCATTTTGTAATGCATTTTTATGCAGCGTGCCGACGTGCGTGGCGGAGAGGTTAGCACAACACGCTATGACGCCAGGGTTCTCGGGTTCGAATCCTGGCGTTGGGAATCTCTTGAGTGTTCCTTCATAATATCATATCTTATCATCATCGTCGCGATTGGGCAAGTGTGGTAGAAAAGCGACGCTAAATAAGTCAAATATCGTATTCGCTGCCTATGTGGATGTCAGTTTGGCCCTCTGATGGGTATAGTTGATTTGTTGGCGTATAAGTAAGTGACACAACACGGTTACGTTCTTTGTCCAGAACAGATGGTATGTAGTTTGGGTCTTATTGGCACACGCGAGCTTCGGGTTTCATTCTCAGGTTGCGTGGGAATTTTCCGACCATGACCCAACATAAAGCACACTCATAGTATATTCGGCAAACCAAGGATCAAGGCGGCTGGAGCCAGCTGCTGATTACACTACCTCCAATCTGGCTGAACCTGGAGTATGTCATTGAAAGGCGGTGCAATACACAGCGAGTAGCTTTAATGTTTCTCTTCAAGGTTAAGTAGCTAAGGTTAATGTACTGAACAGCAACACGTGGAAGCTTCATAAGGAAAAGAAACTAAATATCTTATTTCGCCGTTTTCCTACCGTTCGTCATTGAAGTGTTACCTAGTCTGTAATGGTGGCGTGGAATTCATGTGCATCGGCTACCAATAAGCGAATCTCTAAAAAGCAGACTCTCAACATTTTCCACCTCAACTCCGGCTCAAGTCCCGCAGAGTAGTCTGTTTTCACGGCTGTGGGCGTACTAAGCGTAACGAAAGTGAACTTTCCCTCCCAGGCGACGGAAGTAAAAACAGATCACACGACATTGGATGGTCACTGAACCTTTATGCAAGCAGTGTTGGTAGCCGGACTGGAAAGGTTATGGTTTTTCCGAAAGCGCACAACTTATTTGCTCTGTTCTCATCTTTCTTTCCTTCATCTTCCCCTTTTCATCTCTTTCTTTGCCTATTCTCCCCTCTTTCTTTGCCTCTTCTTCCTCTCTGTTTGCCCTTTTCCTCGCCCCTCTCTGCCCTTTTCCTCGCCCCTCTCTGTTTGCCCTTTTCCTCGCCCCTCTCTGTTTGCCCTTTTCCTCGCCCCTCTCTGTTTGCCCTTTTCCTCGCCCCTCTCTGTTTGCCCTTTTCCTCGCCCCTCTCTGTTTGCCCTTTTCCTCGCCCCTCTCTGTTTGCCCTTTTCCTCGCCCCTCTCTGTTTGCCCTTTTCCTCGTCCCTCTCTGTTTGCCCTTTTCCTCGTCCCTCTCTGTTTGCCCTTTTCCTCGTCCCTCTCTGTTTGCCCTTTTCCTCGTCCCTCTCTGTTTGCCCTTTTCCTCGTCCCTCTCTGTTTGCCCTTTTCCTCGTCCCTCTCTCTTTGCCCTTTTCCTCGTCCCTCTCTCTTTGCCCTTTTCCTCGTCCCTCTCTCTTTGCCCTTTTCCTCGCCCTCTTTGCCCTCTCTGTTTATTTCTATTATCTTCTTCACTCTCTGGAGAGTCCTATTTATAGGCACTAAAAACGACCGAAATAGCGTAGAGATAACCTTCACTATGGTGGAGTTCGAGAATGTGTGGAGTAGTGTTGCCCACGAGACGAGACTTTGGCCTGTCTCGTCTCGTGGAAATGCTGTCTCGTCTCGAAAATATTCGTTTGTCTCATGACACATGGTCAATCTCGTCTCGAATTTTTAAAAGCCTGTCCCGTTTCGTCCCGTGGGCAACACTAGTGTGGAGTGTGATACCGCCTAAGTGCCTTCAATACATGGTGCAATATGAAAGATGATAAAACTTGGTGAGAGACCAATATTGCTTTAAATTATTGAGGAATTGTAGCAGCATGATATTTTCAGCAAATGAAAGTGGTATAATTGACACACCGTGGATCGGCTGTGAATTATCACCTCAGGCATTCGTTTGAAGGGTGGTGAACAGACCTCAGAGCTCCGCAATAACCACAGAAAAAATCGTCAACATGTTACGAGATATAAGCGTATGTCTTTGAAATTTGTCTCGCTTTTGTCTCCCCAAAAGAACTAGTTTCTTAATCACATAGAATACAAAGCAGGATACAATTGACATGGTTTTTCATACATTAAGCATACGACCAGTATGGGTTTTCGTATTTTCTCGTGTAAATATGACAGTTTCCATTCATGATTTACAAGCTTACAAATTCTGCACGGATTGCGAAGCCAAAAAAACCAACCATAGATTAATATAAGGAAGAGTACTTTAGCACTGGCAACAGTGTCACATGTACGGATGTTCCATTCTACTTTTTATGTATAAACAAGGTTCCTTGGCATAGCATGGGAATTTCAGTTTTTAACATATGTTCGTAAACTCGTACAACACTGGTAACACTTCATAACGGTATTATACTAATGCACATTCTTTCCACGGGAATTACATATAAATCTGTTCTGCTGTTTCCGTATTTTTTTTCTGAGTCACATGTGAAGAGTGATAGGTGCGGGCAAGGAAATACACTGATGTTTGTTACATTTTGTCTTATTTTGCCTAACAATTCACCAGAAGAAAATTGATTTTTTTTTTCAAATGTGTTTTGCAAACCTGTAAAACCTCGTAGCTATTTTCTCGTAAATTAGTTTCGATTCTCATACAATTGCAATTTAGTTGTTTCATACTAATTAAGGTTACGACAATGTGACAAAATTAAGTTTCAAATCCACTTTTATGCACATCTAGGCTAATTGGGACTCGACTTTTAGTTTAAAGTGGGATCCAAACCACCATGTGCCTCCACCGCGTATCGAACCCAGGAGCTTTTGATTACCATTCGAAGGCTTCAACTTCTAAACTCATCATAACCATGAGAGCTGTGACCCGATGCGTCTATTTGTTGATAAAATAAACCGAAGAGTTTCTGGTGAAAGTGTTAATGTAATAGGTCTTGAACTCATCACCTACTATGGTAGGTGAAAACTTTATAGAATAAGGTAATAGTTACAAACAGTAATATGTAAAATTACAGTATGTAGAGCAAGGAACTTCGAAACGAGACAGGTTACTCCCCCCGCCCCCTTCTTATCATTTTGCAAAGAATATATAAATCATTTATAAATGGAAAGTTGCACGAACTGGTATCCAGTTATCACAACACTGCAACAAAAAAAGCAAAACCTTTTTTGCAACTGCTCCAGTTTAGAGAAGTATTCAGTTTGAAAAATGTCAGAATAATAAGCAGAATTTAGGAATTCAGTTAAGAAATAATTAGGCAAGACGTTGTTTCAGAGGCAATAGTACGAGGATATTATATGCACAGCTTTTCTACATATTGAATATGTTGATCTCTTTTATACTTGTCCTTTTTTTCAGTACTTCAATAAAAAGGGCAAAGAAACAAATACTAAAGGATGATCTCTTTACGAAGCTACCACGTCGATTTTATCGCCCGGAAGAGCTGTTAAATTTTCTATTTCACATAGTAAATAGTTTTTTCTTCGCACGAGGTCTGTGTAGTGGACGCAAATTGGGCCGCAGACAATGCAAAAATAATTAATAGTATGCGATTAGTACCTAAATTGTAACACAGGTAGTCGCTCGATACACCTGGATTTCAATGTGTTGTTGGTCACATAGATTAGTCTTTTTCAAAATCTACGTTTTTATAAACTTAATGGGGTTATTTTTGCCAAAAATTCGCATTTTCAAGTTATCACACCGTGTGATCGAGAATGTGTGTGGCCTTACGTCCACCTCCCCTTCTCCATATGTGCCCTCATGACACCGTTCAGGGCACCCATTAAATATTATTTCACAGATCTAAAAAATGGAATTGGTCAATATATAAGTGCACATGTTACGTATGCTGACCGAATGAATTTCCAGTCTAATTATTTATTTGAAAAATTCTGAATACAGGAAAATCCAGTTTACATCAGAATATTAACAAGAAGAGGGAAGGGAAACTAGCAAATAATAAAATGCACATTTAACCCTTATCTTCCCAGGTCATGTTTTTGTCACACTCTGTCCCAGGTCCGGTCTCGCAGACCTCTATTTTAAAATAAATATAAAAAAAAATACTTAACTGCTGAATGCTTATGTTGTTAGGTTAGGTCTGTTATGTTTGGTTATCTTAGCATGAATACGCTTTAAATGTATTAGTTATGCTAACATAGGTTCGGCTTGTAAGATTTATATCTCTAACACCTTAAGCATTTAACCCTTAACTCCCCACGTGCGGTCTCCCAGACCGCTAGCGTTTATTGTTTTAAAACACTATCCTCAAAATCAGGGTCTGTAACACACACAGTAGACGAATGAATCCGTAACACACAGGCCCAGGGCCGGTCTCGGAGACTGCTAAGCACGAAAAAAGCTATAAATATCGCTCAAGGTCACGTTCAAGTGGGTACTCAACTATATTATATACTTACTTTGGGTACTGACGACGTAAACCAATGCAGGGTTCGGGAAGGGACAACTACTAGACAGCGCTGTAATCTCCTACCCCACCCTAACAATAAACGCTAGCGGTCTGTGAGACCGCACGTGGGAAGTTAAGGGTTAAACACCACGTTTACATATATAACAAGAATATTAACATTATTTACACTTTAACTGCTTGATGCACGCCGTATTTCAGTGATAGATGGAAGCCTGGGACATGTTTTAATGAGTTGTAAATGGTCTAGAAGTGATATTTGTTCCGAGGATAATCATGTAAAAGAAGTTGTATTTCTTGTTTGTACATGAAGTGGCAAGAGTTCGCTAGTGAAAAGTTGTCCATTCATGATTCTGAAAAGAAATGTTAGATCTTCATGGCGAAAGATAAAGATCATGCCCTATGACGCACTTCCCCCAAAAAGGTTAGACAAAATTTGCGGAACAATATAACAGACATATTTAAGCAATATTAGTTTACTTTAGGTGTTGTTTACAATGTAGATATTTACATGCATATTCATATTGTATATTACTTTCACATTGATTGAAATAACATTTTACATAAATGATAATATCTTCTGTCGTTGGAAAGTTGTTGCAACAAACTTTTTGATAATTTCCTCATTTTACACCACTTTTAAAATATTGGACTCGAAGAATAAGGTAGACATTGACCATTCATCAGACATACACGAACGTAATCTGTTTCTAACGATTCTTATGACACTCATTGTGCGTTCTGCGGAGCAACTTCGTTGCAACAGCATTCGTACGTTCCAGCTGATCGCTTATTTGCCGGAATTGGATGAACTCACGTGCTAACTACTCACAGTGCAATAGGCAGATGACGTCAAATTGAATACCATCCATTTCTCCAATTCTTTTCCCGTCTTCCTCGTCGCGATTAACCACAAGGTAGGAAAGCGACGTTAAATAATTAAAGATGAAAAATGTTTCAGTATTTCAGTGTAAAGTAGAAAAACTGTACATAATATCCATAAAAAATAAAAAAAGTCAAACGAAAGAACCCCCCCCCCCATTTTTGTATGAAGATATATAGAATTGGTAGCAAAACTATAAAATTTTGTCCCTCTAAAAATTCCCATGACGCAGGCGCGTCATGAATTCCCTATGAAGAGTGGATAGAATTTCGTGTTTGAAAAGTTTGCAAGTGCTGGACATCTATGTTTGACTATTCTGAACGATACTTTGTCTGTTCTCTTTATATTGCTTTATTATACGATGTAGGAATTGTTTCCTCCACTTATATCCAGTGACCGCACCGTATTTCCTACTTCTCATGTCGTCGGTCTACACCTTGGAACGGCTGACATTACCAGCCGATTACATAGCATGTGCGATATTTTGGAGATGTCAGCGGATTTCTTGTGGACTCTTGCCAACGCACAATAGTGGTAAACAGTGAATTTGAAGGGCTCTCTGAAGCGCAGGTAGTGTTGATGAACTTCCTTTGTTTTCCCTTGCGGTTGGCGCTGTTGGAAGGCTGAGCATCACGCCCTCCCGAGCCAACGAACCATGATGCGGATCATCCAGCGTTGGTTGCTTTGTCGCTCAGATCGAGATTCGAGAAAGAAGTTCAGGGTCGTTGTTTTTACTTCCTTTTGCAGCATCTTTTGTTTTTTGGTTCTCAGAATATACCTGGCAACGAGATTGTGCTTGAACTCGAATCTGTGGTATTCGGGTGTAATGAGATTTTATTTCTTTTTACTAGATTTGTGCCTAACAGTATTTTGTTTTGCTAGATTTGAACTTGTTTATATACAGTGTCTCATAAGTAATAGCGCAAACTGACACAGGTGAAAGTACACGATAATATAAGCAAAAACATCTTGATAAACATGGGTCTGCAAACGTGCCGTATTCGAGATAATCGCGGATGTGTGATTACAAGCCGCCACGGACTTCATTGTTTGTAAACGTCGTCCTAGTTGGTAAAATGCTAATAATGTGTGCGAATGTGTGGTTACAATCCGTCATTGATTGCATTTTGTAAACAAAGTTCTTTACTCCTTACAAAACAGAACATTTCCGAGAGGTGGCGTTGGAATCAAACAGAACATTCGCACACATTATTAGTATTTTACCAACTAGAACGACGTTTACAAATAATGAAGTCGGTCAGTGGCGGCTTGTAATCTCACATTTGCGATTATCTCGAAAACTGCTCGTTTGCAGACCATGTTTACTGAGACTTTTTTGCTTCTATTATCGTGTACTTCCACTTGTGGCAGTTTGCGCTATTATTTTTGAGACACCCTGTATGTACCTTTTTGTTATATTTTAACTTTTTTATACATTTTGCTACACGTGTATTTATTTTTTGCTCGATATGGACCTTTTAGCACATATTTGACGTCAAGTTTTACCGAATCGGGGAAATTTTTCATACCTTTTTTCCGGGGGGAGGGGAAGAGGATTACTCGCTTTGGGAAACCGATTTGGTCCAGCTTTGTGTAAAAACAATCATATATGATGTTGAAATGCTATTTTTCTCTTTTTAATAAAAATATTTACGTTAATGATTGTATCCTATTCCCAAGGGGGAACATGAAAAGCATACCTGGAATCAAATTGAGGTTTGTATATTTATCAATGATACCTTACTTACTCTCTTACTAATGGCCGCAGATTTCAGTGGCGGTGTGGTTCGCACGGGTCTCCATATTCGCAGGGAACCCAAACACCTGTCTCGCCCACTTCCTCTGACGTAAGCGTTGGTAGGCTTGTCTCTTAGCATAAATAATAATTTTTCGATCAAGCCCCGAAAAATTGCAGTCTATTTATGCTGCCACCTAATCTAACAACGAAAGCATCCCGCACTTACTTCAGAAAATGAAGGGCGGGGCAGGGTGTTTTTCTTTTTTGCGATGAGTTACACCCGATTAACACAGCGCACTACGACTCCAGGGGTTCAGAGTTCGAATCCCACGTCTTGGTCATGGGTTTCCTTTGTATATCTCTATCAAATTCATCATATCACTAACCCTCGCGATTAGCTGAGAGTGGCAGAAAAGCGAAGTACAAAAATATGAAAATCACCATTGTTCTGAAGTACAGTATATATGCTCCATTTTTCGTAACTTTCATATATTTAGTTTACTATAAAGAAGCTAAACGCACAGCCATGGAATTAGGCGGGTGGCAGAAGTTCGCGCTGTTGCCACGTCGGAGCACAACTCCACGTGTTCGGAGGTTTAAGAGAATGAAAGATCTCGTAGAGTTGGTCTTTGTAATCCACGTGTGATACAAACTGACAGTATTTGCTCGAAAGGTCAGAGATGACACAAAAGTGTCCCGGAGAGAGGTCGGTCTTATGCTCGAATTAGGCAACGGAGCTCTGTTGATTGACACACACTGCGCGGGAACCAGCGACGTTTGTCCTGCTCTTGCTTTGCTTTTCTCGTATGTGGAACCAGTGCAATTCTGCCCAGCTGCCTATTTTTATGGCCGTGCGTTTAATACGTCTTTTCAGCCTATCGGATAAATGTTTCAGCATTCTCTCGTAACCTGAATAATGTAAGACTAAATGTATTCCATCTTAAATGTGTTCTTGTTTTCTATTTGCAACATTTGCACATGAGCAATGTATATAAATATTTCTTCCATGGCAAATAAGGTTAGACCTGATTGCGTACATGTCTGAGTTTTAACATTATTGATTACCTGCCAGTAAGCGTTGTCTAAGAAGTTGGTCACGTGATTGCTTATAGCAGGTGCACATGTCTGAACAGCAGTTGCTGGCTCTTTTCCAATCATTCTTAAAACAGGGCCAGGGGAGTGAAAAGACCAGACATTCTTGCTCTATAATTGCCCCACCATTAGTTGCCGCAACATATTACAACATAAGGCAGACAAATTAAACGATATTGTAATTACTAATTACCGATGTTCAGAGATTTCAGTGTTGCGTATACGATGTTCGGGTTAATTCAGCTTTGATATACCCTTCAATGAACTTATTTGTTACAGGACCTCCCCTTAACGTAGTGGTAACGTCGCTGTCTTGTAATCAAGGGGTCCCGGATTCGATGCCCGGTGGGAGATACGATAGTGGTTTGGATCCCACTTTAAACTGTAGTGCCAGTCCCAATTAATCTTTCCGTGCATAATGTAGACTTGGAAACAAACGAATCAATCAATATTTAAGTTACAGTGATGCAGAGGTTTTCTTCTAAATACTCAAATAATTTGGCTGTGAAATTTTGCAGTCAGCGTCATTCTTTAGTTGTTGGTTAGCCTATGTTACGCTGCGTATTTTGGCCTATATATAAGTTATTTAGACATCGGAATGTACATGTGTGTATATTACTCGGTTTAGTGTAAGGGAACAGAACAAAACTTCTCCCCCCCCCCCAAGCTTTATACTTATGGTTCGTACGCAGATGTGGACACTAGAGATACAACAGTTTCTGACTATAGATTGTACCAAAGATGATATTTAATGCTTGTTCTTTCCGCTTTTCTAGCCACTAGACATCCTATGACACGTCACCCGTTGACTTGCCATGAAGTGGGAGAGGGGCGTTGCACCCCAGTTCTCTCCACATCACCCTAACATTTTAAACAAAGGTCTAATTTATGAGCATTTTGGCTTTAAATTTACCTTTGCATTCCCAAAATGAGCTTGAGAAAATTCTATACCCTGTCCCAACTAACTGTGGAGCAGGGCCGCGCATACCTTCAGAGGAGGAGGAGGGAATCGAGTGGACAAAGACAGAGCGAAGCAGGGACAGCGGGTTACTCCAGTCGCTCCCCCCCACCAATTACGCAATCCTGTTCCTCTCACTGTTCATTGGTGTAGCAATCTCGCGTCACTTCTTGCGCAGACTTGTTCTCTTTCGCCTGCTCCACAGATAGCTGGTACTGGGTATAGTTTCTGCTGGCGCAGAACAGGAGATGTACGGGGTCTGGTCCTGATCACAGTCCACCACTAGGTGAAAATCCGGTCTCTTTTCAGATTATTTTCTGTGAATCTTTCTTGGTTTTTAATGTGGATTTTTAAACATTCAATTGTTGATTTAATGTAGCTAATTTATACACTCGTGTTCACATAAAGTTGAAGTATGTGCCATACTATGTTAAGAGGAGTGCACTATTGGGAGTGCACGACTAGGAGACTTATTGATCAAGAGTATAGGGTCCACTTACAGATTCCGTAAAATATTATGTGTTGAAACAACTGGCTTGTTTTTTTGACTCGCTGAAACCTCTCGTAAAAGTCTATTTTAGTGTTTTTGAAATGCAAACAAGGGGGAAGTAAACACGACTGTGATTCCAGTTTCAATAGATCCGAAGAGCACAATCTACAGCTAAAAGAATAAACCGGAACCCGAAAAGGGTTTTGAAAACAGGAAGCGAGATTTAACAATAAAATCTGACCCTGTTGATCACTTACATCAACAGCCAGTTAAACTATGACGAGCCGTACATGTGTAGATATCCAGCGTACAACAGAGGCCTGGGTTTCGATCAGTTTATTGGACTGCCCATCGTAGCCACTGCCTATATTGAGAGAGGGGTGTCAAAGGTTGATTGACACATCTCATTCACACCCAACAGGTATGCAGATACGTGGTTTAATAATTGGTAATGTCTTTCTAGGGAAAATGTTCTGCTCGAAATGTCGATTGTCTTTCTAGGGAAAATGTTCTGCTCGAAATGTCGATTGTCTTTCTAGGGAAAATGTTCTGCTCGAAATGTCGATTGTGTTTGAAAGTGAGATCTGGGTTCAAATCCAGGACAATGGCATCGCCATGTAACTAGCTCTGTGGCTAAGATGAAGGTGACAATATTATTATCCGGAAATCCTTTATTTTCGATTTCATATGAACATAATTGAATTATTGAGATGGGTGATGCCACCAAATCTAGGCGGTGAAAACTAAGAATAAATTTAACGGTAATAGCAGCGCCCCCACCCCTCTGACATCTAAAATTACCCTTGGAGGCACTTTATACAGCCTTCGTTAATCTAGCTCCTTGAAAGTCATCTTTAGCTCTATTAATGGTGAAATGTAACTCTTATGCACATCAGGTTTGGCAACACTGTCAGGATTGCCGTATGAGGCAAGGAGAAATGCATTAGGTTCATGGGACCATTATTTTAGTCGTTCTCTCGGGAATATCAAACACCCAATGACGTAGAAAAGTACATGGACGGAAAAAGGACACGTTGAACTATATCATAGTAGTAGGAAGAGTCGAAACTCCAATTTCATTAGCCGTAACTTGTAGTTGAAGTTGATTTCCCATAAGGAATACATGGGATTCTTCTGTAAATACTTATCATATTTTTCAAACATCGTGTCTAGCTTACTGATCAACTTGAAAAACAGTTTCCACTTGCAAGATGCAGAGAAATTCATACTCTCTTGCATACTGTACCCTTTTTTAAATAGCAGTGCCCAATCCGACGATATTGAAATAAATGCACAACTAGTGCGTAATTGTCCCTCCTCGCCTTAACATTCTATTGGAACATTAAACTATAAATTGTACAATAAAAAGTATTAACATTATTTTCTAGAATCAATCAATTAATTTTCAAATGTCTAATTGAACAATATATTTTCTGATGTTTAGGAAACCTCTCTGTTCGAGGTAGCATTATCTGTTAGTTAACTCAGTTTTACTTTTCACTAGACATGACTTTTTTCAGAAATTGCTTGTTTGTTTTAACAACATAAAATTCACAACGTGAAAGTTCTGAATTAATTTTAACATTCAGCAGATGTTTAACAGTGGATACTAGAAGTCTACCTCTTTCTGCAGACCGCATAATTTAAAATACTCGCTCAACACAGCAAACTCAACAATTTTAGAAATGTTGGTACATGAAATATCAGTCTTTTGAAACACCTTAAAACTCGATCGATCCTTGCCGGTCATAAATTCTGGTCGTGAATATTATAAGGGTAGCTATTTTTCATGTTCATATTCTCAAAACCCTGGACATTTTGCAATCCCGGACCGTATGGTAAGCCTACTTAAAGGAAGCTCCTTTCTGTTTTATATTTGCGAACATTGTGCGTTTTGCTGTAGAATCTTGCTCGTAGCGAATCTTGTTGGTTACATAATCGCGGAAGTCCCTGTGTGCAGTGTCTGAATCTGGCACTATTTGCGAGCCGCGTGGTTCGTAGTCTTCCGTGCTGCGTCGTTTGACCTAGATTCTCTTTCTAGACTGCGTGGGCGGTTGGGGCGAACTGCCACGAATTATGTGGCTAGAAGGACGACATCATTTCGGCCACCTCTCTGTACGAGGGTGTGCAATGAGACTTCAAAGGCCGTCAGAAATGACTCCCATCACTATGGACACTGGTACACGCAGAGGGAGGGCTGAGGAGGGTCAAGCTCCCTCCGAAAGTTTGAGAAAATCAACATTTTTAAAATGAAAGCGGTGAGAACTCTGGGAAAAACCAGAGTGGTAAATGCAAAATCCCCTTAAAATGAACCGCGATTGCAATTTTTGAGGGTGGAAAGTGCTAAATATACAAAATATCTTACTGTATACCAACCCCCCAAAAAGCAGCAATGTACTATTCACCTTTACAATTCCGGCCCCTCCCGAAAACAAATCCTGCGTATGCCAGTGACCATGGATATAGATATGTCTGAAATGTTCGTGGACTCAACAGGAAACTTTTTCACAAGTCGGGTTTGCAAACAGTTTAGAAAAATTTCTGCGAAACAGAATGGGAGTTCATAAATATTTGAGTGCTTTTTGCATCGCGGAGTGTTGACGCTATCACTTTCAGCCGCTTCTCTTCTGGAAATGGAGATGGGAGTGAGAAGAACCTCCCCTTTTTAAATATCGATTTTTCCCCTTCGGTCGTTGACATGGTGTGTTGTGCCTTCATTCACTTCTGTGACTTCTCCATGGCACGTGTGACGATCAATCGAGACACACTGCCTCTAAAAGACCTCCAGGGTTGAAATGGAGTCCCGGTCCTATATCCTAGTACAGTTCACGCCAATACGTGCCGGTTGTTTTTCCTTCCACCCGCTGGCAGAGGCTCTGGAGACAGCGCCTGCTTTGCTATGTACAGTCACGGACACTTCTGGGTTGTAATGAATACATTGATTTTCAATGAAATCGTTACAACCCAGCAGTGTCCGTGACTGTACCAACCCGAGCTGGGTATGAGTTATCGCACACTGTTCAATACTTGCAATAATTTTTTGAAACCCCTCAACTATTTCTGAAACACCCGGTATAATGTTAGGCTAAATAACAGAACTAATGGAGAGCAAAGGATCATTATTTCGAATCCACTGTAAGGCCCGCTTCAGAATTTTTCTTAACATTTGTGCCATGAAAATGTTAACCGTGTAAATTGAAAAACCTTATGGCATTTCAGATGTCATGGCACATTTCATGGCATTTCTCAAGGATAGAATCGGTCCTATTTCCATAGCATAACCAATCAGAAGCGAGTTCTAGGTCACGAGTGCAGATGTAATGCCGAGTGAGATGTGAGCAATGTATCACTTCACATTTTTAAAAGTCGATAAGTATTCAACCGAGAGGAATATATGAAAATGTTTTAGGTACAAAGTAATGGCGCTGCTTAAATACGTTGTAACGTACACCTATGAAATGATGGTGTTGTCGTGTCTTTCGTGCTGTATATATTATACATTGTAATCGCAAAAGCTAACTGGAATGTTCCGTCTAAAGTGCTATCTGCTATAAGATTTTTGGAAGCATTTATGCTAGCAAAAATGTTAAAGGAACTGCCATTTCTATTTGCTGCCTCGCGCCTTCATAGTACAGTGGGATCCATGAGTATTAACGTGCAAATTGTCCATCACCATGTTCGTGCACTTTATTGGACCCAATAAGAGCTTCAAGAATTAAAAGAAGACTCAAAAGAAGCTGTTGACAACTTCTACACCAGCATGAATAAAAATCCATCGCTAATGAAAATAATCATGGACAATTTGCACGGTAATACTCATGGATCTCACTGTACATGTGTGTCCTCAACTTTGGCTGCACATGCAATGACCTGAAACCAGGAGAATGCTGACTCCTTCATTCCAGAAGGTCTATTTGTATGCATGCGCTGTGTGTGCATAGTCAGCCTACACGAAGCTTAACTGCTGATGCATCACACAGTGTATGCAGAAACCTCATACGTTAGCCATCACTCTCCAACGCGCTTATTATGTAGTGGTCGCCCACACGTGGTGTACGTGGGAGTTTGGGTATGTTTTCCTTGAACCAGTTGCAACTGTGCCGTATGTGCAACATGCGATTGTTCATATGTTAAAGTACCGGCAGCGTCACGTGACATCTGCATTGGGTGTGTGTGTGTGTGTGGGGGGGGAGAAGGTTTCGAGCAGTGTTGACACATGTCTAAAGTACCTTTTAAAACTGCAATTTTTCCCTTTTCAACCCAATTTTCCCTTTATCTAAAAAAATGAACCTATCAATAAAAAGTATTGACTATTATTTTTATAATTGTCGTCGCAGCAGTAGAAGCGCACTTATTATTTCAATTCATATTGAATGAAAATAAGGAGATAATGGTAGATAAGGAATTTTCTTATTAATAGCAAATTGTATACTTGGAGGGAAATAATGCGAAAAGTTTAGGAATGCTAGGGCTATACTAAGCAGTGCTACTGCAACAATTTTAAGAGTTAGATAATAATTGTTTATTTCACAAATGAACTTCAAAATTATCTGTAATATGGACATTTTCCGTGAAATTTATTTTCATTTATGTTTACTTGAATTTTCCCACACTGAAAATTTCCTTCATTTGGCAACACTGCTGTCTTGGCTGACGAGGTGAGGGAGTGAGAAACTGGCAAGAGGTAAAAGTTGCGATGAGTCATCCTTTTGATTGCAGAGGGCAGCAAACTGGTTCTACGTCTGTTGTCTTCCTGGCGAAGCCCCCCTCTTATCCTCTTTTTTGTGTCTTATTTCACATTGCATATTTTCCAGCTGTGCACTACATTCGTTTCGTTGTAAGAGTGCGAGCGTCATCTTGGACGGAAGTTTGGGAACACAGTCGCTACCGGCTCTACGTTTTCATAATCTGACAAAGCTTTAAAAACCAGAATTGACAAAGGGAGGGGGGTGGGGTGAAACCTAAATGAACTTTCAGAAAGAAGCCACACGTGTCACGTGGATATCAAAATTCAGAAAATAATGCAAGCTTTCCTAAGAAAGTGACTCTAGAAGCTGCACATCTTGCTTGTCGCTCAACCAGGGGCGCGTCAAGTATCCGAGCGCTTAACGAGCAACGTGATCACTCAACTATTTACTGCTAAATAAGCGTTGCTCGACGAGCGCTGCTCACTTCCTTCCTGCACAGGTTAAAGGCACAAAATATATTGTTTTTGTGCTTCGATCTCTTGAGGCAAAGAGTAAGAAGATGAGATTGTGTGAAGATGGCGGCTAATGAATTGTATTTAAATGAAAGTGTTGCTTATTCCAAACATACACCCTAGTTGTTGCAAAGTTGTGCAAGTCTGTTAAAAACGGATATTTCGAATTAACGTTTGGTGCAAAATGTTTGGTTTTGTTCTGATTTATTAGCACCCATCATTGTTTTGAAAAGCAATAATTTTTATAATAGTTTTTCAACGCGCAATCGCAGATGCTGGGACTGATGTTGTGATCAATGTGGACACACTGTCAAGTAAATGATCTGTCGGCGAGTATCGCTCAGTTACTCGACGCGCCCCTTGGTGTCTTCCTCTATCATGCCTCATGCTTCCTCAGAATGTTGGTAGCGCATGCGCAGTGAATGCTTTTCTATCGACAGAATAGGTGTGAAACCTCCGTGTCGCTTCGATCAGAAAGCTCCCCGAGACTACTGCCATTTAATTTTTCGTGCGATCGAGAAAGATTAAACGCATTGCCAGGACTCGAACCAGAGTATTCTGAGACGGGGTCGCCTTTGTTTCTCATGTAGCTATTTAACTGGGCGGTAGTTGCATTCGCCGGCCCAGGGAGAATAATCAAATATATTTTAATCCATGCTTTTAAATGAGTAGCATGCTTACGCTTCAGAGAAGCGAGAAGCGTGCGACCTCATGTGTGAAATCTGGCCAGATATTAATCACGAGCAAAATTACGAAATGAATTTTCAAAGCTTGAGCTCAGAAATAAGTTCTTCCACCCACATATTTGGTCCATTAATTGTGTTTTGAGAAGCCCACGCCATTTTTTTTAAAAAATATCCCCATGTTATGTACTGGAAACATTAAAATACACTCCAACAATCCCATACTTCAAATTCCTTTTTGGCAGAGCAAGCCAGATATTGGTGAAACTCATTGGAAAGACAACGTGACGTGCAAGGTGTAGAAATTTCGGCATGTTAACAGCAAAACATAATTTTTCAAGCTTTGTAAATCCGATTATAAAAATCACCTTCATTGAGAAGAATGATCTAACCAACCTATATATTGGACGAAAGAATAATAAAAACAACTTAAAAACAATCCAGTAATATAGATTAAGTTGTATCTTTCTAAATATGCTGTACAAACGAACTAACTCGCAGTATTAAGCGAGCGAATCTATCCTGAAGAATAATAAAAAATGAAACCACTCTTTCTTATGGCTATACAAACACTTCCCATTCATACCATCAGCAAATTACAGTAACTGTCGAAGTCCCATTATAAACTTTGCCATTGTTCTTCTGCATATCTTTGCAGTGTGTCTTACAGTAATTCCTTGCGAAGCGTGAAGTAATTTCCGTGGCTGTCCTCATCTCATTATGACGTCATTCATCCGCGTAGAATACCGTCAAGCCAGAAGTGTTCGATAAGAGCGAGACGTGCATTCCCAGCTCCAGTTTCTCCAGTCTTCATTGTGCTTTCCCTTTGTTCGGAATTCGTTGGCATCGAAGATAGCAGGAGCTTTTGAACTAGTCCATTATGTGGCGCCCCACGTGACTTCGCATTCATGCTGACGCTTCGTGTTCTTTTCTTGGAATGAGGAGAATGCCATGTGCAAAATACCAATATTGGTTTTCCTGGAACGTGGCTAAACTCATCTTAATTTTCTGGGAGTGATTTTTCAGAAAGTAATAGCAAAACCTTTCCTCGACCTAGAGTCGAGTCGGAAGTTTCTGCCGCCTAGAGCACCGATCCACCCGTACCATTATAGTCCGAATCCGGGGAATAGGTGGAGTGCTACAAGTTCGACTCGCTGTAGCGATGCACTCGGCAGACATATTGCAACTTTCACTTTGTAGAGGTGGTGTTAATTGGAAACACAATATCAACTCTGTGCTACGTGGACATTTCATGGATAACACAGTATTTAGAAAAGGTAGTGATTGCTGCTACAACTGTTTTAAGCATTGATATTGGCTGGTAGCTTTGTGTGGTAGTAATAATCTGTGGTGGTCGTCTCTTAGAAGAAGACGATGACGACGAACAATAGTTGTAGCAGCAATACCGACCTTTAGAGAAATGTAAAATAAGACATCACTGCCAGAGCGCGGTGAGTGACGTTCGACCGGACACCTGGCGGGGAAAAATGGCAACTCTACTGCTCGGGAACCTTTCGATACGGACGGCACAGGTAAGCGACGGGGAAGAATTCAACAGCGCGTTTGCAGATTCGGACATGACATAGTCCATAATTGTTGTCATGGCCCTGCCCCTTTTCGAAGTGTTCAGCACAACACACTGCGAAGCCAGAGATCCCAGGTTCGAACACCGGGAAGGCCGTGAATGCATCTTCGGGCTCACCCATCATTCATCCTCATTGTCGCGGTTAACACAAGTCGTAGAACAGAAAATAGACATAAAATAATAGAGTAGAAATAAACTATGTATATCTTGATCTCTACCCCCTTGTAGCGGTTCTAAATCAACAGTATTGTTTATAGTAAAAAGTAAACATCCCCCCCGGTATATTTGATACGCTCTAAGGGAGTATTTGAATACATTCCTTTTCCAACTCTTCCCGCTCTTTACTAATGGGAGTTCTTAATTTTTACTTTATAAGTTTTGCAATTTTATATTATTTATTTAACTCGCCATGTGCCGTCATTGCCTTTCAAATCAATTCTACATATTAAAATACCTATTTCAATGCAATACCTGCCCAATATTAATTTCATTGTGCTTATTTCTCATTCTAGTACCCGTTTACTTTTAAATCGTTACATTCTCCATTCCCTTCTATGGAAACCTCACGTGCAGGAGAAATTTTGTCTGTGAATCAACCCTTTTCCTTGCGGACACCGGAAAGCATGCAAGACGATCAGTAGAATTATCAAGTCACAGTGACGTAAGTCAGACTTGTCATGTCACCATTATTTATGGAAATTGTCTAACGCGATCCTGCCAGTTCACGAAAAGCTTAATTACTTTGGTCCAGAGATTGTAACGCTATTTTAAAAGCAATGATGCTGCGTATATCGCTACATTACATGAGTACCTAACGTACCCCAAAGATTCGGCAGCTTTCTTAATTCAGTGAAATTCCGTCCGTTATGCTAACATTGTCGAGATAAGCAATTCAAACTCTTCTTAAGGCACTCCTGATAGTCTGCACACGCCTATGGACATAGGTTCAATAAGGAGCTAGTCAAAGTCGATCCGCAAGAATGGAACTGAAGTTTCTGATGCAGCAAGCGTGACGAACTATTTACTACATCCTCCTCTTACGAACCGACTAACGGTGAATTGCAGTGATGCAAACGTCACGGCGCATGCAATTGCACATGCAGGAAATGGTACAGATCAGAGGTAATAGCATTCCTCTTTGGATAAGCAACATTAATACTGAAATCGATTTCATGATGTGTGGGTGCAGGATGGATATGCATGAAATTGCCACTCGTCCTGTCATAGATATGGGTGTAAGATGCACGAGGTCAAGTTCCAGTTCGGTAACTTGCTTAGGGCAGCGTCCACAGGGGCACTGTGCAACATCTGCTATCGAAAGTAACTAATAAGATTTCTAGGATGTTGAACCAATTCATAAAGTTGTTATTCTATAGATATGCCACCACCGTATGTGGTGGCATATCTATAGAATAACCTCGTACCTCAGTGCTTCTTTGAAGGAAAACCTTTGAAAAGCTGAGTTTGTGGACAAGGACGTCTTTAGGGATGAGTCCGGACACCCCTCGAAAGATTTACCAAGTACTAAAATGAAATAATCAAGATATAATTGTTTAGCATTTGTTACATAATCGATTGTTATTTATTTCCGCTGAACTTATTGGAAGACAAGGAATTTGGTCATACGGCTTTGAATGACAGTTCCGAAGATATGCATAAAATATTAACAACTTTCCTTTCCGTCAATTGTAATCATCGTGCAATTATTTTTGCCCATTGCATTTGGATTTAACTCCTTTTTCTTATCAAATACATATTCAAATCTTTATCTATTTGACATTAATTCCCTTGCCAGGGCAATTGTTTTTATACAAATTTTGACGATCTTAACTACACGTAAGGTATATAATGAATGCATGCTGTTTTTATCATCTTTTTACCTATTCATATAACAATAATACAATATTAATTATTTTACATATTTAATTAATATTATTTTAATGTAATATAATCGTTCTAATTATATCATTATGACATTTGGTCGGGACTCCCCCTCCCCAGAAATGTCGGCTACAAATATTTAACATTCGTAAATTTTAGGTAATTTCATTCATATCAGCAGTCGAGACACTGAACGGTACAAAAGACAAAATTTTGGACACACACACACAGGCAGTGCTTTTTCTGGAAAGGAAGGTTCCGGTAATCTTCCAGTTGGTTTGTTATTGTTGCTCTCTTTGTTAGTTATTGTATACTTACAATATTGTAGTATGTTCACAAATAATTATGCATCCATGTAGTTACACAATTTCAAATAGTTTTATTCTCGCAGATAAAAAACTGCCGCTACCACCAGAAAAAGAAAAGCATTGTGGTTTTGTGTGTATTATAGTACAGGGTTAGCCTAAAAGAAATAGATACTTTCAAAGTTTTACAAAATAAGAGTTTTAATAATAGCGCTGAAATTCTTACATGGTTTGAAGAGTACGTCTTGAAGTTTACATTGGTGAGTTACAAGTGTTCTATGTAACACGACAGATATCAATGCGATAGTCCAGTTCTCCTCAACCAGGACCTTTCCCCTTGCACAGACAGTCAGTTTCCTCAAATTTCTTGCTCCAATTGAAAATGGATTGCCTTGTGGGTGGTTGCTTGCCACACCGTGTTCTAAAACGACGCTGTAAGTCGGTAACGGAATTTGTTTTTGCAAATTCAATCACGCAGAAAGCCTTCTCCACCTGGCCAGCGGCCATACTGCTCCACTGAGTGCTCACGTGATGCTGACCTCACGAAGACAAACGAAAAGCGCAGGTCGTAAATTGGAAGACTTTCTCTATACAACAGCAGTAACAAACAAATTTCAATTTATAAAGCGTTTAAACTATCTATTTCTTTTAGGCTACCCGGTATATGTATGTGTGCTGTATATAATCTCTGACATTTGTTATCGAACATAACCGACAGGGGCTCAGTTCCGCAAGTCCACAATGGGATGATATTCGATCTGAACAACGGTCGTTAGTGATATTGTATTCCTGGGAAGTAGAGGAAGTTCCTAAGAGGAAGAGATCGATACCAGACGACTTATGGGGAGGAACCAGACGCACGAAATCACGTGACTAAGGTTGAACTTAGGTCATTCCACTCTCGAGAGCCGAGGAATAAGGTCGGATTCATTTTTTATACATGATCATATGTCTCTGGGCCCCTGTTCCCGTCGCAGCCATACGTTACGTGCAATTTCTCCTGTCTTGTTATCGTGCAACGAACTACTATGGGCTCTTGTGATAGCTTGTGCAATTTGATGTGGCTTCTTTTTTCCCCCCGAACGTTCTGACTGGCTGTTTATGAACAATAAAAACCATAAATGCACTTGATACAACGCACGCACAATAAAGTGCATTTATGTGGACATAATCACTCATACAAGCTTCCATATAAGCTGCTTTCGTGACGTAAACTGGTTTAGAAACAAAGTCTCTTGCATTCGAAACTCCGTTATGGTACTCGGTGGTTGCTCTCGTGTATTTCATCACTCATCTTCATCGCAGTCATTAAATTTGAAATGTAGAAAAGTAACTTAAGCTTCCACAATTTTTTCCAGAAAATCGAAAAAATATTTTGAAAAAATTGTATAACCATTCGGGGTTTTTCCCGTGATTTGGCTTATTTTCGAAGTACGACATTGAATACAAATGTAACCGTATACTATGCATTTTCAAATTTATATTAAATGTCGGGAATATTTTGCTTTTATGGTTGACGAAACTTGTGACATATCCATCCGTGGACAATTAATATTCTGCATTAGAACTGTGAATAAAAATTTTGATATTTTTGAGGAATTCATGGGCTTTTATGATATTCCGAACACTGAGGCCAAAACCTAAAAATGGGAGAGAGTGAGTCATTCATTATTTTTTCAGTGATCAGAGGTCCCCCCAAATAATTTTGACAAGTCGGCGCCCCTGTACAGTGGTATGCATGAGTATTACCATGCAAATTGTCCATCACCATGTTTATTCTTTGTTTTTCGCAGTGGAAGCTTTAAGAACTGAAACTACAAAAAAGCAGCTGACGACATCTGCACCAGCACATGTAAAAATCGATTTCTTAAAAACTCTTAGGATCCAAGAAACGCCATGGACAACTTTCCGAGAAGTTCTTGTGCATGTCACTGTACATACGGTTTTAAAGGGTGAAGAGAAACCAACATCAGTGTTTTCATAATTTGTCGTCTCGCAAATATCTTTCATGTGTTAGTTCAGCAGTAATTAGATGACGTCAACTTTCGTCATATTCTCAAGACTTCTATGCGGGGGAAACTTCATATTGTCTCCGAAACGCTAAGACAGTTATAGCACAGGCATAATAGTAATCAACAACATGCTACTGCAAACTCCGTGGATGCTTGCTTGAAGTGTTTTGTGTAACTTTCGATGTCTCCCGTTTTTTTTTGTCATCCTCTTAAAATTCTTTCTTTTCCTTTCTTTTGTCCTATTTCTTCTATTTCTTTTTCGAATGTCTTCCTTCCCTCTGTTCTAGCTTCCATAAATTGTTTTGCTTTTATATCTTCGTCCATTCTTACCATCTTATAACGATAAAACGTGATTTTATCGTTATTGCTATTAGTATTAGACTTAGCTATGCTTTTTAACTACAGTTCGGTTGAGATAAACTGATTTCAAGTATTATTATAGATTTCAATGTTTGAAGGAAAGAATAACCAATTACCTTTACTTTCTTTTATTACAGATGAAAACTAAGTAAAAACTTCACAAAAAGAAAAAATAATTAAAGGTTCACACTGATTCGCTGGTGGTTCTTGGTTTACATGAGAAAACCCAATACAAGAGTTGACACCAGTACTTTAGATTATCTTGGTAAAAGAAATAAGAAAAAATCACTCTCACATATATTTATAAAAATTAACAAATTTAACCTTTTTACTCACGATTACATGGCCGGCCTTTAGAAAGAATTAGCGCTTTTCAAACTTTAGTGGGATTTTTTCATCAGAAGATCAAGCTTGTGGGGGTTAAAACACGAGAGCTCTCGACACTGGGGATCACTTCACTAAAATCCTCGTTGTTCCGTCTTCCTTTTCCGACGATCCTTGGTGTCTTGTCGCCGGAGAAATTTCTTCCCTGCAACCTCGGCGTCACTGACTGAAAATCTGCTAACTGCTGCAGAGTGAGTTCACTTCCGTACGATCTCTTTTCCGGAGAGCCTTAATGCCGATTTAACGTTTCTTGTGCCTCTGCAAACAACGGCGGACTAGCGTGGTCTTCCGAATGAACAGACTACTTTACCACTTAGCCAGAAGAAAATGTCCCCGGAGGTATGCAAAACTTAACAGACAGAGCACTAAACTGCGCGACAACCTTCCAGTCAAAATCTCCGCGCCAACTGCTGTAACTTCTCCGCGCCAACTGCTTCAACGTCTCCGCGCGCAAATCCACGAGCGCTTACTTCCCTTTGTGTACCGGACTCAGTCTATTATTTCAAAAAGGGGTGTTTCGATTCCTTTTGCTTCTTTCTTCCCGGAACGTTCTGTAAACAATCTGTTACAGATGCCCCCTCCCCGAAGAGACATTAGATGGACTGATCAAGGAGAGCTAATGTCTTTCCAAGTCTTTTTATCTCCTTAAATATTTGACCAGATTTCGTACATACATTTTTTTAAGAGAAAAAAAAATAATTCAGGTTACAATTTCAAAATATCTTATAACATAGTAAACACATATAGATTTTCTTTCAATTTCACATATTAATTCTGTTCAATCGTTTGTTACAATCACATAGTAAGAATAATCTCAAGAAAATATACACAATTACAATTTGTAAACATTGAAGCATAATAAACATATTACTCAATTTCTTTTCATTACATATATACCTTCATACATTACATAAAATCAACTTCGAATCTTTACTACGTAATTTATCAATATACTACAAGTAACTTCAAATCATTTACATATTGTCTTGCAGGTTTTCAAATTGTTTCAACTGACTTACATACATTTCTCTTTTACAATTACTACAATTCCATAATTTTAAATTTTCCACATGTTGTGATTCAAGTACCTCTCCAGAGCAACAATCAAGTAAATCAAAACTTCCAGCATTAATTTGCTTTTTACACCAATAAGGACCCTTATAAAGTAAACAATATTTTGCTATAACTTTATTTAATAAAGAACTCTGATTTCTAGCCTTCAGGAACACTAGGTCCCCTTCTTGAATTTCCCTTCTACCTTTCTCTTCATTTGCTTTCTTCTTCATATCCTTTTCCCTAATTGTTCTGGTCCTAGCTTCCACCATTATCAGCCGTTTCTCCCATTCTTCTGGAATCTCTTCTAATTTTAAAGCAACTTTCAGTGGGTTATCTATTTGCTCATTAAGATGAATTGTAACTGGCGCTTCCCCTAAAGTGTCATTGATAGAATAATTTAGTAAATTTACAACTTTCGCCACCTGTTTAGGCCAATCTTCGTGAGCTTCATTGCAAAGAAGTCGCATCAATCTATTAATTTCTTGATGGATTCTCTCCACGAGATTAGTCTGCGGATGGTAGCTATTACAGTAATAAACCTCTACTCCAAAACTGTTCATTTTCTCCTTAAATTTTTTACTAATAAAACAAGGTCCTCGATCACAGATGATTCTCTTAGGTATCCCTAGGTGCACAAAATAGTTATTTACAAGTTCTTCCAGCACTTTCTCAGTTGTTGCAGCTGTTATAGCATATGCTACTAAATATCTTGAAAAACCATCCAACACCGTTAGAAGAAAATTTTCTCTCCGGGAACCTCTAGGTAAAGGTCCTTGCAAATCCACGAACACTTGTTCTCTCATTCTCTCTATGCGATGTTGCCTCAAATTAGACTTCGGAGGGTGCTTGTCAGCTTTACTCCTGGCACAAATCTCACAGTCATTAATCCAGTCTTTGATGTCTTGCCTCATTCTCCTCCAACTAAAAGTCTTCAAAATTCGATCAAACGTTTTCTTCAATCCAAAATGTCCTGATTGATCGTGATAAACGAATAACACATTGCCAATCAAATTTCGAGGCAAACATATTTTCCACACTTGTTCAAAGTGAAAGTCTCTAATCATCAACACTCCAGACTCAAGTTGATAATATTTTAGTAGCGGTCCTTTTCTCTTAACATTTTCTACATTTTCGTCAGTTTCTAAAGCATCAATTATTTTCCTCATTTCTTCATCTTTTCTTTGTGCTATTACTAAATCTTCTATTTTCAGATTTAAATCTGATAAAGAAATATTTCCCACTACATTAACAAACAATTTCTCCTTTTCAACTTCAGGCTGAAAACGAGACAACAGGTCAGCTAGAGGATTTTCTGAGCCCTTTATGTATTCAATTCGAAAATTAAATTTACTCAATTCCAGCGACCATCTACATAGCCGAGGGTTCCAATGTTTGGCCGCAGTCAGCCACTGAAGTGCTTTGTGATCGCTCAAAACAACAAATTCCATGCCCACGACATATACTTCAAACTTTTTAATGCAGAATAGTATAGCTAGACACTCTAATTCTGTAATCGTATACTTTCTCTCAGCCTGATTTAGTTTCCTACTAGCATAGTGTATAATTCTCCGTTCACCATTTTCAAGCTGGAACAAATATCCACCTATGGCCATAGTAGAAGCGTCACAGCTGATGTAAAACGTCTGTGAAAAATCTGGATGGTACAAAAGAGTTTCCTGCGCTATAAGAGTTTTCATTTCATCGAAGCTAGACTGCTCCTTTTCTCCCCAAGTCCATTTTTTATTTTTCTGTAAAAGTTCCGAAAGTGGAGCTATTACTTCCGAATAATTAGGTACGAACCTTTTGACCCACACGAAGCTTCCTAATATCCTCTGTACTTCCTTTCTGCTACGGGGGATCGGTAACTCCACTATACTCCTGACTTTATCGGGGTTAACTTTTATTCCTTCTGCAGAGATAATATGTCCCAAAAACATAACTTCAGATTTTCCAAACTCTGTTTTCTTCAATTTCACTGTCATTCCAGCGTCCCTTATGCGTTTTAAAATCAAACACACGTGATTTACATGATCATCAAAGTCTGAATCAAAAATTAAAATATCATCAACATACACAATACAAAAATCAGATACATTGCCCAAAACATGATTCATTGCACTAGTAAACGCCGATACTCCAGTCGAAATTCCAAAAGGCAGCTTCTTAAATTTATACATTTTACCATCAAAAATGAAGGCTGTACAGTCTCTACTTTCTTCTGTTAACGGTATTTGAAAATACCCTGCACATAAATCAAGCGATGTAAAATACCTCTTGCCATGAAAGCTCGCCAATATTTCTTCTAAACTTTTCACTCTATTATGCTCCAGTCTAATTTTAGCGTTAGTAGTACGAAAATCCACAACTATCCTTTTCTCGTCAGAACGCGGCTTGGGTACCACTAACAAAGGGTTGAGGTAAGCAGAATGTCCCAACTCAACAATATCATCTTCTTGCCACTGACCTATTTGTTTTCTAACTTCCTCTCTCAAAGCAAACGGAACAGGGTAATACTTTCCCACAGCTGGTTCATTATCAATCAGTTTAATATTATAAGTGAATTTATTGCAAGTCCCAGGCCGATCCGAAAATACATCTAACAAAAGAGAAGTTCTATTCAACATTTCTTCTTTTTGCGCCACCGTCAGAGCAGTAGACATTTCCATGCGAGCTCTTAGGTCTTCGATACTCGCGTCTCTAACGTCGCCAGTTTCTAAACCTGCTACGGTCACCAAATCGGACATAGTTCTACCCTTCTCTTCATAATCACATCTTGGCAAAAATCCGACAACCACTTTTCCACCATTAGTTTGAAATAACATTTCTTTCTCTTGAAAATTAAGAGTAGCTTCAACGGTAAATAAAAAATCGCTACCCAGAATGGCAGACACATTCAAATCTCTAACAACAATAAATTCCATGAGCAAACTAGCATTTGCCAGAACAGTCGGTATTACTGTTTTCCCCATCACTCTTGTTTTGTTTTTTCCACTATAATCTATTAACATAATATTATCTACCTTTTCTAGAGAAGGCCTAGTCACGTCAGAAGTAATATTTTTCCATGTATTAGCAGAAATTAGCGATACCTGAGAGCCGGAATCCAGTAAACAGTTTACAGCTTTACCATTCATTTCCACTTCTACGCAAATAGAATGTTTAATTAATTTTCTCTTTTCCACACTGTTCAAAATTTCATTATTACATTTCAAGTTTTCAACTTCCAGATTTTCATACTCCCTTACATCTACTTCACAAATATATACAGGTTGCAATTCTAAGAGAGTCAAAAATTCCTTCATAGCCATTTCATTCCAGTGAACTAAGTCTTCACGTCTCCCTTCTCTCTTTAGTAGGTAACGTTCATATTTGCTTAAATCTATCTCTCCATTCTCCATATAAAACATCTTTTCTAGATCCACAACCTTCACATGATCACACTCTTGATTTTTTATTACTCTATTAAAATACAACAATTTTTTCCAATGACCATATTCCGAAATATGAGCCACAGCCGGAATAGGTGGAACAGTACACAAAATAATCTCATTACTTCTTTCTTTCAAATACGACACTAAGTAGGAATACATTTCCTCAAAATGCTCCTTTTCAGTGAATCTCATGACATCATTGGTCCCTACAAGAACTAGAACGTTTTCCCATTTACAACTTGCACCTTCCTTTCTTTCTTTTTCTTTCAAAGCATGAACAAGCTCAGAGACTCTACTTCCACTAACACACAATTCTTCCCAGCCGCTTTCTATACAGTTTAATTCAGGAAATTGCCTTCTACAATATGACGCTAATCGTTTTAACAAACTATCTCCTAACAGCACATAACTCTTGAGACTAGCCTACTCTGTTCCATAAATGACAAAATTGAATTCAAGACATCATTTTCCTTTCCCCGACCAACGTCAACTTGACAACCAAATTCGTCGGTTTCTTTCGAAACACCCTGTTCTTTTTCCGTTATTTTTACTCCAACGGCAGGTTCTTTCTCAACTCGATTCTTGCATCGTTCACATAAAAAGTCTTTACCAATGTCAGTTTCGTGTTCTTTATACTCTTCCTCACTCATTCCTATACAGTCTTTATGCAGCCATTGTTTACAACCCAAACATTCTATCGCTCCATCTACTTTCAACAGTCTTCCACAACAATCCAATATTTCCTCCCACCCCACTTCGGGTGCGAAGTCCTTTTCAGACGGAGTCTTTCCTTTTGTGCGAACCATGTTGCCGACACACGCTGACCAAAGTTACAACACAACGATAAATGTTTACATAAACATTGCCGACAACGTCGCAACACAATGCCTGTTACCCCTTTTATTTTTTCTTTCACCAAGATAATCTAAGGCAACTCCCGGGAGTTTCGGGCACCATATAACGATAAAACGTGATTTTATCGTTATTGCTATTAGTATTAGACTTAGCTATGCTTTTTAACTACAGTTCGGTTGAGATAAACTGATTTCAAGTATTATTATAGATTTCAATGTTTGAAGGAAAGAATAACCAATTACCTTTACTTTCTTTTATTACAGATGAAAACTAAGTAAAAACTTCACAAAAAGAAAAAATAATTAAAGGTTCACACTGATTCGCTGGTGGTTCTTGGTTTACATGAGAAAACCCAATACAAGAGTTGACACCAGTACTTTAGATTATCTTGGTAAAAGAAATAAGAAAAAATCACTCTCACATATATTTATAAAAATTAACAAATTTAACCTTTTTACTCACGATTACATGGCCGGCCTTTAGAAAGAATTAGCGCTTTTCAAACTTTAGTGGGATTTTTTCATCAGAAGATCAAGCTTGTGGGGGTTAAAACACGAGAGCTCTCGACACTGGGGATCACTTCACTAAAATCCTCGTTGTTCCGTCTTCCTTTTCCGACGATCCTTGGTGTCTTGTCGCCGGAGAAATTTCTTCCCTGCAACCTCGGCGTCACTGACTGAAAATCTGCTAACTGCTGCAGAGTGAGTTCACTTCCGTACGATCTCTTTTCCGGAGAGCCTTAATGCCGATTTAACGTTTCTTGTGCCTCTGCAAACAACGGCGGACTAGCGTGGTCTTCCGAATGAACAGACTACTTTACCACTTAGCCAGAAGAAAATGTCCCCGGAGGTATGCAAAACTTAACAGACAGAGCACTAAACTGCGCGACAACCTTCCAGTCAAAATCTCCGCGCCAACTGCTGTAACTTCTCCGCGCCAACTGCTTCAACGTCTCCGCGCGCAAATCCACGAGCGCTTACTTCCCTTTGTGTACCGGACTCAGTCTATTATTTCAAAAAGGGGTGTTTCGATTCCTTTTGCTTCTTTCTTCCCGGAACGTTCTGTAAACAATCTGTTACAATCTGAACCATTTTCATTGCCTTTGTGTCAGATTTTCTTCTATTGGCTTCTGATTTAATTCTTCAGATTCTTTTATTACGTACTCTATCTCTTCTCATTTTACCAACTATTCTACGGAAGCATTTCATCTCAACTGTCGTTATTTGTCTTACTACTTTTCCTCTTACTGGCTTTCATGTCCGTATAGTAGAATTGGTTCCACTACTGACTTATATACTTGTAGTTTAGTTTTGTTATCTATTTCCTTTTTCCAAAAATGGCCTGGCTTAGTTGGTAGTATTTGTTAAGATTTCCTTACTCTATTCATAACTTCCTCTTCTACTCTTCTTGTCTGGTTTATGATTGTTCCCAGGTACTCGTATCTTTCTGTGTGCTTCTGTTCTATTCTATCGCATATTATATGTGTTATTTCTATTACCATTTCCGTTCTTCCAATTTGCATCACTTTGCTCTTATTTACGTTTACAGTCATTATTTTAGCCTTTAGCACTTCTGCCCCTTCTGTAACCGCCTCTTGTAGCTTGTTCTCTGTATCTGCTATTAACATTATATCATCTGCATATAGCTACTAATTAATGCTTGGCAATGTATCGGTCTCATATTCCAATTACCCAGTTTTGTTCTTGCTGTTCTTCTGTTGCATGCCATACCAAAATATTGTACCTAACCGACCGTACCAGTTTTATTCTGACTGGTTTTTACTATATTTTTCTAAATGTTGTTTGTGTAGAATCGTTCTTATGTGATTTAATTATAATGACTAAAATAAATGAAAATGTAAACGGACATTTTTTTAAAAAAAATCGCGAAAATGAAAGTTTGGAGCTAATTTTAGAAGTTTTCTTGATGCTTATCAGTTTGTTTAACTAAACCTTGGTGCAACAGTTCTTTCAGGACCAGGGCCTGCGAAGCTGCTTTTTCATTGGCTGACGAGCGGCAAGCGCGTAGAGTTCTATTGCCGGTGTTTTCTGACCTTCCGAGATTGGAGCCCGCTACTTTTTCAAATAGTTCCCAAAGCATCCACGATGCTAGGTCAACAGCGACATTTTTGATCTCCCACGCGGCTCAAACCCGGGACCGCTCGCACGAAATGTAAGAGCGCATACCATTCGGCTGAGTGTGGAGCTCTTTAGCTACTGATGCTTCCTTTAATTAGTTGTTGAAATGATTGTAATTTTATTGTCAAATACGTATGTTCTCGAAGACCAAATGCTAGTAGAACCGCACTGATTTTTTTTTAAATAAAAAGAAGCCTTTTAAAAAACTATTTTGTTCTAATGAAGTAAGGTCCTGACACATTTGACCCCAACGTCTTGTCAGTGCCATGTAAGTGATACAAAGCCACGTGTGTGTTTAGTTTACGACTGCATGCGTCACATGGACCTCCCCCCCCTTCTTGTACTTCCTGTCTGCTTTAAACCAATTCCATCTTGCTCTGCTGGAGGGGAGGGGGCATCTTCCTGGGTCATCAGTGACAAAAAAAAGTTCCAATAGAAGAAAGGGTAAAGCATTCAGTTGCGCTCCTTTATGGCTGACCGTGGGAAAGCTATAGTAGAGAATGGAATCTAATCATTCAATTTGTCCCCTGACTCACTCGTTCTCAAACCCTTTCTTCCACGAGGAACCCCTCTTCATTTCTGTTCGTGTTAAGTGATGTAATAATTTGTCCACAAATCGAACTGTCTACAGCGAGACTGGAAATTTCAACTTCGTCGTCGTATACAGGGTGTCCAGAAAATCGCGTAACCGAGACTTTCAACGTACGTAACTTTTTGTACACTCCTGTTCAGATAAAGTGGCACATTCTTCAACTACTCAACCCTATAAGGTGTGCCACTTTTTTGAACAGGAGTGTACAAAAAGCAATAGACACACGAATCTTACACTGGGTATTAACTTTGTCTATGCGGATATTTTTTAAACATTAAACAAGAAAATCATGGCTCAGCATGAACGATCAGTATGCGGAAAAAAGCTGCTAAGGTGTAAAAAAGAAAATGTACGAAGTAAAAATAAACTTGTTGCAAAAACGTTCGATATGTATCGATTATCTCTGTGGGTATTTATCGAATTGATAAAATAACGATAAATCTTGAATTTTATGCATTACAGACGATTTTATGGGGTTAATTATTACATATTCGTAAAGAATGTTCTTTGGAAATTACGAGGTGTACTGGCAACATTGGTAGTGTCAGATTGCAGTACCGGGTGTGCCCGACATCTGGCTATGTTTTCAATGACCAGTTGAAAGAAGAGAGTTGGATAAATTTCAAATATTTTATTTTATCTGGCCATTGGTTGCTGTAGCTAATGTAGTCTTTCAAACGGTACAGTTAAATATCTACATGGAGGGATTTTTTGTACCAATGCCATTGCCAGCGCTGAGGCTGATCAGGGAAGCATTTTTTTAAAAATGAAAGTGTAACCATCCAATTCGGTGCGTTCGAAAATACCATGCAATAGTCCACAGAAGCCATCAGTGTATAATTAGAAGCTTTTGAGCACAGTAGAGACACAAACACTACATTTTTTGACAGAAGAATAAATGTTGTGAATGAGCGTGATCGTTTAAAAAATCTCTTGCAAACATTGAAAGCGAAGGGGACTCTTATCAAGAAATGACATGAGTTTGCGAAGACCGAGAAATACCGGGTGATCCGTTTGAGATGTCAGAAAAGTAAACCTTTATACACAAGAGGTTAATGTACGTATCTCCGAGCAGCTTGTTGTAATATAAGCAGAAAGGATGCAAGTTTCGAATGAGGGGAGGTTTACATACTGCAGCCACATGACGGCGCTACTGTGCATGGTAACAAAGGTAGTGATCACGTCACAACAGCGCACACAGTAGCCTCGTCTAATTCGCTGCACTTTTTGACTCGCTTTGACTCTGTTGGTTGCACGGTGCAACACAGTCGTCTTAGTTCGTTGATTTTGAGTCAAGTAGTGTATTTGGTGTCTGCACTACCTCTCGGACCGGTGTATGGTCACGTGGTGCGTGCTAACTAATCAAATGACCGTTTAAAGTAGCAGACAGGCATTTGCTGAATCTTCTGAACTTGAACACCACTTTCCGTCTAGTTTTTTAACGTAATTTCCTTGCACACCTGCATTGCACAGTGTGTCAAGAAGTGCAGCCAACTAGACGGGGTTATTATGTCGTATGGGATGCGAAATTTTCGAGTATTACATGCATGCTACTGCCCAGATACGTACATTATCCTCTTGTGTATAAAGGTTTACTTTTCTGACATCTCAAACGGATCACCCGGTACTACTTTTCACCTTCAAATAGCCACTTTCGTTTTGAACGTAGAAATACCTGAAATATTCTTGTTCTGGAGCTGCTTCCTCAAGGATTAATGTCACCGCACGTCACTGATATAAGGTGTCTTGCACGAAGGGTGCAACCAGTCATTGAACCCTCTATCGCAAGATTTGTGAATTCATAAGAAACAGATATTTTTTTTTTATATATATAAATGGTGTGCAAACTGTACTCCATCAAGACACTGTGCAGAGTCTAGAGCGAAGGGAAGTTGCGAAGGAAAGAAGTATGACCAAGAGGAATCGCCATGGCAACATAACTTCTTGCCTCTTGCCAGCAAGTGGTATTTCAAGCTCGGCCGAAAAGAGCAGCGAATGCCGTTTTATGCAGATTGCTGAATTGGAAAACGAGGAAGGGTGCAATAAAAACCTTAGTTATGGCCGCTGGTTCCAGAAACTTGGGTTGCTCGTTCTGCGTATAAAATAAGCCTGGTTTGGTTGCCTCGTCGGAAGACTGAGTTTGGGAGGTCATAAATCGCAATGGAAGCCCTTCCCCCCTTTCCCCCTGAAGTTTTTAACAGTAGCATACGAAATTTTCCTCGGTACTCCATTAATTTCTATGGGAAAGAAGAGGAGGAGGGGTGGATATTGGTGGCCGTCCAGAAATGCTTTATATAGTTTGCTTGTCTTCAGGAATGTCCCTCCCCCCACGGATCAGATGATGCAAATTCCAAGTTCTCCCCCTCCTTAAGCAAAGTTAATCTTATCAAATCTGTCAAGTTCATTCTCTTGGTCGGATGAGAATATCTACGCATGATAAATGGCTCGATTTAAAATTAGAAGTTTCCCTGATAACACACCTCTTCCCGAAAACGTACCAGTCGCTAAATCACAAGTCATTACGAACAATATTTATCTAATCTTGGTCTCGCTGCTGCTGGAAAAAGTTAACAATGATCCATGTTTGAGTTCTCGCGATTTCGGGGCTATGCTTTCTGAAAAGTATGAGAGAAACGAGTGGAAATTTTGATCAATGAGTTTTATCATCAATCACTGTGCGAATTAAGGTTTTAGCTTTAGAGGGATGCACACTCAGGCGTATTTGTAATTTCATTTTGGGAGGTAGGAATTTTATACAGGTTACCAGTAAGTAAATTAAAGTATTGCCTTGCGAACCTAGGGCATTAAATCTTGTGATAACATTTACACATAATTTAGAAACTGTGTATTTTCATTCTAAGAATACCAAAACTCATAACACAAAAAGAGCTATCGAATTACTACACCGAAAACTTCCACCAAATTCATATTGACAAGTTTTACAAGTACGCTCATTCAAACTACAGCAACATATTGAGTAATGCTATTTAATAATACTAATGTCATGCATTAGACAACACATTCCCCATTGAGGATTCTTTGTTTCACTTCAGAATTTACCGCACAGTTAAAACATGTTCCAATACTCCCAATATATTACATTCTCTTTTTGTTTCCCCACACAAAAGTTGTCTATTTGTGTGATTCAACTTGAGGCCAGGGTTGTTAAAGGTTTAGGAACCCATATATTCTAATGGGTTCTATTGGCTTCCTCTGCAGGACCGGAACCTTTTTTCTCGCACAATTTAAATTCGGTCCAAGTTGCGTATTGTTACATTGAAAAAAGGTTCCTGGATCGTATTTTAATTGTTCCTGAGAGGTTCCTGGACCGAATTTAAATTCATTCTGGATAAAAGATTCCTGGACCGTATTTAAATTCATCCGCATAAAAGGTTCCTGGACCGTATGTAAATTGATTCGGAAAAAGGTTCCTGGATCGAATTGAAAGGCTTTAAATATGAAAAGGTCTGGAACTCATTTACGTTTGCTGATTTTCTCTCCCAGTCCCGGATTGAATTTATTTACAATTCCTGGACCAGGGTTGACAGATCGAAAGTTGCCTTCTAAAAATGTCCGCGAATACGTTTTACATTAGAATGTCGCACTGCGGTTGTAGAAAACTTAGCGCAGAAAATAAATCAAAACGCTGTTGTTCTCTCCTTGGCCAGGTTCAAAAACTGTCTTGTCGAAGAATTACTGTACATAACGCAATGGACTATATTACTGTGGCGTCACATTATATCACAACAGAGACGGGCAGTGCTGCTACAACCAAGTGAAGGAGCGCGCGCGATAGAATGGGGCTACATGGGGCAACGTGACTGCTTCGTTTGCGTTTCGCCCATTTCTACCTTGTACCTTAGATTCTCGAGACAGCCAGCACCTGGATTAGTCTTTCATGCTCGCAAGTGGATAATTGTTTATCGTCAGGTCCGTATTCGATCCAAGTTGCGTTTTGTTTCATTTCAATGCGGAACTTGGACCCGATTTAAACTGATTCGAAAAAAAAAAAAGGTTCCTGGACCGTATTTAAATTGATCCTGGAAAAAAGGTTCCTGGACCGAATTGAAATACCTTACAGATAAAAAAGGTTCTTTACGGTACAGAACCCATTAACGCTTACTGATTTTTTTATCCTGGACCGGAATTGAATTGAATTAAAATTCCTGGACCTTGAACAACCCTGCTTGAGGCAATACTTGAAACTACGTTCCTTCATAGGAATGAAGAGAGGCAATGTAGCACAACCACACAGAATATGGCTATTTCTATACCCTGTTTTAGAAATATCTGTAGAGCAACACAAAGATCGATGTGTTCAATCACGTTGACACATGTATGTGATTGCAGTTCCTTTCCAATCTATCGACATATTGTTACGATTGAACTCTTGCTCTTGTTTTCTCAGGTATTGAGATTGTCGGTTGTTGCTTCCATTGAAGGAATGTGTTGTTGCGTTTTTAAGTCTTTATCTTCTGACAGAAAGTTGTGCAAGCACCTACTGCCATTTACAGAAGTTAGTCATAAAGGGGCACTCTCTCACGGAACCTGTTTTTTCTTAGGATTGTGTCATTGTTTTCTCTGTAACCTCATGCTTGTTTACAACAGGAACCAGGATCTTTCAGTTTTACCATATGCCAGAGGGTCTTGCTTAGGTATAAAGTAGACTGAATTCAGTACTTCTCAGCAAAGAAAACCTGATCAGATTTTACAAATTAAGATATAAAAACATTTCTGCGAATATAAACATACTTATATTTGAGCCATAAGATAAAACTTGATGACTTTCACTTTTAATTAGTGTGCAAGCGAAAGTTGGAAGATATTTTATTGGTGGTAAATGCAAATACACAGTGATTTGCCATTTTTGTTTCTGTAGACAGTAAGCCTTGCGACCTCTTCACTTTTGATAAACATCTATATTTCTGACCTGAAAAATGACACAAAATTATTTCAACTAAAACACTTGATATTTATTATTATTATTAGTAGTAATTACCTAAAGTCGTAGCATTTAAGAATACAAAATCAAACTCGAAGAGTTTCTGCTGAAGCAACAGTGCCAGCAGATCAGTGGGTCATACTAGAAGTAAATCGACACCGAAGCCAACGATTTAATATTTGTTTTTATAATTGTATAATTTTATTACTATTTTTACATTATTTTTACTTAAATGTAGGCTTCAGTATATTTGTTTTGCATTGGTTTTCTCTATTCGTGTTTTTCAAATTTCCACTTCATTTTTTAAGTTGCAGGTAGTGTATTAAGCCTGCATTTAAAAACATATCTTATGTGAAATTCTTTGTTTTTCCTTTAGTTTATCTTAATTGTTTCTTTGTACATATACGTATATCTTTGTTATATATGCTCTCAACCATGTATCTATAAGATTCAGGTGGTAGACCAGCTTATGGTTGGACCTCCCATGTAAATAAAGGGATTATTGTTATATTAGCACAGTAAGGTGAAAGGTTGGTGCTGGATTTGATATTTAGGGAATGAACTAGACGTCATAGACATGATAGTGAACCATTCCTGTTACATTACACATGTGACAGACAAATTCTAGAGCAGATAGTAATGCACCACTGCGATCATTTTACGCTGACTATAGGTGGATTCATGTGACGTCAGGATGCGCACAGCCGCCATGTTTGCGGCCAATTGCATTTGTCGTTCGCAAGGAAATATCTATGTAGCGTTAGTTACATCTGCACCAACTGTGGGTTTGTTTTAAATCGCGAATGTCTGTGTTAGTAACTTCCGCCCGCTAGAATTTCCTATGCTTACAAGAACTGTCTTCAATCATGGCCACAATGCAACAGTTTGTGACGTAGGTGAAACACACACCTATTGAGTGTGCATGCAGAACTTGATGGGAAAATGAAACATTGGTGCTCTTTCTTTTGTAATACAGAATTATTTCATGTAATTGTCTTAGTCACAGGAAGGACTTCAGGCATTGAGTTGAAGAAAGATTTCTAAATTTATCTCGGGCGATCACGAGGTGATCCGCCATTGAAGGAATTTGCTCCGAGAATTAACACGTACCTCGCAATGCATTTCAGCAGCTTGGCATCGTGATAGACCAATTCTCATGACGTAAGACAGGTCCTCTAGCAGCCAACAGTTTTTTCATTTCCAGTGAGGAATTGTGCGTTGAATTTTAACGGCGTGAAGCGAAGTAACGAATGTGGGGAACATGACGGAAGCCGGCGAGAAGGCTGGAAATTGACCGTTTTTGTAAATGGTTCAGCCGGAGGAGTCACGGTCACAGCTCGTTGAGGTCAGCTCTCAAACCAAAGTTCATATTTTTGCTGCGTTACGACACCGTGCGTTGGTTGCTCCACTCAAGTTGCCTGAATGGTGGTTATCAAGTGTGGGAAGAAGTGTTTGAAGAATAGAAGGAAGTGAAGTGTACGTGTCCAGCATTCAGGTCCAGTGTGAAGAGCAAGCTGAATGTACTTATGTTTTGTCCACAACTTTTCTTGTGGGGCAGCAGGGACGATTCTGAGAGACGGGTGTGAACTTTGTACTATGTATGTCGCTTATGTCGTGAGGTGAAAATAAATCTTCAAAGCGCCAGAGTCATGAAATATCCAGAAAGTACACATTCATATCTTTCTGTCCACTTTACTTTTACATTTCAGTATTTTAGTTCACTTGTTGTTTTTGTACATTCTTTCCAATTTCCTCTTCTCTTTCGTTCCCTCCCCCCCCCCCTCAACTGGGGAGAGTAAATGTTCATTCATGCAGAGGATTACATGGATAAATGTATTCTGGCGTCTCTCGTGATTAATCTGTCTCTGCTCTTGGTCCCTCAAATTTCATGTGTGTGTGTGTGTGTGTGTGTACACACGCACATACATACATACTTCCCGTTACTCAAATACTTTTTAAGAAGGCCTCCTTGATGCCGTAACGGTTACGTCGTCGCCTTGTACTCAAGGGATCCCGGGTTAGATACCCGATGGAAGCACATAGTGGTTCGGATCCCACTTTAAACTGTAGGTCCAGTCCCGATTAGCCTGTCTGTGCATAAAGTGGACTTAAAACCAATTCAAGCTTACTATAAATTTTATTCTTGTAACTTAATTTCTTGAGTATTAAACAAGATAAGAAATGTGTGTTGGTGAAGCACTGACGTGCTTATTTCCTCTGTTGCAGGGTCTGACCCACTGCGGCCATGACCACTGACATCAGTGTGGTCCGGTGGGACCCCAGCATCCCGCAGGAGGACATAGCGTTGCTGGAGGAGTACGAGTATGACGGAGGCAATTCTTCTTCCAGACTTTTCGAACGATCGAGGATAAAAGCACTAGCAGGTGAGTAGGCAATAAAAGACAATTTTTCTTATACATGCACCTCAGTATAGTGTCATAATAGTTAGACCCTCGATTTTTATGTAATATCAAAGTACAAAATATGTACATAAATATGTAATAATAATTGACAATATGTAGGTAAATATGTAGTATCAAAGTATATGTAATATTATATTAATCTAGTATCCCAGCAATTTCAAGAATTTGCTACATATTTATTTTATTTGAACATATTCAACTTAATTTTAAGGACATAAGTTGTTCAAATTAAAATTTGTATCAAATATCCAATGTATAAACTCAAAAAAGCACCGCAACGTGTACATATTTACGAAGCCAATTTTGTCACACATTAATTACTTTTAACATCGCAAATTATTGTATAATATGCAACTTTCGAAACAAATTGTAAATAATAAAAAAACACGTACAGGAAGAACAATCTAATGAAAACACACAGCTACTTTTATACAAGGGAACAAATTGTGTAACTCGCTATAGCTTTCTTGTCCAACGATCCAAAGTTTCTTGGTGTTTCGCCTAAATCTAAAAGCGAAACAAAAATATATAACCAGCATCTTTTGATAAATAACAACAGTTCCCGTAATGTATTGGTCTGGTCTTGTCTGTCTTTCGACTTCGCAGTCAATTGTAGGTGACCGTAAGCACTAAGCATCTCATTGATAAGAAAATATAACATCACGTGAGCTACAAATTTTCTTCATCATATTTCAAGAGATCGAAAACGTAGGAAAAAGTACAGAAATATGTTTTATGTAAAAGTAAATTAGCAAATATGTAATATCCTGGCAAATATGTAACCTAAAACCTGTGCAAAATCATGTCAGTTATACAACTTATATAATTCGTTGACATTTTCCTTTTCGAGGTATGTACGTATCTGGAAAGGAATAAATATGTAATTTAATTGCAGACAAATCCGAGCTCTATAATAGAAGAGCACTATATCACCAAAATACAAAAGGCATTAGATTCCTTCGCATTCCTTTGTAATTTTATGCTATGTCTAGTCCTCTTGCTATTTTTTTTCTTTTTTGTGACAAATTGTCCGTGTCATGGCTATGCGTACTTACGTACTTAACGAAGCTGTTAAACTACTTATTTTGCATTATCTTAAAATTGATTACGTAGGCTACATGGGTGGGCTGTTTCGTGGTGCCCTCCCATGGTGACATAAATGAGTTTGTTTACTCTGTGAGGTCATCTCCAGTTTACAATGAAATATTTCCCAGGCAAACCCGTTATTACGGTTGTTCACGTACCGTGCCTACGCCCTCCTCTTTAAGCCAGGGAGGTTAGGCTCTTAGTATAGGTCGACTTTTTGTTTTGTTGTTCGAAGTAAAGTAACAAATATGCTACTGTACGTTAATTAGTACGTTGACATATGCAAGTTAATTCCTTATCGTACCACGTTCTATTGTATTGTAAGAACAGATAATAATTATTTAAAGAGTGTGCATAGCGTCGTCGCCTTGTAATCAACGGTCCCGGGTTCGGTACCCGGTTGATACACATAGTAGTTCAGATCCCACTTTAAACTGTAGGTCCAGTCCTGATTAGCCTTACTGTGCATAAAGTGGACTTAAAACACAAACTCAAACAAACAAATTAGTGTACACAAGCTCGTTAGTTTCCTGGTTTGCAAATTGTTGGTAAATGATGACAATGTTTAACCATGTTTTTAGCTTTTTGAGGCCTTTTATTTTTACTGTGTATCTGAAGAAGTCATTTTTAATGTCTTCTTGCCCTTTTAATGTGTTGTATGGGTCGCTTTGCAATCTTGCACTTTTAACCAACTCAAGAGGGCTCTACATCACCCCATTTTAAAACTAAGGTAAGGATTTTAGATAGGGGGATTTACCCCGTATATATTGAAGGGTGTAAAATGACATAGTGTGCTGATACACACAAAAAAATGAAGTTGTAGTGGAAGTAGTTTGAATTGTAACAGTGGTAGAAGGGATTCTTGCTGTATTTAGATATCGTTTTCTTAAAACTAATTGTTTAGCAGCATGTGGTTATAACATAAAAACAATGGTTGTGATAATCAAAGATATACTTTATTGCTGTATTTTTCTCTTTAACAAAACTGCTGATTGTTTTAAACAGCGGCGTTCACTATGACACACCGTCAGGGATACCAGCTGAAACCTTATACTGAAACAGAAGACTGATCCAGCTGTTCGTGTGATGGTACGCGAAATAGTCGTGGCTTACAGCATTTCAGCTGAGTCGGGCCGTGGCTTACCTATAAAAATTATAGACATTCAATCAAATATTATTGTTATGATAATGCTAGAGCTGTTCAAATTAACAATATTTCACCCAATAAAAATTGTAACATCTTTAATGAAAGACATTATTCCTCAGGGCATTTCCGCTGAGTCCGTGGCTGCAGAGCAGTTCACTAGTATTTGTGCTCCGTCACATATTTACGTCGTTACTATTAGTCTAGAGGTGAGCATGCTTCGTGAAATAACTTGCATAATAATATTAATGTCCGGAAAGGGATTTTATGTAAGTTTTGCTTCCAACTTCGTCGCAGTACTTCCACCTCCAAGTTCGATCAATGAACAGACTGACTTCCTCCCCCAACGGAAACATGCATGGATTGTTACACACGCGGGAGGCTCATCGATCATGAGTCTTCGCGAGCATTAGGAATGCGGAATATTCACTGATGCGAAAGGTCCCTTACCTTAAGGTAAGACATGCTGTTGCACTAAAGCAGTTGATACCCATAAATTATAACTGTGCTCGATAATCCGTGATTATAGGTTTCACCTCGTAGTGAAAGAAAATATAGGCTTAGATTCCTGTGGTTTGTTTTGGCAACGTAACGTCCTTGCATCTTTGTAGTTGCATTCTCGAAGCATTAGTGGCCAGAGGTGTGTAAATCAACCTCACTCGCGACTCGCCCTCTGGATGGTGAATACATCTGTCCGTGGCTACACAGAGAAATCAAAATGTGTTGACCCCTGTAACGCTTTATTGTGCATAAGTTGCAAATTATGAACTTATGGGCAAGGTGGATTGATTTAAATGAAGATTTAAATCTGGTGATTTTTTTTAAACAAATCACTTATTTGAATCACTTTAAAGAAATAATGTACATAAGGATTTCGTAGATATCAGAATCAATTTTGGCGAAAGTACATTAATCTTGTAATCATTTAATGGTGCTTGTTAGCTTCTAAGAAAGGAAACAAATATATGTACTAATGGGGTGAACCTTATACGAAAGGAAAGCAATGTCTAAACTGTAAACACACTTAAATTTCTCTTGATTTAAAATTCAATAATTGTTATAGGCAAAAATAGCAAACATTTTGTGTAGAATAATATACAAAATACTAATCATGTTACACCGTAAATAGTGCCATTGTCATTAAACTTTAAATAAACATGGCAGCTGATATTTTGCAAATTCATAAAAAAATTGTCGGCTACAAAGACTATAAGAAATATTTTAAGTTACAATTATATAGTACATCGAAAATATTTTATTTTCACTTGGAAGAAAAGATACTGAAAGCATTATAGTTTCATTAACACTCAACAAATATTTCCGTAGTAGGTTCATATGTACAGTATCAGAAACAGAAAAAATGTATATTTACATTTTAAAGGGCCGTTTACCAGAAATAGCCTTTCTATTTTTTTAAAAAATGTATCTGTGTGTATGGTGCTAAAAACCATACAAGCAATTTTGAGCCAGTTTTAAAAATAAAAAAAGATTTAAATAAAAAAAATCATCAAATGATTTCTTTACTAAAAATCCTGATTTTTTTTTTATCCACCCTGCTTATGGGGCATGATGTATCAGAGTACACACAGAAATTTATACGAAAGGTACTTTTTATCAGCTGCTGCTGTTTGTGATGCACTAAAATTAGTGGCGGCGATTAGGGGGGCGAGGGGGCTGTTGCTAATACTTATCTACAAAGGGAAATAAACTGGCTTTGCCCCGCCCTCCCCGTTTTGGCACCTTCCCCCCTCCTCCCGGTTTCGGAACCCAATCGCCGCCACTGACTAATATGAATCAATTGAAATCGGATAGGATCATTTCAAAATTACATGTTAAACTTTGTCAATTGATGCTCCTAAATTCAATCGACGTCGATATGATGTATTTTGAGTTTAGTTTGTACGATTTCAGATGTTCGAACCCTGGTCAGGGTATAAATGTTTGCCCAATCATCAATTTCATCAGTTCATCGTCGCAATTTACGCGGTAGGTACAAAAGCGACGAAAAATAAAACGAAATAAAAAGTTTTCTCTTGTCCATGAATAGCTTTCTTGTTACAAAAACTGACATTGGGAGTCGGAAAGGGGAGTACAGTGGGATCCATGAGTATTACCGTGCAAATTGTCCATGACTATTTTCATTAATTTTTCTCTTGCATCCTATGTGTTTTTAAGCGACGGATTTTTATGTATGCTGGTGCAGAAGTTGTCAATATTTGTTTTGAGTTTTCTTTAAATTCTTGAAGCTCTTATTGGGTCAAATAAAGAGCACGAACATGGCGATGGACAATTTGCAGGGTAATACTCATGGATCCCACTGTACATAACCGTACATAACATGGAAACTAATATTGTATACGATTTTTTTTCTTGTTTGTGGCCCATAGTTTCATTTCTTCCCTTTGACATCGTCACAGCTACTTGGTTTTATTTTGATACGAAGTTTATTTTTGCATATTTAATTTAATTGTATTAGTAGTTGTCCTTTAGTTGCGGCGAAACGCACGTGCATCTTGACTCCGTTCAATAAAAATCTGTATAAAATCTGTTTCGCAATGTGAATTGACAAGGATAATTGATTTTAAAAACAGATGCAAAGAACTTCAAAACAAGATCAATATTGTATCTGTAGGACTATCCAATACTAAGTAAAAGTTGTTTCGCAAAATTAATAAGAACTGTTTTTCGACAATTTTTTTTAAAATCTGAAAATTAAGAATTATTTCGAATCTTTCTGCCTGCACCGTTCTTAAATTTCACCACGATCGGATCACCCTTTTTTTATTTATAGAATCTCGGAGAGCGATCGTTTACAAAACTAAAAATAGTGCACATTTTTGTTGTTCTCACGACGATAAAAATCGAAGGCATACTTGAAAAAAAAAATTGGTTAGCATAGATTAACGCAGAATTGAATAAGTTAAATTTTGATGTAACTCGATTTTATGTACGTTAATTTGTAATTGGAGTCTAAACTCTAGTATCTATATTTTTTTAATCTGTCAGTAGTGGAGAATGTCACCTAGCCTGCTGCAGTGAAGCCCAAGAAAACATTTGCATTATCAGGATGTTACCAGTTCTATGCGACGCAAGTGGTTCCGCGTTCGAATCCCGGGCCTTGGGCATGGGTGTTCATTGTTGTCCCTTCACCAATCGCATATCATCATCCTCATGTTCGCGATTAGCCAAAAGTGGCAGAAGTGCGAATTAAAATAAACCAAGTTTATCAATCAGTTCTATGCCGGCAGTTAGATCATGTGTTGAATTCTAGATATTTAAAAAAAATTATGATAGCAAACTGAAAGGTCACCGATATCAGCAATGGTCACAAGCAACTCTATTCGACGAAACCAGACTCTCATAAGTTAATCCTTTTTTTGCTTTTGAAATTTGTTGTTTCAACAAACCTGCCGTGCAATATCGCGCCTGACACTGCCGAGGATGTGTCGTGTCACACGGTACTTCGAACAAAGCCTCTGCAATGAAATGGTTAGTTATTGCTAGAGGCACATATTTTTGGTAAATAAAAAAGCTAAATTTCGGTACAATTGGGTTCAAAAGCGGTAAATAAAATAAAATTTCTGTGTTGCAGCAGTGAATAATCACATCAAAAGTGCTATATAAAATGACATTTTGGTTTTAAAATTGTGAATATAATCCTAAATTTGATTTAAAACTGTACTTATCCCACAAAATAAACTTATCCCTTCTAATAGCACATTTATGTAGTTAACAGGGTATTAAGTTTATTCCTGTGTAAAGGGGTCCATTTTTGCTTCTCATATATTTACAGCAGAATTAATAAATTCTCCGTGAATTGCATAAGTCACAGGATACTTCAGAAAGTGTCGCGTCGGTATATAAACAGTAAATTTCGTGTTTAAGAGTATATTTCCCATTTTGCAGTTCATTTCGCATTATTTCGTGACAAAACTGTAGAAAAATGCATCTCACACCTTTCAGAAACATGAAAAATGAACATTACAGAATGTTATTTCACATTTCGTGTTTTCGTCAAAAAGTAAATTTGCATGCCTCTCGTTATTGCACAATGATTCCGATCTCACCGTTAACTGTAGGTCCAGTCCCTATTAGCCTATCTTGATGGACTTATTTTATCTCTTTTTCTCCTCTCTTCAGCTCTTTCTCGTCTCCCTTGTCACCTCTGTGTGTGAGCGAAAGAGGGAGGGAGAGGGTGAAATACATTTTGGGTCAGTGAATTGATTTATTTCAAGGTGGATTAATTGAAATCAGGTTGATTTAAATCATTTTAAATAAATAATTTATAGAATAATGTACATAAGGATTTTGTAGATATCAGAATCACTTTTAGTGAAAGGATTAATCTCGTACTCATTTAGTAGTGTTCATTAGGCTCTAAGAAAGGAAAAGCAAGGAAACAAAAAATATATGCACTGATGGGATGAATTTCATACGAAAGCAAATGTAATATGTAAACTGTAAACACACGTAAATTTTTCTCGATTTAAAATTCAATAATTTTTATAGGCATGAATAGCAAACATTTTGTGTAGAAAAATATACAAAACACTAATCATGTAAAACCGTAAATAGTGTCATTACTATTAAACTGTATATAAACATGGCAGATGACATTTTTTTAAAAATGCCAAAATTCAGCTACAAAGATTTAAAAAATTATTTTAAGTTACAATTATATAGAGTACATCCAGAATGTTTTATTTTACTGGCAGAAAAGTTACGAAATTATGTATGTTTCATTAGCACAGTCAGCAAAAACATTTCCATAGTAGGTTCATATATACAGTATCAGAAATCGATAAATTAATATTTACATATATTTTTTTGGTTTATTATAATTTGCTTTAATCCAACTGTTCAAATATTTTACAGAACCTTTACTAGAAACAGCCTTTCTATAAAATACCTTTAAAGCAATGTTAAGCGTGTTTTCATAGATTTAAATTTTTAATAATAAAAAATCAAAAACTATTTTTTATTCATTCTGGTTTATTTTACTTAGCTTATCTGCCATTTTTGACTAATCGCGAAGATAAGGATGAAATTGATGAAGGGACACTTGCACCCATGCCGGTACTCTAACCCGGGACCCCTGGTGTCGGCCAGTAATGTATGCACACACACACGCGCGCGCAACACCCCCGTCATACTATTCCCAACAATTACGGAAATTCTTTGAGGCCCCATTTGCGGTCATTGTGGCACTTAATTTTAGCCTCTTTCACAACTAAAATTACATTACACTCCCCAGGTGAAAAGGATTCGGCGTGATCATTACGGACGGTTTTGGTACCTAAACCAGCCTACGCAGAGAATGTGGCAACTTTGAACTCGTCTGCAGCATGATGCTGTTCACAATTTGAACCGTTATGTCACCCAGCCCAGTTTGGCTTTAATTTTTGTCGCACTGCGTTAAGTATAGACCGAGGTCGATAGTTTTCGGCGCTGCATGTTTAAAAATAAAGTGCATTATCTTAGGGTGTATTGGTGTCATCGTTTCCCTCGCGAATTTTCCGCCTTGGAGCGGCACTTGTGAAATGTCACGACCCGAGGCTGGTTTTGTCTCCCGCCTGCGAGATGACATTTCGGATCCATTAGCCGGAGGACGCGAGCAGGAAGAGTTCATTACGAGAGCAAGGGGTGGGTGATTGTTGCCAGAGGACTTTTTTTTTCTTTTTTCGTTTTAGCGGATGCATCAGTTTGTTCTGCGAGGAGTGGGGAGAATATGGGGGAGGCTGGGGGCTTACCTACAGTTCATCGACGCGTCCAAGAAATTGTCAGTTGCTAAATATTAGCAGGGCGGAGATTGGAATCCTAGTGCTTGCAGTCTCGTGCCCGGTAGGATTTTTTAATCTTAAATTATTCACGCTTAAAACAAAAAGAATCTCGTTTAAATTGTCTTAAGAGTAATTCCTGAGACGTAGGGCGACCTAATAGCCTCCATACATGTTGTTGCAGTCTGTTCATCACTTCACGCTGCATCATTCAGTTCTTCACTCTGCCGCCAAGTACGAGGTATAATTAAAGTCCTGATTCGAACGCCAGTTCTGTATCTTTGACATAGCTCGAGAGGAAGCCGAGCGGACGCGTATCTGGTTTCGAGCCAGCGCCTGTTTTTGTGAGAGGCGGTGTTGCCACTTTTACCTGCAGTGTTTAGACATCCAACACGAACTGCGACGACGTTATGCTCCCAAGATCTCCACATTGCATAAAAAATAGCATGACACTATTTGCACAACCGAGCAAATATAACCGCAACATCGCGTTGTGAAATCTCTAAAGAAACTGAATTGGGAACATTTCATTTACTCCACGTTGACTTGACAAGTACTGTCAGTTCCTAAAACGTTGTACGCTATTGGTGGGAAAGGTTTTAAGGGAGGGTATACTGGGCTCCACATCGACTTGATATATGGTTGTCGAGGAGAAACTGATCGTTCGAACTTTCTTTGAAGTAAAGTACGTTCCGATCAGGACTTGAACCATACACTCCCTGAGCATGTGCTTAGGATTCGTTCTTTCAGATGACGTGTGTCCTGAAGGTTCTCCTGGTGGACAGTTCTCTTCAGAAAGCCACACAAAAAGAAAAACTTCTTAGATCTGGTGACCGTGCAGGCCAGTCAAAGGCACCACGTCGTCCAATCCAGGAATGCGAAAACTGGAAATCGATCCAACCGACCACGATGGCATCGTGTTATTACTATGTATGGAGACTTATTTGTCAGCCTGTATAATTTAACCAATAGTATGGAAATGCCTATCAAAATATGGCGAATTGCCCATCTAAGGGGCTCATATAATTCACACCTACGAATGCCCTCTCCAATGCACTGTGGTACGAAAGCAGATATGTGGTCTCGGCCATATTGTAGAGGCGACATAATAAACACCACATTTCAGTTGCTTTTAACATAAAACATCAGATGTTGAGTGATTCCCAGAGCCACTTTGTGAGGGAACATTGTCAAATATTTTCACCTGAGAATACCCACCCCGAGAATCGAACCAGTCTCCTGCGACATTCAGGTTGGACCACTGCAGCTGTGACGCACGCTTTTACAAGCGATATCGGGTGGGGCCACGCAGAGGGTGTGCGTGGCGATCAACCAATGGCAAAAGTGCAACGTTGTACAGTTAGGAGACTGCGGCGGTTCATCATAAGATGGGAAAAGACATTTTGAACCTGACTGTCCAAATCCCATGAATTTCCGTCGCCTACAGCTGGAGTTATCGTTCCTTGAAGAAACAAGGGAAACACCTTTCATTTCCTTCAGCCTGTTTTTTTTTCGTTGCCACCGTGTTGACGCATCTGAGTTGTTGTGTCTAGGGAAAACTGTGGGTGTTAAATTCGCCTCGATATAAACAATGACCCTTCTTCATTGTTCTGGGCGTTCTCGAACATTGAAAGCCTGGGTCAGTTTGAGTTCAGCGTTTTCGTAACAAGGCTGGTGTAAAATTATTCGCGCATCGTTCACTCGTGCGCCACAAAGAACAGTTTCTGAAAGGATTAAATACAGGCCTTTCGTTCGATAGTGTGTTCCGTCCGCGTGTTCTTTTTATTTTAAATAATGTCACTCTCAAAACGTAGCACCAGTAGAACAGGCACCAAGGGTGCAAAATCTAATCATTAACCTCCAGGAGAGTGATTCGAAAATGAGTGAAATCAGTAACACGGAGACCCATGGGCGTCCGGGAGGGGGTTCAAGGGAGGGCCGTGGCCCCCCTGGAAAATGAAAGTCAACCAAAAATTATATATTTTTGACATATAATTTCATTACAGCCACAATAATATGTTAATTATTGCATGAATATGATATTCAAATTTAAGCAATTGTTTTGAGGGAACAACACTATTATGAAGGAAAATGTGCCTTGTTTGCCCCCCTGGAAAAAAGCACCTTTCTTGCCCCCTCCCTGGAAAAACTCCTGCGGACGTCCATGCGGAGACCGAGGAAGACGCCGAGAGCGGTGATGAATAAATAAATACCTTCAAGCTTCTTTCAGGTATGGGTTTTTCGTATATGCTACAGTGATATATTCAGGCGCGGCTCGTGCATAATTTTCCTGGGGGTTCACCAAAATTATGCAAAGTGGACTTATCTAAACCTTTTGAGACACTACACGCTTTGGTTCGTAGAGATAGTACTGGGAAAATTATCAAATTTTGGCCGGTAGATTACTGACAAAGTTAATTTGCTTTATGTTCAGAAAACAGTGACAGCACCAAGGAGTGTGTGTGTGTAGAGGGCGATCATTTTAATTTAAGATTTTCGTATGGTATTGTATTTAGGGGTATCTCAGAATTCAGAAAATATTCTCGCCTCAATTTTGCCTCTTCCACTCTTGCCAACTCTTTTCTGGTCCCACCACTGGCAAATAGACTATATTATTGGAACTGGATCCTGAACCTACAGTTAAAAATACAAATCTCTGCCTGCTAAAATGAGTATGTATCAGTAATCGAACTCAAGACCCCTTGATTACAAGATAATTCTTATATAACTATTCGAAAGTATATCGCTAAATCAAAGCGATTAGATTCTATTCTATGCAATATGTTAACTTCTCGCACAGCAACAACTACACTCCTTCCAATACACAATCCACCTCACTTCACTCAACGTATCACTATGCCATATATATTTCAATCACCAGCCATGCACTTCAAAACAAACTAACAAGTATGGAGACAATGACACGTAACAAAGTTAAATGCGCGCGTCCCTTCGAACACCCTCTCGCGCTAGAGTATAACTGATCGCACGAAACCCAAAAAACTTTTTGGTCGTCTTCTGACGGAAGTGCGAAATGCCTTCATTGTTAGGTTAGGCTTGAATAAATAGCAAATATTACATTTTTGCTCAAGCACGGTAAGCCCCGAAAATTGAGTGTATATATTCTAAGACAACTAAACCTAAAAAGGCTAACATGTCAACGAAAGCATTTAGTCTGACGTAAGAAGACCAAAAGGTTGTTTAAGTCTTGTCCGATAAGCAACCCCTCGCCCTCGCGCTATTTTTGACTTTTCGGCTCCTTCCACCTGAAGTGTTTCCATCTTAAAGATGAAAACTCTGAATGTGTAAAGTAAGAATCACGAACCTTCCGACCCTCTGTAAACAACCGTATCACTTCGAGTAACGTATCACTCCGCGCCAGCTGTTCGTGAATGGTGCGGCCATCATATGCTGCTCACTCGCAACCTTTAATTTTACGTAACATGGAAAAACGTATTCTTATTTTAACTGATAATCTACACATTGAAGTATAATAAATTTTCTACAAGTGATTAAATACGTGTTCTTGTTCAAGAATGAACATATTTTTCTACGCCAAAAGTCACATTTATCTGACACTGGGTTAACAGATCCCCCTTCCCCCCTCCTCTCTCAGTATGACAGAGCCAACGTTATACAAGAGAGTGAGAGATTCGTTTCAGTAAATTCAAGCCTTTATTGCCCAACATTGTTGACATGTAGAGTATTGTTTTCTCCTTTGTGCAACAAATATACCGCCAGTTTTAGCAGAAGCTAAACAAAGATAAGCCGGGGAATAAAAAGAGATTGTTTATCTTTCTCTCGGTTTCTCATGCACAAGAAGGCGATAATAAGCGCATTATTTACGCACGTCTCATGCAAGTAATGTATTTTCTTACCTTGATTCAGCAGTTCCTTTTTGAACTTGAGGCATTTTCGGCGCTAGACATCCTGTCAGAGTACGGTCTGTCAAATTTGCTTCCCAAAAAAGGAACTCAACGTGGCACAAGAGGCGATTTAACGCCGACTGCTAAAATTGGGAAGATCGTCACAATCATCACTATCAACATCTTCCCCACAGTGCACAGGACGGCTGTTTGATTGAAAGAATATGAAAACACCTCGCGTTGTATTGCGCTTATCTCAAAATCGGTGTACTTGTTTATACGAGCAACAACGTGTTTTTTTCGCGGGACTCACAACTTGACCGGTCGTTTTCCTTTCTTTCACCGCACCGAAAATACAAAGACGCAGACACACAATTACACTTGGACACCAACTTCACTGCTTGCTCAGGATAGCTCCGACACAACGTCACATAAACGTTAAGAACAACCTGCTTCTTGCCACTTTTCAAACGACTGTATTTCCGAATGACTACTCTGAAAACACGGGAGACCTTCCTGCACGCATGGAAGTCGCCATGTTCGAAACTGGCGCTATTTTCTTGCTGTACACGTGATCGATTGTAATTTATACAATAATCACGTATTATTATTATAAACAGAAACCTTTAATGAAAATATATTTTAAAATGTATAATCCAATGTAATTTACACGTTTCTCTTCCATTAGCGTACTTTCATAGAACGGACTACATGATGCGGAAGAAATCCGTTATTAGGCTGTTGCCAACCTCAATACTTCTCACTAAGTCAAGTGCAGAAAACGGAAGTGGTATGTCGAATGTCGGCATATGATAGTGCGATTTCACATTGTCAGTGACGATCCTCCGGGATGGGGGAGGGGGTGGGACGCAGGAGTCTATCTATAATTCAGAGGTGTTCACCATCCGGATGGTGACATCCTCACACTCCGGAATACTTTTGTGGGTAAAGGAGGGCAGGCCGTAGGGTGAGGGAGGTTGATTTAAAATGAACACCTCTCAACAAGAGAGAAGAAAAATGTGACAATATTTAAAAATTCACCCGCAAATATGCATTTTATTTTATATGTAGCGTACAATAAAATGTGACTGCCTCAAAATATTTCTGTATTCTACAGTCTTCTTTCCCCACTTTTATGCTTCTCTAAGTTGCCGTTTTAGTTTCCCTTGGTGTCTTTCTGCATAATCCATCATTTTTGAACGGGATAAAAAGGACATACGAGTGTGTTTTTGGATGAAGTAACTTTAGATATGTTGAAGTACACTCTGGAGGATACTGGAATGTGTGACATTGAGGTGTAGATCGACCACGCTGTGACACGCACATTTGTCATTAGTTAGGAGATGATGAGGGATAGGTGATATTTGAATTCCAAATTAGTTAGCCGTCCCCGTGACGGAGTGGTTAGCACATCGGGCTACGACGCCAGGGGTCTCGGGTTCGAATCGTGGCCTGGGCATGAATATTTGTGAATGTCCATTCATCGATTTCATCATATCATCATCACTCATCCCCATCTTCGCAAATTAGCCATACGTGGCACAAGAGGGGAAGTCAAATAAAGCAAATCAATCAAATGAAGTGAGTTAGTTTCATTATTTTATCTAATTAATAATTATTAATTTAGTCAATCAAATCATATGTATTAGCTTACGTGCATTTTTAAATTTAGCATTGCTTTTCTTCCACTTTTGGCTAATCCCGACGATGAGAATGAGTGATCGTCAGATGAAATTGATGAAGGGACACTCACAAATAACACCCATGCCGGGATTCGAGCCAGGGAACTTCGGTGATGAGTCTGAAAATCGGCCACCAGGCAAGATGTACATTTTTTCTTTTTTTTACATACATTCAATAACTTTCAACAGGTCATCAGTGATACACTGCTTATTCCGCATCTGTTGACAAATGGAAATGTTTTTACACCTTGTAGGCTATGTGGATTATTTTTTTTCCATAAGTTTGCAACACTGTTAGGGTACACGTGCTTTTGTTTACAGAAGGTCTGAAGTTCTATGATTCTCACTTTAGGCAAGTTGTTTTCTATCATATTTATCTTATTTGTCCCATCATCTTTACTTCTAGCTTTCGTTTGGGGTCACCTCTACATTTGTATTACACCCTCTTCATTAATCTAATAAGTCTTGTAAAATATAAATAATACAATGAGAATGCCAAATGAATTCAAATTGAAACACATAGTGCAACACTGGAAGAGAGAAGAGCGTGGTTGACTCCAGCTCGCTGGTGATCCTACGAACTGCGCATGTCCGTTTTGACGAGACGACCTTCCTGGAGTAGCCGACTGCATGTATTTTCGCCATATGTACGAGTCGAGCTTCTGCTAGCCGTCTAATGCTTTAGCATGGTGGGGGTTGCCTTGGGGAGGTTCAGCGGAGGCTTTGCACGAAACGGAACTAGAGGGGAGCTGAGTGGCTCTGGCCCGCGGTTTCTCCTTCTCACTAAGAGAATTTGGCACTCTACGCTTATGAACATCTCAGTTATTGTTTATTTTGTATATTACTGGGGGTTCACTGCACATTTGCGCTATACAGCCAACTGCGCCTGGATATATTATAATCCTGTGTAGAAATATTCACTATATTATTTCACTGTACTCATTTATACCGTGCATGAATTATCAAAAATAATGGACACATCGCGAATTTTCTGTCCTTCCCTTGCTCTAGCAGTTAGTTTGGCAACAGCGCAGTAGCACTGGCTGGGTATTGGCCGAACTCATGTTCCTTCTAAAAGCGTGCGCCGTATAATGTACAATCTAAATGAGATACTAAATTTATGTAAAGGTCTTGGGTAATCGTTTGACACTGTACCCATAACCGCTATTTCAGATTTCATGCCAGAACATTTCTTCCGCTTTTTAACCCTACTGAACACAATCATTCTTCAATGTAAACCACACGATTAGAACTTGGGGATTACTATTCGTTAGAAAATAGTTTGCCGTTTCCATCTCGTGGATTTATTATAGTAATTGTATAGGGGTTCCAACAAAAACATTTTTACTTTGTCAAGCAGGGATCGCATATGACATGGTCTGTTTCAGAGACCAACCTTTCGGTCTCGAAGACCAAGTTTTGTTTTCGTCTCGAAATACATTATACATAGTACACAACGTACATAGCATATCGCCGCACAAAATGTTCAACTTTTTTTCTGTATCTTTCTTTCAACGCTACAAAACCTCGAAAACTAAATTTTGTCCTTATTGTGTGCAACCACGCTGCACACGTTGTTACCACTAATGGATTAAAAATATAAGACGTTCACATGCAGCTAAATTAACCCATAAGTTCCAGATCATCATGTCTCTGCCTGCTTAGTGCTGTCATGCGTATATACTCCCACATACCGACCGATCATGTCACACAGTTGCTGGATTGGGAGGTTCCAAGCCGAAAAGGGGTGGGATTCGGGCCAATTGCGCTGATCTGTTTGGAGGAGTGTGGAATTACCCATACATGGGGTGTTTTCTCAAGTAACTTATGTTTGTGGAAACTGAAGGTAGTATTGATTCCCAGTTCCCAGTCTGTCGCTTTGTTCCTCCACAGTTGGCGTCTTTTTCTGTAACAGTGTTATGTTCAGATTTGTAATTACTAATTAGTCAGTACCTATCGTTAATGCAAAGCATAACGGCAAACAAAAACTATCATTCACAATTATTTGTTTCTTTGGTAAAAATGTTCCAAGTATCAAAGCACTGCCGGTTACAGCACCCCCTGGAGCCACAGAGAATGGTCGGACATGAACCTTATCACAGTGTAGTTGAATTACTGTTAACATCTGCAGAAGAAGAAACGTTCATTGTTGAAGATCCGAAGTCGGTTGGCTTTTGTTTCTTGGAGAAACAGAACTTTTGATTGGGATTAAATTTCACGGATCACAAACTCGTTCCGAGTAATTCACGTGGCTGAGCGTGTGAGAACTTTTGCAACTGCTGTTATTTTCCTTTGTTGGACTAATCGCAGATAATGGATTGTTTAAAATTTTGAATCGCAACTGTTTTGTGTTGGTACCGATAACTTGCTTTGTGCGCGCTTAGTGAATCAGCTCTGACGTCTTGCAAACCCCAGTCGGTTCGTGTGCATTTTTTTGTGTGCAGCAGCATCGTTGACCTTGTTGTAAGGAAGCAAATTGGCTGTGATCTGTGTGTGTTGGTCTTCGAATTTTGTGCTACTTGGAGATGATTAACATTTAGAAAGAATTATCGTAAACAATTCAGGCAGACCATCTGAGAAAGTCCAACATGCTTTTTCATTAATACTGAATATTATTTCATTACAGTAATGTGAAGAAATTTTTTTATGGGGTTATAAAGTTAATCATTTGCGTAATGAGAAAACACTTTCGATGAATTCCATTGTAAGGCGGCTTTGGAAATGTAATTAATATTAATGCAACTGTTTTATTGAGCATTTCCAGCATTCACCTACAGTAGTGCGAACTTACACACGTCTGCAAGATGTGGCCAACATGCCGAATGCTTTTCGGGGCGAAATTTAGCAAAGGCCAACCGCCCGATTCTTCACACTCGCAGTGATAAACAGGTTGAAGCAGATAACGTCATGGGAATTAGGATTGGTGATACAGTGTAGATTAATGAGTGCAAGCTGGTTGATTAGATATGAAACCCTGTACTTTTGTGAGGATCACGACGAAGGCAACTTGGAAGAGTTTTTGAGTACGTGCTTCCCGCAGTGGCACTGCTGTTAATATTTTTTTGACCAACAGTGACGCAAGATGTTTGCGGATTTTGTGCGCAGGTGGCGACAGATCGTGGCGGTGTTTTTGCTGTGTTGCGTTGTTAACTTGTAAGAATGTGTGTGCGGATCTAGAGTTTGTTTCACGCAACGTTATAGTTTTGTCGAGAGTGGAGCGGAAGCAAGTTCCTGTCCTTATCAACCTAGAGCGAGAGGAAGTTCTCAGCTTTTTCGTTGCTGGATGTAGTTTTGAAGGCTTGGGTGTGGCGGCCGCTTCGGAAAGGGAACTCCTCGCTGGATTTTTGGAACGCAGGTTCCAAGATTGTGGTGTCGCCAACAGCGAGGAGGTGAGTTTCGATTGGGGATCAGGATGTGTGAATGACAGCACTGATGGCCAGTTGGAAGGGTCTGTAGGCGGAAGAATGTCTGAACAAGCCTACTGGGACATCATAGTGCAGGAGTTAAAAGGTAAAATGTGTGCATTGCGTCGGTTACGTAATATTTTTATGTACCTTACTTATCTGTTGATTTAGTTTCGTGCGTAAGCAGTTGTCTCAATGGGACAGTCTTCTTAACGTGTACAGGATTTAAAAATATGTCCACTTGTAGCATGTCTTTATTTGCTCGATTTATTTACATTTTTCGCTTCGAAGGATCTTTCATATCTTGTAATCTAGTAGTGTTAACCGCCAAGCTGCAGTCGGATACCGGGCCAAGGTATCAGTTATACCCGGCCGCGAGAGGTCATCGTCAAAATGGTTGACAAATAATTTAAAATTCATTTTATAAGCCTAGACATAATCGAACTAATAGTTAATATTTAATTTCAAGGGTAATAATTAATTAATGTATAGCGTTTAAAAAATAGCAAAGTACGAGTAAAATTGTGATCGGAACATCGAGTTGAAAGAATTCACCGGGCTGTGGTTTCACGAAGATTGAGAATGACCAATATAGTGTAATTCAAATAGTATATTTCCTAATATTTATTTAAACATTTCCTAGATTTATGCGAAATTATGATGCATTGTCGTATGTGTAAATAAATTCTCAAAATAGTATAGAAGCAATACGACAATCACTTAGTCTCAGTGAATAACGCCAGAAGTCAAACACCCAAGTTAGTAAACGAGGAAAACTTTTCTTAAGGTAAAAAGTTCGTTAATTACAATGTTCGAATTTAATTTTGCGTATAATAAATGTGCCACCTCCTTCCAACAACAGATTCTCGCATTCCCACTCACTTTTCCTTGGCGACATTATCATCGGAAAAATCTATCCCCTGCGCATTGCACCTTGCCTCGAAGGCCGTGGTAGTGCTTTACACATTCTCGGTCTGTCATAGGTGATGCGATCGTCACCATTCCTCGGCTCCCTTTACCCACCAGCGTGGGGTAATAGAGTCGGCTATTAAAATTACAGTTTTCATATTGTGTACTAACCTTGACTACAGAAGGTGTTGAAAATGATGTCCCTCTGCTGCAACACATTCCTGGCATCTCCGAAGGAAATTGGCATTTACACGTGCAAGTTCGTCTACTGTAATTCTTATGATTTCTCGTACAATACTCTCTCTTAACTCACGGATAGTGTGCGGATTGTCTTTGTATACTTTATTTTTTAGATTTCCCCATTTTTCTTTCCACTTCTATTCAGAATTGACCCTGTTACTCTAAACTTCTTTTACGAGGTTTTATATAGTGGTCCTATGTGGAACGGGAACACCAGGAAATTTCGTTGCAAAACGTCGTCGCACTTCTCCACAATTCCTCTTTCCGAAGTAACATTCGACAAGATAAATCCTTTGTTGTCATGTAAACTTTTGTGGTGCCATATTAAGCCACAATCTTCAACACACGGACACAACACAACTTCCGAGGGAGGATTATACTGGCGTCAGTCTGCAACGTCAACAGAAAGGGAAAGAGAGCGAAGGCAGGGAGAGCGAAAAAAACCAAAAACAGATTGTCGCGGACCCGTTCACCGGTAAAGACAAGCGCTGACGCCGAGCCGCTTTCCGCAGTGTCTCGTAGCGAATGTCAGGGAATGCTCTATAATAGTTCAATAACGTTTGTAAATCAATTCCTGTTCATCACGCTAATACAAATTATTTATCACGTACAATTAAATTTGCATGATACTTATAATTAGAGCCGGATGTTCAGGCACTGAAAAGTATTAAAAATGGCAGGCAAAAATGCAACGAAAAATTGAAAAAAAAAAGGGCAGTGTATGTCGAAAAAGAGGCAGTAAAGTTTCAGAAAGAGGCAGTGAAAATTGAAGAGGAGGCATTATAAATTGAAGAGAAGGTCTTAAATCTTTAAAAATGTATTTACAAATAATAATTTGAATAACAAGGGTTATTCAAAAACGAAATCAAATAGAAGAAGAGAAATATAATTTTAAAAAAATGCCTTGTCGGAATGACAAAAGAGGCAAAAATGTTTTAAAAAGGCAGCGTAAGTAAGGTGAAATAGGCAAAGAAAGGCAACATAAAGTATTGTTCAGAATGTTGAGAACCTTCGGATCGGTGTACTTTTGTGTTCAATTTTTGTCTACCAGCATCGGAAACGAATAGGCATTTTGCCTAAAATCCGGGCTCTACTTATTATTAACTTTCCATATTAGTTATGGAATTATACTCTCTCAGTTTACCAGGCAGTTTACCAGCATTTCATCAAGAGTTATTGATATATCATTTAGTAATGGTGTTAGCCTTTAAACATAAAGAAATTTCTTGTAATTGATTTTGTCTGAAGTAACATTTATGGTGTACCAGCGATCATTTATCATGCATTGTGTGTGCCCACCTACCATTACTGTGTACACGAACAAATAACACTGAATCACTGGTTCTCTGGTAATTACCTGAATTCTGGGTAAATGTGTAGCAGAAACGGTTTTGTCATCCAATATGAAATCCAGGAACAATTGTTATTGAACTTGCTATTCCAAAAACGACTCAAGTTTTCAAACTTGTTCCATGGGATGGAAGTGTGTGAAATCATTCACAATATCTTAAAAGTCATATGCATGAACAGCACGTTCTGCTTAGAAGTTTCATAAAAGTTGCATGTTGTGAAGCATTTGCTGATTTTTGGGTCCCCAGATGTGCAGTTGTCAAGGAGGTCTATACTAGGAATAATATATAGCAAAGTCATGTGGATTTTAATAATGTTGATATAGTTCCGAGGAGGGGGGGGGCACTGGAAAAAATTGTCAGTCTAAATTTGTATATTTCACATCTATAATGTTGGTAACAATAATTTGCGGTTATTAAAAATTAACTGAAAATTAAGTGAAATTAAGTAAAAATCAATTTAATATGTAATAGAAACTAAGCCCCGCGACACGTTAAGTTTGCAGTAGGTTTTATGTATCAATCCACTCGAGAACGGCACTCAGCATCCCCGTGCCAGTCTCGCCCTAATGGCCGAGCTGTTTATATCACAGACAGTGAGAAAATACGCAGTATTGCAGCGGAACTAGATTCTGCCAGCACGTTTGGTTCTATGTATGGGAAAAGTTGCTGCAAAGTTAACCTGTCGCGGGGCTTAGCAAGATTGTTCCTCTAGAAAACATTGTATTGAAATCCATCAGTAAATAAGTTTTATTACATAGTACTGGAAACTCATATCCAAAAGGCATTACATTTTTGAGATAGGGACAAGACAGAATTCGTAGGGAGTTGTCGCACTTCTCCCCCTAGATGTAATTTTTTTTCCTCTTGGGAGGAAAGGACTGATAAATATATCCCATTGCTTCGAAAGAAGTTACTGTAGCCCCCCCCCTCCCCCTAAAGTTAATTTAGTTTTCCTCCGATTGGAAATTTCTCAAATATCACACTGGATATGTGTTAGTTATAATGCGGAGCCTTTGTGCGACAACTAAAAGCTATCTTACCGACACACTGCTGAACCTAGTAGCATTTGTTATCGCAACATTTTCTCTTGGAAATATGATGATCCAATTGTGTTTTTCCATGATTCTTAGTTTATATTATTTCATCTCTTTTCAACAGTGATTATTTATTTCATACTGTATAATGTTATAATAATGGTAATATGTTTTATTGGTATGTTCTGCAGCTTTTGAACATTTTTCATGAAAAACCCTAGGAATGTTTGGTTATAAACCCAATTATATTGGTTTACCATTTTTATTGGTATGTTCTACATATTTACCATTCACAGTAATCCAGTTTCTGTTGTGCTCGTGGTAATCATATGGATTACCAAGAGCATAACTGCCTGTTGTACCACAATAAAAGTGAAAATTAATACCTTGTCTTTGTTCTAGACATGTGGTTTTCTGTTAATGCAAGACAATTTTATTTTATGTGATATTTGGAATGAAGTTGGATTCCATCATCTTTGCTGATATGACAAATGTTCTCATGTGTCTTAACTCTTCTTCTTTCAGACGAGAGAGAAAGTGTACAGAAGAAAACCTTTCAGAAATGGGTAAACTCACACCTTGTACGAGTATCATGTCGCATCACAGACCTTTACACAGACCTCAGAGATGGACGAATGCTTCTCAAATTGTTGGAAGTTCTTTCGGGAGAAAGACTGGTAAGGCATTGTTCAAAAGTCTTTGTCTCAAAGATCCTATTTATTTGTATTGAATATGTACTAGTTGTGCAACAATTGTGGACATGACTTGTACCATTATGATTGTAATGGAAATGATGATGAGATTATGATTGTAATGGAAATGATGATGAGATGAAAGGGACATGGGAAAGGTGTCATGTGCTTTGTTTAAAGGTACCATCCCAGCATTCAGTTGAAATGACTGAGGAAACTCGTGGAGAAATCTATGAGAATCATTAACTGTGGGGTTTGAACTTGAACCTCCCAAATGATTATTGTACCTTAACTGCTTACCTAACTCGTTCATTACTTTTTGAATTTACAAAAGTTGTCCTGAGAGGCCTTGAGTTGACAGAACCTCATTTCTTCAGAACTGATAAAGCAGTCACAAAAGTTTCAATTCAGATGATTTTCAAAAAAGTTACTAGTATTTAAAGAATTGCAAAAACATTTTACTCTTCATTTGTTTCTTCATGAATCTTTGATTGTAATTTATCATGAGAGAATACAGTATGTATAAGTTATTTCTGTTGTAGCATGTAAGACAATACTGTATTGAAATGTAAATGATAAATTTTACAAGAAATTATCCAAGTTCCTTGTATCTCAAACTGTAGATAACTAAAAACTCATTCAAAATTACATGATGATAAAAATTTAATTGTGAAAAGATATCAATGTTTAAAGTTATTAGAAAATTATTTTTAAAATACTTTATTGGCCCAAATATAAGCCGCTCCAGCATATAAGCTGCACCCTAAAATTTGATGGAGTGAAAAGAAAGAAAATATGATACCCGAATATAAGCCGAGGGGAGAAAAGAAAATACTGGTAACCATTTACCGCCAGATTCAGGAAAATATAATTAGGTAGGTACATATTTATCATAAAAACGGTACATACAAAATACAGTATCGTTGTTGAAAAATTGATGTTACAATTGTGTGCTATACCTACTTCAAAGGTAGCTTTCCGTTAATTACCGGCACAGTACTTATTAGGCAAGAAAATTTGCCTATTTACCGCCATCACTATTATTACTACTGACTTCACTTCCGCTACTCACTCCATCACTCACTGCTTTCCTCCCACAATATTTCGTGATTTGACGAATTGTCATAATTTTTTAATGTCGCGAATATAAGATGCATCCTAATTTTTCACAATTGAAATTTGGAGAAATATTCAGCTTATATTCGGGCCAATACGGTATATGTTGTCCAAAAAGTGAGATCCCAGTCTGAGTCAAGATAATTTATTTGTAGTTATTTCCATAATTAAGAAATCCTTTGAATATATACTATGTACCATATTTGTCGCTATTTCCATATTTAAGAAATCCTTTGAATATATACTATGTAACATATATTTTATATGAATGCTGAAAAGTACAAATTAGATGTGATTTAAAAAATCCATTTCGATTGTTGAAATATTGTAATACTAACGGAGGCCTCACAATTATTAGTCGTGGATTCAATTTATTTGTTTTCAAATGTATCACTTGTGAAGGCAGTGGCGGAATTTCCCCTCGAGGCTTGAAATTTTTTTTAAAGCATGTGTTGACATTTGTTGAAAATTGCTGGCACTAAAACAAAAGCAGAAGAATCATTTGATAAAAAGGGCATTTTCTTCTCTTTCATGTCTTTATGCCCTAAAATAGCTTAATAAACTATTTATTAACATGTCCAATACAGAAAATGCAGATGCGAAGTTTCCAAGTACTATACAGCTAGATATTATTTAGCTGTTGTTTTATGTACTTAACAACAATGTAAGGTAAGATTTCTCTGAAGAAATGCAGCTGGTATTTATGTTAGAAATATAACCTTACTATGATTTTGTTTATGCTTTCAAGTCTATTTACTACTTTTGTTTCTTATAGCCAAGACCAACAAGAGGAAAGATGAGGATCCATTGTTTGGAAAATGTAGACAAGGCCCTACAGTTTTTAAGAGATCAGAGAGTGCACTTGGAGAATATGGGCTCTCACGACATTGTAGATGGAAATCCTAGACTTAGCCTTGGTCTTATCTGGACCATCATTCTCAGGTTCCAGGTTAGTTGTCTTCCTCCCTTTGTGCGTGTTCATGTTTGTACTAACTCAGAAAATGTGGGAAAAGTTAGGGAAATGAACTTGTGAGAGAAAATATCAAATTGGAAAGCTCGGTGAATATTAATCAAATTTGTCTTACGTGTATGGATTTTTGTACATACTTCTAAACACTATTTTAACAAAGTTAAAAGTATTAATGGTAAAATTATGTTTTCTAAACTGTTGTAACAAAAGAGGTTTGAATTATTGCCCTGAAGTAAAAATTGTCTGTATACTGCTTCATATTTTAAAATTATATCAAAATAGATTGTCCATAAAAATGAGAAATTTCAATAATGTGTGAAAATTAAGTTGTTGTTTTTTTTAATTCTAATTCGTAGGACATAAGTTTTAAAGATTGTTTTTTATCTTTCCTGCAGTAGAGAATAAAACACTTCCTACTGGTTTGAGATGCTCTGTAGAGAAATGTTTTTAATTCATTTTTTTTTTGTATTTCACACATGTGAATTGTGAAAACATTGTGCAATTTGAAATTCCAATCATTTGTGTAATTAAAAAAGTCCAATCACTACAGGTGTATTGGTATAAGTTCTATTATGAATGTTAATGCATGGACACTATGTAATAGTTTTTTCTTAATGTTTTTCAGGAGCGTTAATAAAACAAGTTAATTTGATTATATTTATTAATTAGTGAGTTGCAATATTGACAAGTCTGTGAACATTTATTTTAGAATTCTTATTAATATCTGGGAATTTCTTCAGAAAAAATTAGAAAGTTTTATATTGCACCTCTTGGATAAGTATTTCTTGTTTTGCATCTACATGTTGTATCATTTTCTAATGGCTCCTTTCAGATCCAAGACATTACAATAGAAGAGACTGATAACCAAGAAACAAAATCAGCCAAAGATGCCCTATTGCTCTGGTGTCAGATGAAAACGGCAGGCTACCACAATGTCAACATCCGGAACTTCACCACATCATGGCGAGATGGCTTGGCTTTCAATGCCATTATACACAAACATAGACCGGACTTGATACAGTATGAAAAACTAAGCAAATCCAATGCAATTCACAACTTGAATAATGCCTTTACTGTAGCTGAAGAAAAATTAGGGCTCACAAAACTTTTGGACCCAGAAGGTAAGTAACTAAAGTAATGATTTCAAATGGGGTGAAAATAGTTTAGAAAAATTTTATGTGTTGTTAAGAGAGCTTTGTGATAGCCAAGAAATTAATTCCAAAATTTGCCTTGGCTACAAGAAATAAATTTATATCTACATAAAGAAGTGTGTGAATAGATAAGCAACAAAGAGAATGTTCTTCAATTAAACTCCACACTTTGAGAGTGTGCTTACACTGATATGGAAAACACTTTTCTTAGAGCAATTGGTGTATATTAGGGATGGGTAGATATGAAATTTTGCCAATCTTATGTCTATATTTCCTACTTCACATCACTTTATTAAGACTTACAGCTAATTGGCAATTTCATGATAGTCACATATGCCAATATGTCTATATTGGCAGCTACATGGTGTACATATTAACATCTAGTGTATAGGTGGGTTTCATGTGACATCAGAATTCGCACAGTCTCCATGTTTGCGGCAGAGTTGTTTGTCGTCTTCAAGGAAATACCCACCACGTAGGAGAATGGGATCCATTCTCTTTGCACGCAACATTAGTTATACCTGTGCCAACTGTACGTTTGATAGTACTGTGTAAAATTTCGGTAACATTGCATACCATTAAAGACAATTCTGTGCCATCTGGAAATGGCGGTAATTTTTTGTGTTCGAGCTCTCTGTGCAGTCGACACAAAAAGATATGGAGAAAAGGCGAAGTTTTTCGGTGGAGATTCATATGAACTGGACGATAACGAAATGAAAAGGGGCCTAAACCTTTGGCCAACTCTAGTTCACGTGTGTTTAATGACTTGACCCAGCTACCTGTTTCCGTATTTATTGGTGTAGTTCAGATTCTGCTTGAAATATTTACATCCAGTACAGATTTACTAATATTTTCAAGGCTCTGCCATTACCATCTCTTGTTTCCCTTTAAGGTTTGTTCAAGCGCTGTAACTTAAAATGTTGAGTTGCTCAAAAACAGTAATTTCACTCCTTGCTTTAACAATTTTAGATGTGCTGCCCCCATGGCAGAGTGGTTAACACAGCATGCTACGATGCCAGGGGTCCCTTGTTCGAATATGACCTGGGCATGAGTTTTCTTTGTGAGTTTGTCTTAATCGATTTCATCCTCAGCCTTGTCTTCACAATTAACCAAACCTGGCAGAAAAGCGAAGTAAAATAAACCAAATCAATCAATAAATTTGGGATACTTTGATATATCATTAATATGTTTTAATCAAGTAGTGCTTTTCTTCTGACATTACCGAAAGCCTACTACCGGTACCTTTTCACATGGATCTGCTAAAACGTAATAATAGTTTGTGTTAAATAACGAAATACAAATTATCAAGTACAAATGTGAAATTATCAATATGAATTAAACTTTGAAGATTATCATTTTTATTGTCAAATTTATCTTAAGTATCATCACCTTTCTACCAAACAAAAACAAAGAAACAGTACTTTCAAGCATGGGCATCCGGAAGGGGGGGGCCATGCCCCCTCCCCTGGAAAATGAAAGTCAACCAAAAAAATATGTATTTCACGCATATAATTTCATTTTAGCCACAATAATATGTGTTAATTATTGCATGAACACCATAAATTCAAATTTAAGCAATGTTTTTTAGGGAACAACACTATTTTTGGGGAAGTTTTGCCTTCGTTTGCCCCCCCCCCCCCCCCCCCCGAAAAAAAATTACCTTCCTTACCCCTCCCTGGAAAAAATCCTGCGGACGTCCATGCTTGCAAGTATGATTAAACACACCAACTTGGTACATTTGTACTAAAAGTCGCAGAGAAAGGTGATATATGAACTTACCTGAGAAAAAAAATGTTCACTCCACAGTCTGTAATGTTTGCTTTGTTCATTGATGTTGGCACAATTGATTGTCGCCAATCATCTGATCAACAATTTTCGAGGTCCGTGACCAGCCAACATGCAACAATTGCTTTGAGAAAGAAAACGCACACATATATATATATTTTATTTCATACATTGGCAATCACCCATCAAGGTGTAGCTTCAAAGAAGTATGCACTTTCAATTTGTATTTTTTAAAATGGATCCAAACTTCAGTGTAATTAGCAAATTGTACTGTGAACAGGAGTGAGACTTAAAACAACCAGTGTGTCAGTATTTTCCCATGTAAATTGTAGCAAATTGAATTAAAATGCCAATATTTTACTGAGATATGTGTTAAATACATTTGTAAAGTTAGAATATTCTCGAGTTATGAAGAATTCAGTATTTCAAAAAGTCTGTTACAAACCCACAAACAACTTAACTAATTAAAAGAAAATGAAAGTTGTCATGTGAATAAATGTTATCTGTTGCTGAAACATCTCAATGTAACTATCTGATGACAATTATTAGATAGTTGAGGTGTGGAAAACAATCACAATAACTTAATTATAACTAATGTGGTTGTAGGCTAGACTCTGGGAAAGAGTGGGTAATATAATGTGCTATGAAACAAAATGTTCTAGGTTTGAATCCTTGGCAAGGAGTAGATATAACATTGCTTGTCCCATCACTCTTTGTAACAATTAATAATAAAAGATTTAAAGAAAGTGACCTTAAATAACTAAAGGACACTGATGGCGTAGTGGTAATGCTGTCACCTTGTAATCAGGTTATAATTGAGTTTTAAAGGCTTAGATCTGTGAGAAAACACCAAAATTCTAATAAGTTTTATCTGGGTCGGAAACTGAAAAAAGATATATTGTTATTCATGCTAAAATTAGGAATGGCTGCTGTATAATAATGAAATTTTGGATCCTAATGTCGAAATATCAGATTAAATGAGTTTTAAGAGCTTATTTGTGCATGAAATACTTGAATGTACAGGTCCAGTCCCTGTTAGCCTGTTGGATTCTAAAATAGACCAATAACGGAAGTAGAAATTTACAGTTGCAATGTTGAGAAGATTCAGTGTACACAGGAATCTGTAAAAGTATTGGTATTAACACCAGTTGAAAGCAGTATTAGGTCACCCTTTTTTATTTTAATATATCCTATTTTTTGTAGATGTCTTTGTTGAGCAACCAGACGAGAAGTCCATAATCACCTATGTTGTCACGTATTACCATTACTTCTCGAAGATGAAGCAAGAGACTGTGCAGGGAAAGAGGATAGGCAAAGTGGTTGGAATCGCAATGGAGAACGACCGTATGGTGCAGGAATACGAGAGTATGACCAGTGATCTCCTCAAGTGGATTGAGGCAACCATCGCTGCCCTGGGAGACAGGAACTTTGCAAATTCCCTCGTCGGAGTGCAGCAGCAGTTGGCACAATTTAATACGTACAGGACTGTGGAGAAACCACCAAAGTGAGTGTTGGAATTGTGATTATCATCTGCATGTGTGGCGTGTTTCAGTAGGATTCTTCAAGATTCTATTTGTATTATGACTGTTCCCATCAAACTGGCTTGTGTGCCTCATTATCTGGATTTGTAGTCTCTAATAGGACCTTTTATGTATTGTAGAGTTATAGTAGAATATGATTTTTCCTACTAGAAGTTAGGGACTAGAGTGGGGTGAGGCGATAGTTAATTGTCATTGTGGAAATTAGCAATATTTATTTCAAAATAAGTCCCTGGCTAGTGTAACAGTTAGTTCTTTTTGGATCTTGTGAGAGGGATAATGCGTTTGATTCCAGACAGAAAACAGAAGACCGTTTCATGATAATTACTGGTGATATAATACATAAATATATAAGTAAGTAAATATTCATCAGTATATAGCAATATATAGCTTATAGGACCAGTAAGAAGCAGTGGGAACTTTTGAATGTATCTTTAACAAATTCATGACAATTGCCCATGTTAGAGCATTTGTTATATGAAGCAGTTATTACATAGAATGTTTTGAATGAAGGTCCTTGTCAGGAACATTATAAAACCTAGAGGTTAAAAGGCTAGGAAAATATTTTTCTTTGTAAAGTCATAACCTTGAACCTGTCTTTTTTTATTAACCCCTCCAGTTATTGTTTTCTCAAACTGAAACAGCTTTGTATAGATATATTTCTTTTTTGGGCAAAGGAAAACCTGCATGAAGATGCCCCAATCTCAGAATGTATTGATTACTATACTCATAATTTCACCACCGAAGTTCCCTGGTTCATGTCCTGGTGTGGGTATTTTTTGCAAGTGTCCCTTCTTCAGTTTAATCTAATCACCACTCATCCTTGCTTAGTCTAAAAAGGTGCCAAATGTACTTCCCAGTATTTTTTTCTTTTTATTAATATCTTGTGATGTATTTTGGAAACAAGTGCATGTAATTGGCACAACTTAGCTGAAAGTGAGTCTATGCTTATGCTAGTTTCCCCGTCAAATATATGATTATTTTAATGTGCTATAGCAGTTGCTATATTGAGGAAGATAGTTTAGTTCTAAATGTAACTTCTGATGGAGATTCTGTTCTAAGGAAATTGGTACTTATATAAAGTGTGGAGCTGATTTTTACAGATTAGTGTAATTTTAATCTTTTTTATTTGTCGCAAATGAATCAATGATTATATCAAAGAAGGGGAGTTCACTTGTGACATGTCAAATTCAACCATGAAATGTGGGGCTCCATTTGTTATTTATTCAATTGTGTATGTTAAATTTTGTTTTATTTATGGAACATTGCATGTAATAATGGAAACTCTTTTTTTGCAGGTTTGTCGAAAAGGGTAACCTTGAGGTACTCTTATTCACCCTCCAGTCACGAATGAGAGCGAACAACCAGAAGCCATACCTTCCAAAGGAAGGCAAGATGATCTCAGACATAAACAAGGCATGGGAGAGGCTAGAAAAGGCTGAACATGAGAGGTAAGTTATTTTTATTACTCAAATAATTATTTGGTGTACCTTGGTTCATTGTATTTAATATAAAAGCTTTACAAGTGAGAGTAGTGCATCTTTGTGCTTGCATTCATCAAATTTAGCATACGGTGTTCAAGAGAAAATCCATAAATAGATCACAAATAGTTACAGGATAGCTGATAGTGGTGGTAGTACTAAAAATTGCCAGTAACTTTCAGACAACCCATAAATATTGAAATAAATTGATTTTTAATAAAGTTGGGTTTATTATTGTTCCTGAAAACTTGAATTAATCGTGCTGTGATGGCAAACAAACCACCACTTTAATAATAGGTTTGGTAAGTGATGTCCATTTGTAAGATATTTTGTGCACATATGCAACTTGGTATATATAGAATTCCAGAAATTTTACATACATTTTGGCATTGGGTATTCTGTGTGAATTTTCTTCACATAAAAATTGACATATTTTACCATACTCTGCTTCATATTTATATAAATTTAAAGTTACAAACAAGTCCAGGCTTTAGTTCTGCCTGCTGGCAAATCTGAAAGGCGTTGAGTAAGAAATTTGTGAAACCAGTTGAAACTACCCTGTCCATTGGAAGAAAGCTGCTAGCTAGTTGCCAAAAATTGTGGGTCTACAAGTGCGGACTTGAAAAATTGACGAAAAATTCTAGTTACATTTTATAACTTGCTACTGCAAATTTTGAATAGTGATTTAAAGTAGAAATATTTTAAATGTTTGAAATCCAGTTACAAATTTAATTTTTCTGCTCCAATGGTTGGTTGTTTCTCCCCCTTCCTTCAAATAAAAATGCAGTATGAGATTTTCCCCTTGGATATGTGAAACTCTTAATTGAAAATCTGCTTTTGTTCAAGCTTCTTAATTTCACATGAAATTATACAAGTTTTCTTTTTTGTATTACAGAGAATTGGCTCTTCGTGAGGAGCTGATAAGGCAAGAGAAACTGGAGCAGTTGGCTGCCAGATTCAATCGCAAGGCTAGCATGAGGGAAACATGGCTCAGTGAAAACCAGAGGCTTGTCTCTCAGGTAATTTACTTGCCATAAGATATGAAAAATGCATGACCTTTGTACCTTCTGAAGTTTTGAAGATAGAGGAGTGAAATTTATAGCAAAGTGCGGGAAAATTTGCCATGATTCTTTTGGGTTCAGGTGCCATTGATGCAAAACAGAAACTGTCTACAAGATATAATGTGTTCATATTCAGAAAAAGTTCATAGTGTGATACCATACCACAAGACATATTTACCAATAACTGCTCAAAGAAACTTCCACACGAAGCAAGACACCACCTGATGTCAAAAACATTAAGTTCTGATGTCAAGATTTCAAGGAAAAAGAGTGTCTTTAATCTTTTATGAAATGGCTCGCGATCAGCATTGGAAGAGTATCGGGGTGCAAGAGCTGAAAATATAAGTTTGCTGTTCCATGCATGCAAGGTGCAAATTATTCGGGCTTTGTAATCCACAAGCCACATATTGTCATATATATATATATATGCTTCCAGTGTGTCAATTCCCTAGGAGGAATCTGCCAAAACATTGGCAGAATTGGAATTTCACTTAGATATGCTCTGTGCAACTAAAGCTGCTCACGTGGACGCTAAGTGCAGGAGTAAGAATGCAACTCTAGAGATGTCCGTAACAAATGTGTATAATTCAGAAACAAATCAGTAAAGCAGGGATAATCAGCATACATAATGTAATGGCTATGTACATGTCTATTTACCCTGGACAACATTACAGATTATCAGTGAACACACGAAAAAGGTAACAAATGACTAATGACAGATAATTTACATTAATCATATCTGGCACACAGCGATGTCACAGTTCAGGTCTGGTGCACAGCTTCAGTCAGTATACAACAGTGGACGTTTACTGATGTCCAAAGAAATGGTGAGTTGTCCCATACTTTGCCATAGGTTCTCTATGTTAAAAACTTCAGAAGGTACAAACGTTTGTAATCCGGGAGGGATTTTGTGGATAACTATAATGTCTTGATAACATTTGTTACAAGGATACATGAATTTAATGCAGATGAACAATCCTTAATATAATAGGATCTTTCTCACCACAAGAATATTGATTTTTACATTTTTCAGGGGACCAAGTACGAAGAATGTAATATCAAATGTAATATCCTGGACAAATGTATTGAGACCAGAAGGTTAAATGTACAGTCACCATCACTTCTGGGTTGTAACAACCACATTGACTTTCAATGCAATCATTACAACCCAGAATTGTCCATGACTGTACAATCCAAGAAAAAAAATTATATATAGAGTATGCCAAATTGATGTCTGAAGAGTGTGCGTTTTCTATATTAACCAAATGTATGTTTGACTCAATTGAATGTACTTTCAGTGGTGATGGGGAAAAATAGCATACTAAATAATTTTTCTTTGTTGTGTCAGGATAACTTTGGCTTCGACTTGGCAGCTGTGGAGGCAGCAGCCAAGAAGCACGAGGCTATTGAAACAGACATCTTTGCCTACGGAGAGAGAGTTCAGGCGGTGGTCTCTGTGTCTCAGGAACTTGAAACCGAAAACTATCATGACATTGATAGGATAAATGCAAGGTGAGTTTCCAATTATTAATTTACTCTTAGGTTTGAAAATCTAGAAAGCCCATATAGAAATTTTAACAAAAAGTGCAGGCTCTGTGAGGACTCATACCAGAGTCTGGCGTACCGTGCCACTGCTCTATCAACTGTGCTACTCAGCCAATCCTGGCTTCACCCAATTTTTTCTTGTTGATCCTTTACTTGTCTGGAATTATCTCTGCCTGCCAGTGCTATGTCGACAGGGCCTAGTTTCTCCCAGCATAGAATTGGGTAAAGGTGACCAGGGGCATGGTGCTGATCACATCACCCCAACCTTCGGCAATGATCAAGAAAGTGTGGGAGGCCTCCCCGATGGCAGTGGTAGCGTTGTCGCCTTGTAATCAAGGAGTCCTGGGTTCGATACCCGGTGGAGGCACAGTGGTTTGGATCCCACTTTAAACTGTAGGTCCAGTCCCGATTGGTCTTACTGTGCATCAAATGAACTTAAAACACCAACTCAAACCAAGAAAGTGTGGGGCCCTAACTCCACATCCCCTATACGCCTTCATGGCATGTCGCAAAGCACAAGGGAGCACTTTATTTTACTTTTTTATACTTTTGACATATTCTTATTTTTTATTGATTGATTAATTGATTTGGTGTTTAAGTCCACTTTATGCACAGTAAGGCTAATTGGCTTATTTTTTAATTTTTTTTATTGTATACTATATTATGATAAGATCATGTTCTTTTTTCTTAACATTGATGTTGACACTAAAATTTTAACTTTCCTGTATTTTATCTGATTATATATGATCGTGTCAAAAGTGAACCAAATATAAATTATCCAAATTATTATGTTTGCAATTCTATGTTTAAATACTTCTGATAGTTTGAATGTTTAAAACAGTTCTAATATATTTGACAATCTCAAATCATATTTATTTTTAAAATGGAGAGTTGATTTGTGAATTTGGTGGTGCAGGTTGAAAGGCAAGATGGATCTTAACAGAAGAATCACCCCCCCTCCCCATCTGAATCTTGACACAGTTTCTCATTAGTAACGGGTTAATTCTCTTTGCAGGAAAGACAATGTGTTGAGATTATGGAACTACCTGCTGGAACTTTTGCGAGCAAGAAGAATGCGACTGGAACTGTCACTCCAGCTGCAGCAGAATTTCCAGGAGATGTTGTACATTCTGGACTCCATGGAAGAAATCAAGATGCGGCTCCTGTCAGACGACTACGGCAAGCACCTCATGGGAGTGGAGGACCTTCTGCAGAAGCACTCCCTCGTGGAGGCAGACATCAATGTGCTGGGTGAGAGGGTGAAGGCTGTTGTGCAGCAGTCGCAGAGATTCCTGGACCAAGAGACAACAGAAGGCTACAGACCTTGCGACCCAGCTATCATAGTTGAGCGAGTACAGCAGCTTGAGGTGAGTTACAGAAAAGCTCTTTATAATGTTCGTATTGGAATGATTCAATACCTCCAGTAATACCAATCATAATTTTATAAAATGTAAAACTCAAAGAATACATTGAAATAAAGCTTAGCATCTGCCATGGGGGTCACATTGTATTTTTGGTACCGTACAGTTCTGGACACTTCTAGGTTGTAACAATTTCATTAACGTTTTCTGGATTGTAACGTTTCCATTAGTGTCCATGACTAAATCTAACATCACGTAGTACAAACCAGACTGCTACACATGGTACTAAAATGTACCATACATAGGCAAATTATAATGTTTCAGTGTATTTGTGGTGTATTTTTAAGTGAAAATCAACAAAAAATGCTACTAAATATTGTAGTAGTATTATTAGAGGTTTATTGAAGATCTTTCTACTGTATACTGACTGAAAACCGGAACTTCCGTGCTCTTGGAACAAATTATCCTCTTAGCTAATTTTGCAGATAGTCTGAATGGTTAGAACATCGTGCTACAATGCCAAGGGTCCCGGGTTCGAATCCCGGCCTGGGCATGGATGTTTGTGAATGTCCATTCATCAACTTCAACATATCATCACTCATAAATTAGCCATTGTGGCACAAAGGTGAAGTAAAATAAAGCAAATCAACAATAATAATCAATAATGTGCAGATACATGGTTGTTTCTTGTTGTCTTTTTATGTCTAGTAGTAATTACATTCCTTATGATTATAATTTATAAAGACACCATGTACCATTTGTAAGTGGCCAATATTAAAAATAGGTTGCATTATCCCCTACGTGTTTGTAGCCAGATCAATGAAATTGCTTAAATGAAAATACATTACAAGATAATCATTTAGAAAAAATTTCCAGTTTGTTTGGAATGTCTAATTTAAATTTGTTGTTAAAAAAATCTATCAAACTTGAATGGATAAAATTTAAAATTGTCCTCTTGTTGTGGAAGAGAATTGCAATACAAAGAACAATATTTAATAGGGTTATGAGCAGATTTTTCTTTATTTTTCTTTTATATTTATTTATAAAAAAACTTTGAGCATTAATTTTGAAACTTTGCTCTACAGGATGCATATGCAGAGCTTGTGAAGCTGGCCGTGGAGAGACGGGCACGTCTGGAAGAGAGCAGGAAGCTGTGGCAGTTCTATTGGGACATGGCTGACGAGGAGAACTGGATTAAGGAGAAGGAACAGATTCTGTCAGCTGGTGACATTGGACATGATCTCACAACAGTCAATCTTCTTCTCTCTAAGCACAAGGTATTCTTATTTTGTATTGTTGACAATTTTGAATTTGATTTTATGTTAATTGTAAGAGAAAATTTTGAAGCATAATTTCATCTTGTAGCCTCATTGGTTAAGTGCATTGAAGGTCAATGCACAAACTGTCCACAGAAAGGTTGATTTTGATCTCGCATGGCTATTTCTCTACAAGTATAACTTCATCCGTTTTATCCAATTATAATCTCAACTTCAATGTAATGATTAGCCAAAGGTAATAGAAAAGTAACACAAAATAAGAATTACATTTACAACTGCCACCTCACATTATAAATTACTAAATTGCCAGAGAAAATTTATAAGTTATCCAATTTAATAGTAATGGATTTCATAAATCGTTTTACTCTTGCTTTCTTGTTAGTTTCTACAGATACGCAGATTTTCATGAAAACTAAATAATAAAGATAAGAGATGCCCAAGTATTAAATGATTTTTAATATTATTCTTAAAAACAAAAGTAGGTTCTTCAGGGAACATTTCTAATTTTATATCGGATCGGTAGAATATCAGTTATCGGTAAATTTTATATCGGTATTGGCCAAAATTTCATATCGGCCCATCCCTAATGCATAGTGATAGGAAATAAGACTTGGTATGTTTTTTTAAGAGCACGAACAATTTTTTTTCAAATTCTTTCTTTGTGGTTTGGTTTGGCATCAACCATGAGTGTTGAAAAGGTTTGCTGTGGAAATGAGTGTTTCACTACATATTTTTCGTAAATAAATGAGCAACATTTTGGTACAAAAACAGTCAATTTCGGGTTCAAAAGTCGTAATAATAATAATAATAATAAAAAATACTGTTATGGCGATGAAAAAGCGGTATATAAAATTACATTTTTGTTTTAAAAAAATGAATATGATCCGAAATTTGATTTAAAAACTGCACTTATTCCACAAAAGAAACATATCCCTTCTAATAGCACATTTATGTCGTTACCAGAATATTGCATTTATTCCTGTATAAAGGGGTCCATTTTTGCTTCTCAAATATTTAAATCAGAATTAACAAATTATCTGTGATTTGCATAACTCTCATGATAATTCTGACTTTAGAAAGTGTTGCGTCTATAAATAACTCTAAATTTCATGTTTAAGAGTCTTATTTCGCATCTTGCAGCTCGTTTCGCATAATTTCATGACAAAACAGGGTGAGGAAATGCACCTCACACTTTTCAGAAACATGAAAAATTAACATTTCAATGTGTTATTTCACATTTCGTGTTTTTGGCAAAAACGAAATATGCATGCCTCTACTAATAGCTGTACTTATGGCTAGAAGTAAAGATTGTAGGGTTGTCACTCTATGGTTATCAGCTAATTTAGTAATATCAATGTGTAGGTTTATCATCAATATTGCCAATAATTTTACAGATACTGTACAGTATTTTCTATAAATAGCCTGTAATTTAGTGTCAGATTCTACCATTTTGCCATCTCTTTGAAGAGTATAAAATATTTATCCTTGTTTTTTAAGTGAATGTTGGCAAAACCTATTACATACACTAAAGACAGTAATGAAAAATTCATGTTCTTCATGGAACATTTGTAATTTTATATCAGGTCAGTGTTAGTATCTGTCCATGTCTTAAGACTTGTAATATTTGTAAACCCACGAGTAACATGCATTCTACTAAGAATTTACTAAGTGTAAATATTCACTTTGAAAATTCTTGAACTTGCTAATATTTTTGCTAAGTTTTTGTGATATAAATTTTCTTGTGGCTATATACTAGAAATATATTTTTCCCTCCAGGCCCTGGAGAATGAAATCCAAAGCCACGAACCTCAGCTTATGGCTGTCGTTTCTGTGGGAGACGAACTTGTCACTCGGCAACACTTTGGTGCAGACCGTATCCAGGAGAGATTGCAAGAAATTCTTGGGATGTGGAACCACCTTCTGGAACTTACAGCATATCGTCGCAAGAGACTGGAAGAAGCTGTCGACTATCACCAAGTAAGTAGATTTAAATTGGGTAGTTTAGAAATTTAGTGATGAACAATGTTTTTTCTGATGCTGATAATTCCAATTCTGTCATTATTTCATTCAAAGCTTGGTTGTCTTTTAGAAATGTAAGTGTACTTTGAATGTTTACAATATATATTCCAAGATTTATGAGGGAGTTTCAAATGAAAACCTTAATTTTTCTTATCTAGTAGATTTCTGTATGTAGGGTTGTGCAAGTTTGCTGCATTTTAGCACAGACCTCTTGCTGATCTACACATATTTTCAACTTTGAGTTAATGCCTGTATCCCCAGAAGAGCAAGTCTTTGAGGTCCACGTGCAGTCACTTATGAGCCACTGCGAAGGCCTTTCCACCCATATGCCTGCGAACTGAGGCCATTGTCTAACTTTCTCCTCCATTAGTAAACTTGCTGGTATGGTAAGAATGCACAGAGATACTGAATTTTAATTTGCAGATAAATTTCTGTAAGTTTGGGCTGACAAGAGGGCAAGAAACCACTCACTCATCTTCACTGGTGCAAGTGTGTATAGGAGGCACCATCTTTAAAATGCCAAAAATGATGTTTTGAAGCCAGTGGTGTACCAGCCGCCCCCGCTGTGCAAGGGGGCCCCGAGGTGTAGGGGCCCCGCAATGTGCCCCTGAAATTTTATATGATCGCATAAATTCCACAGATAGTGTTGCTTATAAAAGAAAATAGATTTAGGAAACAAATCTGGTTTCCAGTAACATCATACGACATCTGCGATAATAAACAGTGACGTATTATCTCAGCTAGAGGGACCCGAGTAACGTGTCATATGGATCCCCTCCAAAATGCAGAATTAACTTACTTGCTCGCAGATGTCCACCGATAGGAAAATATCCCTACGTAGTTCCTTTTCATATTGAAATAGCTGAAATGAATTTCCCACATTGTCTACACTTGTGAACGTTTTACTTCAAAGGGGCCCAAAACCTCAGTTGGAGGTGGGGCCCAGAGTAACTAGCTATCTAACTAGTTCACTAATGTACCTCCGTCCCACTCTGGCATCATATTTTCTTTGCCACTAAGGGGCCCCCAATATTTTACTTGCAGGGCCCCCCAAAGATCTGCGCTACGCCACTGTTTGAAGCTCACTTGATTAGTGTTGTAGCCTCGAGGTTGTTTTGTAAATAACAGTTGATACCTCATGTAAATTTTAGCTGTATATGGTGTGTCCTGTAATTTTTGTTTCTTCACTGATTGGTGCCTGCTAGGGGATTAGACAACACAATTTGCAACTGTATGGTAGGGAAGAATGAGAGACTACTGGGATTGGATGATATCTTTGAAATTTCAACAGCTAGTTTTTGCTCCGTAATTAGGGTATTATTACGCTAGGAGTTCCATGGAGGATTGTAGATAATAGGCACATTGCACTCACTTGCCACACCTATAGTCAAACTGATATATCTGTCTACAAAGTCTAGTGGTGCAACTGTGTGGTTCGGATGTCTGTGCTGTCTCTTGCACTTCTGTTTATGTGCAAATGAAACTACGAATGTGTTACTAAGTCAAATGTAATAACTTTATTCTGTTGATCTGTTCGTTCAGGTTATCTTCCTCCAAACTAGCATATAATTATCATTAATTCAAGTCAAAAGTTCAAAATATAATAACTTGTTTCTTGATCTGTTTATTCTGCTCTCAGGTTGATCAGTTTCATTCTGATACAACTTTTTCAGTCAGTGTTCATACAAAAATGTAGATAAAGTGGCCAGAAACTTTCATTTTTTGTGTCTGTGTTTAGTTTCCTTCAATTTTTATTTATCTGCACTTGTTTCCTTTTTCATGTGTTCATTTCACTATCATGTAGAACCTTTACTAAAATTTCCATTCTCTTCTTTCAGTTCTTCGCTGATGCAGATGATGTTGACACATGGATGCTGGATACTCTGCGATTGGTATCAAGCGAAGATGTTGGTAGAGATGAAGCCAACGTTCAGTCTCTTCTGAAGAAGCACAAAGATGTCACAGATGAACTGAAGAACTACTCCTCTACTATTGAGGCCCTTCACCAACAAGCAGAACAACTCGGCGAACAGGATAGGCAATCTTCTGAGGTGTGTATTGGAGTTCAGTGCTTAAATGGAGAGTTGCAATTTTCTCACTTCATTTCATTCTGTCATGTCTTGAGCTTCATTTCCAGTAAGGAAAACTGATTGTTCATGCCTGATTATTCTCTGTACACAGGGTCCGGCAATATATATATAATCAACTTTTAAACTTATGATCCCACAGTAGGTATGAAACCCAGCATGCTAGCTAAGAGCACAAGGGATGCCATTTCTGTAGCAATGGAGCGTTGGATCCCTGAACACCCTGCTTTTGTGGTAGAGGCATATTTTAAAAGTAATATGTGGTACACTGACTGCCTGCAATTTCTTTCTCTGGTGGAACCTCAAGAGCAGAGTTTTATATCACTCATTCCTAATTTAAGAGACCCTGAAGAGAAGAATTAGCCAATTCCAGCCAATTCCACCTGCAATGCTAGTGTCTGTAATGGATAATTTTGCTCCCCAACTCCGTGAGTGTAAAACATGGAATGGTGGCAATCTACCTGATGTGTTTTTTTTAAAAAATAGGACGAAGTGAAGAGTATTGTGGTAATGTTTTACAAATTTCATTATTTTATCTATCCGTTAGCACTATCTTGCTTTACATTAGCTGTATTGTTTCAGTATTGGAAATATATTAAAATGGTAGATATACATTGCAGGTAGAACTGGGATTTTTCCACATGTTCAAGCAACTCTGGCATCTACACAGCCTCGTATAAAGTGGGTACCTGGAGGATATTGGGGGGTAAAGGTGGCCAGGGCCATTTTGCTGATCACATCACCACCACCTTCGGCGATGATTAAGAAAGTGTGGGGCCCTAACTCCATACCACCTATACGCCTTCATGGTGATGTGCAAAGCACAGGGGAGCACTTTACTTTATATATTGCCGGACTTTACATAAAATTTGCAGTCATTTGCAAAAGTGCATCATATTTAACAAAAGGACTATTTTATGTGTCTAGTATCTTGAGCATGCGAAAGAAACTAGCTATCTCCCTCTCAAACTAGTATATATTTTATCATTAATTGAACAATCAAGATTTCAAACATAATAACTTCATATTGTGATTAGAACTCTTCTGATTGGAATTGAAAAGTTCATTGCAAACATGCACATGATCAGATTCTAAATTACTTTTTTTTTATTTGTTTTGCATGAAGATAGATCTGACAATTTACTCAAGTTCATATAGTGTTTTGCTAGGAAACATACTATAAATTTACGCATATATATATTTTAGTTTTAACATAAAAATTAGTTTTAACATATCTAAATTATGTGACTTAGCGGTAATTAAAGATAGAAAAGAATGTTGATGTGTGATTTAGATACTAAATTTGTTAGTTTCTAGTTGGTTTCTTTAATATTACTTTCATTTCAGTTGTTCTTGAACAACCAGTATATTTTCTTTCTGCTAAGTTAAGCAAAAATTTCTCTGTTTGAACCACACTTCTCATTGATTTTACATTGTTAAGGATTCATACAGCAGTTGCAAAGTAAATAGTGAATATAGCAGGTTAAACTTAACCATGTACACATAAAAATGTGGTATTTCATGTTCTTTTACTGTTAACTTCAAATTATTAAGTACATTTTTGATAGAAATGTAATTACAGGCAAAATTAAACATTGCTTTCTCAATCCAAAGTAATTACGGTATGACAGTAGTGATGTTTACGCTTGTAGATGAAGTATGACCAATACAGTAATTGCATTCCAGGTGGTTGAACGACTTGCAAGCATCGACCGTCGATACAAAGAATTACTCGAACTGGCTAAGTTGAGGAAGCAGAGACTACTGGACGCTTTGTCCCTGTACAAACTGTTTAGTGAGGCTGATGGCGTGGAGCAATGGATTGGAGAGAAAGTAAGTGAAACCACTCAGCTTCTGGTTTGACTTTTCACAATAGTGTGCAGTTGTCCATGTTACAACAGTACTAATGGTGTGTGGAGTGCATTGGTACATCAGTGTTTTCTGAAATACAAGTCTTTTTCTATGCATTTTGATCAGTATTTTTAAGAGCTAGAAACTGTATATCTGATGCCAAGGATTCACTCCTTGCACAAAGTACTTTAACTTTTTGTCTCTTAATATCTCTCCTTCATGATATTGTTCTAATAACTTTCATATTATTTTCACTCTTCTTTTCAATGTTCATAGATTAATGTATTCAGAAACTTCAGTGGATCATTCCTAAATGCTCTCAAATACATCTAAATTTCTATTGAATAAAAGTGTGTACTCATTGCCATCAGCACTTCTTACATTGCAAAATTCTTGCACAGCTTTTAGTTTGAAGTTCTGAACTAACTTTGTAGATTTTCACTGAAATTTCAGGTATTTTTACTCTGCAAAGCAGTAATTTGAATAGAAATAAATAAATAAGCTAGAAACTAGTATGTACATGTAGTGCAGCAAAAATACTTTGTTGGACAGCCATGTTATGATGGAACATGTTTATTTGTCTTATTTCGGTTCTCTTGATTACCAAGTATCACACATTCGTTAATCATATTGGGAGTGCTTCAGACTAGAATACAGTAATTCATGTTGAAAACCTTACAACTTACTAGAAAATCATAATAAATATTAGCCTTGTAGTTGATGATCGTTGAGAAATAGATGTGTTCCGTGGACAGTGAAGTGTACAAAGGGTTTGTTATTTTTGCATATGGTTTTATTAACCGCAAACAAAGTTCCAATGAACGTTGGAAAATTGATAGATATCCACGTAGAGTGAAGTTTACGTACAAGGGCTTCCTTATTTATGCATATGGTTTTATTAACCGCAAATTACATATTTTACACAATCCGTGTCTTCGCCATTCATTCACATTACTGACATATTACCAATCAACAAAACAGAATATATCCTGACAAAGTGCAAGTTATTTTCTTCTTAACAGTGTAATATAAACCTATCAGTAGTTTGTAATATTTCTTTTGTTGGGCCTTCCGAAATGTAATGCTGTTGCCTTGTGATGGTTTGGATCCTACTCTGAACTGTAGGTCCAGTCTTGATTAGCTTCTCAGAGTATAAAGTGGACTTCCTTTACATGACAGTACTAAAAAAATGTTTAACTAAAAAAAAATATTACTACAATTGATATTCCTTCCAAGAACTTGTGTATGGAGGAGTAGCAGTAAAATATAAACTAGCATATGCTTCATTGAAACCAAACATTGTCCTCATGGCTCCATGCTCATACATAGACATAACATACTGATGTACTTGTGTTTGTTTACTGTTTGAACCACAGAGAACTTGCCAGTAAGTTAGTGTTTTATTTATAAATTTTTGGAAGCTGTATTAACGCAATGTACGTTTGCTTGCAGGACCGAATGCTGCAGACTATGGTTCCTGCCAAGGACATAGAGGATGTTGAGATCATGAAGCATAGATATGATGGCTTCGAGAAGGAGATGAACGCCAATGCTTCCAGAGTGGCTGTGGTCAACCAACTGGCTAGGCAGTTATTGCACGTTGAACATCCTAATTCGGAGGAGATTGTGGCTCGGCAGAATACAGTACGTATTTGTTATTGGCTAAAGTAGATTATTTGCAGATAGTTGTAGAGTGGTTTTAAAGTTTTCGTTTGCATAGAATGAAAATGTTATGTAGTTGAAGGACATTATCCTAGCCTCGGGAAGGGCTAGCATAAAAGTTCAGCTTCTCCATGTTTTAACCACATCTCTCTTTACACATGTTCCAATTTTAGGACTTACATGTTTTTATGAAATTATCTCCAGTGATTATGCGAAGTATGTCTTCATGATGAATGCGGTAAACATGGTTTAAAATTACTTACGTCACTTAGTCTTAGTGAATGAAGACAAAGGATCATCTAAATATTTGACTATTAAATTGTGCAATGTGGAAATACGAAATTTCTAAATTTCACGTAAGTAATTGAAGTATGTGTTGATAGTAAGGTCTGTTAATGAAGAAAGAAAGAAAAAAAAACATCAGACACCACATTAAAGCATTTGCTCAACGTATGTGGTGTTCAACCTGAGTCAATGCCATCTTGAAATATGATGGAATGTTGAATCTTGTCAAAGATTATCTTGAACAAGTGGGCTGATTTTAATGGTTCATGATATGAATTTATGCTGAAAGAGCAAAGATTTGTACAAATGTATTATATTTGATAAAGTTACTATTTATGGTCTAACTCTGAAGATAAAGTAAACAACAATAATTGCATTTACTCAAAAGTGCATAGTTCTATTGGATAATCTGTTCAACAATTTTTGAAAATGGTATTATGAGTTTTAATTTGAGGTATTGAATACGGCATTTAGTTACAGAGTTGCAGCCATTTTTAGCAAAGTCTTTAACTAATGTTGTTTTTAGTTTTCTCAAACAAGACCAGTTTACACTAAAGATGCCTAATTTTTTAGTGTCCGGTGGTCTCATAGTTACTGAGAAAACTAACAACAACATAAGAGACTTTGCTAAAAATGGCTGCAACTGTGTAACTATAAGGAAATGCCTCATTTAAAAAAAAATGTAGTTTTAAGGAGGTGTTATTTTTGAAAGGGAAATAAAAACTGCTAGCAATTGTGAAAGAAAATAATTTGGTATTTTATTGAGAGGCAGTTAACAAAGCTTTAATGCTGTACAAAAATGGAGGAAGTGGTAAGGATTCAGTGAAAGATAGCATACATTTGAGCATTTGATTCGAACTCAGTGAACTTATAATTTTTTTATTTAGGGGCCTTTAACTAAATGAATTTAAGGGCATGCGATACAGCCTCCACGGGACTCTTCCCAAGCTCCACCATCCATGGCAGTGTTCCAACGTAACTCTCTTGGAGCCAGATCTGGCTCTTTCGTGCACTCGTTCAGCTGTGAACTGGGATGCCCACCCCTGTGCCCCACTATGATGCCATCACTGGTTCCAGCCCACATATACCAACTTTTGTCATAATTATACATTTTGCACATGACATGATATTGTTATATTAGCTGCATTGCCCCATCCCCTCTTATATCCCTGGCTACTTCTTTATAGCACAGTGTTTGACGTGAAATTGACATAATATTGTTATCAGGGAATTCTTTATTTTTGATTTCATATGACCATCGGTGGATTATTGAGATGAACGATGCCTCCGGATCTAGATGTTGAAAACTAATAATTGTCGTAAATTTAGAGTTAACAATAATAGCAGTGCTCCCACCCCTTTGACAACTAACATTACCCTACGAGGCACTTTATCCAGCCTTCGTAAATCTAGCTCCATGAAAGTCAGTTTTAACTCCATTTAAGGTGAAAGTTAGTTCTTCTATGCGCATCAGGTTTGGCAACACTGCCAGGAGGCAAGGAGAAAAGCATTGATCATATGGGAGTATGATTTGATTCGTTCTCTTGGGAATATAAAACTTCCGATGGAATAGAAAAATATATCAACGTGAAGAGGGCATTTTTAAAGTGAATTTCACCAGCGGAAAAGTCGAAACTTCCACTTGATGCTGAAGTTGCTTCCCCATAAGGAATACATGTGATTCCGAAAATTCTTATTAATCATATTTTTCAAACATTGTGTCCAGCTTAATAATAAACATAGAAAACAACGCTTCCACTTGCAACATGGAGAGAAAATCATACTCTTGGATACACAGAATTTTTTTTAGTAGCGGTGTCCATTCTGGCGATATTGAAATAAATGCACAATTGGTATGTAACTGTATCTCCTATTCTTAATAGCGTGAAAGAAGGTTTAAGTTCATAATACTGAAAACAAATGTAAAATCTAGGATCTCCTGTACAGTCTTAATCATTCTGGGTCATAATGATTCTCTTGAGTCAATGATATAATTACAATGCAGAAGCATCTTAGACTGCACAATAGTAATGCCTGGGGTTAACTGTTTTTATTTCCATTTCAGTTGAACCACAACTGGGCAGAGCTTCGAGAAAAAGCTGAATCAAAGAGGGAAGAACTCAACTCTGCACATGGCGTTCAAACCTTCCACATTGAATGCCGTGAAACAATATCCTGGATTGAGGACAAGAAGAGGATCCTTCAATCGACAGACAGCTTAGAGATGGATTTGACTGGAATTATGACTCTTCAGGTGAGAATAAAGACCAGTTTTTTTAGTATTTGCAGGTCTATAAATTCACTTGACTGTAAATATTGTAACATTTGTTTCAACTTAGGTGAAATATATTCAAATATAATGAACAAACTGAAGAATGTATTAATCAAAAAAGTAAGAAGGAAATACGTACTCCCCAATTTTCATAAATTTTTGTTGCAGTAGGTGTGAAAATTTCTAGGGGTAACGGGGATCTTATTTCCTTTCTGTTTTCATAATTTTCTTTACCATACATATCACTCTTACTGTTATTTTAAGATTTTTTGGCACCGAGAGGAAGAACTGGGCCAATTTCCAAACCTTGAAAAAGAAGTCGCACAGAAAATTCTTAAACTCTTTATCGGAAAGAAAGTACATATATAATTTGGATTAGATATCAACTTATTAAAGTTGTTAATTCATCTCTTCATGGTTTGGATATTTTTTCCCCAGGTATTTTGCAGGTTTTATTTGTATCTGTGAAAGCAAAATATGATATGTAATTTACTTTGTACGATAGGTGAATGAAAGTATCAAGAATTTATTAAGATTATATAAAACATATTTTTGTGATGAATCATCTTTAAATTTTAAAGTTTTAATGGTTGTTTTTAATATAAAACATTTTGCAGTTTTATTTTAAACTATGCTATCACATGCCATTCAACAGTGTTTACTCAAAGAAAAACATTGTGTTGTTGACTGTTTTAATGTTACATATGGGTTTAGAAAAAAATATTGAAGAATAAATGAGAATTCTAGCTTGTATGCAATGTGTTATTCATATTGAAATGTGTGTTTCCTTTGCAGCGCCGACTGTCTGGAATGGAGCGTGATTTGGCTGCAATTCAGGCCAAATTGGATGCTTTGGAACAGGAGGCTGATAAGATTGGCACAGACCATCCAGAAGAGGCAGCAGTCGTCAGAGAGAGAATTGATCAGATCAGACAAATATGGGAACAACTCACACAAATGGTAAGCTGTGTTTGTTAAACTCAACCTTTGATGTTTCCTGATGTAAATGGCATAATGTTATTACAGCATCAATGTTATATCAGGATATCAGCAGTTAAAAATAACATATGGTACCAGAGCCGAGCCGATACAACTTTGAACCGATACTCCAGATTCTTGGATACCAATGTTTGAAAATTGTAGCTACAGTTAACAGTTCTTCAAAATATTGAATAATGTTGATATGTAAATATTCTACTGCATTTACATGCGTCAATATGCTAGATTTTTGCTTTAAAATATTCAGTAATTACATGGGAATGTTAAAATAGCTCTTTTAATCACAATACTGGTGCAAAATATTAAAAAAAATACATTGCCTTTTGCATAATTTCCAGGATAATTACTGTGAAAGTGGGGCTTCGAATTTATTTATTTATTTTGAAATTTCCAGTACAGCAGAAGCCATTTTATACTGGAAAGAAACAACAGTAAAACAGTACATTAGTGTTAAAATAAACAAAATATAAATATAAACAAGTCAAGACAGTACAAAGGTAAACAGATGAGTTTCACAAAAGCATTACTTATATACAATTTTTTCTATGTTGGTGATAAAAGATTGATGTGAACTTGATATTTCGATTTGGTTTGAGATGACATTGAACTGATTTGGTAGCCTATGAAATGGTGAACGTTGAATGAGTGCGAGTCTGGGAGTTGCAGTGTGGAAAGTTTCCTTGCTCATTGTTTTGTGTCTAGGCACTCTGAGGGAGAGTTCGTGGAGTGGGATGCTGCATCTAAGGTTTCCATTAATGATCTTATGTAGTAATTTCATATCTGCAACATACCTAGGTAGATGTCTCGGGGCCGGTACTATATATCGAACGATGGAGAGGAAAAGCTGAGAACACTGTTGATCTTTGAGGTATGAGAAGGGGCAGCCATGTTCCAGATGGGTGAACAGTTTTCTAGAATGGGGGACACAAAAGTTTTGAAGTAAATGAAAAGTGCTTTAGGGTTATGGATTTCGGTGAATCTGTAAAGTAAGCCTAGCATACGCATTGCCTTTTTTGTGATGGTTGATATGTGATTATCGAAAGTTAATTTAGAATCTATGAGGACACCTAGATCTTGGTGTTGTGCTTCTTTTGCTAGAGCGATGTCGGTGAGTGTATAATTACCTTCAAGAATGTTTTGCTTCAATGAAATTGTTATGTAAGAGCATTTCGAAGGGTTTTTGGACAGTTTACATCGCTTACACCATTCAGAGAATCTGTCATTTGGGAGAAATTGCATGTCTGATGGCTGTTTTATTTCTCTCATAATCTTGCAATCATCGGCGAACATTAGAATTGTGCTTGAGATTGGGGAATTAGAGATATCTGTGAGATCATCCAGATATAATACAAATAATAGAAGGCCAAGAATGCTTCTTGCGATACACCTGATATAAGAGGAAGTCAGTTAGAATGAGTTCCAGGAAGTATAACACATTGTTGTCTATTTCTTAGTCTTTCACTAATTTTAACGTGTTTCCAGTTATATTAAATCTGTTAGCTAATTTATGCAGAATCTGCAAAATATCCAAACCCCAGAAAAGCATCAGCCAGTTTCATTCGCTAAATTCCAACAAATGCTTCCCAGTACTCATACCAATGATATCAGCTCAGCTCTATATGATGCACATATGACAAGTATAAAAGTAACAACAAAAAAATAAGGTGATTGCTGCCATCATCCACTTGGCAACCAAAATGTAATCTAACAATAGAAATAAATTTCACGAAAAAATAAGTAGCTCTTTGGAGTATATGTGTATGAATAACCACATTTTTCAATCTCAAAACACGAAAACCAGATGCGAGCTGCTTGCATGCTGTTGCCAAATGTTAGAGGAGATAGAAGCCATAACTATTGTTTATTGAATGAGAAAAATTTTGATTCAGATATGGCCAGTGTTTTAACACTTGCAAAGTATTTGTGTAAAAATGTTAGTGGAACCTTGATTTGATTTTTTCTGGGTTGGGGTGCACGAGGATTGAATGTATAATGTGGGCAAATTGTAAAATCCACGATCATAAAATCGAGGTTTCTGTAGTGACATTTGCTGCTTGTACATGATATATGTACAATTTTACAAAAAGTCATTTGTAAGTTGGTGACCCATGATTCAAACATGAAACTTGTTGGGGAAAAGGGAGAAAGTGTGTTTGATGTTTGGACAGAATCTCATGTTTAGAAATAGTTCATCTGTTTTGTCGCTAGCCATAGACCAGTTGCAGTGCCGAGATAGTACTGTACTCCAACCAGGTCTTATTATGCACTGTCAAAATAGGTCTTAAAAAAATTGTAATTTCACAAGTTTTTTTTTTTTTTTTCCCCACTTAAGAGTGGCACATAAAATCGCAAATGTTCCAACAGGAACATGAACGGTATAACTCATTAATGTAGTGTATGCAAAAAGGGTACTTCATTGGGTTATGCTTTATAATAACAAACTGCTTATTGACTTTGGAAAAAAACAATATACATGTAAATTATACCATGATGTTCCTAAAAATAAGAGCCAAAGGTAAGATTTTGCTCTAAGTTATGTGCTATTGGTATAAATATGAAAAAGTTCATGAAATGTTTTCTCAAGTCCACTTTATACCTAAATATGCTAGTCTGGACAACCTATAGTTTAAAGTGGGATCTGAAGCACTGGGCAATGTGCCCCCAAGTTCTCTTGATAATAAGACGACAGCATGGACCAGTGTAGAGGTACAGATATGCCTATATCTATACTGAGGGATGACCGATTAATGTCCCATTCCTAGTACATTACGTGAGTATATTGTTTATGTATTGAAACTATATGTGCATTGTAAAGTTGGTCTCTCTAAATGCTTGGTTTTTGTACTATTTTCAGCTCAAAGAGAGAGATTCAAAACTGGAAGAGGCTGGTGACCTGCACAGGTTCCTCCGTGACCTGGACCACTTCCAGGTATGGTTGACCAAGACTCAGACAGACGTTGCCTCAGAGGACATCCCAACCTCATTGGCTGAAGCAGAGAAGCTGCTGAACCAGCATCAGAGCATCCGAGAAGAGATCGACAACTACACGGAAGACTTCACCAAGATGATGGAATATGGAGAAAGAATTACAGCTGTAAGTTCAGTGTGAAATGTTCGTATTCAAAGACCATGTGCAGTAGAATGTTTTACTTTAAAAGGAAACCTTTATTTTCACTGTGAATTTGTCATAAGGAATTTCTGCTTTTTTCACACCCAAAAGATAGTTGACATGGTCATTTGGGGAAAATTGCATTTAAGTTAAATAGCATACAAGAAATATATTCTTTAAAGTTACTTTCTCGCTAGGGAACTGGAATTTGGTTTGCTCTGCATTCACATACGATACACAAAAGTGTCTTATGTTTCTGAGATAACGTAACTGTTTCCATCATGCTGTTCCTTGTCAAGTTCCAGCATAGTGTGTTAATGGTTTACTTTTGACTTTACTATAAAGGGGTGATTTACTTTCTTAATACTTTATCCTATTTTGAATTACTTATTCACAATCAGAAAGAGAAGAGCAACACTTTACGCTGCCTGACATGCAGACCCTATGCTACATGTGGTGTCCTGTGGGAGACCTGTTAACCAACAGACGGACTTTAGCCTAAATACTAATATGGTAGGAAGAGAAGGCTTTGGTAGTCTTACTATCACATCAATGACATCAAGCCGATCTAATTTAAACGGTACATTTATTCACAAAGAGCATCACCTGTGGCATGACCACCACCAAACATGGACATTTCGCTGACACAAAGAACACACAACATAAGTATGTGTAAGATTCTGTACTTGCATATCATCCGAACTCGAAAGATCTTTTCTTTTTAACCTAGGGACCACACACTTTTTCTAACCACACACCACATCCCAATACCTGGCACTTAAGGGGCACACAACACAAACGAGTGGGTATTTTCATGGGAGTTTTTGATGCAATAGAAGCTTTGGGGCTTTCCACAGGTTATTCTTTGAAGAATGGCTGGATACAAACATGGATACTCTTGGATGCCTCATGGATGTTCCTATAGCTCTTTGTCCCAACCGTGTGGCCTGGGTTTCCACTTTGGACACACATTTCTGCACATGGGCAAAAAACACAGTATGGGCTTTAAAAAAGGTCTTGGTACTATTCCCAGTGTAGTAGCCCTCCCTTGGCTCCATATTTAACTGATATGGGAGTTGGATTCCTATGTCCAGTGTACTTTCCTTTGTTCACGGCCCACGTGGCCATGAGCACACTAGATTTGGCCAGCAAAACAACACATGACCTGCTCTCAAGCCATTCCAGAACATAAGTGAGCTTGAACGGCAAGCTCAAAACAATCTGCCATCTGAGAGTCTATTATGTGACATCACAGCCTTGAAGGCCTCTCATTGGGCAGCTGGAGTCCTCTGAGACTTTTCCTTGTATGTGGAGGTTCCAATTCCTACCACCAGATGGCAGTTATAAATTGATTGAAAAATGTAAACAAAGGCGTTTTTTCACCTTTTCTGGCTTACTTATGCCAGATAACTAAAAATGAGTTTACTTTTCATAAATTAGGCAAATGCCTACTTTTCATAAATTAGGCAAATGCCCAAATGTTATCTTCTATTTTTAATAAAATATAAGGGATTTAGCAAATATATGATCTGGAGCACATGGTTTTTTGTATTGAAGATGGCTACTGTCGGCCTAAAAATTGTTATTTCTTAATAAACGAAGCATTTTTTTCCATTCCATGGGTGTAGCAAATGGTATGTAAACATTACCCATGATGCTAATGGGGGGAAAGTATAAGCTTTTGGGAAATAGCTCTCGCAATCCTTTTCTGATATTAACCTAATGGCCCTTGCACTTAGGTTGGGTCTGTGGGTGTTTGTATGTGGGCATGTATGCCCAATCCTTGATTGGTCATACTACTGCTCTGCTTTTAGACTAAATTCTGTTCTTTAGAAACTGTTTCCATTTAGGACATTTAAAGTAAATGACATTTGGATGTGAATATTTTTTGTAACACGAATCCAGCTTTTTAATTTAAATACAGTAAAACCTCATTAATGTGGACTAATGGGGTGTATAAGTTGACCGGTTTAACGAAAGTCTGGATTAACTGAAATGACCTAAACAGTAGAAAGTGCATTAAAACTCTATTTATAGCAACACACACATTTATTATGGTGTATTTAAAGGGCATAGGCCTAAATACACTATACAGTACAGTATAGGGGCTTTGTTTTTACAAACTTGTTGCTGAATCAAAATTTTGTGTGTTGGTTTAAAGCAAGGGAAGTCCATTAAGGAACAATATGACGAATGCGATTGTTGACTTCTAGCCACATTCAAAACCGTGCATTCTGCTTTTTTCCTTCTTCTTTTTCTTCTACTATCTTGGATTAAGCGAAGTCTGGCTCACCAAGGTCCGGATTGACGAGGTTTTACTGTATAATCTGTATGTTATAAATCTAGCATGTATTTTACACAAGCAACATAGAATCATCTGCACTGAGCTTAAGAGTTGAGGAAGTTTATATTTTATGAAGAAATTTAATTTCAGAATTGAGGAAGATATCAACTTCATGAAATTACAGTGGAACACCAGTTTTACGTTCTCTCAGTGCAAGCTCCTGATCTCGGTGCAAGAAAGAAAGTATATTTAAAATTTTCCTTTTTGCTTCATTTTAAGTTTTTAGCCTCGATAACTACAGAATGAAGTTAAGGAAAGTGCATGTTCTAAAATGTGACTTTTACACATTTATAGGAACCTTCCACTGTCGATGACCCACAGTACATGTTCCTGAGGGAACGTTTGAAAGCCCTAAGAGATGGATGGGAAGAGCTGCATCAAATGTGGGAGAACAGACAGCAGCTTCTGTCGCAGTCCCTGAATCTGCAAATGTTCAACAGAGATGGCAAGCAGGCTGAGGTGCTCCTGTCTCAGCAGGAACACATTCTCAGCAAGGATGAGACTCCAGTAAGTTCATCTACATGGTTCAGTTTTGGAATATGATTGTATGCATACTCCCAGTACCATAGTACCAATGTACTGTCTGAGTCTGAATACCTTGTGGGGTTCACAAAAATGACAAGCAACACTTTTGTAGAGTCCATTTAACCTGCAACAAGCACTTATTTCATAACTGATTTATCAGTCGTATTGATTTTAATAACCACTCCCCCCCCATCCGCTTGGAATGTGTTGTTTTAATACTTGGTGGGGGTGCTACAAATTGCTAGGGGTACTATCAACCCCTGTTTGCGGTGTTGTCTGCTACTCTTGTGTTTGTGATTTTTAGGTTAAGCAAGTCAAAACTGCAAATCTAGTTATCTTGTAGTCAAGGACGTATCCATGGGGCCTAGACCCCTTCCCCCCGAAAGACTTATTAATTATAATTACAAAAATTAAATAATAATAATAATAAAATAACTAAAATTAAATAATGAAAATATACTTGTTCTTTAATTGATGTTTATTTATTTCCGCAAAACTTACAGGGTGTCTATAAAAGAATTCCTGTGTTTTAAACAATGAAAGCGTGCAAATGGTATTAGGTAACTCAAGTTAGTTAATTACTGACTGCGCAGCGTTGACCTTGAAGTGGCAGAGCTGAGCCGAACACAGTGCAGTGCAGTTCAGTTCAGTACAACGGCGATGCCACAACAGAAGGTGCAGTGTGTGATATGGCTTGTAGAAACTGGATCTGTTATTACTGTACAGTGGAACTTTCGATGAGAGTATGGTGGTGTTTAGCCTTCGGACAAAACCATTCATCAATGGCTTAAGGTGTTTAAAGATAATGGAAGTATGGATTGGAAGGAAAGGGCCTATTCCATGGCCTCCAAGAAGTCCAGACCTTACTCCCTTAGACTTTTTCCTATGTGGACATGTGAAGAACATGGTTTATGCGGAGAAAATTCAAGATGTCAACCATCTAAGGCAAAGAATTATTGCCATCTGTGGCAACCATCACCCCAGACATGCTGGCTAGGACGTAGCAAGAAGTCGATTATCGTCTGGATGTGTGCCGTGCTACAAACGGGGAACACAATGAAATTTACTAAATTGTAAACAAAACTTGCTAACATTACCTTCAAAAATATGTATTTACTTTTTCCTGAGTTTCAGTTTTTAATAAAATATTTAGCTTCAAAACCGCGGAGTTCTTTTATAGATACCCTGTATTGTAATCATACTACTTTGAATGATAGTGGCAAAGTAGATTTATGCAAGATTTATTACTACTTATAACGTAACATCATAAAATATTCCCAGGAACTTTACTTTTCGTCAACGGATCTAACAACCTTTTTTTTATATTTAATACATATTCAATTATTTATCTATTTGACATTCAGTTTTTTTAGTACAAATTTTGCCAACCTGAAGTACACGTAAGCTAGATAATGAATACATGCTGTTATGTCATTATCCTTATATCGTCATGTAATAAAATATGATTTTAATAAATTTGAATATTTTAATTAATACTATTTTAATTAATTTAATAATAATAATTATTATTATTTTATTTTGGACCCCCCCCAACTCCCTCCGAAACATATTTGTAGATACATGCCTGCTTGTAGTTTACAGTTCTTACAAGCACGTAAATGCAACTTACAATGTAACATTTTTGGAGAACACCACTCCTTTCATCAGACATTTATTCTTTGTATTTTTGTTGCATTGACTATATTTTTATAACTGTAACGTTAATCAAACAAGAATAAATGTCTGATGAAGGGAGCTTGTATGAACCGTAAACTACAAGAATTCTACAATGCAAGCGATACTTACCCACAAGAAAAATTCTATTTGCATTGGTAGCTTTTGCCAAAGCAGAAATCCAAGATAACAGCTGACTCTGATGGTGTTAGCACCATGCTCTGGCTGCCTTTTTCTTAGTCTCCTTCAAGGTTACCCCCAGGTATCAACTGATGGTGAAGAGGCTGGGTGAGCCACAGAGTTGCTTATGCAGGTAATTTCCTACCAAAGATCAACCATTTAAAATCAATGAGTGTATTTTGTGCAAACTGATTTATTTTTAAAACCTTTTTAAAGTGTTCCAGTTTATTAATATTGGTTCATGCTTTGTGTCAACGTAATAAAATAATAATTAGTTAAGACACATGTTTTTTGTTCACAGTATTCTCATTGCATAAAATCTCATTTTTGATACTCGACTGTTGATATAGTGCAAAGTATAAGATTTCCCAGAACTACAGTAATAGAACACTATATAAGTGATTTATGAAATTATTTTGTTATAAATACGTACATACGAATCAAATTAGTAACTGTGTGAATAAAACAAAGATAGATGCATGAAAAATAGGAAGGATCTATCAAACACTTAACACTGGAATCCGCATTGTCAGGCAAGAAATATAATATGGTGCACACATTTATATCAGTTACAAATATGCTTGATAGGCTTGAAAGTACAAACATTGTGGTATATAATTTCTGTCCTATGAATATTTGAATGCATACTTGGTACTGACATGTTCTAACAAATGAACTTCTTACTTGAAGGTGAACCTCGAACAAGCAGACAACTTGATAAAACGCCATGAAGCCTTCTTGACTACAATGGAAGCTAATGATGAGAAAATCAATGCTGTTATACAGTTCGCTGGAAGACTTTGCGATGAGGGACACTTTGCAGGTAATTTACTTTATTGTTTGATTATACATGGAAAATAAAATATAACGGTTGCTTAGTATGCATATGGTTATCAATTTTTCAAGTATTGAAAAGTGTATATGCACTTAAAATGTTCATGTAGTGGTTATCATTCTGGATTTGTAATCTAAGGTTGTAGGTTCAAATCAACAAATCAAAAAATTGTGACACGTAATTGACATTGAATACAAATTCAAAGATAGATTCAATTCTGTAATATGACTCAGTAACATTTAAACAACTATTTTGCTCTTGGTTTTTGTAAGTACTTTGAATATTATTTTTAAAATTATTAGCATGAAGGTGGTAAAGAACAGAGCGAAAGTAGCAAACATTATTTTATCATAACTATCAAATGAGTAAATATTATAATCTTGAATAACTTTGAGATTGTCTTTATTGCCTCATTACATTTTTCGAACAAGTGTTCCGGCATTACAAGCCTGGTTAAAAGTGTGTTGGGTGCATTGCTGATGGGGAATCCCTGATGAGGAGAGCAATGTATATGCTTGAAAAGTTGGACGTTAATGCCAATTTAACCTGCTGCTGATGAGAGCAATATATGCACTTGAAACAATGGATGCTAATGCCGATTTAACCTGGCTGATAACCTGAGGACACTTGTTTGAATCATGTTGCCAGAAAAGCTACAATTCTTACTTTCCTTCTGTATTTTGTAAACATTTGATTGTGTTAAAGAAACTAAACTTGGAGATAATGTTAAATAATTGTTATAATGGGTGTGTGTTGATTTGCGAGCATGTAAGTATTGTACCGCTTTTATCATCCACTGAACTATTTCTTGCAGCCGATAAGGTGCACAAGAAAGCAGAGAATATTAGTGAGCGCCGCAATGCTAATAGAGACAGGGCTCTGCAACAGATGGAGAAATTGAGAGAACAGTTACAGTTGCACCAGTTCTTGCAGGTATGTACAGTTCTCAGTGGTTGCTAAAGAAAAATATCTGTTTATTCCACAGGGTGACTTGGAATTATGTGTGAATTGTGCTTGAATTTTTCTCCGTAGACATGAAAAATTGCAACCTTTTATTAATCAAAATCCCATTGAATTTATACATATTCATAAAGATACCGTGAGGCAAGAATTTCAGTTTAGCTCTTATTTTTTTTGTGTGGAAGAAAATTAGAGCTGCGTGGAAAATAAAACAGAATTCTCTGTTTGTTTACTTTGTTAGTCCTTTGAAAGATAATCTATCTGACAGATGGAAGATTTGCAAGATAAGACATCTTGAAGTTGATTTCGTAAATTTTAATTTGAAATTCTTATATAATTAACATTTTTTTTTAAATTAGGATATCCCATAACACTTTGACTTGTGTTTGTAGATGTATTTTTAGTCTGAATATGTGAAATTGCAAATGTAAACTCCACATCTTAAATATTTTAAACATAGCATATACCTAGAGGCATGCATATTTTGTTTTTGACGAAAATACAAAATGTGAAATAAAACATTGTAATGTTAATTTTTCATGTTTCTGAAAGGTGTGAGGTGCATTTTCCTACACTGTTTTGTCACGAAATGATGCGAAATGAACTGCAAACTGTAAAATGCGAAATAGACTCACACGAAATTTACCGTTTTTATATACCAACGCGACACTTTCTAAAGTCTGAAGTATCCTGTGAGTTATGCAATTTATGGAAAATTGATTAATTCTGCTGCAAACATTTGAAAAGCAAAAATGGGCCCCTTTATACAGGAATAAAATTCATATTCTGGTAATGAGTTAATGTGCTATTAGAAGGAATATGTTTATTTTGTGTAATAGTGCAGCTTTTAAATAAAATTTGGGATTATATTCACATTTTTAAAATCAAAATCATTTTATGTGCAGCTTTTTCACCGGTATAACAGCAAAATTTCATTTTATTTACTGCTTTTGAACCCGAAATAGACTGTTTTTGTACCGAAATTTTGCTTTTTTATTTACCAAAAATATGTGCCTCTACATATACCATTTAATTGAATTGAATTATAAATTTTGGATACATTGGAATCACACAGGTCTTTTATATTGATAATATATGGTGTGTGTATTATGTGCATGTGAGACAGTAATACGTGAGGTTGAAATGGAGAAAATATCTGCTTGTACCCTTGAATTTTTGTAAGTTTGCCTTGAAAAACTGGAATTATTCTTGAATTTCATCATAGTCCTAGGTTGGATACCCTGTTCCAGTTTTATAAGTAAGAATATTGATAGTAAACGCCAGTTACTTATTTTTGGGAACTTGTATTCTTCACTGACATTTGATAACACTTCAACTTTTTAACTGTCACTTCCATTTAGAGCTTTATAATTATAGCTATTTGTCGATACTACTTGATGTTTTGTAAAATTCTTATAATTATGATGTTTGGTATTGAATGTACCTTTATATCGAATTTGAATGAGAATTTTTTTTTTTATGTTGTAGGAAAGCTTGTGTTTTTAACTAGAGCTTATGATAGCAAAAGGTAAAGTGCTCGCCTTGGCATGCCAAATGTCCAATATGTTGCAAAGATCAACTTGGTATCAGTAGCGAGTTAAAAAAGAAACTGAAGAACTCTTAGATGAAATGGTTAAAACAGGCAAGGAAGTAGAATGGTGTATATTCTAGGATGGTTAAAACTCTACCGTGGAACAAAAAGAAAGATGGCATTGTACAGTACAGTTTTAACCATCCTAGAACAAGCACCATTTTATTATCCCTGTACCTGTTTTTACCACAGCTGTGTAAGTGTTCCTTGGTTTAGTTCATTAACTCTAAAGAAGTTAAATTGGTCTCCTTGACATATTGGACATTTGGCTACTGATGCCCAAGTTGAGTGATTTGCCTTTTACTATGCTATGATGTTGGCATGTGACATTAGCTTTATGTAAATTTTTCTTAAATCAGCAAATATGCCTAACATTTCTTAACTTCAACAAGATCTCAAGATCTGAATATCAGGTAAAATTTGATTAACAAAGTAAATTTTATTGTTTAGAGAAGAATGAAACTGTTTTCTTACAATGCATTGAATTTTTGACAAAATTCTACTTCCTTTCAGGATTGTGAAGAATTGGGTGAATGGGTCCAGGAGAAGAATATCACTGCCCAAGATGAGACCTACAGAAGCGCTAAGACTGTGCACAGCAAGTGGACTCGTCACCAGGCATTCGAGGCTGAAATTGCTTCTAACAAAGATAGATTGTTCAGAATTCAACAAGTAAGATTTTGATACTTTACATAATCTTGTTAATTTATTCTAGAATATGAAAAAAATTGTTACTTACATTTCTGAGAACAGTTCAATAACTGTTCGTCAGTTGCTACAGTAAAACCTCGTTAATCCAAACTAATGGGGGGGCCGGTTTAAGGAAAGTCCAGAATAACTGAAATAACCTAAAAGAACAGTAGAAAGTTCATTGAAACTCAGTTTATAGCAACAAAACACGTTTATTATGGTGTATTTAAAGGGCATAGGCCTAAATACACTATACACTGCAGTAAAATGAAAAGCAATACTGTACATACAATGCAGTACCTACAAAGAACTAGATGTGTTTGATACAACAGCTCTAATAGAAACTGACTGCATTCAGTATCCACAACAATGGACAACATACATTCTGTATTTTTCTGTTTTGCCATTGAATGTGGAAAGAATGTATTATTGTCCATGCAATAAACAAGTTTCATATTCTAACAATGGTAGCATATGCAATACACAAAGGACATTTTCTCGGGGCTGTGTTTTTTTACAAACTTGTTGCTGAATGTTGTTTGATTTCAAAAATGTATGTGTTGGGTTATAGCAAGGGGAGTCCGTTCTGAGAGTGTGGCAGGCGGAAGGAAAATTGTAAGGCTATTTGAATTGGCATCTTGTTATGGAAAAGTGTCACGTTTGTACGGCTACGTATTATAATGACCAGAGTTTTACGAGAATATGCCGAGGGTATTACTGCGTCAATGCGGCTTCTTCCCGAAAGTCTGCGGGAAACAGAATTTCATCGTTGGGTGACTGCTCTTTCTTTGGGAAGTTCTCTCATGGACGTTGGATGTACATATTCTTAGCTGTTACTGAGCAATATGACGAATGTGATTGTTGACTTCTAGCCACATTTAAAACCTTGCTTCTGCTTTTTCTTTTTTTTGCCTGTCCGGATTAACGAGGTTTTACTGTATTAAGATTAAGTTGTAAACAGGTGTAACATTGTGTGTGGGCTTTAAGGAGGGGTACCATGAGGCCTAATTCTCGTGCCCATGCAATACATAAAAATATTGATCTATGTAAGCACTTTTATATTTGATTTTAAATGTTATATGCTTATCACAGACGTAAATTATGTGATTTAAAGTAACTATGTATGTTGATTTCTTTCTTACGTAGAGTTAGAAAATGCAGGACCTTGCAGTATGGAACAGTGATAAAATTATACATGTTGCTGGTCTTTAATCCACCTTGACCCTAGGTGTATATTTTCTAGAAATATGCAACTCTTTGTCAGGTGATAGCTAATACTACTGAAGTTTGAGGTACAGTACAATAAAGAAGAAAATTAAATACTACTTGGTTACAGTCCATAGTAAAACAAATATGAAGGAATATTCTGTTATTTTTCGGAGTATGTTTGGGCTAACTGAAACTACAAAAATTTCTGAAAACTGATGGAAAAAGTAACTTGGGTCAAAGAAGACATCCTTTCAAGTTTAACATTTTGAATTAGCTTTATGAAATTTAACTGAAGTAATTATTTATATTCATACTTCCTTTCGTCCATTCCATCCTTCAAAATAGTAACTCATAAGCTGTGTCCCTTTTTCCTGACTTGATTGATCTTGGTTGGTGTTGAAAGGGTCATGCCTAAAACATTATTTTTGGAATGACAAATTTTTTTATATGCTTCACATCACCGGGTAGAAATAGATAGAATTTCTGAAGGAATTTGTCATTTCACTAGGTTACACACTAACATCTTGACTTTTTCTTTCAGGATAGTGATGGAATTACAAAAGAGAAGCCAGAATTAGGTGAAGTCATTGTGCCAAAGATAATGGAATTAAGTCACCAATTTGATGACCTGGAACGCACTACCAAAGAGAAGGGGGAGAGATTATTCGATGCAAACAGACACGTAAGTTTCCGCATTAATGGTTACAGATTTGCTCTTTCCTAAACGAACATGACGTATACAGGCAGTCGCAAAAAAATAGCACCACTCTTAAAAATTGCATGTTTAGCGTGATTTAATAATAACAATAACCCATGCTCCAAAACCCTCGAAGGGCCTTGGCCTATCTCCTGACTGCCAGTCTCCTTCCCACATTCCTACCTAGAGCTGTGGAGATTTTCAACTGGTAAGGGGGTGATGTGGGGTCAGCACGTCAAACCCTCAGCCATTACAGGATATATCAGAGACCGGGTTACGCTACTCTCTCGTAGTTTCCCAATTTCCTCACGATGGTGGTTTATCCACCGGTTCTATACACAGGATGAAAACCTGGAGACTTAACCCAGGCAGACTTGAACCCATGCCGTCCCACAGTTTTAGTCCACAGCACAGACCGTACAGCCATGGAGGAGGACGATTTTTTAATAATCATAATTTTTATCCACCCTGTATGTGACCATGGCTTTATCCCTGCTCTGGTCTGGTCCACAGGCTCAGAACAAAAGAAATTGTTTTCTATATCGTCCAGTTGCCGGAAGATCACATAATTCGTAGCAGAGCACAAATGCAGTGGTGCTATTTTTTTGTGGCTGACTATATTATATTAAACTGTCAACTTTCTCTCTATCTAACTAAGGAATTATTTTGTAAAGGTAGGGGTCAAGTTAAAACTATAGGACAACTACTAAAACTAAACTCAACAGACTTGAAAATCGAAGTTCCTCTGTATATGCATTGAAAGTTAATATTAACCCATTAACTGCGGTGGAGCTATATATAGAGACTATAATTTGGCCTTTTTTGCGGATCGTCTATATATAGACTGTATTTTAAAATTAACAGTTCTTGTATTTGGCAAGTCATTTTTATAGACACCACTTTTTAGTGCTAGTATTAGTCTATGTGGGCTATTAGCAATCAAATAATCCATTGTTGATGCTTTCAGTTTCTGAAAAATATTTTTTTGCAATATGGAATTAGAGCTGCGGTGGTGTAGTTGATAGTGTGTCTGACTGCCATGCGACCCGGGTTCGATTCGTGGGGTGGGTGTTCTGAGGTCAGAATTTTACTGGCCTAGTCCGTGCATAAAGCAGCTCTAGGGCTCTCTGCCTCAAATCAATGTGTACCTGGGGTAACCCTGGAAGGTAAAGGCATGGTGCTGATCACATCACCTCCAAAATGGCAGAGATCGAGAATATGTAGTGGGGGTGTGGGGCTCTACCCCCACATACCCTAAATGTGCCTTCAAGGCATGGTGTTGTATGCAGGGGGAATCTTAGCTTTGACCTTACCTAATATGGAATGTTTATTTGCAGCAGAGTCTATATATAGTTTTCCTTAGCTTCATTTTGCAGCAAGTCTTTTTATAGTTTTTGCATTATTTACGATGACACGAATTTGTGGTTGCATCTATATGTAGGTTTTTTTTTTATTTTTTTTTTTAATTTTTTTTTTTTTTTGCCACACTTCTCTTCAATGCCACCGCAGGGAAGGGATTAAGAAAAATATAAGTGTATACCTTTCCACTAGCGCATAGTACAAATGTAAAAGCTCCATGGTAAAGTTGTCAAATATGGTATACACTACTAATGCTGAAAAACTAAATATGCTGACCAAGGCAGTAATTTATTTTATTAAAAACATAAACTAAACGTAACGTTTCAACCTTCTAGCAAGGTCTTCTTCAGACTCTGTATCAAGTACAAAAGTAACAAGATACAAAAACAGGGCATTATATATACACAAACATTACTCCCTCTAGACTATTTAGAAAGTTGTTTGGAACTTTCTAGCAGGTGGCTAGAAGGTGGCTAGAAATGATGTATGAGGAGGTGGCTAGTGATGATGTATGACTTAAGACAGAGAGAAATGCAATATTTAAACACACGAGAGAAACAGGACATGACATAGAGTGGGATGAGGCTAAGCAGATAGGAAGGGAGAAGAGAATGCTAGTGAGAAAATGGAAGGAAGCCAAGGAAATAGAGAAGAAAGGTGAAGAAGACATAATGAACTGGAATGGGGGACTGAAGTTAAACAAAGAATGGAAGAAAGTGTTAGAAAGAGTGGAAAGGACAAGAGAGAAAGAGGAGAGGAGAAGGGAGAAAAATGAAGGAAAAAGAGTGTGAGATATTCTATATGAATATCTCTTCACATTCTATATGAAAGTAATTATGTTTAGCCTTTTAGGTGAAAGTACAGTTGGAAAGTGAAAGCCACCTGCTAGGAAGTTCCTAACAACTTTCTAATAGTCTGGAGGGAGTAATGTTTGTGTATATATAATGCCCTTTTTGTGTATCTTGTTACTTTTGTACTTGATACAGAGTCTGATGAAGACCTTGCTAGAAGGTTGAAATGTTACGTTTAGTTTATGTTTTTAATAAAATGTATTACTGCCTTGGTCAGCATATTTAGTTTTTCATAATCATGGAAACAAGGCTTAATGGTGTTATAACTACTAATGCTGCTGGATATAAGCTCATGATGGTTGTATTTAAAGCTGATAAGCTAGTTTTGTGTGAGAATAAACTGTTTCTAGAGCATCAATTAGTGCTTCTAGCAGAAAATGTATTGAACCACTGTTTTTTTCAAATTCAGTTTCTTTTAGGCTATTATAAAACATGAACTTGATTTTGAAGTGCTGAAAACATTAAACATTGAAGTAAATAATTTTTTACATTGTTTTCATATTCTATCAAAAGACAATAATAATAAAACTGAACTAAACTTCATTGTCCCAACAACACTTTGAGTGTCAAGTCCTATAAAACTGTGTTCATTGTCTGGTGCACATTCCTCTCATTGAATTCATCACTGCTGTTACACCAGACTTTCTAGACTGGTGTCTGCTACAATTTCTTTCGAGCATCTCTGTAGCTGTCCTTGCAATTCTGGGACAATACCGAAATGGGGAAGCTCTTGCCAAGTCTGTTTGCACCAAAGGCATTAGCACTAATGCTACATAAGGAACAAAAAGCTTATACAGTGGAACCTTGATTTTACGTTTTTCAAGGGTCCAATCTGAAACAACTTAGAATGCGGGAAAACGTAAAATCGAGGAAAATTTTATAGCATTTTGCTCTATTAGGACCATGCAGATTGAATGTATAATGCGAGGAAAATGTAAAACCGAGGAATGTAAAATCAGGGTTCCACTGTATAGTATTGGGATCAGACAAATGCATGATACACTTTTTTGCATTTGTAGATAACCGTAATATTTGAAATTATAACACCATTAAGCCTTGTTTCCATGATTATGAAAAAATATATAAATATGCTGACCAAGGCAGTAATTTATTTTATTAAAAACATAAACTAAACATTTATGTTTTTAATAAAATAAATTACTGCCTTGGCCAGCATATTTATATATTTTTTTCATAATATTTGAAAGAAAATGTAACACTACCACCAAAGAATGGAAACCAACATTTTGTGTTCAAGTAGACAGATTTTTTTGCCCTGCTTCTCTAGGAAGCATAATTTAAAGAAGTGGAAGAATAGATGAGCAGGTAAACAGAAGAGGACAAAAGAGTGGTGGACTATATCAAAGCTGTCTAAGATTAAAATGGAACAGGGATGTACCTATGAAATGCAAGAAGGTAATATATAACACACAGTATGTGCCGATAACTATGTATGGAGCAGAGATTTGGACAATGACAGAGAGAGAGAAACTAAAGATGCAGGCAGTGGGGATGAAATTTTTAAGGAGTATATTGGGGAAGACTAGAAGGGATAGAATAAGGAATATTGGAACACCATGGAAAGAGAGGAGTGGCGGAAGACCAGTGAAAAATGGAAAGGCTTGACTTACATGCCGACCCAGCCAGAGGCAGGAAACGGCAAAGGACGATGATGATGACTGTATGTGTGTTTTAATCTAGTGTTCTCAAATAATGCAACAACATTAAATTGTTATATTACGTTACAGGATAGTCTTGATTGTATTTTGTAAAAAAAATAGTGATATTGCTCCTAATTATATTCTTTATTGTAGGTGTTGTACGAGCAAAGCTGTGATGACATAGACTCATGGATGAATGACTTGGAGAAGCAGATAGAATCTGGTGACACTGGAATGGATTTGGCTTCAGTTAATATACTTATGCAGAAGCAACAGGTGGGTTTTCACATTAAAACAAATACTGTCTTCATTCTTTACTTACCTGATAAAGTGTAAAGTGGGGATTTCTTCAAACTATGTATGATTAATGGACTTTAAGCATTCCAAATTAGGGAAATGCTGATTATTTACCCAGGTTATCACAATTTGTAAACAAAGGAGAAAGAAAACATATCCTTTCATTAGATGACTGCCAGTTTTCTGAAGAAATTTGTCTTTTGTTGATGTTTGTGGAGGTTGTGAATTCCATTCAAGTGACCACCCCTTTTACACTTAGAAAAGCAAAATTAACATCAGGTTAGAAACTTACTTACTTAGTCGATCCTCTTCTACCTTGCGGTGTTGAGGTAGAAACGTAAAACAAAACTATTTATAAAAGATATATAAACAAGATGAAGAAGTCATGGTATGGTGCAGTAAGCATTGTTGAAATTTTGTTTACATAATGTTTCGTATTTCTACATTAATAGTTTTGTAGTTTGATTAATTTGGAAAGACCACATAATGAAGGCATTTGTCCTTCAATATTAGACTACTACATAAATATCAATGTTGAAATATGGAACTTACGTACACAAAGACAAAAAAGTGTTTTTGAGCCACCTTGAGTTTTTATATTTTTCTGTTCCCACAGAAAGGGCAGAGATGAGCTTGTTCAGACTTGTCAGTTTTCTATTACGTGTAAGAGAAGTTAAAGAATACATGTACAGTAAAAACCTCGTTAATCCGGACTTTGGTTAATCCAGACTGGGGAAAAAAAGCGCAATGCAAGGTTTTAAATGTGGCTAGAAGTCTAAAATCGCATTCGTCATATTGCTCCGTAATGGCTAAGAATAGGTACATCCAATGTCCGTCGGGCACATCGTCATAATATGGGTATCGCATATATACGTACTGCATTATATGTACAGTATTGCTTTACGTTTTACTGTACTGTATAGTGTACTTTGGCCTATGCCCTTTAAATACACCCTAATAAAAGGGTTTTGTTGCTATAAACTGAGTTTTAATGCACTTTGTACTGTTCTTTTACGTTTCAGTTAATCCGTACTTTCTTTGCCCCCCCCCCCCCCCCGATATTCCAGATTAACGAGGTTTTACTGTATATGACTGAGGAATATGTTAACTTAATGCATCGCAATAAAAACTACATTAATCTAAGCTAGAAATTCAATTATCTCGCTCACCCAACCTCCATTTTGTGTTATGTTTAACATTTGTATCTCCCATTCCTTTCAGATGATAGAAACCCAGATGGCTGTTAAGGCAAAGCAGGTATCAGAGTTGGAAACTCAGGCTGAATATTTGGAACGAATGCAGCCTGAAAAGATTGAAGAAATTAAGATCAAGAAGCTTCAGGTTGAGTCAAGGTTTGAACAACTGAAAGCACCTCTTTTGGAAAGGCAGTCAGAACTGGCAAAGAAGAAGGAGGCCTTCCAGGTAAGAATGATTTAATATACTCCATGCGTACCTCACTAATTTCCAGTAAACAATGGCACAATTACTTAACAATAATTCTTTAGGACACACTTATAAGTAGAGCCTGGATTTTAGGCAAGATGCCTATTCGTTTTCGTTGCTGGTAGACAAAAATTGAACACAAAAGTACACCAATCCGAAGGTTCTTAACATTCTGAACAATACTTTATTTTGCCTTTTTTGCCTATTTCACCTTATGCTGCCTTTTTCAAACATTTTTGCCTTTTTTTTGCCTCTTTCGTCATTCCGACAAGGCATTTTTTAAAATTATATTTTTCTTATTCTATTTGATTTCGTTTTTCAACAACCCTTGTTATTCAAATTATTATTTTTAAATACATTTTTAAAGATTTGAGAAGAATTTAAGTCCTTCTCTTCAATTTTTTAAGCATCTTCTTCAATTTTCACTGCCTCTTTCTGAAACTTGACTGCCTTTTTTCGACATACACTGCTTTTTTTTTTTTCAATTTTTTGTTGCCTTTTTGCCTGCCATTTTTAATACTTTTCAGTGCCTGAACAGCCGGGCTCTACTTATAAGACATGGTCTTACATTTGTGCTCCTAGGTTCATAAATTGAAAGTTGAAAACTCTCCTTAGAGAACGACATCACACTATAAAACAGCGTGTCTACCAAAATAACAAATTCAAAATTCTTGACTTTTTTCTGACTTTTTCTTGACAGTTTTAATTTTTCATAATAATAATCAGTGGCATGACAGCCCTTGAAGGGCCTTGACCTATTTCCTGACTGCCAGTCTCCCTCCACAGTTCTTCCTAGAGGTGTGGAGTTCTTCAACCGGTAATGGGGTGATGTGGGGTCAGCACGTCAAACCCTCAGCTGTTATTGGAGATTTTCGAGGCTGGATTACACTACTCACTCGTAGCTCTCCAATTTCCTCACGATGGTGCGTTTACACAGGCCAAAAATTCACGGAGACTGAACCCGGATCGAACCCATGCCATCCCGCAGCCACCGTCCAAAGCAAGGTGCCTTAGACCCCATGGCCACTTTTCATTTTTCTTAACATTTATTTATTCAATCCCTACGTACGTAAAGTCTGAAACTAGCAATTAAATAAATAGATATTTATTTAGTGGAAAACCCCAGCCAGTTAAGATGAAAACTGAAGCCATACTTAGCAAGAGAATTTGATTTGCTTTATCTATTAATGCATCCTGGACTGCATTGGCAGACTAGCAAGGCTCTGGCATCTGGACTCCCAGGCAGTATAATCTTGTGTGGGGCTCGTGTTGTCATCCCTATATATTTGTATTGTTCCTTCATCCATCTTACCACCATTCATCATCATTATTATTCATAATCTTTGTGATTAGCGAAAGGGGCAGAAAAGTGAAGTAAGATAAACGATCAACCAATGGGTCATTGTGCTAGCAAAAATTCTTGACCACAAGTAGAATTTCTAGACTTTGTATTGACTTGTTGATTTCTTTGACTTCATCACCCTGTATAATCATACTTACACTTGCCTACATGTTACCTCAGTTAATGAGAATGCTTGAGCTTGCCTTCACAGCCGAGTGGTTAATTTAACACAGTGTAAAATCACAATTGCGTACTTCTCAGTTATTCATTGAGAATTTGCCTGCCAATAAGAGAGAGATGCATTCAATTTCTAATAATCTACTCTGTCCCTACTTCAAATTTTGGAATTGAGTACTTCTCATATTCAACCAAATTACAAATAAAACAAATACTTCAATCCTGAAGTTTTCTTAGGCCTACTTCAAAGTTGTCTCTCCACCAGGAATCAAACCCAAGATGCTTGTAACAGGGTTAAGAGTGTTTGTTATTCAGGAAGCACCCTTCAAGGTGAAATTGTCATGGAAATTTCGTATTTTAATTTGCACAGAAGCTACATTTTGTCTTGTGGAAGGTGCTAAGATTTTTGAAACCTTGGCCTTGAATTGTCAGTCATTTTAAATCTTATTTTTTTTCTCAAACAAATTTCTCATTGATATAATTGGAATTGTATTTAAATGTTTTACTTCTCTTTTACAGTTCAGACGTGATGTGGAGGATGAGAAGCTCTGGATCAGGGAAAAGGTTCCTCAGGCCACATCAACAGATTATGGCAATAGTCTTTTCAATGTTCACACGCTGAAAAAGAAGAACCAGGTACAGTTTGCAATAAGAGAAAATATCTTGCTGGTTGCTTTAAAAAAGAAACTTGAGAGTAATGTAGTGTAGATTTTTTTATTTATTTATTTATTTATTTGTACAAGGATTTACAGTGGAACCAGAATTTTGTGATCCTTGATTTTATATTTTCCTGCATTATACCTTTAATCTTCATGGTCCCAATAGAGCAAAGCATTAGAAAACAGTCTCCAAATTTTCCCAAATGTTAAGTTTTTTGACCTTGGTTCCCTGAAAAATGTAAAAATAGATTCCACTGTATACAGTTTAGTTTGTCATTATATTAGTACTGGAGCTGAGATCAGTATTGACTATCGGTCTCACCAGTTGAAGTTTATTTAACAATACTTTTCTGGAGTCTGAAGTACTTACATTGTCTTAAAATCTAGTATTACTGAAAGTGAATGTTTCATTTTCAGTCATTACGAACAGAAATTGATAATCACGAGCCAAGAATACTTTTCGTCTGCAACAATGGACAAAAATTAGTTGATGAAGGACATGAAGCTGCTCCAGAATTCTGTCAGCTGATTGAAGAACTGCAGCAACAGTGGCAAGACCTCAAAGATGCTGTTGAAAATCGTAAAAATAAGCTTCTGCAGTCTGAGAGAGCACAACAGGTAATTACATATTTATCATCTCTATTGTCCTGCAAGTGTAATGCTTTTCAGCTTTCATTAATACTGTATTTCACTGCGAGAACTGAAATTTTAAATATTTCAATTGCATCAATCTTTAACTTGTGAATGAATAACAAATAAAACCAGTCTCGCCTGTTTCCACAGTGGAGTTTGTCAGTGCAGTGGACTATGAAACGAGAGATCCCTGGTTCAGACACCGGTCAGGCATGATGTATTGTCATGCTTCTTCGATCTCTCCTGAATCCTCATTGTCGAAATTAGCTAAATGTAGCAGAAAATACATTTCAACTCATTTCATCTTGTTTTCATGATGGATGCTGTAAACGTGGTTTCATGTGTGAAATTTGATGTTTCCACATTGTGGATTTGGATGTTTTCTGATTAATTTCGAAGCCCCACTGCCTTCAAAAGCAACGTGGAAACTCCACAGTTCGTGTATGAAATTAACTTGTTTTGTCATTTTCTTATTTTGTCAGTGGGTCTCCCCGATGGCATAATGGTAAAGTCATTGCCATGTAATCAAGGTGTCCTGGGTTCAGTACCTGGTGGAGGCACATGGCACAGTGGTTCGGATCCCACTTTAAACTGTAGGTCATGTTCCGATTAGCCTATCTGTGTATAAAGTGGACTTCAAACAAACAAAAAAATAAATAAAATCAGTACAATTGACAATCATTTTATGGATCAGTTATTTCTGTAACATAGTGCAAAATGTAGTTTTTTTATAAATACAAAGATGTAATTCATCTACTGTGCTTTTGTAAATTTCTAAATAACTAATTTATTTTTGTGACAACACATTCAATCTCCTGATTACATTCATTTTGGTTCACAATTTTGTATCAAATCTGTAGAACATTGGTTTTCAGTAGGGATGTGCCGATATGAAATTTCGGCCGATACCGATAAAGTACCGAAATTAAATATACTGATAACAGATATTCTACCGATGCCAATATAAAATTAGAAGTGGTCCTTGAAGAACCTGAAAGGTTCATTGACCTCCTTAATAAATTGTTTCAATGTGACTAAGTGCAAGAGAAGTTGCATATTTAAACATTTACTTTTTTTTTAGAGCATGGAGATTATCCATAAAAATTACAACAAAATGGCAGAATTTTGCACTAATTTATCAGATATTTATTGATATATCGGATCGGTAAAATAATCGGTAATTACCGATAAACCGATACACTGACATGCCTATATCGGCAGATACCAATAGAGTACTGATTAATCGGTCACATCCCTAGTTTTCAGTATTAGTAAATTTTGTATCAGTATTAGCAAAAATCTCATTGGTTCATTCCTACTAAACATTAATTGGGAAATCCTTGCTAGAAGTAATCTGTAGGAAGTTTCAGTCATGTTTACTTTTCTTTCCGTAGTACTTCTTTGATGCCAGTGAAGCAGAGTCATGGATGAGTGAGCAGGAACTGTACATGATGGTGGAAGACAGAGGAAAGGATGAGATTTCTGCCCAGAATCTGATGAAGAAGCACGAGACATTAGAAATAGCAGTTGAAGACTATGCAGAGACAATCCGACAGCTGGGTGAGACAGCAAGACAATTGATCAGTGAGGAACATCCAGATAGGTACGTTGCAATCCCTATCAGATAATTAAACCAGTGTACAATAGTTTCTAAAATATGCAGAATAATAATGTGGGTTTTATTTTAGAAAAAGGAACCTTTTGTATAAGAGTACCACTGAAAGTAATGTACATATCTTTTTTTATTTTCATGAAAAGTAGATCATTTACATGATACAAATTAACTTAATTCAACAGAGCATCTTCAGCTACGAAACCTTTTTCCACGTTGGCTACGCCTGAACACATGGAATTCCGATGTGCCAAATGTGGAAAATGGTACCTGACACGCTCGTGCTAGGTTCAACCATAGGATATTAATAGCCATAAGAATATATTGATCTCAATACAAATTGAGAATGAACAACATGAAAACTGTATATTGGTATATGAATGACACCTCCCAGTGCATGGGAAAACATTATGATTTGCAGTAAAAGAAACAAAACTCTTTTATCTTGATCATTCAAATTAAAAAAAATAAAGTTGTAAATCATAACGAAACTTGCAAACAAATCACAGTAATAGCACTATTTTTCTCCCATGCCTTCCATTAACTTCCCAGTAACCAGATTAATATATACCAGGTGGGAAGGTGTACTTCAACAGTCTGTTCATACGTCCGGAAAGGACATACACAAAAATAATACCTTTCATATGGATAAAAAGAGTAAAAAAAAAAGGCAGTATGAAATTACAAGCTATTTAAAGAAATATGGGATTGATAAAATCATCAGCAAGTTCATGAATGCCAATTTGTTTGTTTCATTTGTAATAAATATTCATAAACTTTTTTATAAAACATTTTGATCAGTGGACCTCAATTTTTTATGCATGTCGAACAATGAAGAACTTTAATGGAAATCTCAATACTGCTTTCTTTCTCCAGTGACCAAATAGCTGTGAAGCAGTCACAGGTAGACAAGCTGTATGCTGGCTTGAAGGATCTTGCGCAGGAGAGGAGGGCTAAATTAGATGAGGCATTGCAGCTGTTCATGCTGAACCGTGAGGTAGATGACCTTGAGCAATGGATCGCAGAGAGGGAGGTTGTGGCAGGATCACATGAGTTGGGACAAGACTACGACCATGTCACAGTAAGTATTGCATCTCTGAACTTTAAAAACTGTACTGTTTCTCATTGCACATATAACTGAAACGTAATGGTAAAATTCATTAGCTCCTAGTTTCATGCAAGTTGAATACTGTATTTACTCATGTATAATGCACACTTTTTTTTAAAAAAAAAAAATTGTCCCCAAAAACTGTGCAGCGTTTTATGCATAGAATAATTCAGACAGCCAACATGAAACCGGACTTGCATTGATTTTTCATGTTTACGGAAACCTACCATGCTATATATCATTGTAAAGCTTAAATTCTGCAGTTTCTGAATATGGCAATAGTGTTCCATTCAAGATGGCGACATTAATGTGCAATGTGGTTGAAATAGAGCTCATCACAAATGAAGGAATGTCTGATTTTATTTATTTATTTTTTTTTTTGATGGAAGAAAAGTTAAGGAAACAGAAAATAATAATTAAAATGTATTACTGGCCAAATAATATGATATATATGGAGTGTGTAAATGCCTTAAGGGCATGCAAGACACTCCAGCCAGCTTTTCCCTTTGAGTCAGTGTTGCCAACTTAACTCTCTTGGAGCCAGATCTGGCTCTTTCATGCACTTGTTTGCCTGTGAACTAGGGTGCCCACCCCCGTGCCTCACTATGAGACACTGGTTCTGGCCCACATAGATAAACTTTTGCCATGATTATACATTTTGCACGTAATATTGTTATATTGGCTGCGTCGCCCCATCCCATCTTATATCCCCAGCAACTTTTTTATAGCGCTGTGTTCCTGTAAAATCTGCATAATATTATCAGGGAATCCTTTATTTTCGATTTCGTACGATCATGAGATGGGTGATGCTGCCAGATCTAGATGTTGATAACTAAGAATAAATTTTCATCAATTTAGAGTTAACGGTAATAGCAGCGCCCCACCCCTTTGACAACTAACATTACTCTAGGAAGCACTTCGTAAATCTAGCTCCTTAAAAGTGAGTTTTAACTCCATTTAAGGTGAAATTTAGCTCTTTTATGCATACCAGGTTTGGCAACACTGCCAGGAGGCAAGGAGAAATGCATTGGCCATATGGGAGTATTTTTTGATTTATCTTGGGAATATCAAACTTCCGATGGAATAGAAAATTATATGAACGGGAAGAGGACAGTTTGAAGAAGTGATTGCCCAGCTGAAAAGTCTAAACTTCCATTTGATTAGCCGTAACTTGGATGTTGAAGTCTATTCCCCATAAGGAATACATGGAATTCCGAAAATTCTTATTAGTCATATTTTTTACGGGTCATATCTATCTTAATAATCAACTTTGAAAAACGCTTTGACCTGCCAAATGTGGAGAAATTCATACTCTCTTGTACCTCCACGTTTTTCTTCGGTAGTATTGCCCATTCAGACTATATTCAAATAAATGCACACATGGTACGCAACTGTATCTCCTTGCCTTAATGGAAGAAATCTTGTGCTGCTAACTGCTAGTTTGAGAGTCCTGAATGTGCCATTTATAAATGTTAAGTTATCCATGGAAAAAGTATATATATTTTGAAGTTATTTTTTGAAAAAGTAAAGAAGGAATGAGCAAAACCATGTATAAAAGTTTAAAGGCCATTTCCCATGATTTTTACTTTGTAATGTAATATCCTGCGATGCCAAGAAGAGCAGTGCCATTCAGGCAGAATTCAAGCATGCACCTCCTGTCACATGGGATGCGTATCAGCGGTATTTGTTGGGTGAGAAATAATAGAAAATAACTTCCTGACCACTGCAAATCCAGAAGGTAATTTTTATTTTGCTTTCTACTATTACAGAATAAATAAGGTGGTTAAATAGTGAAAGCTTTGGGATGCTAAGCACAGTGGAGGGAGAGTGGTGTTAGTGACTCATTGTATACACAAGAGGATATTCTCCTCTTGGTCCACATAGCAACAGGTGACTCGTTGAATAGGTATGATGTCATTCACTGTTGATCAGCATAGCAACAGCTTTACGACCTACAACTAAGAAAACAATTTCTTGAACCTGAATTGTAGTTCACATTATATAAGAGAGATAACTGTTTGTTGCTTTTCCCCATCAAAAACCAGGGTGTGCATTATACACGCATGTGCATTATACAGGCGTAAATACGTAGTTTCATGTAGGCTGGTATAAACATTTTCAGCAGTTATTAGCTATGTCCCACATGGAAAGCAGACGATGACATGCCACCACGATCTGGTCTTCCAAGTTGGTTTTATCCTCAACTTTTAATCTTGTTTTAACCTATGTTCATTTAATCCTTTCCCCTTCCTGATAAAGAACCTAAGTGGTTGGGAAAATCACAAGTACCTCTCGAAGTCTTTTACATTTTTATGGTGCTAAAGATAAGTGGCCTGACATGTTACCTTTTTATGACTAGAAAGTATCATAGCTAGAGACCTAATTTTTTTTTTTTTTTGCAAACAAGATAAACATGTAATTGCAGCAAAAAAGTTTTTATGAATGTGAGTTACATGTTCTGAACACATTTTTCATCTATTTGAGTTCTCGAAATAACGTGAATTTGGCATAAAATGCAAATTGTGGCCTTTCTCACAAAGTTAAACAATGCAAAATACCGTGTAACATTCTTGCATTTTAGGCTTGGAAAAAAAGTGCCATATTTATGCATGTATAACATGCACATTTTCCAACATTTCGTACGAGAGAGAACTATAATGGTATGTTATACATGGAATAATTTTGAAGGCTACATGAAAACTCGTATAAATGGATGTTTGCCATGATTTGTCACTTAGGTTCTGACAGGAGATCAAATGTGCATTTACAGTCACCTGAAAACCGTACTTGTCACATAAGAAATAATGGAAAAGAACTTCCTGAAGAAAAATGAAAATTGGTTTCAACGTATCAAAACTCTTAACAAACAGGTGTAAGTTATGTAACATACAATTTAAAATACTATTTAAAAGCACAATAAATGTATAATTTTTAGGTATTTGGCAGAAATATGGGCTAAGATAAGAATCCTGATTTTTGGGAAAACACCAGTTTTGGAAAAAATATTACACAGAAAAATCAAGGTCCCTAATCATAGCATATGAAAAAAATGAGAATTCATATTGGTAACATAGTTTAATAGTTTGGATTTTTTATGTATGAATGAAAGTTTGCACAGTACGGGCTTTCTTCAAGACACTGAATATATTGTGTAATTTATTTTTCAGTTGTTGTGGGAGCGATTCAAGGAGTTCGCTCGTGACACTGAAGCCATTGGTACAGAACGAGTTGCAGCCGTCAATGAGATTGCTGATCAGTTGATCAGTGCTGGTCACTCAGATTCTGCAACAATAGCTGAGTGGAAAGATGGCCTCAACGAAGCCTGGCAAGACCTACTGGAACTTATCGAAACACGAACACAGGTAATGAAAGATCTTAGGTACTCTATATTAATGAGTAGATTCTGGGCATTGCTAGCACTGATACTGGCAAGGATCTAGGAATGTTTATTTCATAGTATACTTGTCGTTCATTTGTGAATAAATCTAAATCAGAAGTTGCGTGATGTTTAAAAATTTTATCAATAAATAGTAGTACACAGGTATTGATGTGTGACAAAAACTACAAATTTACAAGTGTCAGTTAAAACAAAGTACATAAATTTACTTTTATGATCATAAAAGTAACAAGAAAATTATAATTTGTTTTCCTTGCCTGCATAAAATGAGGCCACTAATATCAAACACAGCACACTAGTAGTTAAAATATTAATAATTAAAAGGAATAACGTAGGCTGAACTGACCCGGCATATTGGTATGGGTCCACTGGTATCAATTATAATGCAAATCATTGATACCGGCCTATACTTTTGATACGTTGTCTGGGATCTTGTAGAGTATGTATATTATGGAAAATAAGAAAGTTTCATAATTTTTCATTATGTGGGGGTGAAATAGAATTTGTGAATTATTGATTCTCATGTGAAATTAATACTTTAAAGCAAAACTTGTATATTGCAATGATATAGTTTCGATGGGAAAATTATATCGTCAAATTTGTACATATTCTGAACTACTTTGAATTGTTAACAATTTCAAAGTATCGGTAATATTGTAAATCAGTAAGATTATTGGTTCAAAGTGGTAGCACCTCAGCTCTATGAAAAACAAAAGGCAACTAGGCGGAGGGAACTGAAGTACTTACTGTCAGCCGAAGCATGTCCTAGAACTGACACCTGGAAACTGTAATGCCACAGACAGTCCAAAATGTTGAAGATTTATTTTTTATTTTTGTGTGTGTGTTTCACTGTAGGAAAATTATAGAAATAAGTTAGCAATTAGTTAAGAAATACTGATTGAGTAAAACTGATAAAAATGTCAGTTCCCCAATAGTTCATTATGATTAATTTGTATTGAAAATATGGCTAACAGAAACACATCTATCCAAATATATGGAAGCCATGTAACCACGAAAATAATTCACTAAAAATACTTTTATCACATTAGTCATCTTGACATTACGCTACAAAAAGAATTTCACACTTGTGAAAATTAATAACTAAATTCCCATATCAAACATAACAAAATATTTATATTCACTGTCATAAGCATATTGAAAATTACTGTAGTATTGTTCTTGTTATATTCTTTAATTCACGTGTATTTTTCTACTTTAACACATTTTGTTTGCATGGTATCACACTGATGGAATAAATATATATTTCTGCATGTATTTGTAGTTTAAATGTGAAAGCTTTCTTTTCCTAATTTTATATGCCGTACACTCAATTTCAGATGCTTGCTGCATCTCGTGAACTCCATAAATTTTTCCACGACTGCAAAGATGTCTTGGGACGTATTTTGGAGAAGCAGCATGCAATGTCAGATGAACTGGGTCGTGATGCTGGATCAGTGTCTGCTCTGCAGAGGAAGCATCAGAACTTCCTTCAAGATCTTCTCACTCTGCAGTCACAAGTAAGTAAATGTTTTCTATTTATTTCCTTCTGGTACAAAAAAAAAAAGGGGGGACTCGAAAAGTTGCGGTAATGAACTAAGCAGTCTGGGAACTTTTATTAAGTTCCTTGCTTGCCAGGAAAAAAAATAACAACTCGTGTAACTTTTTCATACCAAAAAGTTTTTTTTTTGTTTTTTTTTTTTGGGTAGGGAATACTTTGTATAACAATAAATACAGTGGAACCCTGATTTTACATTTTCCCGCAATGTTGATGGCAAAATGTTATTAAAATTTTCCTCGATTTTACATTTTCCCGCATTTTAAGTTTCTTCAGCTTGGTCCTCTGAAAAATGTAAAATCGAGGTTCCACTGTATTTTACATAATTTATTTTCAACAATTAACCTGTAAAATTGAAGACATAACACTTAACTATTTTTAGAGAAATGTACATTTTGTTTTTGATGGAAACACTAAATATGAAATAACACCCTGTAATAAATACTCCTTTTTCGTTTTTGAAGGGTGTGAGGTTCATTTTTCTAACGTGTTGTCACAAAATGATGCAAAGTGAACTGCAAAATGTGAAATAAAATGTTAAGACACAAAATTTAGAGGTTATTTACAGACATGACACTTTCTGAAGTCTGAATTATCCTGCGAGTTATGTAATAAATCATGGATGATTGATTAATTCTGCTGTAAATATTTGAGAAGAAAAAATGGGATTCCTTTATACAGGAATAAATAAACTTGATATTCTGATAACTACATAAATGTGCTATTAGAAGGGAAATCTTAAATAATATAATACTGTTATTTTTAATGATTTTTATTTTTCCTGCAATGTTTCATCCTGGTTCCCCAGAACATTTACGAAGTTCTTGGAAACCAGGATGAAACATAGCAGGTAAAATACAATACATTAAAAATAACTATTATATTATTTTGCATCTACAAAAAGTGGTTATGCAAACTTTGAAGAACATATAATGGAAATGCTTATTTTGTGCAATAAGTGTAGATTATAAATGAAATTCAGGGTTATTCTCACCATTTTAACACCAAAATGCCTCTTTGTCCTGCTTTTGATCCCGAAATGTGTTAATTTTTGTACCAAAATCATAATCTTTTATTAACCAGAAATATATGGCCCTGTGGTGGCAAAATCCATTACATGTGATAAATTGAACATGGTTGATAAGAACTTTTTATATCTTTCCGCTTACGTACAAAACTAATTTTAAGTATAAAACTATTAATGTATTCTCAGCAATGAGAATTGTATAATTAATAGTAATTATTCATATGTAACAATTTTTCTTTTTAGGTGCAGCAAATTCAAGATGATTCACAAAAGTTGCAAGCTTCTTATGCGGGAGACAAAGCTAAGGAAATCACAAATCGCGAAGCAGAGGTCATCAATGCATGGATGAACCTACAAGGCATGTGTGACGCTAGGAGACAGAAACTTGCTGACACCGGTGACCTCTTCAAATTCTTCAACATGGTACGCACACTTATGCTCTGGATGGATGACGTTGTTCGTCAGATGAACACCTCTGAAAAACCAAGGTAAATATTCCGCTCAATTACTTTTATGATTGTATTAGTCCATAAAGTATCACAACATTAAAAATACACATGCATTTTGGTTACTAGTTGCTAGACTACAAATTACATATTCACCACATAGTTTTGAGCTCCACATATTCTTGATCTCGCCCATAGTTGGGATTATGTGATCAGCGTCATGCCTGGTTGCCTGCCTCAGAACCATGCAGAAACTGAAATGACTGGAAAAATTTCTGTCCAGATCACCAGTACCAGGATTTGAACCCTGGTCTTCTACGTGGTAGCCACATGCTCTACCAAGTGAGCTACCGCAGCCCCTCCACATTACCCCATATGCCTTCATGGCATGTGTGCAAATGGACAGGGGTACCATTACCTTACCACATAGTTTTGGCCATCTATTTGGTATGACATCTGACTGGCATGTGTGAGACCCAGTTTAGATTTCCAGGGTGGTTGATCTAAAGTGGGAATTGTTCCTTGCATACCCCAATACTGATGCTTGACTATTGAAACAGTTGAAACTTGTTTTCAAGATATTGACTAATGTCAGTATGTATTTCACTCCAGTTATGCACATCTATTTACCAGTTTTTCCTTTAAAGTATTCAAGAATTACATCAGTTTACAATTGCAGGAAACCGTTTCCATCTGGGGTGCCAAGAGCCAAGAAAATATACATTCAAGATGGTAACATCTAGTGACAAATGATAAAAAAAATTGCAGTGGCGTATCCTGGATTTTCATAAAGGGCATGCTGTACACAAATTTTTTAAAACATATATATATTATGTTCATGATGGATGTGGTAAACGTGGTTTAAAATTACTTACGTGAAATTTAGAAATTTCGTATTTCCGCGTTGCACAATTTAATAGTCAAATCCTATTAATTTCGAAGAGCCTCTGTCTTCATTCACTAAGGGTACGGCGTCACTGCTTTGTTTGTTCCCGGGTGGTGGTAGTAGCAATTTTTCTTGCAACTACCGCTGCCTGGGAACAAAGCAGTGACGCAGTACCAACTCCACTCCAGATGCCGTACCCTTAGTGAATGAAAACAGAGGATCTTCGAAATTAATAGGATTTGGCTATTGTGCAACGAGGAAATACGACATTTCTAAATTTCACGTAATATATATTATGGAATGGGGTATAGCATTATACATATTCAGTAGTTGACGATTTGCACATTAACATTACTAAATATTGCATAACGTATAAAGTAATGAAATATATTGTAGATAATAAAAGTTTAAAACTCGCCGGGTTTGATGTCTGATGTGGAAGTCTTCATAAAATTATAAAATCACTTGATATTTTTTATAAACAGTTTATATTTACATTGGAAATTCACAATATGACAAAGAGATTTTTCATGTCTTGAAATAGGAATCAATAGTACGTTTGTTTAAATTGCTAAATCCATCCTTAGTCTATATACTTGTTCTATCAACAACAAACAATAGACAGGACCAACAGAACAACCTCTCTGTAACATTACAACCTGCTGACCAGCTAGTTTTCTTGTATTGCGCAATTTGAAAATGTCTTGCATACTCCTGTTTCTTATCCTTACGATTACTACACAGGCTGGTTAAAGAAGGGCAAGGTCTATCATTTTTAACTATTTCTTGTTTTTCTGAGAAAGAGCAAAGTTTAATGGTTTTTAATTAGGTCCTGTATCACACCCTCTGTTTTATTTTCAGTCATTTTTTAAATATTTCGGGAAAATGCTGCACTAAGTCATGTGGAACTTTGAAAGTGGCCCAGAAATAGAAGTAAACCAAACTAAATGTGCATTCCACTGTACCTCCAAGGAGAAAAATCAATCGCTGCCACTGCTCTTTGTTCAATGAAACAACAAGCACACTCTTCTCTGTATCTGTCACCTCACCGCATGCAACCAACGCAATATTCACACGTTGTATGGGGGAAGAAGCAGAGAGGGGAGAAGCACGCGAGCAGCGCTTGCCCACGTTAAAATCTTTCTTCGCTGATGTGGTCCATCAGACAGCTTGCTCTGCGACGACATTAATGAGCATTTCTACATTCTAATTTCTTCATATAGAAGAAGTATTTATTTTACACGAGAGTGCTCAACTAAGATTTCTTGGATCTGAAGTGAAAGAAAGTAATAATTCTTTTCCCACAATTGATGCATGCGCCCCGAAGATGCCTCTGCATCACTCCCATTGCTAATTGTTTTGGCCACGATTTTCTTGCTTGTGTGCGCATACAGGCTCCTTTTCTTTGGCGTCTAAAATAAAGCAACCAGTTCTGAATACCTTCTTCAAAACGAACAAAAACTGCAGGATAAGAAAAAGGAAAGTGACCCCTCTTTTCTCCTACAACAGCTCATTATCCGCCACTGGTGTGCATGGCAATGCGATAATTTCAGAATTCAGGTCCCTCTTTCTTGTTTGAATGCAGCTGTCTGGATAGGAAATATTGCCCGTATTATTGTCTGTTGCATGGTAAAATGTAATGCAAGGATCATTTTTCTTTTTCACACTGCTGATAAAAGTTCGGTTTTCGACAATTGCGTTATCTTTAAAATGCTGAGGATTTCCCTTCTGCCACCTGCTGCTCTAACTTCCAGCCAGTCTCATTGTGTTTACGTTGCAGTTGGCGCCAGTGTAATCTGAAAATACGCAAGTTCCGTAAAGCTTGTTTTGAGTTCAATTTATGCTGATGAGCTAAGCTGGACTAAATATACAGTTTAAAAGTGGGATCCAAACTAGAGCGATTATCAAGTGCGGCGCTGTTTAATGTGTCCTAGGATACACATTCGGTGCAAACATATCGCAAGTTGCGTGTTTCCTTTTTCAGGGTGGATTACAATGCAAGTTGAGGAAGAGTTTGGACTGATCCCTGCAAAGGGGGAGGGGGCCGAATATGAAGGTAACTGAAGCAAAGAAAACGTGACTTTTTTTACGATGTGTTTAGACAGCCAAACCAGAACGAAATTTACAGCCTGTGTTTTTTTTTTGTGTCAGGGAAAGGTTGTGTTCTCTCCCAAGAGAATCTTCTCTTACCAGTTAATCCTGTAATGGACAATGTTTTAGTGAACGCACATAAAATCCAATATTCATTCTGTCCGATTATCTCCCATCTCTTGCTCGCGCCAGTGTTACTACTGTCAAGATTCTTCCGAATTTCACTTCTTGCAATAAACTAGACTGTTTTCCTTTCCGTAGGTCTCCGTGCAAACTGGTTTCTTATGAACTAAAATTGTAAAAATTTCGTGGAAGAGCAACGACTTTGCTCAATTGAATGAAAATACAGTTTTTTAATTGTTGTATAATTTACACTTACCGTTGATACCATGTAAAATGCAATGTACTGTAACTAATAAATATACTAGTACATAAAAACGGAATAACAGAAATTCTGAAGATATGACCAGTTGCGTGCCCAGGATTCAGTGACGAGTTGGAGCCAGGCAACCTGCTCCTCACATACTCAGCTCTGTTTTCCCTCCACTTTTGCTCTAAACGTCTCCCTCCCCTCCCAAACTTTTTGCCACAACATGCATCTCGTGCATAACCGGTTGTATAACTAGGCAGGATAAATGGTGTTACCATCTCCTTGGAATTTTTGTGTCCACGTAAGCTCAGTGTTCTCATTTTGTGTAACATTTTTTACACTTTCTTTAAAACGTACAATATTATTATATAGTACATATAAAGCTTATTTTCTGTGCTACCACAAAGTATAAAACATCCGTTGTGGGGGTAATTTATACTCTATTTACATCTGAAAAACAGGTGCCTTCGTGAAAAGTTTGGATAACTCGAAGTTGTTTAATTCGAAGTTGACATTTTTTGGTCCCTTGAACTCGTATTAACAAGGGTTTTCTGTAAATAAAAAGTGAAAGAGGAGAGAGGAAACACTCACCAGAAAACTTCAAACTTTTGCTGTAGCTACCGCATCATCAGGAGTAGAAGAAAGCTTGTTAACTGAGTGACATGGACAATGGGATAGCATAGCCTGCAGTGTAGCCAGGTCCAGAAAAGAAAGTGTTAACAGTGCCACACAGAAAAATGTTCCTTTGCCAGGCTGTCGAAAACTGAGTGGTGAAAGGTGTAGGGATGTGGTTGCACTCATGGCTGATATGTAGGCCCTCTCCCATCTTTTGCATACTGAGGTGTTGGTCAATTGGGGCAAGGAGTGGATGATCGCTACCCAGAAGCAGTCATTGAAGGGAATTTTGTGGTGGTTGGTGAGAACGGCAGCAGCAAAGTCCAGGTTTTTGGGTGGAAGAGCGATGGTTATTCATGCGGAGGTTCAGGACTGTGGATGTTTCCCCCAGGTAGAAGCTCCCACAGATATGGCAGGTGAGGATATAAATGAGATAGAGCTGTCCTCTGGCTCAGTTTCATCATTGATATCTTCATGCTCTGGACACATGGAGAACCTTCCTGACCACCTTCCTAGACCAACTAAACCACTTCAGCTCCATCAATTTCACCTGTACCCACTCCACCAACCAAATCACCTTCCTGGATATGGATGTGCACATGAAGGAAGGTCATTTGGAAACCTCCATCCACATCAAACCTACCAACCATATGCAATACCTACACATCTTCAGCTCCCATCCGTTCCACACCAAGAAAGCCCATCCCATTCTCCCTGGCCCCCAGAGGTCAATGCCACAACACCTCATCCACTTCCCAACATAACTACAGCCTCTGCCTACACGAAGCCTTGATCAACTGTAGACATCCTTCCACCTTGGTCACCAAACAAATATCCTCAGCTGCTTCATACACCTCCACCAAGAAACCTGCCACCAATCAATCCCCCTGTACTTGTCATCCAATATCACCCCCACCTCAACAAAATCACACACTGTACGTTCCCTCCTTCCCATCCTGCACAGTGATCCTGACACCAGAAATATATTCCCCGACAAGCCCAGAGTTGTTTTCATATGCCCTCCCAACCTCCAAAACATCCTGGTCCACCACAATCTACCAACTCACAATCAAGTCGCCCCCGCCCACAAATGCAACTGCCCAAGGTGCAAAACCTACCCCATGTTTGTTACTTCCTGCACCCTCCAGATCCACACTGCCACTGGCAAATCCACGCTCTACCCCAAAGGAACCTGCTTCAGCTCTAACCTCATTTATTTCCTCACCTGCAATATCTGTGGGAGCTTCTACCTGGGGGAACATCCAGTCCTGAACCTCCGCATCAACCCCCACCGCTCCTCCACCCAAAACCTGGACTTTGCTGTTGTTATTCACACCAACCACCACAATATTCCCTTCAATGACTGCTTCCGGGTAGCGATCATCCACTCCTTGCCCCAATCCACCAACACCTCAGTATGCAAAAGATGGGAGAGGGCCTGCATATCAGCCAAGGAGTGCAATTGCATCCCCTGACCTGAACAAGGCCACCCAGTAATGGTCCTCCCATACCCACCCCTCACCTTCAGCAACACCCTTTGCCTCTCCCTACACCTTTCACCACTCAGTTTTCGACAGCGGGGTGAAGGAACATTTTTCCGTGTGTGGCACTGTCAACACTTTTTTCTGGACCTGGCAACACTGCAGGCCACACACTGTTTCTGAAGAAGTTCTTGGACTATTCTTGCCTCATTTAATTTCATGATTGTTCTGTGGAAGTCCCTTTACAAGTTGCATTTTTAACATTCCTCGAATCTCACTCTACACGTGTTTTTTTAATTTTGAGAAGGGTTTTATAAATGAATTTTCCCACAAAATGGCCACATGGGCCGAAGCACCCAAAAATGTTAAAGCAATCTATAATCTAGTCAGTCTTCTCTCTAATAATAAGTCGGTGATGTTATGGCTTTGAGGGGAAACTGGAGCTCTTGTAAAAAAAATAAAAAATAAAGTAAAACAGTATTGCACTGTGTATTGACTATGGGAAAAAATTGAAGATTCTGGAAAACTCCAGGAAATTACATTTCAAGTTCACATGGGAACCCTGATTGTGGAACAGCTTTAATCCATATTTTTTACATAATCTACTTGAAACAATATTATTTCAATATTAAGATAAGTATTAATGATATATTCCTGTGTCTTGCAGAGACGTAAGCGGTGTCGAGCTACTGATGAACAACCACCAGAGCTTGAAGGCTGAGATTGATGCAAGAGAAGACAACTTCACAGCTTGTATATCTTTAGGAAAGGAGCTTCTTAATCGTAATCACTATGCTTCTAACGAGGTATGTCATTATCATTTAAATTTCGTTGGCATTATGTTTAGATAGTAATGTTTGAAATGGTATGATTAATCTTGTTTCAGATGTAATTATTATTGTATGTTGCACTGTATAAATGTGAAATGTGGATATCAACATCTCTTGTATTATCTACAATCTAAGCAAGTTCTTTGGATGTACACTCATTTGAACTGAAATGTTGAAATCCTGCATCAGAATACAACAGAATGTCTACGTCAAATTACGTAAAATTTTAGATTGAGATGCTGTAAAACATAGACATTGAGGACCACATGGAAGAGATGGTAGCAACCAGCCTCCATGGCGGAGTGCGGTGGAGGCACATAGTGGTTCGGATCCCACTTTAAGCTGTAGGTAGAGTCCTGATTAGCCTTTCTGTGCATAAAGTGGACTTAAAACACCAAATCAATCAATGAATCAATCAAAACCATGGCAGAGTGGTTAGCATCAGCTGTCCGAAAGCCAGAGGTCCCAAGTTCAAACCCTGGCCAAGGCATTATCCATTTCATCTGTACATAATTTATTGATTAACCGAATAGGTTGTAAAGCAGCATAAATAAATCAAAATAGCAATAGTGAGAAAGACTAACAAATAAATAATGTTGCGAAATATTTGAAAAGACTGGTGAACTGCAGAACAGTTACAGCAAAACTTTTGTTAGCAGATTAACTGGCCAGTTCAGTGTGGTGCCAGTTCAGTAATGATTTGCTCATGTTCAAATTTCATGAAAACAGGTAAAATTAGAAGATATAGGTGGCACATGCAATTTAATGCATGAACGATTTATTTGATAGAGATACAAATCTGTAAGGTGTGAAATTAATTTATTTTCAGATCAAGGAGAAACTTGTCTCCCTTACAAACCAAAGGAATTCTTTACTGCACAGGTGGGAAGAACGATGGGAAAATTTGCAGCTCAGTAAGTAGTTATTTCTTTGTATGCATAATGTAGATATATGTTTATTGTATATTGAAATTGTATAGAGTACTAACACACCTAAAAATTATTGTCTTATGTTTAAAAAAACAACATATATTTGCCGTATCGGTGGTCACGCACATTGGTTGGTTGCCGTGCAGACTTTCCACCAAAGGTTCTGGGTTCAATTCCTTGCCTAGGCATGCATGTCCCTTCATGTAATAATCATTCATTTTCGCCTTTAGCAATTTGCCTAAAGAGTCTGAGAAGCTATGTAGTATCATGTGAAGTATAAAGTACAGGCCTCATGTGGGTATGTTCAGGAACTTATGCATCAAGATTGCAATGAAACTGGTTACAAGCTGGAAAATACATGCAACCATTGCAAATACAGTGGACTCTTTTTTTAATTCGAACTCCAAGGGGCTACGAAAAAAAATTCGAATAAACCAGAATATAATAAAAAAAGAAACACACCAATGAAATAACACACTGTATTAAACATAAAACTGCATTAATACGCAAGCAGTACACCTTACCTTACAACTGCTATGTTTTATCCATATCTCCATCCAGGAACAGTACTCTTATTGGAATATTCACATCACATGATTGTTTTCATTCCTCTTTCTACCTCTCTAAGCACTTCAACTTTCTTATCTAATGTTAAGCTACTGTACGCACCACGTTTAGACATTGTGACTCCACTAAAACACACAGACAAATGACCCCTTCTGTCTGGCTATCCGCTCCCCTCTCAACTCGTTTCTGAGAGGGTGATTCCCTCTGCCCTCTCTTATCTGCCGTCGGCACATCTGTTAACCATAAAAACAACCTTTTCAAGAAGAAAAGGGGGACGAGTCATCCGCTGGAATTTCTTATGTAGCAACCACTTTGGTCTTTCTTGGAAAAACTTATGTTAAATTATTGGAAACCTGACTTCGAATTATCCAAATTTAACCTTCAAAATTTGAATTAAGTAGTCATTTTTAACATTGTTTTAGATAGGGGTTTCAAGGGGAATGTGCTTTTGTTCGAATTAAAGAGAGTGCACTGTATCTGAAAATACAATCATGAAAATAAGTGCAGTCCAGCACACACTATTGTACCGTATTCTTTTGTAATTCATAATATGAGGGGTATTCAGAACATATGTTTTGCTGAGCTGTTAAAAGGAAGGGGGGGGGGAGAAAACTTTTTTTACATACTTACTGTGGTCATGATTCTTGCACCTACCTTTCAGTACAGTCACCACCATTGTGATGTGACTAAGGGATGGATTTTTGTACATCCTTGTAGAAATCACCCACACGATTCTTATAAGTTTCCAGTGGAATTATGCATGTTGCAATTGTTTAATTGAGTACGTGCAGTTAGGCAGTGACCAGGCATGGGCATGCCAGAAGTCCAGTCTAGTTTGCTGCACTTTCTTGGCACTACTTGTAGTGTAGTGCAGTGTCAGGCAGGTGCAAGGAAATTGTTGAACAAAGTAAATGCTGTATGAAGGAATAGGGGTATTTAAGTTCATAAATGCCTCCATGCTCTTTCAACATAATTTTGATTGGTGAGCACATACAATGTTACCATACACGATACCGTACACCACTCCAGAACATAGTGCATAGGCACCAAATCAACTAAGTAGAAAACTTAAGTGTTGTGCTTTTGGGACTTACTTTCTGAATACCCTTACAACCACACCCTACTCTGTACTGTATTCAGAGTTCAATATGATGCTGGAGCCATATTGCAATTAATTTCATTAGTACTTAGGAATACCTAAACCATTGATATACCATACCACTTGAAACCTTGTAATAGGTTTCTGCAATCAGAATTACATGATTAACATAGTACTTCTTCAAAATTTAATGTATTAATTTAACTGTCTGGTAGTTTATCAGGAAATCCATAATTTTTTGTTGTATATCTGAACCTATGCATATGTGGATGTTAGCATGACGTTTATGGGCTAATCTTTTCAGTTTTGGAAGTATACCAGTTTGCCAGAGATGCAGCTGTGGCTGAGGCATGGCTAGTGGCACAAGAGCCGTACCTAATGAGTCAAGAATTAGGAGTAAGTAAATTTTTATTCCCTCCATAATGGCACTAAATTCTAAAACTTATTTTTTCACAATACATCCCATTGTCTTTCAATAGTTCTTCAGTTGTTTTTTCTAGTCACATTCAACAATCGTGAATATCATAAGTTATCTTATTGGTAAAAAATTGACTCGTGTACGTAATAAGGAAACCTTCAAGTTCTATCAAATGTGATGTGTAACATACTTCAAAACTTATGTTAGTGTTATATTAAAAGTTTAATCTAAGTGTGTCAAGCGGATACAATGTCGATACTTTTAAATTGAAAAAAAATTGTAGTAGTTCAAAATATTTGAAGTATAATTGGAACTATACCATATCAATCTTATAGTTTTTTGGTTTAACCACTTGCATTACGACTTTTTTTCCAAATTGATGTCAAAATTTTACACTTTTTTTAATTTTATATTTTACTACTACTTTACATGCAAAATTACATTAACAATGATTTTTGGTACAACAATCAAAAATAATCAAAATATTCTACTCCAAATAGGCATTCCTTTATTAACCCGAGTATACTCGGAGCTGTTAAATGTGATATAAATTGTGATATTTACTAACAATAATGCAACGAACAAAATGGTATGTTGTTTATGTTATAAATGATATAATATTGATTTCAAAAGACAAAAGAAGTAATTATTCAGGATCAAGTTCTTGCCACACTCGTACAGACGTCAAACTAACATCAGAATGCGAACTTTTGACTGAAATATCATCACAGTCAGTTAGCGTTGTTTCACTGCCACTAGCACTTACACTACACTCTGATGCACTTATGTCTGTGCTTATATCACTCATTTTGCTGCCAAAAGGACGAGAAAGTTCCAACCGAATCAACGCTTCCGAACAATGCATTCTTGCAAGCAACCGAATGTCACGCAATGCAGAAAAGCTGTTGTCTTTCTTCACTTCTTGGTGCCTCAAGGCAGGCACAAAAATTAGTGCACGCTCGAGACATCTGTTGGCCGGACTTGCAACTAACTCCACCTACCCAATTCATCATGAAAGTTCCGCCCGACTTAGTACGGGCCGGTAAAAAAATTACATTCAAACTCCTCAGGTTTCCGAGATAACTCGGGATAATATTTTGCCGGAAGAGTACCACATCCGAGATAATTCGGGTTAGTAAGGCAAGTGGTTAAAATGTTCAATAGTTAAGCAACATAAAAAAATAATAATGATATAACTGTATCTCTAGTTAAATATAACAAGATAATTTATTATTCCCCATGTAATTTCTAAAGAGCACATGCACTATTTTTTGCAACATTAAATTTTTACAATAATAAAGCATGCATGTATCAGCAGACTAAGGTATTTTTTAAAAATAAATATTGTCATCCTGTGTTGAAAAGCTTGTGTGTTATTTTTTCTCTGGGATATTTTTTTTTTTAAAAAAGTGTGAATTCTCATTGTAAATATTTTTTTTGAAAAATTTCTAAGAAGTGTTTTACTTATTTTAAATCTTTCCTTGTAGCACACAATTGATGAAGTGGAGAACCTCATCAAAAAACATGAAGCCTTTGAGAAGTCAGCAGCCGCACAAGAAGAGAGATTTGGAGCTCTGGAGAGGTTAACTACAGTAAGTTCAGTTCAAAACATTCTACTTTTTTATGCGAATGTCCTGTTACCATGTAAAATCGTCTTTTAAATATTGTAAGCTGATAATTATAGTTAATAGTATTGCGAAACACTTCATATTTGACAAATGAATAGGTATTTGAGGATATTGCTTGGTGAATAACCATTTTTAGTTTGGGTTAAAATACTTGTTTTTTTTTGCTTTTGTTTGTGAAAAGTGTCGTACCTCTAAGCAAAGTGCATGCTACACACTATTGAAATAAGCCGTAATGTTGTCTTCCTATGGCATGACACTATTATCTACTCAAATATAGAAGTAATACCTTTCCTGTTTGTGCACAGTCATGTTCAAAAGTTTTGCCTCCAGTCACAGAAAATTGTTCCCCAAGGTACATACCTAGTCTTACCATAAATACTGTCCCAAAGTTGTAAGTAAATAGACACAAAATGGTGAGAGATATTGTAATATCAGAATAACATGAGGTGCATGGATGCATTATGAACCAAAATCACAAATAATTATTCGAAATGAGCACCTTTAGCACTGACACACTTCTGAAGTCTTCGTGGCCACTCATCAATGGAATTACGCAACACATCAAGTGGATACTCCGCAGCTGCCTTCTAAAGAGACCGCTTTAAACTGTCAATATTGGGATGTCTCTTCTTGCAAGCCATCTCCTGAAGCTTGGACCACAATTTGTAGTCCAAAGGGTTTAAGTCTGGACTGGCAGAGGGCCAATCTGATGTGGAAATGAAGTCAGGAACATTTGCCTCCAACCACTGCTGGGTGGTGCGTGCCTTGTGTGCTGGGGCTGAGTCCTGCTGGAAGCTCCAGTTCTCTCCATGGAAGATGGTGTCGGTAAGATTCTTGCATCGTTTCTCAAGCACTGTCTGCTGGTACACTTTGGCTGATGTTTTTACCCCTTTTTCACAGAAATGGATCGTGCCCTCATAGCAAATGTTCCAGACTTCATTTCCACTTCAGATTGGCCTTCTGCAAGTCTGGACCTATACTCTTTGGACTACAAATTGTGGGCCAAGCTTCAGGAGATGGCTTGGAAGAACAGGCATCTCAATATTGAAAGTTTAAAGCGGTCGGTCTCTTCTGAAGGCAGTTGTTCATTTTCCAGTCGATGTGTTGCGTAATTCAATTGATGCGTGGCCACGAAGACTTCAGAAGTGTGTCAGTGCTAAAGGTGCTCATTTCGAATAATTATTTGTGATTTTGGTTCATAATACATCCATGCACCTCATGTTATTCTGATATTACAATATCTCTCAACATTTTGTGTCTATTTATTTACAACTTTGGGACAGTATTTATGGTAAGACTAGGTACTTTTTGAGTGGGAATACTATATCCTTTCCCACACAGTAACCCCTGGGAACTGCATTCTTGCAAGTTATCAAAGCTCTGGCTCTAGACCCACAAGGAGTGGCGTTGTGTTCACCTGTGTCTTGCCCAGCTGTTATCAAAGGTGTGGTAATTCTAGCTTGTAGATGTTTTTACGTTGCTCTTGAAAAGTTCATAAGTTTTGTTACAGAAACACTTGCTTTAATTTGCACACTCAACTTGCTGTCATGTTCTTGCTCTGGTATTCAGTGAGGGAACTTGCTCTGGTGTTCAGTGAGGGAAGCAAATATCCTCAGTTTTGACGTTCCTATAATTTTAATACTCTTATATTAGGTAATATGATCAGGTATTTAACCATATCTGTGAAACTATTTTAACAATGGTTCTCTTAATTTTTATGGCCACCCATCTACATAGGAACTTTGTGCTGGACAGAGATGAAAATTGTAGATAAATCCATCGAGAAAAAGTTTTGTGTATAGATTGAGTATTACTGTCGTGTTTCATTTTCCCTGATAATGCAAGTAATCATTTTAATATATAATATCAAGTAGTGTTTTTTTTCTCTCAGGTGCACTCAAAATAAGAATTCATAAGCATTCAAGCCTGGCATGGATGTTTGTGAGTGTCCATTCATCAATTTCATCATATCATCACTCATCATCATCCTCATCTTTGCAAATTAGCCAAAAGTAGCACAAGAAGCTAAGTAAAATAAAGCAAATCAATCATAAGTATTCATTCAATATGAATGGACAGATGTGAAATGTATGCTGATATTTTGATCAATTAGCAATAGATATTCTACTGAGCCTGATTAATTAAAGTATCTTGAATCTGGTGATTCCGGTGGGTTTTACCTTTGAAAGTAGAAACTGTGTATTTACACATTTATTTTACAAAACGAGGGGTTTATGTTCATAAAAATAACAAAATGAAAGAATTTTTTACTAAATATTGGCTATGTAAAAATATTATTATACAATGTAAAAGTACATTGATATGTGTATATTGGCTGATATTGGTAGGGTATGTATTTCACACTTGCCAAATCTGCCAATGTAATACTTTAACATTGCAAGAATTTAAAATTATTCTGAGTAGTTATAAGTAATATTATAGTATTAGATGTTATTAATGGGATCTCTTGTTGCTATTTCTCATATAGTGTACTATTGCTTTAAAATAATCAGGTTCATTTTCAAGACAGCTATGATCTTCAAGAATCTCTCTTAAACGCTCATGTTTTCTGTTATGCAGATTTCTGATCATTGATTTTGAGGGTATTTTAATTTCAAGCAGGGTGGGAATTAATTTTGGCACTTAATATCACTAGGCACACTGGAAAGACTTCAGGGGGAGATCACAAATAAGCACATAAGTCCATATCAAAACTTGAATCCATCATGTATTTTAGGAGAAATAGTAAAAATTTCATATAACATATTCTTCATTAGTATTTACTTACATTCATTTTACTTGAGATTCATATTAATGACTACAGACTAATGCATTGTTGTTATACTGATCGCAACTCCAACTGGCGGTTGACCTTGATGGCTATTTCTGGCACATCCTGTCCACCAATCTTTTTTGAGGGCGTGTGGTCCGATGGGTGTCAACAAACTCAGTTGCAAAGTAAAAGCTGAAAGGATCACATCACTCTCCCGAAGCAACGTTGCCAAGTGTACTTCTGTTTTTGCCAGTTGTCTTTATATGAATGTGTGTCCGCCTGCATTCAGACCTGTGGGTGGTCCTTCCGGAAACGTCATCGTTCAGGACCGCGTGTGCAGTTGTACCATCAACCCCTTCTCATTTTTGATGCTGATAATACCATTGCCCGAGAAGACTTTTTCTCATCTTACGGTACGTTTGGCAACATGTGGTGGACCCAATGCTCATTTGTTTCATTCTGTGAACAAAGTTCGGTAACTTGTGGCTCGAAAATGTCCGATCTCAGTCGAAAGAAATTTAACTGATTGCTGGTTCGCGGTTTCCCAGCCGCCAGTTGGAGTTGCGTGCAGTATATATGCATAAAACTTTTCAAGAAAAGGCTGAACTGTTTGAAGAAGAAACAGATATGTAGAGAAAATAACCACCAGAGCAAGACCCCATTGTTGAAATATTATGCTCTGTTCCCAGTATGCTAGGGCTAATGATACACCATATTTCATTGCATAATCGTTGAAGATATTGTCTATTTTTATTGTAAAGAAATGTGTGACAATTATGTGAAGCTTTTTTTGTTTTTTAAAATTGTATCAGTAATGCCGGTACTTTAGTCTTTTATTACTAAACTTTCTTCTGTGCAAGATTAATTAATATACATGGAATTCTCGTGAATGTGTGTTAAAATTGAGTAGTTCAAATCGATGCACATCATTTCTTGGGGATAGTGTAACAATCTTTTTCCCGCGTTAATAAAAAAATTAATACATTAGTTGTTATTGCTTTGTGCATTATAGTCTAAATATTCCACTTGAGAAAATTTACTACAGTGTTGCAAGGTACGGACTTAACAAAATTTAATATTCTGTGTCCGAAGATTCCACACCACTATCATTACTTTCGTTACCTGACTTGTGGATGCAGTGAATACAGTTTTTGAACTCAGAGAACAGGGTGTGACAATTATGCTGTGAAATACGGTATTTGCTGCTTATGACAAGAGTAAAAGAAAAAGTATGCTGAAGGGAAAATCAATTTCTTATGGGTGGAGGTTGTAAACCTTTCTGACTGAACATATAAATTTTTTGCTCTTCCCTCATGTCAACTTTTTCGTTTCCCCCCTCTTGCAAAGCTGGAATTGCGAGAACAGGCAAAGAAACTCGGGCTGACAGATGAACAGCAGCGCACACTTTACTATGGAGAGAGATATTATCCTTATTCTGAGGAGCCGGTGAATCAGTGGTTTATTTTCAATCGTTATTACTAACCTCGTGTTCTTTTTCTAGAAATAGAAGTGACTCAGTGTTATTTTTATTACAATTTGGAATATGAAGATTCACACAAATTCTAACACAACAGAAATTGAATGCCTCATTTTTACATTGTTTTTAGTTATAACTATATAGTTGTTGAAGTGCTGTGCAGTAATTTGTGTTATTTTTATTACTTGACCAAGGAAACATTAACACATTATTTACCATTTTTTAAACAAACATTTCTGATATATTCTGACGCATAGGAACATTGAAACACCTACTTAAACTCTCACAGTGCATGAATAGAAATGATGCTGCTCCCCACCCCCTTCCCCCCAAAGGAATGTAAGTTGTTGTAAGTTTCCTCCGTGGTTGCTAGACATGAAATGTATTTATATTACTTTGATCAAATCTAAAGTGAACATATTGTTTGCTCTTCAAACTCTCCCCCCCCCCCCAATTTTAAAAATTGGTTTGATAATTTCTTCATGAAGTAAAGAACATTTGCTTCTGGTGTTATAGCTTCGAGAATTGTCTAATTTTTGAAGTTTTGTTTTTGTCTGGAATTTGTTCCTTCATCCTTTTCTTTAAATATGAAAACATTTAATTTTTAAGTGACATTAATTTGATAATGTTCACCATGCTTATATTCTTGTCCAGGAATGTACAAAATGAAATAATTGTATGTGGTAAATATACAGCATGTTTCTTTACAATGTATAACAACTATTTTTTTTATTTCCACTCACAATCTCTTAACTACTTAGATATTTCCCCTCTATGTTCAAATAGAAATTATTGCATGTTTTAATGTTCTAGACCCTGTATGTAGTTCTCCTGTCCCTAAATGATGAGGCTATTTCATTTGGGTTCCAATACACTAATGCAAAGTTTTGTGGGTAGTTGCTGTTGAACCTCTGCTTAATGTGAATTAGTGTTTGAAGCTTTAGGTAAAGACAGTTTGAATTTTAGTTGCCATTCCTTTAGTTTCATACAGATTCCTTCATTTACATTTACAGTGTCATTTCTCTTATAAAATACTGTTTATGAATTTCAACTTTGATATTGTATTGAAATCACCTATTCGCTAAAACAAGTATAAGGCAGGAAGCTAAAGATTCAAAAGCTATAACAAATTTAGTTTATATATTCCAAAAGTTTAGCTAGTAATTTTCATGTAGTACATGTGTATCACCATAGTTAGTCTGTCTCATGCAGATGTTATGCTTGTGATATTTATTTGTGTCAAAATAAAATTTAATTGTAAACTAGACTTTACTATTCATAATTGGGAGAAGAGAGACGTGGTAGTAGATAATTACGGAGAAACTAGTACTCACTTTATCTGCGAAACTTGTACTTTGTTCTATTAATTTCAGTGGCAACTGTCACCATCCTCGTTGGAACTTGTTCATCGATTCGATTTGGATTCGATGAACAAGTTCCGAGGATGGTGTGCAGTACTTATAGGCATTTCTAGTTTTGAAACACTTTTTTTTTTTTTTATGGGATAATGATTGCATAAGTAACTGAAACTAAACAAGTGTAGAATTAAGCCCTGGTAATGATCCTGCCTACAAGTTTAACATGCCTCATACACTAATGCATTTGATATGTGCCAATGTTAGTGAATGTAGCTAGAGAAACTTAGCTGTTAGATAAGTCTTTCACTACTATATGGTTTGACAGGTTTTCAGCCTTTCATTGCTATGTAGTGCATGTGAGAAACAACATACCCATGTTTTACTTATAAAGTAAGAGAGACAGACGAGTTGTATTTTGCATAGATGAACTTTGCATCTTCAGTGAACAAAATTTGCAGAAAACTATGAAATAATTGATAATGAATGTAAAAATAGTCAAAAAATAAAAATTAACAAATAAGTCCAAGGAAGCAAAAATTTAACAATATTTAGCAGCATTTATTGCGATAGATACATATTTTGACTAAAATATATACAGTCACTCACAAGAAAATAGTACCACAGCATTTGTGCTCTGCTGTGAACTATGTGATATTCCGGCAACTGGATGCTGTAGCAAACAGTTTCTTTTGTTCTGAGCCTGTGGATAAAAATTATGATTTTTATTAAATCATCCTCCTCGGTGACCGTGCAGTGCTTAGGACTCCAACTGCGGGACGGCATGAGTTTGAGTCTATCTGGGTTAAGTCTATAGGTTTTCGTCCTGTGTATGGACTGGTGGCAAACCACCATCGTGAGGAAATTGGTAAACGACGAGAGAGTAGCGTAACCTGGTCTCGGATATAGCCTATAATGGCTGAGGGTTAGACTTGCTAACCCCAGGGCACCCCATTACTGGTTGATGATCACATCTCTAGGTAGGATTTTGGGAGGGAGACTGGCAGATAGGCCAAGGCCCTTCGAGGGCTGTCTAGTATGGGTTATTATTATTAAATCACACTAAACATGCAATTTTTAAGAGTGGCGCTATTTTTTTGTGATGGACTGTATTTACACACACTTCATGTTGGGTGAAAAATTGTAAGAAAGAAAGAAAGTAATTTTAAAATATTCAAGTCTGAACTTTTCTGTATGAGGTTAGTACAGTGGAACCCAGATTTTACATTTTCCTGCATTATACATTCAATCTGATGATCGCAACATAGCAAAACGTCATAAAATTTTCCTCGATTTTACATTTTCCCTGCAATTTAAGTGTTTTTGAGCTTGGTCCCCTGAAAAACTTAAAATCAAGGTTCCACTGTATTATCAGTAGAATTCCTGAATGAGTGAATGCACCGGATTTTGCCATTGGCGATTTTATAGATGGTAATCAAATCATTCAGCAAGCGGTGCTGACAGGGAGACTAAATTTAGCAAGAGAGAAGAGTTTATAAAATAAGGATTAGACTTTTCTAAGTTATTGGAACTATTCATCAGTACAGATACATGCCTGTATTGTTTTCACGATGCAAAATCAACATTTACACTATATTGAAATGAACGTACTAATTAATAATTCATTGTTATTTGTTTTGCTTGCATGGTGATGAATGCTAACAGGAATTAATATTGACTAATAGTTTTCCTAGAGTAATTTTTGTTTCCATCTTTTGTGGTTGTGTGCATGCTGTCTTATGTTCATGGTGTTTTTTTCTTTGCTGTGTTCGTAGCTTGAGCATGGTGATGGAAGTGACTGTGGTGATGGAATGTCAGTGTTGAATCCAGAATTACTGCATGTTAAGTGGTGTTACACTTTAACCTCTAGCCAGGAATGGCTAAATGAAATCAACCAGGAAGTTCTAAACGAAATTACAAGCCATGCAGATACATGTAAAATATGTGTTCCCAAGAATGCAGCCCTAAAGCATGTGAAATCCCTTGTCGCACATGGAACGTTCAAGAGCAGCATGACAGAAGAGGAAGCAGTGCGTTACCTAGTTCTCTCGAGGTACGGTCGCCGTATACCGAGACAGAAACGAAAGAAAAGAATCAGGCTTAAGATGATCGAAACTGAGTACAAGCAAGTCATCGAAGTTCCTTTCCGTAAAGAGAAACACGATTGTCAGTTGGCTGAAGACCTTGACAAACGGTGCTCGTTCCTCTGGGACTGGCAGAAGTCGAACCCTTCCACTCCATCCACTCCCCTTTCAGAACCGCCTGTGTCTCCATCTGGTGGCAGCACTGCACACGTGTACTTTCCTGCTTTTCACGACCCTTTGGCTAACAGCGTCACCCTGCCACCGCTCTACGAAGCAGAAGGCGATGTAGTGAACTCAGGATCCCCACTAACCCTAAGAGGAAGCAAACTAGTTGTAGTAAACTCCCAGTTATCCAGCTCACCTAGTGCTTCTAGTAGCGAAAGTGAATCTCCACAATCTAGTAGAAAAAATGAAAGGGATTCTAGTCAGTTTAAATTTGTTCAAACAGTTCAGGTATGATTTTGATTGTTATGCTTCTGGCATAAGCATTGCTTGTACATCCTGTTGTACATTGCTTGTACGTCCTGTTTCTCCATTTATTATTCTTTTCAAACTGAAGTAATCCTGTTGTGTATCATGAGCTATCTCTGTTTAAGTTTATAATGTCCATTTCAGGTGTACTGAAACTGTCTGAAACCTTCGGACATGTGAACACTAATGCAAATTCCTGCAACCCTCAATATTCACATTTTCATAAGATGTGTAAGGAAATATTCATAAATGCTCAAATGTTAAAGCAAATATATTTTTTAAATTATTGTACACCTTGAATTTTTGGAGAGTGATTCCAGGTTTTTAAGGTGAATACTTTTGATCTGGGTCTTATATCTGTATGCCATTTCCTCAGCAAAACCAACTTTTCAACCTGTATAGTGAAAACCTAGCATTCTTGCATTATATTAAGTGTAATGTAGGCATCCAAGACTAAACAGAGTACTTTGTTTGGGAGACCAGCTGAAAAAATTTGCATCTAATAGAAAGTTTGCTTGAATGATTGATATTATGGGTGAAAGCTCACACAGAGCACCTTTTTAACATTTAACTAATTTCCAACAGCAAGCACAGCTTCTGCAACAAATACACTGTTCATGGCTTTTACCTTGGTCACCATTATTACAACCAACAGCAGTAAGTGGATGAGAAGGCATTAATGCCTTAACTTCGCCATGTAAACAAAGTCGTAAATAAATAAATAAATTATATGAGTCATATAATTAAGGGAACCAGTGTGATTTTCTGCACACAGTTCTCCCATGTACATAACCAAAATTATGAAAACAATTGACAAATTAATGCTGAATATATTCGTAAACTACCATAAAAGTTGTGAAAATACATTCAAGTTGCTAAGGATACTTACATTAAAATTCAAACAAATAGCATTAATGTTAGAACATAGAGCAGGTAAAAGTGTTCTAATCTACCATTGTCGTCAGCTGTAAATTGACCTCTTGGAATACCCATATCTTGTAATTTTGTTTTTATATTTATAATCAGCATCACATTAGTAACATTTAACAGTGGGATCAATCAGACCTTCAACACTTGGGTTTTGTTTCTTTAAATTACAATTCAACCAATTAGACTATTGCATTTGAAAAGGTTTTGTTGTCCAGCTTGTCTGTTTTTTTAGCTGGAGAGAAAATGCGATGAAGCAACTCGGAATAAGCTTCTAATTATGACAGCACATATATGCCCATTGGGCAAGCTAGAGACTGAACTGTGGCCAAATGTTGCATACCAGACATTAATAATGCTTGATGCTTGCACAGCAATCCTAATATAAATTTATTATTATTTTTCTATGCATGAAACATGCTTTATGTTCTTGTCATTGTCATGATGCATTACTAAAATTATAATAGCCCGTGCAATTTTTTTATTTTTATTTTTTTTGAACAATGTTCCTTGCGTTAAAACTTGATGTGTCAGTTTTAATTTCTACTTAGCCTTTTAAGTGTGGCATCGTCTAACACATGAAATTATTTTCCACAGTTCGAATTGAAGGAGTTAAAGAGAAGACAAGAGGACGAGGAAAGAAAGAGGCAAGAAGAACTAGCTGCGAAGCAAACACCACCACAAAGTTCACCAGATGAACAGCCCAGTGATAGGTGAGTAGATGAAAATTTTCTATCATAAGAGTAAATTTTGAATGGTGCTATAGTAGGGAGGTTTTTTTTGTGTGAAAATATTATTTTTTAGTATAGCTACAACCACCAGTAAGAATTTATTGAGCTTGCAGTGTGGTCATATAAAGCAATTTTTTTTTTCAATAGACACCATAAATTCCCCTTTTTGTAAAAAAAAATGGGTTTGTGTGTTATGAAATTACATTTTGCTCAAGTGGACCTTTGTTTTATGATTTTTGCCCTAAATTCAGTGCGGTTTTTAACTTCCCAATGTTGGTTAAAAGAAATAACACTATTTGTGTTGTAGAAATGTACCTATATGAAATTTTAAGTGATAATATGAAATCCACAGCTGTCAGTAACTGATTTCCATTGATCATGTATTATGAGGGAAAGTAATTAAATAACAGGAATTTTATTAATAACTCTTTTGCAAGAAATTGTCGTATTTTTCAACAAAATTCACCCTGTTTCGCATCATACTTGGTCCACCTATCCATAAGGTTGTGTATGCTCTCCAGGAAAATAGCTTTTTTAACCAACTCAGGGGCAGAGGAAAGGCAAATGTATTCAGTGTATTGAAAATTTAGTTCACTTTTCCTTTTACCAAATTAAATTTAAAAAGGTTATTCATGTTTCGGGAATGAAAGTTGACTTACTTGACTTACTTGACTTATTTCCTGTTACTCCGCTACGGAGCATAGGGCCTCAACGAAGCATCGCCAACGGACTCTGTTTCCAGCCATCTTCCTTATCTCGTTCCAGGTCTTTCCTGCTGCCCATATTTCTTGCTCTATTGTCCTTCTCCAACTCATTCTTGGCCTTCCTCTCCTACGTTGTCCTTGTGGATTCCAGCTCAATGCTTGTCTCTCTATTGCCGATGGATCTTTCCTCAATGTGTGGCCAATCCACTTCCACTTTCTTCTTTTGATCTGTATTGCCACCGGTTCCTCTTGCGTACGTTTCCATAGATCTTCATTTGAGATAATATCTGGCCAATATATTCCCAGAAGTTTCCTTAGGCATCTGTTTATGAATGTCTGTAGGTCTTTAGTAATTTTCTTTGTTACTTTCCAAGTTTCACATCCATAAAGGAGAACTGACTTCACATTAGTTCTAAAAATTCGCAGCTTAGTTCTTATTGAAATTTCTCTGGCTTTCCAAACTTTATATAGCTGAATAAATGCCACATTTGCTTTCCTAATTCTTGATCTAACATCATCTTCTGTTCCCCCTGTATTTGTCACCAAACTCCCCAGATATGTAAACTCCTTAACCTCTTCAATATTTTCCTCATTCAAGTGGAAATTTTCCATCTTTTTTACATTTGTTCTTAATGATTTCGTCTTTGTACTATTTATCTTTAAACCAACTCTTTTCCCTTCCTTATCCAAATCTCCTAATTTCTTTTCCATATTACGGTATGTGTGAGACAGCAGACAAACATCATCTGCAAAACACAAGTCTTCTAGCTGTTGGGTGAGACTCCAATTTATACCTCTCCTTTTTCCTTCCGTTACCCTCTTCATTACTTTATCAATTACCATCAGAAATATTGTATGTGACAAAATACATCCTTGCCTTACTCCTGAAATAACTGGTATTGGATCCGTAAGTATCCCCTCATGCACAACTTGGCATCATAGGAGTTTTTGATAAGATCAATCATATGTGCTGGAATGCCATATTCTTTTACAATTGTCCACATTTTCATTCTATTTACAGAGTCAAATGCTTTCTGGAAGTCCACAAATATAAGGTACATATTAGAGAAGTATTCCATACTCTGTTCTATAATAATACGCAGTGTATTTATCTGATCTATACAGGAACGGTTGCTTCGAAAGCCTGCTTGTTCTCTCCGGATCTTTTTCTCAACACATCCTTTAATTCGGTTTAAAAGAATTCTACTTAGAACTTTACTAGGAACTGAAAGTAGTGTTATGCCTCTCCAGTTATTGCAGTTAGTAATATCTCCCTTCTTAGGTATTTTTACTAGTAAACCTCTTTTCCAATCTTCTGGTATTGATTTTGTTTTCCATATTTTTGCAAAAAGTGGTTGTAATATTTCTATTGTCATATCCATGTCTTCCTTAAGAATTTCTGGTGGAATGTTATCAATTCCAGGTGCTTTACCACTCTTTTGTTCTCTCAATGCTTTTTTAATTTCTTCTTTTGTTGGTTCTTTAGTAGTTATTTCATCTTCTATTTCATATTCTGGCATTTCTTCCGGTATTTCAAGCAAATCTTCTGTCCCTTCTATGGTTTGGTTTAATACTTCTGAAAAATGTTCTTTCCATCTATTGAGCTGATTTTCCTTATTCGTAAGGAGTACTCCATCTCTATTTCTCACTGGGCGATTCCGTATGGTTTTCTTTTGAGACAAGATCTTTGTAATTTGGTACACTTCCTTCATATTTCCCTCATTTACTGCTTTTTCTGCCTTCCCTGCTAACTCACTGGTCCATTTTCTACGGTCAGCTCGCGCACTATATTTCACTTCATGATCTTTTTTCCTATATTCTTCTTGTAATTCTGCTTTCTTTTTCCTAGTTTTACACATATTAATCTTCTGCTTAATGTGTTTCCTTTCTTCTATTTTCCTCCAAGTTTCCTCTAACATCCAGTTCTTTTTCTTAGGGTTTCTATATCCCAAAACTTCTTTTGATACTGTTGTAAATGTATTTTTCACCTTTTCCCAGTGTTGTTCCACCTCATCACCATCCAGCTCCCCTAGTTCTTGATATTTGTTTTGAAGTTGCAACTTGAAGTCCTGTTTTACACTATTATTCTGTAGTTTTCCAATGTCAAACTTTGTGCTTTGTTTATTAAATTTCTCCTTTGCAGCCATAATTTTTACCCTAAAACTAGCTACCATAAGATGATGATCACTGCTAATGTCTGCTCCACGTTTACTTCTCACATCTAATAAAGATGTTCTCCATTTCCTACTTATAGCTATATGATCAATCTGATTTTGAGTTCTATGATCTGGGGATACCCAAGAGATCTTATGTATATTTTTGTGTGCAAATAGTGTACCTCCAATAGTCATTTCATTTGAGGCACACCAATCTACAAACATTTCCCCATTTTCATTTCTATCACCTAGACCATGCTTGCCAATCACTTGCTCCAGTCCAACATTTTCTGAGCCAATTTTAGCATTTAAATCGCCCATTACAATAATAACATCTTTCTTCTTAACCTTATTTATAGTGTCTTGTAATTCTTTGTAGAACTCTTGCTTTTCTTCTATTTCTGCTTGGTTTGTAGGTGCATAGCATTGTATGATGCTCACATTTCTAACCTTTGCCTGTAATCTGACCATAATTATTCGTTCAGATACAGGCTTCCAGTCCAATATACTTCGAGCAGTCTTCTTGTTTATGAGTATGCCTACTCCATTACGATGTTCATCATCTTCATTTGGTCTACCTGAATAGAGGAATGTCATACCACTAGATGTTTTCATCTCTCCAAATTCATTCCAACGCACTTCGCTCATTCCCAAGATGTCCAACTTATATTTCTCCATTTCTGCTTCTACTTGTTGCAATTTTCCTGCCTCATATAATGTTCTAACATTCCAAAACCCTACTACAGTTTTCTTTTTAAGTCCAAAGGTCGTCAACAGTTTGTCCGTCCGGCTATTTCCTCGTTTGGTTTCTTTAATAATCTATTTTAAGGGTAGTGGGTTATTGGCCCTCTGACCCCGAGTGCCATGATGGGGCTGCCATCTTTAGGCCTTGGCACTTGCCACTCCACAATGTGGGACACAGATGCAGATGTTCGCATTTGTTTGTTTGGGACTGGGTAGGAATATTGGGATAGGATATACTAGGTAAGATGGGGCGTTGCAGAACGCCTTAGTCTGGCTTCTCTTCTGAGACCTGTCCAGCATGGGTGACCCTGCTGGTAGAAAATCTACCGCTGGCATAGCTCTCAGCCTCAACAAAGCACGCAAACCCCTCCGCCCGCACGGTCAGTGCTACTTTAAGGCGGCGTTCCCTGGAGGGGGAATGAAAGTTACAGTATAATAATAAATACACACAAGGAAATTTGTGACTTATTTCCGCGAGACTTACTTCTAATGTAGAAGTTTCATCAAAAAATGCAGACTCTACCAGGCTAATGGTTTTGTTAATTTTGGTGCCACCATCCACAAGCAAGTCTATTGGAAATAAGTTATTTATTTTAAAAGTTTGGGTTTAATCTCAGAGACCAAACAAACTTCCAATTCTGATGCATTTTGCACATATAAACATAGTGAGAGTACCTGGATTAGCACAAGTCCGATCATGAAGATCCTCATCCCTACAATTCACCGCGAGCATTTTTTTGTTGGAATGTCTGGCATACTCTCGAGCTTTAATATCATAGAAAATCAGCTGTTCTTTATAATGCATGCCTAATATTATCCTAATTGTGGATAATGTGAAGATTCCCAATGTACTACTGCTTCTCAAAGTAATAGGCAAAAAATCTGTCCAATGATCACACAGGGTTGCTTCTCACCGAGGGAATTCTCTGAATTGTTCATGCATTTTGTGTGAATTTTTCTCCATAGATGTGAAAAATTGCAACTTTTATTAATCCAGAATTTATACGTATTTACAAATTTCCAGAGACATTTTTCACAGTTTAGCTTTTATTTTTATGGAAGAAAATAGCACAGAATTCTCTGCCTGTTTACTTTCTTAGTGTCCTTTGCAGAACAATCTATCTGACAGATGATGGAAGATTATTGCAAGATATCTTGAAATTGAAGAGTTAAATTTGAGTTTGAAATTCACGACTTGCGTTCGTAGATTATGGGAAATGGCAAATGTAATATACCATTTAATTGAATTAGAATTAGAATTTTTGGATACTTTTGAAACACACAGACCATTTATATTGTTAATATATTTATGTGTGTGTGTGTGGTTGGTGAGAGGCGAGATTGAAGTGGAGAAAACATCTGTTTGCACCCTTGAATTTTTGGAAAGTTCGGCTTGAAAACTGGGAATTATACTTGAATTTTATCATGGTCCTAGAGTGGCCACCCAGTAACGTCATTGACATGATTTTCGTATTTGCAGGGTTGACGGTGACCAGTCACCAGAAGGAGAACAAATGCAGCTCAACGGCGAAAAGGAAGCAGGTGAACAACATGAAGGTAGGCTATTTGATACAAGAAGAGTCACGTGCAGGTATCTGTGTGGGGGTTAGGTTTTTAAGTTTTGTTCAAACTCTTGTCATATCAAAGGCAGGAAAAACAGCTTTCGGAGGTGCTGGTATTTCTACTACACGGTCGTTGTTGTGTTCTTTCACTTTTTTTCCAGAAAAAAATAAAAAGCTTGCAGTGTATCCCAGAATATTCCTGTTCACTTATACACTTACTGCCAAAAGTGTTTATTTTTTTTTATTTTTTTAATATAGTAACCTATCGCAGCTGTTTACCAGCCAGTTTCACATTACTGCTTTTATGGATTATTTTAAAAACAAATAATTCCATCATGCGCTACTAAACTGAGTTGAGTATATTTTTTCAGATTGTAAACAGTTATAAGAGAAGACCATATTATGAAAACTATCCACAACACTTTATTTCAATGTTTGAAAAACTGTTATTCTATCAAAGATAAGAATATGTAAAGTGGAAATAATGCATGAGCAGTTCAGTTCTTGTAAATTAACGGAGATCTACATTAGTCTTCGATCTATCATCTAACTACAAAATGAAATCAAACTAAATAATAAATATAAAATTGAGCAAGAAAGTGTTCAGAACTTTGCTTTTGGAATACTTACAACCTTCCAAGATGCCACAGGAATTCCTGTACTTTGTTATTTATTCAGTAGGAATATTTAAAAATTGCATTGTATAATATGGAAATATTCTAAAAGTGCCTGCATGATCTTTACAATTTAATTGACTCTTCCACTCCCAAAGGCAACTTTTGGTATATGTGGTTAAATATACAAAAAGTGGATTTACCGATCCTGACAAATTGAATGTAGAACCTCTAGATAAAACTTGAAAAAACTGCACAACTATATTCATTGCTTCAGTGAGCTGTCAATAAAAATAATACCTGGAGAAATATACCAACTCAAGCTAATTGCATTTTTGCTTTGTAGTACTGAAAAAACACCTTGAAAATATTCTCTTCACTTCTTTCATCTGACTAACATGTGTGTTTTGAAACTGGTGTGAGATTTTCAGTTATTTTGTTAACATGTTGTGTCTTAATGTAATAATTGTCGTTTTGTGTGTATATATGTGTGTGTGTGTGTGTGTGTGTGTGTGTGGTGTTGTAGCGTTTTAACAACTAAGTTACGTTAGCTTGACCTAATTTCAGAATTGTTTAATTTTGCGAGCGTATTCCTGTTTTCGTTTAACTTTTCAATTGAGATTTGTTGCTTCAGTTAACCTGAGTTTGAAATTTTGCTTGTTTGGAATGCATTAATCCAGTAGATATGCGGAATTTGTCTTAAGATCCATAGCGTTCATCTGAAAAGCATGCTATGTTTGAGACAAACTTTTGATTAGGATAATTAAATAAAAAATGTAAGGGGTTAAGCTCTCCCCATGACATGAAGGCACACAGTAGTGTGGGTGTCAGGGCTTCAGTTTCTCAAAATTTTCCATAGTAGAAATGATGTGATCAGCACCAAGATCCGGCTGCCTTTACTTCCCAGGGTTGTCCCCAGATACCCGGTCATTAGAGGCTAGGTGAGCCACAAAGATGCTTTATGCAGAGACATTGTGGGGAAAATTCACGTGGACCTCTGTAACATGTTTTCTATCAAACATTCTAAATACTATTGCCATTGCAAAAAAAGTGTCTTTGATCATCTGTTTCCAAGCATTAAAAATTGAAAGACTTCCTAAAACTTGAGATAAAGCAGTAGTTGTGCACATTCTGTGCAGGATGTGCATTTTGCTGTATGAAAAGTAAGTTTATGCCTGTAGTTCACACCCATAGGAGATTTCTCACTTACCATCTGTACATGCTTTTTCAGTAAAAAGTACACAAATTTATGTACAAAAAGCATATTCGAAAATTTTCTTTCTACGTAAGTTTAGTGTCCATGTGTGTGTACCAAAATCAGTCTGGAGAAATACGGTTTTAGATACGGAACTATTGTAGACTAAAAACCTGTATGTGCTTATTAATCTTGATTATAATATAGAAGGGGGAGGGAGTAGCAGGCCATCTGTCTTTTTCACTGCACTATTTGTGCTATGCTACGCTCCTATTATCTTTCATTGGAGAAAAGTTCAACTTCTTAGGAGACAGGTGTGAAGAGAGGGGAGAAGGCAGGTTGGAATGATTGCAATTGATTCACTATGCACAAGCAGGTCTTCATTCTATTCACTGTTGTCCAGACTTAATAGTTAGTTCATGGTGGATGCTGTAAACGTGGTATTTGAATTACATATGTGAAGTTTGGTGTCCGTGCTGAGAATTTTGGATGATTTTAGATTAATTTCGAAGGCCCACTACCTTCATTAACGCCATGAATCCCAGCCTGTAGTTAGAGAGCAGAATCCCACACAAATATTTTACATGCAAAAAAAAATGATTCAAAACACTTGCTGGCTGTTGACTGTTCTTCAGTCATAACGGCAGGATGAAAATCATAGTCATTTTGAAACTTATAACACGGATTCTCACATGCATCACTGAAAGAATCGTTCACGTATGTCCAATCTCCGACAAACTTTGCCTAGTCTTCCTCTTCGAAAATATCTGAATATTCAGACACTACAGTCACTCTCCTCTTCTTCCAGAACATAATCTGACAAACTACTATCCTCCTCCTTCATATTTTCTGCTTTTGTTTTACAAAATATGCAACAAAACAAAAACACACAGGTCTCCTCAATAGCACGTTTACGTACTTTCAGCAACAGATGGTGTAACGAGCGTGCTTTGCTCATTGCTTGCGATAGTCACATGCTCAAATGGGGTCACAGCAACACACAGACGTCAGTCCTTCCCAACCAGAGGCATACGTACGTTTTCTTGGCCATTACCATGCAAGAATATTTTCCTTTTGGCCAATAGTACCAGCCATGTACGGGCCGTACGTAGTGTTGAGCATGCAGGTTCTACTACATACGGCCCATACGTAGTAGAGAGGTTAACTAAGGATGTGATGTCAGAGATGGAGATGGTAGTCCATCACCACTTTGTTCCTTGGCAGCTGTATTGGTTTACCAGCTGAAAGCACAGCAGAGGATGCAAACCAAGAAACATGCACCAGTGCTGCCAGATGGAAAAAAAATTGAACTACTACTGCCTGGAAAGAAAGCAGTGACCATCAGACTCTGCATCCTGAGTTAATGAAGGCAATGAATGGGCCTTCAAAATTAATCTGAAATCATCCAAATTTGCAATGTGGGAACACCAAACTTCACATGTAAAATAATAGTTTGTATTATTAACATCTAAACAGCAAATGCAATCCAAATAAAAATTCTGAATACCTTACAAGTGGGAATTCCAAATGAACACAAGAGGGATAAAGGGTTCTGGACAATCCTGGGGGAGATAAGGAAATCTGTGTGATCCTGGCAGATATTAAGATTATTATTTTTCTAGAATATTGGTTTATTTCTCTTTAACCAAGACAAAAAGGAAATGGTGCTGAGACAGTTTCAAGGGGACTATACTATTTGTAGCTCCAGTCTTTGGAGTTCGGTGATGATGATGTGCATGTAGCTTGACTGGCAAACAACTAACCAGCATGAGGCAATGCTTAAGCTATGTGGACATAATAGAGGGAAAGATAAGCTTTATATCAGCCGCAAAATTGCAGAATAACCTACTGGATTGTGCACTTGTTGCGACTAACATATGATGCATGATTTAACTGCTAAATGTTTGATTTAGTTTCATTAAACCTAATTTAATAACATACAAAATTCTGCTTTGTATCTGTGGTTTTGTTGCATTATTTTAATTCAGTGATGTTGAGAAAGTAGCATTTTTTCTTTTAAAGTTCTCACATTGAGAATGTTGAATAATTTGGAATGTTGATTCAGTTTAATAATTTGGTTTAGCATGACTTTCTTTTTTTTTGAGTTTTTAAGTTTGCCCTCTTTGTACATTTTATTTTTTAATAAAATAACAGTTGGCTGGTGTTCAGTAGCTGTTGAAGGGTGATCAAGAGAGTAGTGGTAGCAGTTGTTTACAGGAATTAAGTCTGATGCTTTGGAAATAGGGATGATGTCGAAGGGCAGCAAAATACTTATTCTCGGTACAAATTACATCTGTAGGTTATATTGCCAGAAATAGTCATTATTGGGGCAATGACATGACTAGAAAGAAATATCTTTTTGATACTGTAAGAAATACATGAACTTTTTCTGAGTGAAGCACAACACATGTAGATTCCCACAAGTACGAGGTGTGTCAGGAAAGTAAACATACGGGAAAATATGTAAGGCATAAGTTGACAACACTGACAGTAACCTTGATCCTTACTCTTTGTAGTAGCATTCAATCGCAGTCTTGTGCGAGTCTCATGTGCTGGAAATGGATGCGGTGATAAAGAATCCTGCCAAATGTGAAGTGCAGACTGTGTTACGGTTTCTCCAGGCAAAAGACGAATGTCCAGAGAACATTCATAGATGAAGTTGTCATGCCTTCAATTAGAGATCACAGACAGCCTTCCTCCTGTGTTCGTCATGGATATCTGTCCTACCTCTCATGAATGCACCATGTAGTCACATTTTGACAATTCATAATGTTCTCATAAACTGTCGCAATTGGAAGATGAATGTTCACTGGACATTCGCCTTTTGCCTGGAGAAACTGCATTACAGTCCACACTTCGCATTTGCAGGATTCTTTATCACCACATGAATTTCCAGCACGTGAGACTTGCACAAGACTCAGCACAGCCCTGTGATTGAACGCTACTAGAAACAGTAAGGATCAAGGTTACTGTTAGTGTTGTTAACTTATGCCTTACATATTTTCCCTAAGATCTATATATCCCTTGTATATTTACTTTTGACATGCCTCATAGAAATCATGTGAAAAAATATTTGCTGCAGTGTGTATCTTGAATCCAGGTCTATCGGGAGCTCCATAGTTATGCGGACAAGTAAATAGACACTTGTCTGTTGCCTTTGTGCAAACCTCAACAATTGAATTGAGTTCTTCATTGGACTGACTAGAAAGAGAATATACTTTGCAGTGTCACTTGTTATACAGTGCGACACTGTGATAGTTCATTATTATTTGGATACAGAACTTTGCAGAGAGATGATGGCATTGTCTCTTCCCCTCAAAATTAGTAATGTCCCGATCTTAATTTTTGGTGCTACAAATATTTTGATGTTGCCAATATCTTGAAGTGCTTCGCCTTAATAATTCTAGAATTCCGATTACTGTTTCTGTAACCTTTCTTCTGTCGTGAGTGAGTAGACACAGGAAAGCTACTTGGCACCCCTTAACTCAGAAAAAGACCAGCTGCACTACAGTGCTTACTTATTTACGTTCCTAACTGGGAGATCTAGTTAGTCTATCATGAATGAAGATTTGCACAAAAACTTAAAGCACGAGACTTAATTCCCTGGACGCAACTGATCCGAGATATCTGTGTGTAAGGGTCACTCATTCACAGCGTGTGTTTTTGTGGAATAATGGCAGCAGCATGTTGCATGAATACACGTTCTTCTCTTTCTCTTTTTTTACTGTGCCACCCCCTTGGCTGGTTAGCAGTCCAGCGCAAATCTTCCACCAAAGTGGTCTCACCCACAGAGAAGCCAGCTCCGAGGGAAGGTATGTGAAGTGTCGTGTGACAGTCATCTTTTAATGGCAGTTTGTAGATTCTAGTAAACAGTAGTGTGAAAAGAACGGGAGTCAAAATGTTATTACACGTGATCATATATTTAACTTTGCATATTGTGGATGAACGTTATACATTCATTTTTAGCATTACTCAGGTACAGTCACAGACATTCCTGGGTTGCAAGAATCACATCGACATTCAATAGGATAGTTACAACCAAGAAGTGTTCATGACAGTATAACATAGTGAAAACTATTTATTCCTTATTTCACAATGGATTATTCTGTTGATTTTTGGATTAGGCTCCACATTCATTATTGAACTATTCACATCAGGTTATATATGGTGTGAATTTTGCGTAACTTTTTTTCCCACCAGACATTATAAAGGGCTATTTAAAAAGATAAAAGGAAAAATGTTTTGGAAGGCTGCCATGATTAACCTTTGACATACATGAACACAATTTAGCAATGGATTGAAAATTTGGCCTATACCGATAAAGCACAAATATAAAATTTACAGATTCCGATAACGGACATTTCAAATGGTTCATTGACCTCTGTAATATATGTATGATACCATATGAACCAAGCCTTTACAATCCAAATGAAGCTGCATATTTAGACATGTACTTTTTTTAAAAAGTATAAAATGGAGACTATTATGTTCATTACATTTTTGCACTAAATTGTAATATATTTATAGACATATCAGATCAGTAAAATTAGCACTCTCACCCTTGGTGCAAGTAAACCTGGGTTCAATTCCCAGTGGGAGTTCCGAAAATGAGGTGTTGGCTCAGCATTATAAGGACAATTGGAAAGCTACTTGAAAGTAAGTAAGTAGTAGCGGACTCCAGAAAACAGCAACAATGGGGCTCCAATGGAAGGCCCTGGCCCCCAGAAGGCTGTTGCACCATGGAGTTTTTAGTTTTATTGAAAAGTAGCTCAGCTGGAATCTTAATTTGTTGCCCAGGCATTCTACAACAGCTCGACCATCCAAGCCAAGTAATGATTTTCACAGACATGTCACTAAGCTGAATTGGAGTTGAACGTTGCTAGCATTTGCATGCCTGCAGTAGGGATGGCCAAATCTGGATAAAAATTTATCCGGATATCAGATAATTTTCTATCTGGATATTTGATATTATGACATAGATTATCTGGGTTATCTGAATTGCCTGGACTATGTTTTACGGGCTATCCACATATTCTTTTATTTGTCATTTTCATATTTCACTGTGTGGATTTTCTACTAATCCTTCATGAAATCTGTTCTATCCTGATATTCGAAATCTCCAGATATTTGAATTATCCAGTTATCTGAATTCTGATATTCAGATATCAAAATTACCTGCATATTTGGATATCCAGATTATTCGTTGCATCCAAAATGGATATCGGATAATTTGAAATTGGATATCTGCTATCTGGGTTTTGTGTCCATCCCTAGGATAAAGTTATAGATTGATGATAATTCAATTTCATCATGTTGCCATGAATGATGCTATAAGAGAGGAATGACAGTCTGCAGCAATTAACTTCAAGCTCTTAAATTTTGACCCCTATTTAAACCTTCTTTGAAAAATGCTTGGAACTTTTATGATCAAAATTTTGGGATGGGTGTCAGATATTTGTGAATATTCTGAGCAATATTTATTATGACAATTTAACATGTACATATGTGTGTGTTTCTGTGTGTGTTATTGCTTCTCTTTTGCATTCCCATATTTACAGCATTTGTATGCATTATGTAAAAAGAAAAATTGATGTAAATTAGAACCTCCTTAATTAATGCATTTTACTTTGAAAAAGAAACCGTGCATCTAGACATTGATTTCAAAACAACGTAGAGGAATGTCTATGTTCATAAAAATAATGAAATCACACAACTGTACATTAAATTAGACTATCAGTTGTGTATTCTGAAAATTTGAGCTGGTATACTGCAACAATTCTGTCTGACAACTTCAAATTTTCCCGCCAATTTCTACGTATATGAAATAAGTTGGTTTACTGGCAGTAAACCAGATATTATGGGATAATATGCCACTGTAGACTATTATATATATCTGATCAGTAAAATCTATAATTTTACCAATAAACTGATATGCCTATATCAGTTAATACCAATAGAGTATTGAATAATTTCAATCTCTAATGGAAATCCAGTAATAATACAAATTAGGTCACTGGACTTTAAAACAACCTGCAAATATGACTGGAGTTAAAGATGTTGTCATAAATGGTGCAAAAGGTGCTTGGCATTTAAAGTTATAGATTGAAAAGTAATTAACATGCAGTTCCATAGGGCTCGTTCAGAAACTTTTGTACAGCAGTTAAATTCTTAGTCATTAAATATATTTACATATAGTATGGCAGAGCTAGTGTATAATTGTGGCTTGAGGTTATCATGATTCAGAAAAAAACTATAATTTCTCTGTACATTCAAACATACAGTTCCTCTTGTTTATTCATGTGTGATGATTATCACATGCTGCAAAGCACCAGCAAATGAATTTAAGGTGCTGTGCAAGTTAAAATAATCTTCAGACAAAACGTATTTGCTATAATTGAATAAATTTAGGATGTTAACTTGCCTCCAAAAATTTCAGTTTTATTCTTGTCCTGGTTATGACTGTTCCTTTGTGCACATCCCTCTATTTTCAACTAATCATTCATCGTGTGTTAGCTGTTCATACGAATGGGAGTGTACAGTCACCAACACTTCTGGGTCGTAACAATCCCATTGATAGCAGATGGTATCATTACAAGCCAGAAATGTCTGTGACTGTACAAGCAACTGAGGTTGTGAATTATGTTGCTAATCAAATGGGAAGTTTCTGATAAAAGATATTATTAGTAATGTTTTTTAATATTAGTGTTTATTTCAAATTATGCATGTCTTTAGATCTTAAGTCATGACAATATAAATAGCTTGTGTTCTTGAAATTTGTACTAAGGTGTTTGGTTTAAATTAATGTCAATATTCTATACATTTTCCTCACTACACCAAACTTGTTACTGGTTTGAAATACAAGCACAAGTAATAGCATGTGATGAATCTGCTTACTCAAACTTGTTCAATGTTTATGTGACATTATTCTTTCTCGGTTCTAATCCTGTTTTTTTCTCTAATACATCCCATAGCTTTACACTTAATGTTCTGGTGGTGGTTTCAGTAAGGACATTGGTGCACTTACCTACCTGAAACACTTGCGTTAATCTGTTTTTAAGAGACAAAACAGTGTTGCCATACTAATGGCTTTCCGAATGCTTGCAACAGGTTCTGTCCAGTGCTTATTTATAGACAGCCATCTACAGAGACTGTGGTGGGTTTTTTGTCTTGTTTGCTCACTGTGCACTTAACGTCTTTCCTCCAAATGCTCGGCACAGACACCTGTGGGGTTCAGGCTTACAAGAGCATTGTTGACATGTGTGTGCTATGAATTTGGTGCATTTGTCTACTGGGATGCTGCTTTAACGTACTATTGGGAGCAAGTCTAATTGTCCTGTATTGTAAACCTGCCTTGTATTGCAGCAGTGACATAGGTAAGTTAGATGTTGTGCTTTTTATATACTGATGCAAGTAATGTTACTGTGTTTAGTGTTGTCATCATTGCTTACTGCAGGTAAGAATATATGTATTTTGTTTTTTGGCACTTCAAAACCTTGCATGTACATATGTAAACAGAATTGGCACAGTTTGCATGAAAAGTTATATTGTTGTGCGAGAACCAGATGAACGCAACATATCAAATTTATAGGAGAGGAAATAATGTATCCGTAGGGATACAGGCTGGTGCAAAAGTCAGTTTCCTCAAAAAGCACATTTATAATAGTATTACGATAGTGTGTGTGTGCTTCTTGTGCCAAGTAATACTTTTTAGGTATACGATTGGTAACATTGTCGCGTAACACTGGCAACAGTGCACTTGTTATTCTTCTGTTTACAGTTCAGTCTCTGGCTTGTTGTAGTGTGGTTGTTTGTTGTTTGCAAGAAAGTTCTGGTCTGTGACTGGTTGAAACCTACAATGGCACAGAAGTACAGAACAGAACAGCATGTCTGCATGCTTCAATTGTGTTGGAAAGGCTAGAAGTTGCTTGCAAACAACAACCAACCACACTACAACAAGCCAGACTCTCAACTGTTGACAAAAGAATAACGAGTCCACTGTTGCCAGTGTCACATGACAATGTTACCAACCGTACACCTAAAAAATATTACTTAGCACAAGAAGCACATACACTATAGTAATACTATTATAATTGTGCTTTTTGGGTAAACTGACTTTTGTACCACCCTGTATATCTGACTCTTAAATTGGAGATACGTGACTCCATTTTACTGCTAAGGATTAGAATTGGAGATGTGTCAATCTGACAAATAGAGCTCTTCAGACGAGATACGTTAAACAAAACTGAAAACCACGTTTTTGGAGTTACGTTCCTCGGGTTCTCGCATGCCGACATGTAACTAATAAATAGGGCTGATTTGATACCAGAGCCGATACTCATAACAATTCCCAGCCAGCCTCCGTGGCAGAGTGGTTATCACACCACACAACAATGTGAATCTCGACATGGGCACGAGTGTTCTTTGCGAGTGTTCCTTCATCAATTTCATATCACTCATCTTTGCGTTTAGTCAAAAGTGGCAGAAAAGTGAAGTAAAATAAACAAAATCAATAAATCATAACTTATTCCCACAAATACCAATGCTTGAACGTCCTCCTCCATGCCCGTGTGGTTCAAGGTGCTGTGCTTTGGGCTCAGACTGTGGGATGGCATGGGTTCGAGTCCACCTGGGTTCAGTCTCTGGGTTTTTGGCCTGTGTATAGGACCCACCATCGTGATGCAGTTTGGGAGCTACGAGTGAGTAGTGTAACCGGGTCATGGATGTCTCCTATAACGGCTGGGGTTTGACATGCTGACCCAATTGCTGGTTGAAGATCTCCACACCTCTAGGTAGGACTGTGGGAGGGGAGACTGGCAGTTGGGAGATAGGCCAAGGCCGTTACGAGCTGTAGAACCACTGGTTATATTACGTATATTATGTTATTACCAATGCTTGAACATCGTAACTTATTGATAATTGCAAATGTACCACATCAATTTACTAGAGTTTTGTTTTAAAATATTCAAAGAATTAATGCCAGAAAATTAAAATAGTAATTTAATCACAAGATCAATTTTTGACAAAACTGGTGTAAAATTAATGATATTGAGGCCTCATGGAAGTGTTGTGCAGCAATTTTTTCTTACTTTTTAAGATAATCAGGGTCCAGAAAAGTATCTTCTGCTACTGCTGAATATATTCAAGCCAATACTTTCTAGTATCAAGTCAGCCCTAAAAGCAAATATTTTGAAGTTTTTCATGTAGTAAATAACTTTGACTAGCAAATAATCATCCTCCTTCACTGTGTCCTATCTGACTAGGTTCGCTTGGAAGTCTAACATCTCCATATTCTGTTCATCATCATTTCTCCCTTCCCACTGTCTTCTAATTGACGCCTCTTCTTGGTATTCACTATGTGCTCATTCTACCGACATTTTGAGTTTCCTTAGGCTCATTCCCACTGCTTTCACTGGCAGTGTTTCTGGCCGTATCCTCTTCATATGCCCTGCAGCTTCTCTACTACACTTCCTAACAGTCTCATCTCCACTGCCTGCATCTTTCTTCTCTCTTTTTCATTGTGCAAGTCTTCTGCTCCGTACATAATTATATATTGGCACAATATGACCTAACACCAGAGTTGATTTTCAGAAAAATGCAAATACAGATTTTCTACTGGCAATCTATTGTAGGTGTGAAAACCACATTTTCCACAGTAATCTTCTTGATTTTCTCTAACTTGTGCTGCAGGGACCCAGATTTTAATTATGGACCTGAGTTGAGTTAATTTTACTATAATAACTGGTGTGGAAACAGTTAAAAGTGATAGTGAGACTAAGTAGACTGACAATTAGTGCAATTATCCTCGACCTTGCTTGGTCCAATCTAGTAAGACAATTTATAATAATCTTTCATCTCAAGTTCATCCTTGGTGAGTAAAAATAAAAAGTTCCAGGTTATCCCATCTGTTTTAGTGTACTGTGAAGTTTGCATTTATTCAATGCATTTCTTCTGCTCATACCACTTAAAACTGCATTTATTGAATACATTTCTTCTGCTCATACCACTTAAAACTGTCTACTATTCAATAAATTTCTTCTGCTTATACCACTTAAAACTAAGTTTATTCAATACATTTCTTCTGCTCATACAACTTAAAACTAAGTTTATTCAATAAATTTCTTCTACTCATACCACTTAAAATTGCATTTATTCAATACATTTCTTCTGCTCATACCACTTAAAATTGCATTTATTCAATGCATTTCTTCTGCTCATACCACTTAAAACTGCATTTATTCAATAAATTTCTTCTGCTCATACCACTTAAAACCATATTAACTTTATAATACACCCTTGGTTCAGTGTTACTGAAACTGGATTATATCTGTAGTTAATAGCATGGATGCATAACAGAATTGAAGCATACTGTGTAAATATGTGATTGTATGCAAGAGTGAGTGTTTGCATGTTTTGTGTGTAACTTATAGATTCATGTGTGTGTTTGTGTCTTTTTTAAATAATGCATGAAGTTTTGCTAACTTACGGAACGTCTTTGTTGTAAGATACTAAGCTAATGCACTCAAATTATTTACATAAGAACGTTATAATCCTGTGTAGCTAAGTGTATGCACTTAAAGTTGCCAGCACTTGAATCATTGCAGTTGTCACAAGCACTTTTAGAGTATCGGTAATTGTAACAACTGGGAGGAGGGTGGTATATAATATTGTGCATGGAGTATGATGCATGATGGTTGTTTTTATAGTGCATGCTAGCCCTCCTGGTTCCCCAGCAACTACAGTGAGTTCCGCGCCTGTGACTCCTCGGTCTCACAAAGCGTCATTTTCAGCCAGCAGCACTCTGGAGTCTCCAATGGTCTCTCCATCTTCAAGTAAGTACTAACAGGATGTAGATGATATAGTAAAGGCTGATTTCCACAACAGCTATGGTGTTATGGTTATATTACATTCATGTTTATCACTACATCATATCATGTTGTCTGTTGATTCGTCCTTTTATGCTGTTTCACCAAGTCACCATCCCTGTTATTCTGATTAGAGGAACAAGGCAGAAAGTAAGAAATACAAAATATATCATGTTACATTTATAAAAATGAGTATTTTGTGCTCAAGAATTGGACACACAAGGGTTGGGCAACAATTTTATTTCACGAGAATGCAGGACCAGCACGAAAATCCGAAATATACAAATGGAAGGGGGCAGTGTATGAACAATGCATGTGTACCATGATCATTTGTACCAGGTATAGGATAGGGAAGCAAGTAAGCATCCGTATAGCATCGTGCCACGTGTGTTCACAAGCCTGAAAGCATAGGATCATGACAGGAACAAAAGAGGTGCAAACTATGGTAGGACACTATCCTCCACAGTTTCAATCAGCTCCCTGTGGCATTCTCTGGCATTTCTTTCCTAAAGAATGGCTATTTTGATACACAAACACTGTTCACACCATGGCACGACGGTTCACTCAACAATGGCCTCTGTACAATAACTGTTCATCACACTGCCATCTAGTGATGTGTCCACATACTACAGATGTCATGTCTATTGGAACATACGATCATACCGTAGTACTACCGTTTGAGAAAAATATAGTTGCCATGACGCATGCCCCAGTACTCCACTTTCATATGAAGTCACATAGTTTTCAACCTAGTGATTTCTTGTACATACTGTATTTACGCGTGTATAATGCACACCCTGGTTTTTGATGGGGACAAGTGACAAAACAATTATATCTCGTATATAATGCGCAGTACAATCCAGGTTCAAGAAATGGCTTTTTAGTTGCAGATCGTAAAGCTGTTACTATGCTAATCAAGAGTGAATGACATCATACCTATTCAATGATCTGCTAAGATTGCTATCTGCAATGATAGCACAAGATTTCTTCCATTAAGACATTTACACACACACTATACATATATATTGGATAAAAGCAAGGAGGGCCAAAAGGGCTAAGTAAAGATCAAAGAAGGTAAAAGGAAACACTCACCGGACAACCGGTTCCGTCTATTTCTCCTCACACCGATGATGCTATGAAATTAGCGAAAATTTTGAATTTTTCTACTGTCCGGTGAGTGTTTCCTTTTACCTTCTTTGATTTTTATATATATATATAGAGAGTGTGTATACCTTTTACTGGTTTTGTAGGAACAAGCTTTACAACTTCTTTAAAATTACCAAAAGCAGACCTTATAAGTAAAGCTACCACAGTTTTTGCTAATTTCTCTGTATGTATGTATGTGTATATATATATATATATATATTATTATTATTATTATTATTATTATTTGGCCAGTAATACATTTTAATTATTATACTCTTTTTCCTTAACTTTTTCATTCAAAGTACCATACAAATCAGAACGTTCCTTCATTTTTGTGATGACTTTATTTCAACCACCTTTCACATTAGTGTCGTTATCGTGAATGGAATACTATTGCTATATTCAGAACTGCAGGATTTAAGCTTTACAATGATATATAACATGATAGGGTTCCGTAAACATGAAAAATCAATGCAAGTGTCACAAAATCATGGAATATAACTTTCATGTTGGCTGTCCGAATTCTTCCATGCATAATGTTCATTATCACAGCCACCTGTAGAACAAGGCCGCGGCCATCGATGTGCCAACACTGCTCCCGCTCGTGGAAGGAGGCTGGTTAGCTTGACTCATCTACTGCACTCGCGTGCTGCTTTGTATATACAAAAAACACAATAATTACGCAATAAGAGTGGGTGTCATTTTTTACACACAATTCTTTAGTGCATGTGTAAGCATAGTATTTTAAGCTTTTTATTGAGTTCTAAATATAGGCATTTCATTTTATTACGAAAATAACTTTACAGAAATTGGGAATACCCTATAAATAAAAAATAAGAGAATAAAAAACCTAAACCTATGTTTTACCTGGTTGTAACTAAAAACTGGTATTTAATAAGTAACTTATTAATATTATGATTTATTCAACTGCGACTTGTTTACATTGGTTAAAGAAATAAATAAAAAATCCATAATAATTTGAGTTTATCTTTTGTACTTTATTTTGTTGTGCTAAATTATGTATAAGCTATTATTGTACAAAGAAGGGAAATAAATAGAAATACATTTTTTTCACAAGTCCACAAAATTTACTTTTTCAATGTTAACGGATTTTCATACATTGTTAAAACCAACTAAAATCCAAGACAACATGGTAAGCTTTCTTCTATTGCTCTGCTGATCAGTTCTGGACTTGGAGTAATTGTTGAATAGAATGTTACACATGGTTGAGACAATTCTTTTATGCAATTTGTAAATTTTCTCTGCCACAAGGTCTCTTTTTCTTTTAAAGTATCACTTATATCTAAGTCCAAATTGAGACCATGTAAGCTAAGTTGTTCTAAAACATATTTTTTATTACAAGTTTCTAATAATGTGGGCTCATACTTAGGTTGTAAAAGTGTCTGGTCAATACCAATCACGTCTCTCCTTACATCAATAGTAAAGTCTGAAGGTACAGAAAGTCCTCCCCTATTCAGTTCCTCAAAATAACTATCGTTAGGCTGGATTACATTTATCAGTAAATTAGAACAATCACTACAGTTCAAGCTTGCATTTAGCTTGAAACTTACATACAAACAAAAATCCTGACTTATCGCACTTAATGTTGTGAATGTATGGTTCTAATAGTACATCGTATGAACTGTCATCTACAGATTGCAATGGTGGTGACTTACTGTTAGGCCTACCATACTCACTGGCATTTTTTTCACTCTTGAGGCCATCTTTTGAAAACTTTACCTCGCCGTACCTGGCAGAGTGAAGACCTAGTACACTTTTACAGTTTCAAGAACTTGTATAACTGAAATGTTATAGTTTCCACCTTGTCAATTGCCTGTATTGGCCAAATATCTCTTCTAAATTGTCTGTCTGCCAGTCAAAATAAACTGAGCTTTGACAAGAGTTAAAGAATAGATGATTAGCTCTCTTAAAATGTATGTTGTTTGAAAAATGGCGGAATAAGTGTCATCGGTCAAAAAAACTGCCCAAAGAATTTCCTTGATTAACAGTTTTACATTTTTTTAACCACAGCAAAAAGTCTTTCAAAAACACTAAATGCTTATCATTGACAAAATCAAATGGTTTCTGCAGTGGATTGCACTTAACGATATGAGTAAATTTACGTTTAACATTAATAATTCTCCACCAAGTCAAAACTACCTTAGTAAACATTGCTGTTTCACAAAAACCATACTCTTGTAAGGCAGTGACTGTAGTCTCATGAAAAATGTTCACAACAAGAGATACTTTTTGTCTCTCCAATGAATTTGGATATAAACTTTTGAAATTAAGTTTTGAAGCGGACTTAATTAACTGGTGTGACTCCATTTTGTACAATTGTCTTAAATCATTAAAAGATGCACGGGCTAGAGTTAACATTGTGAAACTTATCTTCTATGTTTGTATTAGAAATAAGGTCATTTACAATATTTACATCATCATTTAGAATGTAAGTATCCAAATGATCCCAGACAGGAATGAGAAAAGACTGTGACTTTACATTCAACCAATTGTTTCGTATGTTCTTAAAATTATGAACACTGTCATACAACACAAATGTTTTAAAAGGATTTCCGCTAATATTAAAGTAAAATTTACTTTCAGATCCTCTTGTTAGAATATTAAACAATACTCTATTTACACTATTATTGTCACAAATAACAGAAATAACGCTGAGAATACATTCTTGAAGAAGTTTAATAACAGTCTTTGTACTTTCTGCTAGCTCCATACCTTTTACTGGTTTTGTAGGAACAAGCTTTACAACTTCTTTAAAATTACCAAAAGCAGACCTTATAAGAAAAGCTACCACAGTTTTTGCTAATTTCTCTGTATCGTGAGAAGCTACACCAAAGAGACTGCCATTTTTGTAGTCTAAAGCTTCTTTTACATGAATTTCATCTATTTGTAAGTTGACTACTCTTTCCAAAGCAGATAAGTCTTTTGTCACATGTGAAATAAAGTTTGTTCTCCAACATCAGTTTTAGGTGATACAGAAAAATCTACTGACAGTTTGAAGAAGTCTAGGATGAGGCAAAGTGAGAATACTATTGAGTCTTATTGTATTATAACTTTTTACAGAAGATATATAAATCAAAAATGGATTCAAAATAGTAGAAACATTCTATTTGGCTTTTTTAAAAAAATCTAAGAAAACTGGTCTTTGATAAAACCTAACTTTTTCAAAATTCGTTCAGAAGTTTCGTCCTCTGCATTTTCTAGCTCTGTTTCAAGATCTTCTAAAAATGAGTCAATTTGACTGATTAGTACATTAATTTTATCCTCTGATTTTAAAAAATTGTCACAAAAATATAAAGCATCTGTTAATTGCTTCCATTCTGAAAGAGAAGAGTTTTTAAAAAATTGTGATCCCTCACAGCAGATGGATGAATTCGGTATGATACCGCCATTTATATGAACTTCTACACCCAAATTGCGATTTATTTTTACACTAGCACTAACCTTAGGTGAGTTAGTAATATCCAACTTGTAAACAATACAACAAGTGTCACTGGTAAAAACAGACAGCTTGGAGCGTACATTTTCACTTAGTAACTCAAAAGAGTTAACGTTTTTATCCTTTTCTATCAACTTCTGCAACTCCTCCTTTTCAGCTTTCTGCCGCTATTCTACATCTTGTTTTCTTTCTTCGGGAGTTTTCCTTTTTTAACTAGAAGGCTTACTTAAATAAGCAGGCAGGTTAGGAAAAATGCAGGGAACCGCATCTTGTGATAAAACAGCTTTGCTTCTCACAAATTCTTTTTCGTTGCCCTCTTTGTCTTAGAATTTTTCGACTAAACTGACGTCTTCGGGGTTGAAATGTTTTGCACACACAAATGAATTGTTTGTAGGTGTCCAACTAGCTCTAGGAATGGCGCGAATCCACACATTTCTGAGGTCTTCTCTTGTTGGAATCTTAAAACACGGCACATATCCCTGTGTTTGAATTTCAGAGTGGTAGTTACTCCTGCAACCAGAAACAACACACTTCTTAGGCATTCCGACATAACTTCCAACTGAACACTGTCACAAATTAAACTCCACGAGTACAAAAACAAGCGAGCGTGCACTATTTCCCTATGCATTGAAATGGCGCTAGAGGCTTGCGACCAGCCTCCTCGCGACGTTGCCAATTCTCATTCACCGCGGCCTTGTTCTAGAGGTGTCTGTGGCATTATACACGAGTAAATATGGTATATCACAATTTTTATAGCCTAGCAACATATGTAAGCGTCTCAGTTTCAGAGAACCTGCTCTTTCGCATTCATCAAAATGAGAGCATGTGCTTCGCTCTTCATACTCACTGTTACTTTTTCGCATAAGTTACTACAGTCTTTTGTGCTCCTCTCCCTGAGCCATTGTTGATTTCTGTACTAAACAGTGATAAAACCTGTGTTGACATTAGCTTGGTACACTCACCTCACTTAGTTCTCCGGCAGTTTGTTTCTTTATACAGCATATTTGCAGAAGATACAATTCAACAAGACAAGTGTATCAATATACGCTGTATAATAAACAACTAACTTTGTTAACCGTACATAGCTGATATTGCCCCGTGATGGAACAATGTGCCTGTCATGTACCAGTCTTCTACATTGGGTGCCCTCACAAGTAATAGAAGACTGCCTGCTAGCAATGTGGCGGCAACAGTGTTGCTTAAAGTGAAAGAAAAAAGCTGTTCCCTTGTTCCCTGCATAAATTAAATGTAATATGACATCATATATTTGTATGATTCAGGCTGAAAATGGCAAGAACTGTATGTAACTCAGTATCTGTGTGGAAATTGGTCGTAAATCCTTATTCCTAAAACACCAATAATTAAATACTGTGTATATATGAAACAAGTATGAATTACTTCTTGCACTTATTCACATTAAGGAAGGCAATTTTGATGTAACTGAAAGTGCTTTCTTCACATTAGTGTTACTTCACTGCAAAGTTAAACAGACTAGGATCCTGTTTGTTGATAACAACATTGCATTTAATTCCAAAATCATGCTGATTAAGTATTTTATAAATAGAAGCCCAAAGACCTATCTCATTTACTTCAATAACGAAGTGGACTCTTAAAGTATAATTTATTTTACATGCAAATATTTACAAATGTAAAATTACTAAAGATGAACATGCTTGATAAAAATATTTTAAAAATTCTAATGTTTAGAATTTTCTGTTACTTGTTTGAAACTATTGTATGAATTACCATATTCCAATTCAATTACAATTTTTTTGAAAAAATTCAATTTTCTTCCTCCTCTAACACTAATTATTGGAAGCCACAATGTATAAATTTTACTTCCACTAAATGCCCGCTCTTAAAAAAGAAAACAAAAATCAATTTCATCTCTTTACGACAATTAGTTTTTGAACTACATTTTTGTGTATTTCACAGCAAGTTTGAAAAATACACTCAAGGTTATGGTCGATACACTTATGTTCACAAAATTTTGGTATTAACGTTTAAGTTATTCGACATTTCTGAAATACTGATACAAATCCGAATGGTGGCTTGAAGTTTTCAATTCAGAATGAAGGCTTAATGTAAAACAGTGAAGAGAGCATTTTTAGTTTTGATGTTTAGTACAACTTGGAGAGTAATATTCATTGTTGTACGGATGGACCGATATAAAATTTACCAATAGCCGATATTCTACCGATCCGATATAAAATTCCAAATGGTCCTTGAAGAACAGAATGGAAAATTGATCTCCTTAATAAATGTGCGTTTCGAGGTGCCTGCAGTGCAAAACAAGTTTCACATTTAGACATTTACTTTTTGAAAAAGTATTACATGGAGATTATGCATAAAAATTGTAACAAAATGGAAGAATTTTGCACTAAATTGTAAGATATTTATAGATATATCAGATCGGTATAATAATTGGTAATTTTACCGATATGCCTATATCGGCAGATACCGATAGAGTACCGATTAGTCGGTCCCATCCCAAATTTATTGCTTTTGTATGCATAACATGGATTCACTTTTGAGGTAAGTTTGAGGTTCCTTGCTTGCTTCAATCTCTTAACTATGAATAATTGATGCAAGTTGGCAAGGAAAGCATTGTTGAGGTGCACCAGAGATGTGCATGGTTTCTGTTCCACTGACTTTGATCTCGAATTCCAGCGAGATGCTTGCAAATGGCAAGGATTGGAAGGAATTGTATTCCTATCTAGTTTTCTGGTGAATGATAGTGTTATTTTTTGGATTAATATAACTCTTTATGCACGCTTGGTACTTCTTTGGTTAATTTGCTGGAATGGACAACTTCTTTCGACTTACGCACTCGGGTGAAGGATCTGCACTCTTTTCTTCTTCTGGATCTGTGTAAGTAATCCAAAGTTCAAGTTGCAAGTTCTTATTTATTTTTAACATGCTGTATTTTGTCAGCAAATGACTTGCAACTTGAACTTCATTTTGAACAGTCGCTGTGTTGTAGTGCAGTGTTTTTATTTTTGATTGTGCTACCGTTTAGCCCCATATCTTGGAAAAGATGCGAAGAAGAAAGATCGGGCAAGGTCTAAGTCACCTTTCCGAAGCTTCCGCTGGAAAAAAGCCAAGACGCCTTCAAGCGCTCTACCAGGTAGTGCAAGTGATGATGAGTCAAACTTGGAACGGGCTGCAGGTGAGCATTTGTGGTTTTGTAAGTCTGAATTCTGGAATCAGCATTAGCGTTATTTATATGGTAGAATTTTAAAAGTTAGACACACGCTGTTGCCACCACCAGGACAAAATAGAAATTGAGACCTTAAGAATAAGTACTTGACTGTGTTGTCATCTGCATAATCTTGCTTTTTGGTCAATTACATCATTTTGAATCAAAATGTATTATTATTAAGAGCTTTTTGAATACAGATTCAGTTCCTTAAAAGTATTTTTTAAATGTTTTTAACAATGTGAATTTGTGTGATGTTGCTTCCTTTAAAGAAGAAAGAACTGGAAACTCCTTACTGTATGTGCTGTTTTGGTAGTATTTTGTCCAGGTACTAACACTAAACCAGGATATATTTAAAATTATGTTTATAAACATTATAAACACATGCAAAATATAGTGTTTGATGATATGCACCATATCATAGACATTGATTATCCAAAAAGGTTGGGATTGCTTCATAACTATTACAATGAAAGCCTGTCTAACAAATCAGATGTTACCAAAACAAATGTAGCAGTATGATTTTAAAAGGTGCCATTGCTTTGCCTTGCATCATAAATTTGATATTATTAGGGCGGAACAAATTAAAACTGAACAGTGGATGTGTTGGGTTATATTTATGTATGTATGTATGTGTGTGGTGACAACCCTGTGTAGAGGTTGAGCAGGAGGTAAGGAAGGAAACCCCTACTGCATAATGGACTCTCCCTAGATAGTCACGCGTGAGCACGTGATATGCGTAGGCGGTCAGACAGCAGTATTGTCAGATCAGCAATCGAGGCCAAATTGCCCAGCCTTGTTATCCTCAGAGTGGTTTTGTTGCATGAGAATGTATGGCCACATACGTCAGCTGTTACAAAGAACATGTTGGCAATATGTGGGTGGAGAGTGTTGGAGCACACACCATATAGCCCCGATCTATCACCATGTGACTTCTATATCTTTGGTCCATTGAAAAAGGCATTGAAGGGTCCACTCGGACAACAAAGTCGTGGACAATGTTCGCAACTGGTTTCGATCTCAGCCAAAGGAGTTCTACGAGCAGGGTATTTGCCGCTTGGTGAAACAGTGAGACAGGAGGTTGTCTAACTTTGGAGATTAAGTTTGAAATAAACCTTGTTGATTTAATTCTGTAGCCCCTGTTCCAGTTTCATTTGATCCACTCTAATACTTTAAAAAATCCACTAAAAATATAGCAGTGTGGCAAAAAATATGATCCCCCTTTCCAATGGTGCAGTATAGAGTGGTTGACTGTTGTAAATTGTGTCTGTCCATCTGTAAACTTGGCCCATTTTGGAAATTTGATCAGTGGATGGAAAAGAACGACAAAAGTTCTGTGCTATTTTCGTTTCTTATGTTCATATGATGAACAGTGTGGATAATTCTAAATAACTGTAAGTAAAACTATTTTGTTCCATTTAATAGGTAAATTGTCCAGGCACAGCATATCCTTGGATATACATTAGTGTAATTGTGTTGCTTTCATTGCAGAACGTCCAAGCCCAGGAGCTGAGGAGGAGTTTGAAGGAAATCTTGTGAGGAAACAGGAGTGGGAGTCTACCACCAAGCGAGCATCCAACAGGTGAGGACATGAGACGATCAAGAGTATTTTCTCAGGTTTTTTTTTTTTTTTTTTTTTTTTTCCACACGAGATAGGGTAAATTAAATAATAATTACTCCTCTTGTGAAAGTTTCACACTGTCCGCTTCCATGGCAGTGTGTTTAGCATATGGAGTGGTGTGTCGTAGATTGAAATTTTACTCAAGGCATTGATATTTGTTCTTTGTTTTTTTTTCCTTTTTCGTTTCGTTATTCAAGGTGCTTTAAGATGACGTAATTTTCCATGGACACGTGTTAACATGGATGTATTGTGCACACAAAGCATTAATCATTGTTCACCTTTGGCCTGCACACATGCCCCAAGTGTCTGTTACCACTCATCATTTGCATTATGCACTGTATCGAGAGAAATTTGAAACTGATTTCAAAAGGGCGCTTATGCTCAGGTGTGTCTTGGGACACAGACTACAATTTGTAGTCCAGAGGGTTGAAGCCCATCTGAGAAGGAAATGGGAGTCGGGCACATTGGTCTCAAGCCACTGCCAGGCTGCTCGAGCCTGATGAGTTGGTGCAGAATCCTACTGAAAGCTGCCTATACCTGATCATGAAAGAGTGTGTTGCAGAGATCCTTGACCGCTGTCTACAGAACTGTCTCTTGTACACCCAGGTTGATGTTTTTACTCCCTTCTTGCAGAAATAGAGTTCACGATGATTGAAGCACTTTTTGCAGACTAATGGCATGCATTGTGTCATTTAGAAAACCACCTTGAACAGTAAAACATTATTTTATCGGTGAACAGAATTATTGTCACCAATTTCATGCGTAACGCTCCAGTACGTATTTTGCTTTTATTGCCCACTGACGCTAACTCAGGTGTGAGAAAATCTGTACATAGTTTGTAAGCTTGTAATCCTAGGTCACTTTGTAACTCCCGCTTTAGACGAAAACATTTCCTTAGCATTTTTCTTAACATTTATGCCATGACCAAAATGCTACCGTGTAAATTGAAAAATCTTATGGCCAGATACCATGGCATATTTCATGACATTTCTCAAGGATAGAACCCATCCTATTTCCATAGCATAACCAATCAGAAGTGACCTCTAGGTCACGAGTGCAGATGTAATGGCGGCCGCGTGAGATGTAAACAATGTATCACTTCACATTTTTAAAAGCCGATAACTATTCAACAGAGAGGAATAATGTTTAGTGTAAAATGTTATTAGATACAAAACAATGGTGCTGCTTAAATACATACTTTACAACATTTACTGTACACGTATGGAAGAATATTTTAGTTTCAAATGTAAACACTGTGCGCTCATATATGGCGTAACTCGACATGCCTTTCATGCTGTATATGTAATATATACATTGTAATCGCAAAAGCTAGCCAAAAAGTTACATGAAATGCTTGCGTGTAAAATACTATCTGCTATAAGATTTTTGGAAGGTTTTGCATAGCATTGATGCTAGGAAAAATGCTAAAGGAAATGCTTTCGTCAAAAGCCGGCCTAACACGAGACTAGGACATCTTGGAAATGTTCAGTTCATGATCCACCACTGACCAGTTGTACAGTCCTTAACGGTGCATGACCATTTCTGTCTGGGGCTGTCAACCTCTCGGAGATTCACAGCTTCTGAAGGGTTTGGAAAATTTCGTTTGCTGACTTCCCTACCTCATAGAGAGCTATAATAGCCATGCAATTTTCATACACTCTTTCCATCCTGGAGGCTAGACACAAATATTCTATCCCTTTTGTAGCACAACTAGTACTCTGTTCTAATTGTTACTAATAATTCACTCTAGGTCTATAACACACAGTTCTCAAACTTCTCTCTCTTTCAGGTCTTGGGATAAAATCTATGTAGTGCTTCGAGGCAATTTGCTCCTCTTCTATAAGGATCAGAAGAGCTATCGAGGAGCTCCCGAGAGCTATTACAGGAATGAAAACCCAGTTGATGTTCGAGGAGGGTCTACAGAAGTTGCTTCTGACTACACCAAGAGGAAACATGTATTTAGAGTCAAGTAAGTATGACTGCAAATTTTACTGTGAAACTCCATTTTTAAATTCCCGCTTTTAATGTTCCTCGCATTTTACATTTTTCTTATGTCCCCTGAAAATGTAATATTGGATTTCCATTGCATCCAGAAATATTTTTTGCATGACTTCAGTCCTACTGTGAGCATCGGTGAAGAACTTTTCATGTCTGTATTTAAACTTGCAGAGACACAATTCCTCACTGCAAACTATTTTATTGTAATTAGTGTGCATTACCATTAAGACTGAAGCAATGCCAATATTTTTCGTGATTCTCAGTGAGCCAGGAAAAGTATTGGCTGAACAAGATAATGATAGGGATGTGAAGTTTTAGTTTTATTTTTCACTACATTTCAATATTATTTTTCCCGGTTTATGGCAAAATATGATGTTATTAATTTAAAATGGATATTATATTTACTGTTCCTTCTAGTTTTAAGATTTTCACATTTTTAGTTCCGGAAAATTGAGACAAATTTTAGTTTTAATGCAAAAAAATTATGGCTCACAAAACTATTTCAACTCATCAGCCACTAAATGATATGTTTATTGAATGATATCATCCAAATCTTTGAACACAATCATACACATCACATTTCCCTAACTGCCAAAAAATTCCTCTGTGGTCTCAAAATACAGTTTTGTGTACACACACCCCCCTTCCCCCTAACCACCCTCCCCTGCAATACAACAGATGCTTATCCGTGAAAATTTTCCTGTTCCTATACGAAACTTCCCTTCTAGGAAGATCCCCCCACGAATACCTTTTCAGGACGAGGTTAAACAATTTCAGGCATGTCTGCGCCAAACTGCAATAAATGAATCGTGACAAAATCTCTTTTGAATGGAACTTTCACCAGGTAGAATAGAAATGACAGATCTAATAGCACTTTAGGTAGTTCTTTTTGAACAAAATAAATGTTATTACCGGTTTATATTGCATATTTTGCGGCATTTTTCGCGTTAGAGAAAATTTGGTATTATATTGAAAAATTGAAAAAGTTGTGTTATTTAGCAATTCAGAAACACCGAAAAGTTGCCTCCTTAACCTACCCAAATACATTTTAAACACTTTATTGTGCTTTCCTTAACTTTTCGCTGTTATCGTTAAAACTAAAACCATAGATAATGAATAAAATTTATTCGGAATGTCCAAAATTGGAAAAATTTGAAGTTTAATTTATTTTGCACCAGTATTACATGGAAAAGAATATGAAGAAATGACATCTTAATATTTCTATTTACTTTCTGAACATTTTTTGAAAGCAAGACTTTCATGTGCTGATGAATACAATTGCAGTGGAATACCTGCATATTAATACAAACATTCAAGCAATAATTACTTTCCATGATCATCATATATTGTGGGATTCCTTCAAGAATTATGCATGCATGAATACTTTTGACGGAAAGCTGAATTTTTCCCTTGAATTTTGTAATTATTCTGTACTTGAATACAATTAATTGAAATCCTTGCTGAATCCAATGTTAATTCCATTGCAGGCTCTCCAATGGAGCTGAATACCTGTTCCAAGCAAAGGACGATGACGAGATGGGTCAGTGGCTGGGCAAAATCAACATCCAGTGTGAAGCTGAAGGTTCGGCTGGACCGTCTCGCTCCCAGACCCTGCCTGCCTCTGGCGAAAGAAAAGATGAGCCAAAACGCAGGAGCTTCTTTACATTAAAGAAAAAATAATTTAGCACTGGTCTCCTTTTTAAGATAGTGTCATATTTTTATTGCTAGAACTTGTATTATAAGGGGGGCATATGAATAGATATAAATATCTATAAGATAAAGGAGTTTCCAATCATATGCTAACAGCTAGGATCGGGAATTGCTGGTGCTTTAGTGTCTTACTAAGAAGGAAGCAAGAAAATCATACCTAGCCCAAAAAAAAAGAAATAAAATGCTTCTATTTTAGCAAGTGATGTGAATTAAGTTTCCTTTCTCAAAAGTATTTTACCAATATTTAGCACTGCCAGTCTTCTTTTCGAGTGATGGGTGGTTAACGTTGCTGGTTGTGAGGTGTGCTTTACCTGGTTGTTAAAGTGGATGAGTGTAAAGGAGATCCTAGCTAAGCTTTCATCTGAGCATTCATTCAACACACACATTTCTAATGATAATGCTAACATTAATATTAATAATAATAATAGTGTACCATGTTATTCATATTTGTTTTTATGTTAAGAAAAGTTATGTAAAGCTACACATGGCCGCCTCCTAAAAAAAAAGTTTCTCAGATTCATCTTGCGTCCTGTGTCGTATCACCATGTTTAAGAAACAGTGAAGAAACGTATATCCACAATTAAGGAAAATGAGAGAGAAACGTAAAAGAGAGAAGTAAATTACCGTACCATTTTGGCTTTTATAGATATGGTAAATAAAGAGATTGTACAGTTGAGCTGTTGCTATATTATATATGGTGTTGTAATGTGTATTTTTTAAAAAAAGCAAATTTCCATTGGAATTAGATTTTAGTTCCTCTATATGCATTCAAGTCTTTCTGTGTTTTAAAACAATTGAAACTCCATATATGCTTATGTTTTCTTTTGGGGGATTTGGCAAATCAAGTGATTGTAGAACAACAAACCTTTTATGCAGTGACAAAATAGTGTACATGTTTCCTCGTGCTACCATCTCCCTTCCTGCGACTACTTCGGCTTACTGTTTGTCTTCTCACACCGGAACGGAATGCAAAGAAAACAGCACACTAAGAGGAAAACTCGGTGAAAGAACAAAAATAAAATTGGAACATCTTGGTGCTGTGAAAGTGTGCTTGTGCATGTACGACAAAAAATAATAATAAAAAAATAGCATTGGTATCTTGCAAGACGAAGGGATAAGCTTGAAAGATTTACTGCTGTTTTGAGAGGTGGTTGTTTTTTTTTCTTGTAAAAAAAGCAACTTTTTAATTTCAGATTGTTGTGTTCTTTATTGTATCTCTCTTTGTAAGCATAAGTTGACTTGTTCTTTTACCCATATCCAGTGTAAAATAAATCATTAGCTTATTACATGACCTTCTTAATTCTGATGGATGTTTGTGCTATGGAGGGGAAGTAATAGTTGATAGAAAACAATAGGGGGAAATGAACAGCAGCACGAACGTATTCAGGTAAATTAAAATTCCAATATATTACCCACCTGCACCTCCATAAATACCTTGTTCCATTCCAAATCTTATCTTTCGGGATTGTGGCAGGCAAAAGGACTAGTGTCGTAAACATTCTGAAATTTGTTATTGAATATGTATTATTCGATTAATAAAAGAAAACAATCCATACGAGTATTCTAATCATGGCATGGAAAGTCTGTTATTAATGTTCAATAGGCATCTGAAATTTGAGTTTGCTTGTTATCACTTTTATTTTTTATGTTCATTTTGTGGTAGAAATCTTATGCTGTATACTTGTAAACATAATTAAAAAGGAAAAAAGTAACTGTATGTTTGGCCAGAAGCATTAATTTTTTAAAATAAAAAAATGTGAAATATTCGAACTATAAATTTGTCATGGAGTTTTAACTTGGTTTTTGCTGCAATATTGTGAATGATTTCTGTCTTGTGTAATACACTCGATACATAAAGCTTGGGGAAATGTAAGCATAAACAAGAATTCCCATGTAACATCATATCACTTTTGAGAGATAGAGAATATAGGATGATACATTGAAGTTATGTAAACCTTCCCAACATACTCAAGGTTTCACATAAATGTCCATAACTTCAGATAACTTGCAAATGTATCTGATAATAGTTCGTATTCAAGATCCCTATTAATATCATCTTATTCTAAATACTTGTGTATTACAGGGTGTAGGTACGTATTTATTTTGTTTGGACATTCATGTAGGTATATTTTAACAAAACACATTTGGAAACTTTAATTAATTCAGGATTTTGGTGTTGCTGAGCCATGCCTTTCACTTTCTTTCATCTGAACTTAATTTCAGGATTCTTCCTCACAAGTTTCTGGTTGCAAATATTCTTCCCTTTGGGGATGCTACATAGTGTATGCTGTAAAAGTGGAGTATTCTGAAAGTTCCGCAACAATTCTTACTGTATATTCAAGCTGGCGCAAAAAGAACTCACGTTTTTGGAATAAGTAACGTCGTTGATTTTCAAGATACAAACGTTTAACACGAAAACCATTGGTAAGAAATGCAGCTTTGATAGGTATACAGTGATGATTCAAGTATGGAAAATGATGTCTGAAAGATGACTTCATTGTTTCATTATTTTCCTGTAGTTTACTGTTATTACAAGCATAAGAAAAACAGTTTTTCGTTTTGACGTTTCAGGAGAACACACGCTTCCTTCATCGGACATTTATTTTCATTTTGACTAAAGATACAGTTATAACAATGGTTAACAATTTTTTAAACAAAACTAATGTTATATAATGGATATTGTCAATGTTACATTGTTGTACGTAATATAGCAACTTAACTGAAAAGAAGCAGTCAGTTTTATTTTTATTTCAGATATTTTTTTTTTTTTGATCACATTATTTTTTATAAAATTATGAATCCCAAATATCATCAGGTAATTCAAAGCAATCATTGTTTTCACAAAATCTCTTGATGTTTTCTGTTACATTAAATTTTAAAGATTGTGGCTTACTCCATTTGTGAAAAAGAAAACTCCACACTGGATCTATGTTACAATTTTCATTATTTAATTTATTCCAGTGTTCTTCTGCAATGAAGGAAGCTTCCCAGACATTCAACTCTGTTTCCCGTCAATCTTTTTAAAACCCTACTCTTTTTAATCAAATTCTTCTCTTCGATGATGTGAGCTGACAAACCTGTTCTTGGGTTTAGATTTATAATGTCCAGATCGTGTTCGTGCCATCACACAAAAATGAAAAGCTGTTTTCTTATGCTTGTAATAACCGTAAACTACAGCAAAATAATTCTACAATGCAAGCAATGCGTACATACAAGAAAGACTTCATTGTTGCTGTACACACATCCAATACATTCTGTCATGGCCCTTGCCAACAATTGTTTCTTCTGATGATGAGCGATGAGGCACATTTTCATTTAGATGGTTATGCTAAGTGCTAAGATGACAGTGTGGTGCAGCATTTCGAAAGTGTGGATCACTGGAACTTAGTATTATAATTTGTTTTTTTTAAAGAAGAGGGGGCTACAGTAACAGTAACAAACCTCACGTTTTGGCGATGTCTCTTGGCCCCCACGCTCCCCAGATTTGTCTCTGCAACTTCTTTCTGTGGGGTTACCTCAAGTCGAAAGTCTACGTTCGCAAACCTCGTACAGTCTATGAGCTGAAAGTTGCCATTCGTGAAGAAATTACAGCTGTGCCAAACATAATGTTAGCAAAGGCAATGCGGAACTTGGAGGAGAGGCTCCAGATGTGTGTACAGCAACAAGGGCATCTTCTTTCAGACATCTTTCATACTTAAATCATCACTGTATACCTATCCAAACTGCATTTCTTACCAATGGTGTTCGCGTTAATAAAAAGTTTGTGTTGAAAATCAACAGCGTTACATTTATTCCAAAAACATGCATTCTTTTTGTGCCAGCTTGTATTTATTACACACCCCATCTACATTAATTGGATGTAATAGAAATAAAATACCGATGCACACATGCAAGTAAAACAAAAGCACAAGTCAGATAACTTCAAATTTTCTGCAATTTGTATACAGATGAAAAAAAATTGGTTTACTGACTGTAAATCAGATAGCATGGGAGAATACAGTGAAACTCAAATTTTACATTCCCAAATTATACACTTTCTTGCGTTATACATTCAGTCTTCATGGTCCAAACAGTAAAATGCTGTAAACTTTTCCTCGATTGTACGTTTCCCTGTATTTTAAGTTTTTTCAGCTTGGTCCCCTGAAAAACAAAATCGAGTGGTAACATAATTAAGCCTTGTTTCCGTATATAAAATCGAGGTTCCACTGTATATTGGTTTCCAAAGAATTTACTTGAAGCTCCCCTTCCATGTGGAAAAATGGAAGTACTACACCAGTGTGTGTGCTATTCTCCATTCGCTGGAAGAACGAAGTAAATATAAACAAGCACGTGACTTGTGAAGTTCTGACAGCTCATTTTCAGGTAATGCACTTGAAATCAGTGGTGTAGCAAGGAGTGGGTGAAGTGGGTGACAATCCCTGGTGATTGATTGATTTGGTTTATTGTACTTTGCATTTCTGCCACATTTGGCTAATCGCAAAGGTGAGGATGAGTGATGATATTGATGAAGGGACACTTAAAGAACACCCATGCCCAAGTTGGTTTTCGAACCAGGGAACCCTGCTATCGAACCATGCTGTGAAAACGACTCCTTCACGGAGGCCGGCTTAGTATACCATTGTTGCAGGATAATACATCAGTTTTATTTTCTCCACTAATCTCCCAACTTGGAATAGTTCCATAGCACTTTTTAAACTATTTCTCAGCATAACTACTCCTAAAGTTAGTCTAGAAATTATATTTGCTGATTTTATAACCGGTAATCATAGAATGAAAAAAGCTGATTTAATTAACATTTACTTTGTCTGGAGTGACAGGAAAAAATTGAAGACAAAAAAGGTCCAGACTGCTGCTGTATTTAAGCCTGCGGCCTGTCTAATACTGGGTCTCTGGTTCAAATCCCGGCCTGGACAGGAGTGCTCTTTTTGAGTGTCGCTTCATCAATTTCACATGTTCGTGATTAGCCAAAAGTGACAAAAATGCGAAGTAAAATAAACGATCAATCTAACATTGGCTGGTTATCTTCAGTTATTTAGGTATTTAAAAACTGGGCTATTGTCCTCCACTTTTTGCACTGCACTATGGCTTCTTAATGCTAAGCTTTGTCTATCAAGACCAAGTAAATTGTCCGTGACCCCCAGTTATGGCACCCAATCCTAGACACTAGTAGAGGGAAACTCAACCTGTACCTTATGTGAATTAAGGGGTTGGGGTTATTGTACCCCTTGATGTGCAAATTCATAATACAATTTTTATTAAGGAGGGTTATAAATTTATCTTTTGACATCTAAAATTAATATTTAATCATGATCATCAATGAAGACAAAGATTTCTCTCTACCCCCCCTCCCCCACAAAGAACATTGTTTATCCGCTACTATTAGTTCTGATTTGTTTAGCAGATCCAGTTTTTAAGTGGACAATCTCCAGTTTTTTCAAATTGACCTGGCAACACCGTCGCAAACTTTCAGAATGTAATATTGCATTCCATTCACGACTACAATATTGGATACTTAATATGCGATGTGTACAAAATTTAGGACTGATAATTTTGACTTTTTGTTAATATCTGTTATAATTACTTGCAAGAAGTTACTTTGATTGGGGCGATAAATATATATATATATTCAAATCAAAAGTATATACCTAAGTATACACACTAGATTTACACAGAAATATATATTTTTAATGTTGGTTACGCAATGTATAGATATGTAACACTAGCCACAGTAATGCAGTATGAAGTGTAACACCACATATGTTTACAGGTATAACGCACAAGCTTAAAATTTTCTAATCCTGATTAAATAAAAGTACCATTTTCAAAAACAGAATATTTTGAACTTCTCCTAGACTTTTATGAAGGGAATCAACATTCAATGAAGTATTTCACGATTCCTTTAGTGTCAATACTATCCACTTTCTTCTTATGTACTTGATACAGTGCCCCAGAGTTAAGATGCTTTTGGGCAGTGATCAGAACGCTACATTTTAAAAGGGCTTCACTACAGCTACCGCTATTTGCCCAAAAATGTAGCTTCGCTACAGCTACATTTACCAAAAAGTAGCTCACTATACATGTGAGCTACTTTTGCGCTACTTCTTCATAAAAAAAAAAAAAACACTGATATTCAAAAGAAGCCCCTAGTATGATAGTTGTTCTTACTGGAAAACAGATCATTATTTATTATCATAATTCCCATAATTCTCTAGATGTTTGCTGTAACGTTGCTGATAGCTGGGGCTGCTTCTCTGGTATAGCTAAATGAGCAACATGTGGAGTGATGCATTACATAAGTTAACTGTGATTTCCTGAAAACGAGGTGGAAATTTTGTCACCTTGTAATCAAAGGGCTCTATGTTCGATATCTGGCAAAGGCACTAGTGATTCAGATCCAGTCTTGATTAGCTTATCTGTGCATAAAGTGGAAAAAACTAGGAAAGATGCCTATTTGGGAGGATGGATCCTCCTGCTCCTCCATTCCCTACACTCATCATTCTTCCTCATTCTCACAATTAGCCAAAAGTGGCAGAAATCGACTCGAGATAAGAGAATAACAAAATAAACCATTTATAATCCCATTTCATGATTAGCAAAAGTTACAGAAAAGCAACGTAAAAGTAGAAACATTAATATACATTTGGAAATTGTATATGAACTAAAGAAAATTCTCGTTTCTGCAGAAAAGTCAATAACTCGTACATACTTTTTACTAGGGATGGGACCGATTAATCGGTACTCTATCGGTATCGGCCGATATAGGCATATTGGTGTATCGGTAAAATTACCGATTATTTTACCGATTCCATATATCGATAAATATCGTATAATTTAGTGCAAAATTCTGCCATTTTGTTGTAATTTTTATGGGTAATCTCCATGCACTTTCTGAAAAAGTAAATGTCTAAATATTCAACTTCTTTTGCATTGCAATCAACTCGAAACACACACTTATTACGGAGATCAATGAAAATTTCAGGGTCTTCAAGGACCATTTCTAATTTTATATCGGATCGGTTATCGGTATCGGTATATTTTATATCTGTACTGTATCGGTATCGGCCAAAATTTCATATTGGCCCATCCCTACTTTTTACAATACCATAAAATATATTGAGGAAACTGATGTGTAAGCACGAGTGTTCTAAACATATTGCAATTTTAAAATTTGTGAACAAATATTATGATTAAAATAATTGTAGTTCCAGAAAGTGTATGTCTATCATACTTGTAACATTAATTTTTTGCTGGTGAGATCCTATGTACCAACAATGATCAATGCTGTTAACGTATTAAGCCATTGAATGAAAGATTGAGAATGCTGAATTTAAGGAAAGGCTCTGTTTAAACTCAAAGAATTCATCTCTGTCAAGCCACTATTGCTTTGTCATTTCTCATCCACTGATCGCTCGTTTTTGCACTGCAAGATGTGTAATTAATAACATTTACCTGTCTCTTACACCATGGATATCCACAGAATTTGTTCCTGGTGTGGCTCAAATGAGGCATGTTTCTCCCCAAAATAGTGATGTAGCTCAAAAAAAGTAGCTGTTAGCCAGAATATATTCATATATGCCAGTTCAGTTTAGCTATCTGTATATTAGATTTATTCTATACTAATGAAATAAATTACGCAGATATCTATAATCTGCGATATCAAGATATTTATAATCTAGATTATACGTATTTCCATGTAATAGACTTTGACATTATGGAGCTCCTGCAAAAGTAAGCGTTATTGTCTATTTTTTCTTTTACGCTGTGGTCACATTCAAAATTTTCCTCAAAATGCAGATAAGAAATGTAGCTGTAGCGAAATTTTTGCTACAACTACAGGAATTTCGTAGTTTCGCTACAGCTACTGCTACAAATTTTGTATCTAGCTACATTAGCAATGCTGCAAGTAGCATGCTACTTCCGACCACTGCTTTTGGGTCATCATACTTTCTGCTTTGCATCGCCTAAAGAACTATTTACAAACTACTTTCAGCCTCGCAAGAATAATGCAGCGTCAAAAGCAAGTCTTTCTGCTTTTCTCAAATAGTTGCAGGGAGAATTTGCTACTAAGCTATCCCAGGGGCCGCAAGTCCAACGGGAAAGAGGGACAAAATTGGGATGCTGATGAGGCAGAACTGGTAAGGATCGTAGATTATTGAAATTCCTTAAATTTGTATTAATAGCAAATTATAACAACAACGTACGTGTTTTTCCATGAAATAAGGTAGAAGGAAGGAGTTTCTAGCATTTAAATAACTTCTTACATCATAACTATTTTCAGTTCTGCATCTTAACCTACAAGTCTAAAATGAAGTCAAATTTTTAATCAGATGTGTGCGTTTTAAAGTTTAGAAGTGTTATTTATACAGAGCATGCTATTAATGGAAGTGGAGGTAATAATTATGATAATAATAATAATGCCAGCAGGGCCAGAACAAAGGATAGCCTAGGGGCGTAAGTTTTATAATCCCCCTGAATAATTACTCTATACACCATGGGTACTGATCTGATCATGGAATATATATAGCATATTATCGTTTATGGAATTTTTAAGGAACTTACTAATGAAGTTAAAATCATAAAATAAAAACTGATATATCTCTCGTTATTCATTTTACCATCCTAGTTCGATAATAGTTCAATTTAGATAATTAATGTGCCACCAAAATGTTTTCTTATTGGCATTTTTTCCTGATATTTTTTCAACACTTTCAATTTCACATTAGCTAATAATGGGAAACAACCACACAAACTATATTTTTGAAAGACAAAAATGACAAATGTAATTCTTTTTGTGCATATGTAAGTTAGTCCTGTTCAAGCTCTTGTTGAGATCGGCCTGACCCTGTGGCCGAGTGGTTAGCACATCGTGCTGCGATGTCAAGGGTCCCGGGTTAAAATCCCGGTTGGGCTTGGTTGTTTGTGAATGTCCATTCATCAATTTCATCCTTTCATCACTCATCCCCATCTTCGCTAATTAGCCAAGAGGCACAAAATGTGAAGTAAAATCAATCTTGTTGAGATCTGTGGTGTTTTGTTGCGTCTTAAAAAAATAAGTAGAGGTGGTGTCCGATTGACTCGTGGAAAGTTCAGGTTTGAAGGATTGGCATGAAATCATAACCACAGTGAATAGCAAAATGGGTTTATTGACAAAAGTTACATACACGTGTAATCTACTTTTCAATGAATCACCAAGAAGATTCGGACATTTGTCGTGCCAATGCACCAGCTTTCCAATACAATCTGCAAAGAAATGTGCTGCCTGTCTGTTGAGCCAGGTCTGTCGAGACTCCGCTTTGGTGTGGAACCACCATCCTCCCAATCACTTCTTCATCGCCTGGGAAAGGTGGGAAGTCACGGTGCCAGGTCTGGGTTGTAGGGAGGGTGATCAAACACTTTCCAGTGGATTCGTTGAAAAAGGTCTTTGGTTGATGCAGCAACATTCGGTCGGGCATTGTCATGAAGCAAGACAATGCCCCTCCGGCGCACAGGTCATTCAATGTTGAATTTCCACTGCATTGTGCCCCTCTGCCTGTATAAATCGTATCACACTACGGACCTTGCACTTGGTGGTAGAGCTGATTGTAGCAGACATCTTTACGCACCTGTCGCTAAGCTTAAACTGAAGCGTTAGCTTTGGCAGTGGTGTTGGTAGTGGTAGGGGAAACACCAATCACGCTGCGTGACACCCCGCTTTCTAGCGCTTCATGGACCTCCTGGCGGCACCATCGGAGGCAGGGGGTGCTCGTTGCTATGTGAAGTACGTATGCATTACGTCATCTGGGAGGATCGGGTTTGACGGTGCTCGTTGCTATGTGCAGTAAGTTTGGTGTGGGGTACATTTAGCTACTAACACGTCGCAAAAATCGGAACAAGCAGGTTGTTGATTTTGTAGCATTCCATTTATTTTTATTGTATTTTTGTACTTGTTGACTGCAATCATGTCTAATTGTGCTGTAGCAAGCTATGAAAACTATAACCTGAAAACTAAAGGAACTGACATAAAATATCATAGATTTCCAGTCGATAATTGCGTAAGTAAACAGTGGATTCATGCTTGTAGACGAAATGTAAAAAATGCAAGTGTGCAGTGCCAGTTATTGTGAAGAAGACTACGTATGTGCGAGATCTAAAAGCAGAATTTCTGTATTTTCCACCAAAGAACATGCTGAAGCCAACTGCAGTGCCATCGCTAAAATTACATCCAATTACTTTAGTACCAAATAATCGAGGAAATGGTGTAGTTCTCCTAAACACTTATCTTCACAATATGCTTCGCTTGTAGGACGTGCTGATAAGGTTTGCAGAGCTGTACGCTACGAAAGACACGCAATAAGGAAACGTGCCCTAAACAGGCTAAAGACTGTGCTGCCAAAAAAGTGAAAAATATATAGACGTTGGTATATACACAAACTGCAAGCAATGTTTCGTTGTTGCAAAACATATTCGATCTATTACAAAGGAGAAATACACATCTGCATAATGAAGCAAATAAATTAAAGATTTTGGATTAATTTTGGAACAGGCTTTTTCATAAATAATAGAATTATCTCGGCTCTTAAAACAGTAGAATTTATTAATGATAGGATATCATATGCAGTTTTACAGGGTAGGTAGTGTAAAATTATTTTAATAAACATACATGCACCAACGGAAGATAAAGATGATAATACTAAAGATGATTTTTATACAGAGTTAGAACAGGCCTTTGATAAATTTTCTCAGTATGATATGAAAATTCTGTTAGGTGACTGTAATGCACAGATTGGCAAAGAAGAGACATTTAAACCCACGATTGGTAAAGAAAGTCTTCATGAATTAAGTAATGATAATGGTATAAGATTGATTACTTTTGCAACCTCAAAGAATTTAATTGTGAAAAGTACCACATTTAAACATAAAGATATCCATAAACATACCTGGTCTTCTCCAGATGGTAAAACTCATAATCAGATAGATCATATTCTCATTGATAAGAGAAGGCATACTAGTATAATTGACGTTCGTACACATAGAGGTGCTGACTGTGCCAGTGACCATTATTTAGTAATTGCTATATTAAGAGAAAGACTCTCAGTGATAAATCATAAGCAACAAAATCTAAAAGTTATAAAATTTGATACAGGAAAGTTTACTGATGAAAGAATTAAGAAAGATTACCAAATTAAACTGTCAAATAGATTTGATGTTTTGGAGGATTTAAATGATGATGAAAATATAAATGAAACAGACGTAACTAAGAATTGGGAGCACATACGTAATGCAATAGAATCAGCAGCTAAAGAAAGTATAGGATACCATAAACCGAGAAAAAGTAAGCCATGGTTTGATAATGAATGTCATAATCTAATAGAAATAAGGAATCAGGCTAGACTTAGGTGGTTAAATAACTCTGATGATACAAATCTAAACAATTATAATAGACTAAAGCGAGAAGTTAACCGCACGTTTAGAAGTAAAAAAAGAGATTACTTGAAAAGCAAAATTAACGAAATTGAAACAAACAGTAAAAGTAAAAATATCAGAGATTTATATAATGGTGTAAATGAGTTTAGAAAGGGGTGGCAACCTAAAGTAAACTTGATAAAAGATAAAGACGGTGATTTTCTAGCTGACCCAAGCGATATTCTAAATAGATGGAAGAACTACTTTAATGACCTTTTAAATGTTCATGTAGGAGATAAATCAGAAGTAAATGAAGTACACACAGCAGAACCTTTAGTTCCAGAACCTAACTTGATTGAAGTTAAAGATGCTATTAAAAGGCTAAAGAATAACAAAGCACCTGGCATTGATTTAATACCAGCTGAGTTAATTAAATATGGTGGAAATTTATTAATATGTCAAATTCATAAATTAATTTGTTTAATATGGAATAAAGAAGAAATCCCTCAACAGTGGAAAGAATCCATAATTGTTCCCGTGTTTAAAAAAGGTGATAAAATGAACTGCAATAATTACCGTGGAATTTCTCTACTCTCAACAACATACAAAATATTATCTAACATTCTTTTAAGACTAACCCCATATGCTAATGAAATTATAGGTGATTATCAATGTGGATTTTAACGTAACAGATCAACTACAGATCAGATTTTTCACATCAGACAGACACTTGAAAAAAAGTGGGAATATAATCAAAATGTTCATCAGCTATTCATTGATTTCAAAAAAGCATATGATTCGGTCAAAAGAGATAAATTATATAATATATTAGTAGAGTTTGGAATACCTAAGAAGCTTGTTAGTATGATAAAAATATGCACCAGTGAAACAGAAAGTAAAATTCGTGTGGGTATTAATATGTCTGAAAAATTTACAATTCATGATGGGTTAAAAGAAGGAGATGCATTATCTCCATTGCTCTTTAATTTTGCCTTAGAATATGCTGTTAGGAAGGTAAAAGAAACTAAAGAAGGACTAAAATTAAATGGTGTGACTCAGCTGTTAGCATATGCAGATGATGTAGACTTACTGGGGGATGATGTGAATACAATTAAGAATAATGCTAAAATATTTTTCAAAACTGCTAAAGAGATAGGTTTGGAAGTTAACAAAGAGAAAACTAAATATATGCTTACAGGCCGAAACCAAGTGTTAGGTAATAATCAAAATCTAATTATTGATAACAACTCGTTTGAATCAATTTCCAAATTCAAATACTTAGGAGTAATATTAACAAATGAAAATTATATTAAAGAGGAAATAAAAAGTAGGCTTAATTCAGGAAATGCATGTTACTTCTCTCTTCATAAACTTTTGTCTTCTCGTTTAATATCTAAGAAACTAAAAGTTAAAATATACAAAACAGTAATTTTGCCTGTAGTATTATATGGATGTGAAACTTGGTCCCTTACATTGAAAGAGGAACATAAATTGAGAGTATTTGAAAATAAGATCCTTAGGAAAATCTTTGGACCTAAAAGGGATGAGGAGAGAGGTGAGTGGAAAAGGTTACATAATTTAGAACTACATAATTTGTATTCATGTCCAGATATTATTAGAATAATTAAATCAAGAAGACTTAGGTGGGCAGGCCATGTGGCACGAATGGGAGAGGAAAGAGGAGTTTACAGGATTCTTGTTGGGAAACCTGGTGGTAAGAGACCTGTAGGAAGACCAAGACGAAGATCGAGGGACAACGTTGAGATGGACCTAAAGGAAATCGGTAGGGATGGAAAAGAGTATATAGATCTTGCTCAAGATAGAGACAGATGGAAGGCCTGTGTTGCTGCAGCCATGAACCTTCGGGTTTAAGAAGGCTAGAGAGTTAGTTAGTTAGTTAAATTAAAGATTACAAACAACCTCTTTCAACCGCTTTAACCAAATAAAAAAGTTTAAAATCTAGAACGTAACCTAACCGACAGTACTACAAGAGAAGTCATCAATATCTTGAAAATGTGTTCAACTAGTGCGAAGTACGTAGTGAGCCTAACTTATTTGTTAAGTACATTTTATGTAAGTCGGATTTATAATTATTAACAATTTCATTTAACACAGACCGATGTGAATTGTGATTTGTATGTTCACATTATTGTGAAAAACGTTGTCGGAAATGGGCATTTCGAAGATCGTGTACTAACTTTCACGCTATTCGAAATGAAATTCACTTAGTACATCTTCAATTCGAGTTACATAGCGTTGTATGCACGATGGTAAATATTGCATAAGTGAATATTACACCTATCATTAAAATGTTTGCAACTTTGTTCAATGTTGGTATTTCACAAATATATTGTGAATAATTTTGTACCCTTGTACTCAATATAAACCAATGGATGTTACATTATTTCTTTGTAGTACATTTCTGTCAAAAAGAGCAAGATCTAAGATTATTGTAATGCAAGTTACTTCGTTAATGTACAAATGTGTGTCGCATATCAGCCTTGGAGTATATTTTCCGGTTATACAACTCAGACACACATGGGAATGGAAATGGAAAATCTGCGGACAAAGTCCTTTAACGAATAATAATTCGTGCACATGCACGGTCAATCATTGTGAGTTCATTTAACTTTTCTCCTTTATTGTTTAATTAAACTAAGATATTTTCATCGATATTCTCAAAGCGTTTCATTTACCGTGTGATCAAAGATCTATTTCTATAGGCTTGAATTAGTAGGTTAAGACATTTAAGTTTGATGTTCCTAGCACTCATCAAGTATTTCGAGTATAGGTTAACTTAGTTAAATTAGTACTTGTACACTTTGGCTCGTCTTCTGCATGCGTTTGTATGTAAAATTCTTAATACGAAAATATACTTTTTAGAACTATGACAACGATAACTTGCAGCCAAATTTGAACCAGAGAAATTAAAAATATCTGCAAATTACAAACTGGAATTGCGTTTTCAAAGTCTGAAACTACTATCTTACAAACTATTTCATCATTCTTCCTCCACATAAAACTTTTCAAAAAAAATTTGCATGTGGAACTTTGATCCGTACATAAATTATTGTACAGTAAATAAATATATGAAGAAGGTTGGGAATTCTTTCGAATTTAGAGTAAGTATCAAATGCAGAGTAAAATTTTATCTAGATTGTATATTGCTTCTTTCACTTGATAACTTAAAAAATAAAGTTACATTATGGTGAATGGTAAAGATTGGATTTTAAGTATATCAGTAGAGTAGAGGCGACGAATGTGGAATGGTCGGCAAAAGTGGAATACCATGATATTTACAACTACATACGTCTATCATCTATCGGGGTAGTTTAGAACCATCAGACGGTATGTACAGATGGCAGCACTGAAGCAACCCCCGCCATCCACTGTGAATGTTTGCTGACGGAGCACATAAAGCTGTTTTGGAGGGAGCGGACTTTTTTTCGTTACCGTCGTTTTGTACACAAAGCAAAGACAAGGTAAGATTTCTGCAAGTGTTCTATGTGACATTGTTCACCAATGTCGTAGCTAAATAAGCATTGTCAATTAGGTGTCCTGGAAATTTTCGTTATTATCTAATTTAAGATTAAAAAAGAAAAGTAGTTAGCGGGTAATGTGGAATAGGTGAGGGTGGTTAATGTGGAATACTATTCCACATTACCCTCTCTTTTTCAGGCCTTGATACAATTTGTTAAAATCACATTTTTATAGTTTTATGACTTCCTGCATGCAGTTATAAGGTACAGCTAAATGGCAGATAATGTTTATCATGTTGGGGGGGGGGGGTTCAAGACACCCTCAAAATTTCTGCAACTTGTTAATGAGAACATTTTTGGCAAATATTCCCTCGACATTGATCTTATTATGCGGCAGCCATTCCTTCTTCAGCCCTTATTACTGTTCTTATTACGAAATTAGATTTTCCTAAACCCTTGCAGAAAAAAAAATGAAATTGTGCCCATGTTAAGATAGAATAATTACTGTAAATGTATTATGACAAAAAATCCTATATTTAATCTGCATATTTAATGCTCAAAATGGTCTCTTTATATTTTGCAGATTCACAGACCCTCCCAGAATGCCTAAAGGAGAAGTACAGCAGAAGAAGTGGGACCCAGAGAAAATGACGCAGGCAGTGACAGCAGTCAGGGAAAAAGAAATGGGATTTCTGCGTGCCAGCAAAACATATGATGTTCCACGGACCACATTATTTCGATTAGTTAGAGAACATTCTGACGGGGTGGCTCAGTCGGTAACGCGTCTGACTACCATGCTCAAGGTCCCGGGTTCGATCCCCGGCCGGTTCAAATCCGGGAACTTTTCTAATTGTTGTTATAATTTCTTTCTAACGGTGGAAGCGGCCCCGGCGCCCACCCAGCGTCGAATAACATGGGTACCTGGGGGAAACCCTGGGGGGTAAAGGCGGTCAGGGGCGTGATGCTGATCACATCACCCCCACTCACGACCGGATCAAGAAAGTGTGAGGCGTTACCCCCACACCCCCTATACGCCTTCATGGCGTGGTGCTATGCACAGGGGAACACTTTTTTACATTCTGACAAATCTGCAGATGACGCTGCAAGAATATGTGTAGGTCGAAAGCCAATCTTCTCTCCAGCCATGGAAAATGATCTTGTCAGTTATGTCTTAGAAATGGAATCTCGTTACTATGGACTCACAAAACGTGACATTTGTTCAGTTGCTTATCAATTAGCTGTTCGAAATAATGTGAAGCACCCATTCTCTGTGGTAAGAGAATGTGCTGGTAAAGACTGGTTAAGATTGTTTATGCAAAGACATAAAGATGTAGTGACTCTTCGAAATCCCACTGGAACCTCATTTGCGAGAGTAAATGGCTTCAGTCGCGAAAACGTGGCTAAATTTTTCAACAACTTGGAAGATGCCTACAAGAAGTTCAATTTCTTCCCCTGACCGTGTGTATAACGTAGATGAGAGTGGACTTACTGTGGTGCAAACCCAACAGGACAAAATCATTGCATTAAAGGGGAAAAGACAGGTGGGTACTCTGACATCCGCTGAGCGAGGATCACTAATAACTGTAGTAACATGTATGAGTGCGGGTGGTTCATTTGTCTCTCCCATGTTAATTTTTCCAAGGAAAAATGAAAATGTTCAACTGATGAAATATGCACCTCCAGGTTCCATCGCAGCGTACCATCCCTCAAGCTGGATTTAACTCTCAATATTCACTAACTGGTTTCGTCACTTCATCAGTAAAGTGAAGCCAAGCAAAGATGACCCAGTACTCCTCATACTTGATGGCCACTACAGCCACACCAGGAATATTGAGGTTATTGACCTAGCTCGGGAAGAATCTGTTGTTATAATTTCTTTGCCACCACACTCGACACATAAGCTACAACCTCTTGATAGAACATTCTTGGGCCCTCTGAAGAAATATTACAACGAGGAATTAAGATTGTTTCTCCGTAACCATGGGAGAAGCGCAACTCTTTTTGACGTAGGAGAACTCTTTTCCAGAGCTTACCTATGTGCTCAGTTGGGCGAGATTGCTGTTAATGGATTCAAATGCACAGGGATTCATCCCCTGAATCCAAACGTTTCTAGGGATAGTGATTTCATTGGAGCTACCAACACAGCCAGTAATGACGTCTCTCTATCTCCTGATAGTGTTAATCCGCAACCATCCACATCTTCGCCAACTGAAAATCCCACACCGCCTGTACAGGAAACAACTTCACCAAGTGAAAAGTCTACAAATGCTGTCTACACTCGCCGATCAACTCAACCCAACCATGCAGTAACACCATGGGATATATCTCCAGTTCCAACTACAAGTAATGCACAATCCAAGAGGGGAAGCAGAACCACTTCGTCAACTGTACTCACAGGAACACCTTATAAACATTCTCTACAACACTCTCTTCATGAATCAGAAAAGAAGAAGTCAAAGAAAAGCAACTCGTGCAAGAGATGTATCTTCAAAGAATCAAATCAGTGTGAAGGGAAAGGAAAAGATGAAATGGCAAAATCCAGAACTCAGCGTGGCAAGAAGCGGGAAGAAGCAGCAAGTACAAGTGAATCGACCATTGAAAGTGATGGAATCACCTCTGATCATTGTAGTGTGATTGGTGAAAGTGTAGGTCCGAGGAACCCAGACACTGAGTGCTTGTTCTGTGGAGAGAATTGGTCGACTGATGTTCCAGGCAGTAAGTGGATCCAGTGCGTATTGTGTGAATTGTGGGCCCATGAGCTCTGTAGTGCATCAGAGGGAGATGTGTTTATTTGCGATTTTTGCAAGTAAATTTGTAGTTTTTCATTTAACTGCATAACGAATGTCGAATTAACATAAATGAACAGAACAATAAGGCTAAGTGTCAAAGTTGTGTAATCTCTAATTATGAGGGTAATGTGGAATACTGTATTCCACATTACCCCCCACTTTCATTTTGTTGACATTTCGCACTTTATTCACTAATGTTTTTTTCTTCAAAAGTACATTAATGTTTTCAAATATTCTGAGTGTTTTTTTGAAAAAGGAATGTGTATTGTATTTTTTTGTTGAATTTTCATATCAAAATGTGCACAAATAAAGTAATTATAGTTCAAAACAAAAACGGTATTCCACATTTGCCGCCTCTACTCTATAATTTTAATACTTTCTGATGTTATGTAAAATTTGAAATGTTCCTGGAAATGATTGCAACGTTCTGAATGAATAAGAAGGAACTATTTAGTCAGAAAACTAAATATTAGGCATTTGTACTTCGTTGTGTTAAATGTTGTAAATAGATTATACCGGACTACTATCGGATTAGAAATTACGGATATTCAAGTTTGCACTCCAATTAAAAGTTAATCAGTAGAACCACATAAAAACGAGTTACATCAAAATTCATCTTATTCAATTCTGTGTCAATCTATAGTTACCTATTTATTTTTTATTATGCCTTCTATTTTTATTATCGTGAGAACAAGATAGGATTATTTTTTAGTTTGGCAAACTATCGCTCTCTTTGAGATTCTATAAATAAAGAACGGGTGTTTTTTATTTATAGATTATATATTATATAATTTATTTATTTATTATCCAAACTCTAATATCCAAAATTTATAATCCGATAGTACTCCTGTGACGTTCTGTGAGCCCGTAGTACTTCGGAGGCCTCTGTCGATCTCCTTGGCGTGCTTAGCACATCGTGCTTCAACGCCAGGGATCCCGGATTCGAATCCAATCGGGCAAGATATTGATTTGTCCTTAATGGGAAAATTGATAATTTAGTAAATGTGATAGTATATGTGAAAACAAATATTGATTGATTGCTTTGCTTCATTTTACTTCGCTTCTTGTGCCACTTTTGGCTAATTTGCGAAGATAGGGATGAGTGATGAAATGATGAATGAACACTCACAAACATCCATGCCCAAGCCAGGATTCGAACCTAAATCTCTGGCGTTGAAGTGCGATGTGCTAACCACTACGCCAAGGAGGCCGGCTTGTGGAAACAAAGAAAGAGATCCTCTTATGTGTTTTCCTTTCATATTTAAAGAAAGAGAGAAAGGCAAAAATAAACCAAATCTGTCAATCAATTCTTCCTTTGTAACTCTTTCACTATGTAATACTTCTTTAGCATGCAATGTTTCTTATTAAAATCATAATACGATTTATGAAATGATGAAATCTGAAATTCTAATTAGAACACGGACAATCTTCTTTGTAATATATCGATCATGTTTCAGAAAAATGAATTTTTACAATACTTTTGCACGTGCAATTTTCCCCTCTTTTAAAAGTAGCGTGTTTTAATTATGTTACTAATTATTAAAGGAATACCTCAATACCATCCCGAAGTATGATAATTAATATTTACCCCTCAAAGTAATGAAACACTTTCCCTCTCTGAAACTCGCATAGAAATGATAGCGGCCGTTTGCTTCTGCCAAGCCCCGAACGAACATAACCGAAGGGGCACCGAGCATAACCGATCCTCCCACATGACGTCACGCGTTCGTGCATGATCGGCAATTTTCGGATGGCGCTACCTTATAGTATATTAAGTTACCTTGCATCGGAGGTTGAAAGAAAAATAGCCCTCGTAGTTATTTATGATGGAATTTTCTATAATTTAAAACTCTCTACAAGTACTGAGAGTACTATCAGTGTATATGCAAAACCGAAATCCTTCAGTTCTTGGAGCAAAGCAAGAAATTGGCATTGCTACTCTTGAAACATAGAAAATATTTTTTCACCATGTAGGAGAACGGAACGGTAGTTAAGGAGTTCAGAGGAAAACCATACCTTCGAAAGCAATATTTTCAATCTTTGGTGAACTATATGAACAGCCATTTTGAAGACTTGGGTTTCGTTTCGCATGTAGTCCTATTAAATGCACACACATGGCATTTAGATGATTGATTGATTTGCTTTATTTTGTTTCGCTCTTTGTGCCACTTTTGGCTAATTTGCAAGATGGAAATGAGTAATGATGTGATGAAATTGATGAATGGACACAAACATCCATGTCCAAGCCAGGATTCGAACCCGGACCCCCTGGGCATTTAGATGATAACGTGTGTTTTATGGTCACATGTCACGTGAACTTTAATGTAAGCCAAGCCATGTGTGTGTCACTAGTTGAGATTTTCACATCTAAGTTACAAAGAAAATCAAAGACAAAACTTACACCTCACGCAAGTATTATATGAATTCAATTGAAATTGTACCAATATCTACAGCTGAACGTGAATACGGGTTCAGTGCCTCGAAACTAACCTTTACTGAAAAGAGATTTTACTATTTTACTGCGTACGCCAGTGCCACCCACCAGAATGCACTGCTATGTACTGAGCAAAGACGATCAATTCATTTTACCATTCCTTTCTTTTGTGTCTTATCAAATGTAAGTTAGAGCCAAAACATTCCAAATTTTGGTGCCTAGAAGTTCATAAGACGAGGTAGACACCGACAATTAGGGATGTGCTGGACAGATTTTTTTGGGTCGGGACGGGAAATTTTTTAAATCCCGACATTCGGGACGGGAAAAATTCGCAATTTCCAGACAAAGTCGGAAATGTTCGAAATTTCCCGAAGCTCTGGAAATCTCGAATTCCACACGTCATTTTCACCTTAAGTGATTATTTTTTCTGGAATAAAATCTAACTAATTCCGATGATTTCCAGACACTTACAATGCATAAAAACGTCGAGAATTAACGACTTTTTAAAATGATTATTCGGTATTTCCCGAATGCTCGGGATCCCGAAAAGTAGGGACGTCATTTCCCGAAGTCAGGATCGGGACGGGAAATTTTTTTCCCGATCCCGACTTTTCGGGATCTCGCACACCTCTACCGACAATGGATGTTAAAAGTAGCTCACATTCTTGTGGAAAACGAAGGCACCTACCTATTATTCGATGGACTATTAATTCCTGTTAATCTTTCTGTTAACTAACTGCCAGTTGGAGATAACAGCCAGTTTTAACTAGGGATGGCCAAACGGATCCGGATCCAAAAGTTACGGATCCGGATCCGAAAGTTAAGGATCTGGATACGGATCCGAGAGTTTGGTATCTCAATCCCATTATAATATTACCACACCTTAAAAGGTATTATGATCTTCGATTACAAAGAAACCTTCACGATTTTTTTGCAAGTGTTGTTCCTAAAATACTTTGCTACGCATCGGCTAACACACTCGTGCACAAAAATAATCTTACTTGTTTAACATGAAATGTCATAGGTGATTTTGTAAATGCCATTGAAACGAATATGTATTCATTCGAACGTATTGGAAATGGAAACACACAGAAATGTTTTACAAAAATTATACAATTGTTCTAGTTACAGTTTTACAAATTAAAATAAAACATTATAATATATGCAGTGTTATATAATTACAAAGTGTAAGACTAAGAAGGGTGGTTATCTAAGTGTCCCCGTCCGATTTCCATGAAACTTGTCAGGTGTATAAAGGGACCCATAGGAAGAAACCTCCATACACCTGCCAAATTTCATGGAAATCGGAGTGGCACACAGGGGCAGATCCCCGCGTCAATTTGTCTTCATCTTGACATTTGAGGGGGTTTTGCCCCCTAAAACAGTTTTTTTTAGCTGAAACACGAATTTCTTCCTTTGGGCCCCTCTATACACCTGCCAAGTTTCATAGAAATCGGAGGGGGAGACTTAGACCTCCCTTGTAAGTGCATTAATTACAAATCGCGCACGCGTGCACACACACTATATATACAGGGTGGCTCAAAAAGTCACTTAACATCCCCGGTACAAGGCCACTGCAGCGCGCAACATGGAAGTGGTGATGACCAATCGTTATCAGGCCAAGGGGGAACCACCCGCACGGTCGGCGGCCATCTTGATGTTCGCCATCTTGAATTCAACTTTAGAATTTTAAATGGGAAGGGGGTGATATGATCAACATGATATATCAAATCAGGCTATAATTTCACGAGAAATGCAATGGTGAAGGTTTTTTCGACATATCTTTAACCAGTAAAAAGTTATGAATGAATTCTTGTACCAATTTGCTCCTTTTCGAGGTGTTAGAAAAATGCCTTAAAATTTGTTTAGCGCATCGGTAATGCATCGAGATCAAAGTGATGTCTAGGGAGAGAAGTTCGCATGCCATTGCACACGATTTTAATCGGATACGTCCATGAAGAGCTGCGCATTATGAATGGTTGTCGCGAACAATTTACAGTGTGACGCTTCCATTGAATTAAAAGTCTTTCACAGTGACAAGGCTAATGTTTATGTTCATAAAGAAGTTCACCAATGGCTTTCTTCTAATAAAGGTCAATTCCACGTAGGGGAAATGCTGTTATGAGGCGCAAGCGCAGACACTTTCTTGTAGAAGAAGCGTGAAGAACTCGGAAGTCGAAACATTAATAATACCTGTCTGTTGATATAAACACTATTAATATGTAAATATTGTACATTTGACTGCATGTTTGTTGAGCGAAAAAAACAACATGTTAATAGTAAGCATGCTTTGTAAACTTCTAAAAATATGAAGGTACGAGTAAAAATAATTTTAAAATTTACTGTAATATTTCTCCGAGATCATTCAACAATAAAGCATGAATTGAAGGCAACACACGTAATAAATAATTGACAAGAAAAACTATCCGTGACCGAGCTCGTATTACAAAACACAACACCCTCCGAAATGTGGTGTCGCTAACCACTGCACCAAATTACTGTTTGAAGATCCTCCCGCCTGCTAGACCGGATATCCTGGCCACAAATTCTCCAACACAACCTTATCAAGCGAATTCTAGCAACTACGCTCAGGGACGTCGGAACCGAGGGGGACGACTTGCCCCCCCCCCCCACTCATCGTCGAGGGGGCATAATAGTCTTTTTTCCCCCCCTCCCGGTCGCATGCTAAAAATGTGACTATTCATATTTTTTCCAACTTGTGTTTCGTTTTGAAAGAAATGGAAAAATATTTTTGCACTGTTAAATGAACGTGGACTCAAGTTTCGATACCGTAACGAACCTTAAAGTTCGTGGGATCTTAAGAGTACCTAGAAGGTTAACCAGTTAATTGATGGGGTGATGTAAACTACTCATCATTCATCCTCTTGATGAGACCACTCGTCATTGACATGACGAGTTATCGCTTGGCAATGCGAAAGGTACAAATTTACACTAGGGACTAGACTACAGAAAAGACAATGGTCACTCGTTGGGTTTTATGAACCGTTGAACCTGTATCATGGCTGGGTGTAGGATAATTACCTGTCTATCTGAAGTCTTTAGCTGAATCGAAATAATCGAAGTCCTCTGTGAGCTTCTCTCTTATGCTGACCAAAGCGTGCTTTCACTACTGACCTCCTGCCTTGCCTTGCCTTGCTCAACCAACTCAATCCCAATAGTCCATCTCCCCTCAGCTTGTCTCACCTCTATATTCCCAGGCCATCGAGCTCTTCCTCAATGCCGAATCGTGTTTATTATAATTGCTACCATGCAAACCGCCGACTCTGTAACCAGAAGTATTACCTGTTTCTTGAATGCTCAGGAGATTTGCATGGCACAACACAATGCATTGTAAACATGCCTCAGAGGCTTGAGACAACTGAGAAAAACAAGTGAATGCCCTGGTCAACATGAAGCGTTCAGAGAGACTTAAATAAAATAAGCATACAATCTTAGGGATTGATACGATACCAGCAAGAAGTACGTGACAGAAAGATCCATGTGCAGATAAGAATCGCAGCCACGTCTGCGCAAATCAAGTGTAAGGTGGAATTATCCCGTTAGGTATTCGCCGCTTCGATTTTACGGACAGATGCGGTCGGCGTACCCCGATGGGAAGGGGGCAGAGAGCAGCCTAATTTTAAATCTCTTCTTTTCCATCTGCAACTACATTCCATGGATGCAAGGGCTCCGAACCAAGGGGCAGATGGAGCTTGAGATTTCTTGGTAAAAAGGTGAAGGTGGGAAAAAATTCGGGACGAATGCGAGACGACGCAGTGGTCTAGTGGGTAGGGCGTCTGACTGCCACGCGGAGACTCGGGTTCGATTCCCGGGCTGGGTGATATAAGGTCGGAATTTTTCCGGCCGTATCGCCGCAAAAAAGCGGCTCCCGGGCTCACCCAGCCTAAAATGAATAGATACCTGTGGGAAACCCGGGGGGGTAAATGCGGCCGGAGCTTGGTGCTGATCATATCACCTAGAAAATGTGTGGACCCTACCCCCACATCCCTTAAATGTGCCTACATTGCACGGATTAAAAAACAAAATCACATGTGAACATAAGAATGAAAGGTGTTACCTCTCTCTAAGGTCTAATACTAAGCCATCAGCCCTGAACATGACGTTTAAAACAAACAGTAAACTTTTAATATATCTAAATGGCCAAGAAATAAAAGTTCCTCCCTTGGTTGTTCCGCCTCTACCCACAAGTGCTTTCAGTATTGCCTGATGTTAAGAAGCCACAGAGAAGGAGCAAGATTGTCTTTTTGTCCCCCCCCCCCCCCCCCCAGTCACGCTCTAAAAAATGAGACTAGGCTACATATATTTCATTCCACTTATCTTGGTTGTGAAGAATATTTGGAAAAATATTTTTGCACTAGATTTGTGAACGTGCACTCAAGTTTCTGTTCACAACCAGAAGCACGTGACATCGCAGTTAGGTCTCTGCAAATCAAGTATCCCCGTAGGAATTCGCTGCATCTGTTTCCAGTTATGCTTTGAAGACTGCCAGGTTTTGTACCTACAAGTACGTTCGCGTATAACAATTCACCGGGGAGGGGCACAGAGGACAGCTTAACTTTAAATCTTCCGGTGCACTTTCCGAACATGATCTTTCTTTAGAGACCCCTTGCTGTCATAAAAGGTCATCTGCCATGAGAAAAGGTGCACCTTGTAAGTTCTTTGAAATTCAAACCTAGGCTAATCTCCCCTTGCCTTTCCAAATTTAGACTTGGTCAGAAGGGACAGTTATCGTTCAGAGTAGAATAACTGCAGAAGGCGTGTTTCGGCATTTACTCTGGAAATTGTAGTGATGAGTTTGGATTTCCTTCCACACCAAGCGATATAACTGTGCATATATAGTTTATATACATTTAAATCATTTGCAGAAAGTAGACCGACTGCAAGATCGCGCATCAGTGCACTGCAAATAGTCGCCTTATATATTTAGGTCTAGGAATTAATTCGTGCGGTTGTTACGCACACATTGAAGCTGTAGTTCAAACACAAAATACATAAATACCTTAAGAAAAATATTGTCCATCGCGAGCCACCACATTCGCCCATCTGTCAGGCAAGTTACGGATTCCGTGGCGAAAGAAGTCCTCATCCTTTGAAGCGATCCAGTCAGAGACCCATTTTTCGATATCTTCTGAAGAAGTGAACTGCTGTCCAATCAAATCGTTATTCATGCAATCGAACAAGTAGTCCGAAGGAGCAACGTCTGGTGAATACGGCGGGTGGGGTAAAACTTCCCATCCGACATTTTCTAAATAGGTTTTGACCGGTTTTGCGACATGTGGGCGAGCGTTATCATGTTGAAAAATAAGTTTATCATGTCTGTTCTCCCATTCTGGTCGTTTCCTGGCCAGAGCTTGCTTCAAACGCAATAATTGTCGTCGATAACGTTCTCCATTAATAGTTTCACCCGGTTGCAGCAGCTCATAGTACACCACACCTTTTATATCCCACCATATGCACAGCATAACCTTTGCACAGTGAATATCTCGTTTCGGTTGTGATGTACCTGGTTCACCTGGCTTCACCCAGGCCTTTTTTCGTTTCGGGTTCTCGTAATGGATCCACTTCTCATCGCCAGTAACAATGCGATGCAAAAACCCCTTTCTTTTCTGTCTTTGAAGCAGCAATTCGCAAATGGTTTTTCGTCTTTCAACGTCTCTGTCTTTCAATTCATGTGGAATCCAATGTGACATCTTGTGAATCATTCCCATGGCTTTGAGGCGTTTGACACGAATCCTGATCGAGCAATGCTCTCAATTCTTCGTCTTCAAATTTTTTTGGCTGTCCAGGTCGCTCTTGGTCTTCCAGGCCGAAATCACCACTTCTAAACCGTGCAAACCACTTCTGACACGTTCGCTCAGCTAACGCATGGTCACCATACACTTCCACCAAAATACGATGACTTTCGGTAGCACTTTTCTGCATGTTAAAGTAATGAAGCAGAACACCCCGCAAAAACACTTTATCTGGCACGAACTGCGCCATGTTCAGTTGACTACAAAATGCTGTTGTTGACGCGTCAATCAACTGCCCTATACTACGAACGATGCGCGCTGACAGGAGTTTTCAACGCATGTGTGGCTACACGGAACTGTGGGACGATACGCTCGTTACGCCATCTCTTGTCCAGGCGCACGAATTAATTCCTAGACCAAATAGAATAAAGAGAATGGTAAGTTTTACTTCTCTCCTTAGGTTTTCTTTACTAATTTATATTTTCTGTGTGAAAGGACGTAAAAAGACGAGGCTAGAGACAAACAAGTATCGTTCCGATACACCATCAGTTCTCTGCCCTTTCGGGCTTTAACGCTGCAAACTTTGGAGTGAATGAACCACATCCTCTTGTGGGAAGGGAGGAACTTTTATTTCTTGGCCATTTAGATTTATTAAAAGTTTACTGTTTAATTATAAACGTCATGTTTAGGACTGATTGCTTAACTACTTTAGACCTCAGAGAGAGGTAACACCGTTCATTCTTATGTTCACGCGTGATTCATTTTTACGTTGGGAGGTTAGTTTTAGGTGCCAAGGTCGAGGCATGATCGATATTTTAGATTTCTCGGGGTTGGGGGGTAATGGGGGGAGAGGTCGGCTTCAGTCTTAGGTTCTTCTCTCAAATCTGAAACATATGAAAATACATGTAAAGCTCTAACTGATGTCATTCAAACGCAATACCAAGTACCTACCTGCTACGATAATTACAGATCAAAATATCTAATTTTAAAGCTTTTGGCGTAGCGTGGCGACTTGCCCCTTATTTGATACCTCGGCCCTCTCCAGCCATGCACTATATTTGAAATCTTTCGTTGCAAACTTTAGCCTAGAAATACTCTAAAATTACTGATAGTTTCATTTCTTAATCTTAATCTCTGAATAGCAATCTAGGATTTGAAAATATCAGTAAAAGGTGAAAGAATCGTTTTGTTACGCCATTTTAGAATCAGAAATGTTTTATATGTTGAAATATGAAAAATATAGCACTTACCAAATAAAAGATACCATATTGCCCCAATCTCATCGACTGCCTTCGCGATCAGCCAAAAATGGAAGAAAGTGAAATAAAGTAAACTAAATCTATCATTAAATTATTTCCATTTAACTTTTTCATTCATGTAATTCTTCTTTAGTGTGCGACGTTTTTGTTAAAATTGTACTAACGTAAGATTTATAAAATGATCAAATGGTAAATGAGAACACGGCCAAGGGCAACTTTCTTTGCAACACATCGATCAAAAAGCTTCAGAAACATGGATTTTCTCAATACGTTTACAAGTGTACTTTTCATCCTTTTAAAAATAGTGCGTTTTCAGTTAAAAGTAGTGCGTTTTCAGTTATGTTACTAATTATAAAGGAATGCTTCACTGCATGCGAAGATCGAGTACCAGGCAAGGGTAGAAAGAAATTTGCGGTAATTATTGTAAGACCTTTTAATGGAATAATAAGTAATAAAATATTCCGTAATAGAGGTCTCTAGGCCTTCTCTTATCTCCTGTGAGGCTTCGCCACTGTGGATATTCATATATTCAATAAGTATATATTTATTATTTATGTAATAAATACAGGGTGTCCGGCTTATACCTTTAACATTACAAAAGAGCACAATTTTGCAGAGAAACCCAATTTTATTACCAAAATTTACATTTTGGCAGAAAAACTCATGCATTTTTTTGTCCCAGCACCAGCACTTCACACAACCTCGATATGAGCCCCCCCTGTGGCACGGCAGATGTCCAACCGATATTCCAATTTCGTCCAGGCATTCACTAGCATTTGAGGGGTCATATTGTTAATCGCCTGACGAATTCTGTTACGCAGATCTTCCAAGTTTTGGCGGACATACTGTAGACTAGGTCCTTGATGAACTCCCAAAAGTAAAAGTCTATGGGGAAAGATCCGGCGAGCGCGGAGGCCAAGCAAGTGGTTTAGATCCTCTTCCTTTCCATGTTCTGGGAAAATGCTCATCGAGAAATTCTCGTACAATGATAGCAAAATGTACCGGGGCTCCGTCTTGTTGGAAAATGGTTTCTGGAGGCATTTGAGGCACAGCGTAATGCTGAAGCATGTCTAAATAATTCGTTCCTCTCACTGTTTCTTCAGCAAAGAAGAACGGGATTATTATCTTCTCTTTCATTAACCCACACCACACATTAACTTTTGGCGAGTCTCTCATAATTTCACGAAACTCATGAGGATTGTTACTTCTCCAAATACGGCAATTTTGCTTGTTAACTTTGCCACACGTGTGGAATGCAGCTTCATCAGAAAAGCACACCTTGTCCAGAAAAGCATTGTTGTTGTCAATTTCGGTTAACATTTTTCCCGAAGACGTCCGTCTTTTAGGTTTATCATCAGGATAATTTCGTTGATGTAACTGGATCTTGTACGCCCGTAGATGTAACCTTTTGTGCACAACGTCATGGATAGTAGACCGAGGAATGTTGAGCTCTAAACTTGCACATCTTATTGATTTTCTTGGACTTCTTGTGAATGCAGTGCAAATCACTTCAATATTATCCTCTGACACCTTCCGCTTCGCGAACTTCCCGCGCACCGACACAACACTTCCAGTTTCTCTTAGTTGTTTATCCCACTTAGCAATACTCAAATAGGAAGGAACATTGTCGTGACGTTGAAGATTGAATTCACGACGAAAAGCACGTTGAACAAGCTTCACAGATTTGTTTGCTGCCAGTGAAAGAACGCAGAACACTTTCTGCTGAACCGTCCACTCCGCCATCTTGGAATTTATGCGTTACACGCGCATGCGCGTCACGTCAACTCGAAGTACTGGTGATTCTCGCAAATGGCCATACTTGCCAGTCCCATACAAACAATAAGTTTCATTAGAAGTTGAATGTAACTAAAGTTATACTGTTTTGTAATGTGAAAGGTGTAAGCCGGACACCATGTGTATATATATATATAAAACAATAAAATAAAATAAGCTATTTATTAATAATTAATATATATATATATGGGGGATGAGATTGTAAAAACTGGTTGATAGATTTGAAAACCTGCCCCCCCACTCCAAAATAAGATCCGACGTCCCCGACTACGCTGCTTAATTTCCATATTTGCATGGGCGTTGGTAAACTCTGCCAAATAAAACAAGTCTTTTTCTGTACCAATTTAACAGTTTTATGAATCATATCTTGTTTAATCTGACAGTGAAGTTGCGAGTGTGGAACTTCGAGCGCTGCATGAGGTAGCCATGTTGCTTCGTAACTTTCAGTTAGGCTGGTAACTGCAAGAAGGAGTAGCAATAAAGATAATCGCCACCAGAGTTCCAGTTACGAGCTAACTGTTCATTGAAAAACAGAAATTTTCAGAAATTTCAAGTTACGTGCTAACATGAACCTTAAGTGAACATTGAAAAACCGGCCCTGACTCACCCAAGAACATGAAGACTACAGTATTTCCATGCTTCTTCCTGTATTCTCGCACATGTTTTCCTTAATTAGCCGTGTATTTTGAAAAATAAATACTGAGATAGAGTAAAGCCCGCTTTAGACGAAAGCATTTTCCTTAGCACTTTTCTTAACATTTGTGCCATGACCAAAATGCTACCGTGTAAAGTGAAAAATCTTATTTCATTTCAGATGCCATGGTATATTTCATGGCATTTCTCAAGGATAGAATCCGTCCTATTTCCGTAGCATTTTTAGTAGTATAACCAATCAGAAGCGACATCTAGATCACGAGTGAGGATGTAATGGCGGCCGCGTGAGATGTAAACAATGCATCACTTCACACTTTTAAAAGCCGATAACTACTGAACCAAGAGGAATAACGTTTCGTATAAAACGTTATTAGGTATAAAACAATGGCGCTGCTCAAATACATACTTTGCAACGTTTACTGTACACGTATGGAAGAATATTTTAGTTATTTCAAATGTATACACCGTGAACTCAGCATAGATGGTGTAACTCGACGTGCCTTTCATGCTGTATATGTTATACATTGCAATCTCAAAAGCTAGCCGAAAAGTTACGTGAAATGCTTGCGTGTAAGGCCGGCTTTAGACGAAAGCATTTCCTTTAGCATTTTTGTTAGCATAAATGCTATGTAAAAGCTTCCAAAAAGATTATAGCAGATACTACTTTACACGCAAGCATTTCATGTAACTTTTCGGCTAGCTTTTGCGATTACAATGCATAACATATACAGCATGAAAGGCACGTCGAGCTACACCATATATGGCCAGTGCGCGGTGTTTACAATTGAAAAGACTAAAATATTATTCCATACGTGCACAGTGAACGTTGTATAGTATATATTTAATCAGTGCCATGCTTCTCTACCTAAAACCATTTAATACGAAACGTAATTCCTCTCGGTTGAATAATTATCATGTTCCAAAAATGTGAAGTGATACGTTGTTTACATCTGACGCGGCCGCCATTACAACTGCGCTCGTGATATAGAGGTCGCTTCTGATTGGTTACGCTACGAAAAATGCTACGGACCGAGCCTATCCTTGAGAAATGTCATGAAATATGCCACGGCATCTGAAATGCCATAAGATTTCTCACTTTACACGTAACATTTTTGGCATGGCACAAATGTTAAGATAAATGCTAAGGAAAATGCTTTCGTCTGAAGTGGGTGTAAAACGTTCATTTTAGAGCAGAATTCTGTGCAATTACCCACAGAGTCCTCAAATAATTTATGAAATTTCCATCACACAAATAATATTTTGTTAGAAAATAAAATCGTGTTGAAAGTTATACATTGGATCCCTTGTTTCGACGTCCCTGGTAAACGCATTTTTTTCATGGTTCGATTTCTATTTAATCCAGGTGCGTGCCCATCCCCCCTTCGAAACTATGAAAAATTTTAATGTGAAAACCTATAAAAGGTACGACAATAACATCGGCGATTTTTCAAGTTTGTAAAAATATCAATAACTATTAATGCAAATGTCGAAAATGTCTCTTTTTTTTGTTAACTTACATTTTGAGTTCTTTATTATTATAATAATAATAATAATAATAATTGCTAATAGGGATAATTTAATTTATTTTCTAAACATATAATTATCATGGCTGTTAAATGGTGCTGGTAAAAGAAAATTAAAGGAAATTTGAAAACATTGTTAATTTGCGGAACACAGAACTATTCGAATACTTCTGGAAATTGAATGTGTAAGCAATAAGAACTAAGCTACATACCATGTGATACACTTTATCTGTAAGCGACTGTGAGGCTGATTCTTGGATGAGGGGGAGTTCAATTTTTTCCAGTTACTTTGGACCATAATGTTGCAACTCTTCAATTATATAATTAATATTATAGCATTGGTGGCTACATCTAACATTTCTGCAGCACTTTGCTGACCACAGGGGCGGACAGTGGCGTGCGGTGACATTTTCCGTTGGGGAAGCAGATCCCGAAAAATTAAGGAAACCAAGAATTCATTGCTTCTACATGGTACGTTATAATGAAAAAATGAGCACTCTACCTGATACTGTTTCCATAACGTCTAAGGGAAAGATGAATTTCCTGGCACAGTTATTCGATCTTCAATTGGTCTGTTGTCAAACGTATTTAATGCAACAGACGATCGCGGATGATTGAAAGAATTTTCAAGATTTTCACACATTGCAATATTCACAAATCCACTTAGGCACCACGTAGTTCTTTCCGTAATAAATAGTAAACAATGCCAACACTATTTCAAGCAAACAAATAGAAATTCACCCGCCTGAAAAGCCATAACTTTTCACCTCGCAAAGCGCTTGAAAAAAGTGTGACCGCGGCCAGCGAGTTTTACCAACTCTATTTGGCGGATGTGTCCATGGACATGTCAGCTGTCTTAATAGACCGAACGCTCGGAAACGTTTATCTTCACATATAATATATTATCCGTATGTCAGCAATCATATTTTGTGTTTCTCCTGTGTTTTGAAACTTTATAGTTTATTTATGAATATAAATTTTAACTAGCTTGGTGGATATGCTTCGTCGCTGACAGTATACAGTACACTTGGACACTTAATCGTGCAGTTCGCAACACTGAGGACATCAGCAGGCTGACCGACGGCAGTCTCTGCTTTCTTCCAGCCCTTACGGGTTGGAAAACAAGCTTTGGTCTCCACACAATGTCCCCTCCCATTGGATCCTTGAAGGTCGCCGGGGTATTTTTCGGGTTTCTGATGGCATTGCCAGGATGGTGAAACTACGCAGATGTTTTGTCAACACGACGCGAGAGGGTGTTGATGGCCGCATATCGGAAAGGACGAACCTTGGAGGCTTGCAGGTTGATATTCTGTTGAGGCAACCCGGAAGAAATAATGAGAATCCAAAAGTTAAAGAATTAATTTGTAACAGTTATTCTGTGTGCCACCACTGCTGGCCTTGCTGTACCGGAGTGCACGCGCATGGTGGCGGAGTGGTTAACGCAACGTGCTATGATGTCAGGGGTTTTGGATTTGAATACGAGCCCGGGCATAGGTGTTTTTTGTGAGTGTATTCCTTCATCATATCATCGCTCGCCATCATCGTCGCGATTAGACAAACTTTGCAGAACAGCAATACAAAATAAACTAAGTCAATCAAACTTACAGCATTTCTAATCTTCTCTCAGTTCCACATTTTCGGATCAACACTGTTCCCTTATTATCCTCTAAGAAAAATCCTGGATACGGGTCTTGTAGCAACACACACAAAATAAAGATGCAAGACTACTATAAGTGTGAAAACTTATTTATCAAAGCAAGAATTAAATAAAATCTAACAATTAATAGTAACACTTCAACTATTTTGTAATCTCTTTTCACTTACACACACACACTCAATATGAAGTGCATATTTTCTGAGTACGGGCCTGTTTATGCCTGTTAACGCATACTACAACCGCCTTTCGGGGCTGAACTCCTATCAGATCTGGGCCCATAAGAAGTCCCGAATACTCGGTCTAACAGTAACTCGATTTGCAGTAATCAAAATTCGAACACAATTCATGCTAGCTATACATTTATTCAAACCAATCAGTGGCTTAGTTACATATTGTGGGTCTAATTACTTAAGATACTATTTCACATGGTTACACATTCAGTGGGAGAGCGTGCATGAGAGAGGGACAGTATCCTTTCTTCAAAATGGCAATATGAAAATTAAACTAAAGTAACCTTCTTTTGGAATGATCAAATAATCAATTAGCAAATTATCAACAGTTATGCACGAACAAAAAAATAAAGATCAAACCAATACTTAACTGAAAAGTAGACTGTGGATTGAAGACAAGGCGACTCTCTTTCTCTCCCATGGCTGGATAATAAACCTTTTCCTTTTCCTGCCTTCCTTCCTTCTTCTTTGATTGGCACACATCGCCTATGAGCGATTTCTTGCCAGGGGTCCTATTTGGTTTGTTATGAGAAAGTTTGTTTACATTCCAAGTATCTGTTTGTTTATGTTACAATGTTGTGTTTGCGTGCAAAGCCGTACAGTATCCACATGACATCAGACCGTGGTTCGTAGAGTAGAGTCGAAAGGGACATCGGAAATGGAATACCCACACGTTGTAACTGGTTGTATAGAGTATTGCGATGTTGTTGTCGAATTGGGCATTGTAAAAACAAATGTGTGGTTGATTGGATAGGTTCTCCACACTGACAGGAAGTTGCAGGCACGGTATATGAACTGGGATGTATAACAACGTGACCTGTACGCATTCGCATGGTAAACACTAAAACTGCACGGGGTAGGTTAATGTGTTGAAACCAAGGACGTTTATTGCCGAATTGTGCGTGCCATCTATATGTATTGGTATTCAGGAGTTGCTGGGTGCACCAATCGTCCCATTGTTGTTCTACTTTGATTTTTACCCGTGGGAGGAGGTCAGTGTACGGCAGGCGCATCGGGGTAACAGTTTCTTTCGTTCTTGCTTGTTTAGCCATTACATCAACGCGATCTTGATATTTATTAAGGTCACTGTGGGCGCGAATATATGTGAAGATCGCTGACAGACCCTGCCGTTGAAGGTCTAGCATGATTCGGAGAATAAGATAGGGAAATACCGTTAATTTATATGCTGCCCGACCTGTTCGTGCTAACGTTTGAAGTACGCTCAATGCGTCCGTAAGAATTAAAGAATGATCGAGTCGTAACTGCAGGGCGAATTGTAGTGCTTTATAGATAGCATAACATTCCGCCGAGAAGATCGACATATCGGATGGGAGGGAAAATTGTCCTGCTCCCACAAAAATAGGCAATAATTAGGCTGGAAAGTTCATACGAACTAACCGATCTCTCTCCCATGGCTACCGATAGACCTCTTGTTATATACGCTCTTTGACGTACTCCTCCACTCGTCCACCAATCAGCGCCCTTCAATGACGTCACTATTGACGTACACTCACTGTTGCCAAGTTTATTTCTTACAATTGCACACTTCCACAAATCAAAGAAATAAAATGATGTGATCGAGGGGTTATAATACTTAGGAGTTTTAGCGATATGAGTGGTGACAATTGCTTCGGAAGTCCAGGAAATAGGTTGGGAATTCGTAACGTAATGTTTAACATTAATAATTAAGAGTAGTTAGGAATCGCAATAAAACGACCAACCAACAACTCTCTCAAAAATCGTCATACAAGTGCTGTAGTAAATATTAGACTTTTAAAGCTTATTATCCCTCCCCCCCAGTGTTAACCCGTTGAGAGGGTTATGCCTTCACTTCGGTAAGTGATTCGATGTACATTATGTGTATCTTTCAGCATTTTGGAGGGTTTAAGTGTTTTAGTTAGTACAAATCGATTACCACTATGATTCATTATGCTCTAATGGTGTGGTAAATCTGTCGTGACAAGTGGTTTGGATGATATATATTGTACTCTTGTTTCTGTGGATTGAGGTCGTCCAGAAGAGTACATGACAGTGATGCCAACCGTAGGGGCATGTCCCTACGCATAGGGGCTTTTCACTACATTTTGTCCATGTAGGGACAGATTTTTCCAAATAAAGGAAAACGTAGTGACTTTTTCAATGTTGGAAAATAACTCTACAAATGCTTTGTTTCAGAGCAAACATAATTTAATAGGATAATTAGAGTCAGAAAGTCAGAGATTAATAAGAATGCTGTGCCGAAATTTTATGAAACCGGAATCATTTGATGACATGACCCACTTGATGACCCACTTGTATCCTTCTGAACCTGAAAATGAATGGACTAGTGTACCTGGATATTTTAGCGAGGAGGAGAAAAAAGAACTAACTGACAAATCTCCATCAGACGGAGAACTTCTTTTTCGAAAACATTTACATTCTCGCGAAAATAGTGCTAACATTACCACATTCTAACGCAGAAACGGAAATAATATTTTCAATGTTAAGTGATACAAAACCAAAAAGAGAAATAAACTGGGACCAGAATTGTTAAATTCTTTCCAAATCCAATAGCGCAACAGCCCAATATCGGGCAAGGCTTACCTACCGACTGCTGGCCTCCCTCCCACGCGAGCCACCAAGGGGGCGTGGAGATCTGCAGCCAGACTAGGGGGACGGGTGGTCAGCCCGACCGACACCCAGCTGTTGTAGGACTTCGCGACCGGATTACGCTCACTCACTCGGAGCTCCCCAATTTCCTCACGATGGTGGGTTGCAACCGGCCCTATACGTAGGCCGAATAAATTCCGACCAGAACCGGATTCGAACCTACGCCGTCCCGCAGCGAACGATCTCAAGACGAGTGAACGCCTTAACTCGCTTTTTTTTTATTTTCTTCATAAAAGGAAATACCCCCTACACGGAGATATCCCCCACCATTCACTCTTTTTCTCACTTTTACACTTTTCAATTCTTACATTTTTCTTTGTTTCTTATCAACTGGACGAACACAAATACCCATGCCTTACTCGGGACTCGAACCCAGAACTCCTGGCGTTGTAGCGCGCTCTGCTAACCACTTTTTTTTTTCTTCATAAAAGGAAATACCCCCTACACGGAGGTATCCCCCACCATTCACTCTTTTTCTCACTTTCACACTTTTCAATTCTTACATTTTTCTTTGTTTCTTATCAACTGGACGAACACAAATACCCATGCCTTACCCGGGACTCGAACCCAGAACCCCTGGCGTTGTAGCGCGCTCTGCTAACCACTCCGCCACGGAGGTCGACAACTCGCTCGGCTACGGAGGAGGACCTTAAATTCTTTACTGGTGATCGTGAAGAAGACTGCAGGATGTACAGCATCACCAACCAACATCTATCTCTTCACAGCAGCAGCATGTATGATTTCAAATAACATAATCAACAGTAAACGACTCAACGTCATTCATAAATTGTGGAAGCATCGAGCAGAAAGATTTGTTAAGTAAATGTGTACATGTGCTCATGTGTTTTTAGTCGCTTTACTTGGTGTAGGGACATTTGGTCAGTAGTAGGGACATCTTGACTACGTCTGTAGGGACATTGTCGAAAAGTGGTTGGCAACACTGGTACATGGTGAGCAGGTGTTGTAAGGGCGTATACATGTGAGTAGGTACTGCATCATGGCGGATGTCCAGATGGATGGTAATCCAGAATACTGGGTTATCGGACATCATTACTTTATTTATGTAGGGAAGGAGATTCTATCGTTCAGTAATGCCGTGGGATAGGGTAATTTAATCCTGAAAGCCAATCTAAATGCGCGACGTTGGAAAATTTCCAGTTGGTCGTAGAAGGAGACGAAGCGTCCATCCAAGCGATATGCCGTGGGTGATGGCTGGGCGCAGAAACATTTTCTAGGTGGTGAGGACAGTTGCAGGCACGGATCAACGGACCCTACTGCCATGATTTGGATATATTATTATGCCTAATAATATTCAAGACTCATTCGTTCTGTTTCTTTATCACCGCGTTTAGCAGGCTCGAGAAGTCCACTTTATGCTCATGATAGGCTAATCGGAACTGGACCTACAGTTTAAATTTGGATCAGAACGAGTCTACAAGATGTGTTAACAGGGAATCGAAGCTGAGACCACTGCAGAGAATGGGTTTTTATTTCTCTGTAAATCATTTTACTTCTCATATCTGACCTTCAGTTTAGCGTGACAATGGGAGGAATTATAAGAACAGAGGCGTAGCAATGGGTGAGTGAAGTGGGCGAGCAGATGGAAAGAGCTAATTTTTGTGGCCAATAAAACTACAACATTTTAACCGGTTATAAATTCTAGTGAAACATTACACTTTGATTGAATACGCCAACTATTTAGCCGTCTGGTTTTAGAATATCCAGGAAGCCAAACAACAATGAAACGTTCTCTTACAAAGGTTGATAAGAATAGACACAATTTTTGATTTCTCATAATTTAGTGGTTCGAGAACATCGAGAAACATTATACACAGCACAAACAACAGAAATTTAAGGAAACTTCACGTATTTGGTGAAATGTCTTTCGAAATATGACCAATTACCACAAGAACATTTAAGACGAATACAATAAAATGAGATTCACAATAATTATCCGCGTTCTGAAATTCAAAATGAACTGATACAGGTAAAGAGCAATGATGTCAAAATGGCTATATTTAAATAAAAGTACAATTAGCTTAGTCCAAGATTTACTAACTTCACGTTCAGTTTCAATATCTACTTTCCTTAAGTTCGAAACTACTACTTTTACATTCTAGATTATCTTGTAAGTGAACGTGATCTAACACACAACAGCACAACAATGTTATTCACATGCAACACTTATTATTCATTGTTGAAGTTCGTTTCAGTAGCTATGAAACTACATCCAAAAACTGACGACCAGACACGCATGACAATTATTAAATCCTCAATATAGGATTTCCATTCAAAGTGGAGAGATGCTGGCAGCTGCAGGATAGTACGTAAGTTTTTGAATTTCATTATTTTCCAGTCGCTTTTCTGTAATTTCTGGCAAATAGCAACGATGTGGATGAGTAATGATATGATTGAATTAAGGAAAGGGCAGTTACAAGGACACCCATGCCCAGATCGGGATTCGAACACGGGAACTCCTCTGGCAAGATCGAAAGTCGGCCACTTAACACACTCCCTCACCGAACCGGCGTGTTTGTGTTATTATAATGCTACATTGATTTTACTTATTTTTCTACACTTTTCTGCAACTTTTGGCTACACGCGAAGATGAAGATGTGTGAAAGGCCCCCCCAGTCCCTGGTTTAGATCAGGCCCTCTGAATTACTACCCTCGTATCATCCTATAAATCTCTCCTTCCACCTCACCCTGGGTGCCAAGCGAGCAGATTATACAGTATGTAACATTCTTATTCGTACACACGGATTTTCAAAGAAAATGCTTTAATATCTGAAAGGAAATACACTCTTTTGAAATTGTTTCTTTACAATTCAATAACTAATATCATTAGAAACATAAAATCTTACCCAAATTCTGTATATCCAATGACAATAATAAATTAAATGAAACTGAAAGAGAAACATGTCATTTTTTGTACAACTTTTCTATTCGTACACTTAATAATATAAAAGAAAAAAATATATTCAGAGCAAATTGACTGACAGTTCTAATACTTTGATGCGTATCCGTTGGCTTTAATTACTGCTTGACACCTGTTCTTCATACAATTAACCAGCTTCCGACATGTTTCAGAGCTTATTTTATTCCACTCTGCTTGCACAACAGTTTTCAACTCTTGTTTGGACTTGACGCCTGCTTTATGGACTCGCCTCTTCAAAATTGCCCATAAATGCTCTATGGGATTTAAGTCTGGACTTTGAGCTGGTGTTTGTAGTACTTTGGGCACATTCCATATTAGCCAATTCATGTCAACTCGCGCCTTATGCTTACTGTCATTGTCTTGTTGGAATCTGTAGATAGGCGGCATGTCCATTTTTGGGCACTCTGCTTTACATTGTTCTTCAATATGTCCAAATAAACATATGCATCCATGATACCATCAATAAACTGGATGGTACCAACACCTTTGGACGACATATAGCCCCAAATCATTAATGACCCACCACCGTGTTTAACTGTTGGAACTGTGTTAATGTGATCATTGTCTTTATTTGATTTTCTCCAGACCCTATTTATCCCATCTGACCCGTATATATTAATCTTGGACTCGTCTGACCATATGACACTAACCCAAAATTCCTGGTCCTTGTGGATGTGCTCTTTCGCGAATGCAAGTCTATTCCTGCGATTCATCTTATTTACATACGGCCTCTTTCGTGGTATTCTGCCATGATAGCCATGCTTCCACAAGGCACGTCGCACAGTTTGATAGGACATCATCTTGCCAGCAACATTTTCTACTAACGGTCGTAACTGAGGAACACTTAGTCGAGGGTTTTCTCGCACTCTTTTTAAAATAAAGCGTTCATCCCGTTTATTCAACCCTCTCTCTTTTGGTTTTCTCGGCACATTCTGTGTTGAACTTTCCTCTCTAAATTTGTTTACTATGTATTGAACTGTGCAGTGTGATTTATTGACTGTTTGTCCAATTTTTCTTAACGAATAACCTCTAAGAACCAAATTTATAATAACATCCTTCAGATCGGAACTAAGTTCCTTCACCTTGCCCATTTCGAACACGCTGATAGATAGACGATAGTCCAGCATTCCGGTTGACGGGGAGCGCGCCTGCATGTTCAAACTTGTTACGAAGTTGCAAACTGCATGAAATCGCCCGAATAGCGGTGGCGATGTATGCGAGGAAGATTGAAACTCTTGTCTGTACGAATAACAATGTTGCATGAAAAAGGGTGTTTTTCTCTTTTCACACAAATTATATGTTCTGTTTATACACTTTGAACATACATTTTTATTGACATTTGTTGGTGAAACCTTCATTAACATTAATTTCCAGGTACATATGAAAATGATTATATTTACTAGTAGATATGACATTTTTTCTTCGGAAATTCTATGTGTACGAATAACAATGTTACATACTGTATTTGCGCCGGGATTACGAAAGGGGTTTCACATAATTTATATTTTTAGTCCCTGGTTCGTTATACATGTACAGCAAGTAAATAAACAATTGGTTTGAAGTGGACAGTACTGAAGTTTTTGGAGTTAATTCAGCAAATCAGAACATTTGTAGTAGGATTATATAGGTTAATTATACGTTGCTATTATATGCATATTTACAAATCGCTTCCATGTGTGCATTTACATAATCAACCAATTTACTTATTTCAAGCAAAGGCGTACCTATGGCCTAACCATTGGTACTTTCATTAACACAGAGTTAACCTAACTATCTCTGTGGCCTACCCTCGACTTAATTGATATTCCGACAGTCTTGCGTTTCCTTACGCATCATCCTCATTCATCCCGCAAGGCATTATGATGCGATTCTGCAATATCGTATAAATGCAAATCTTTTGATAATTGGGAAACTTGGGGATTTCAAACAGGGGTTGGCTTTACCAAATGTTACTTATATTTTCCATCATTAGTTTAGCCACCGAGTCATTCCATGCCAAATCAACACAGATATGTGCAATTTTTAACCCGACCATCTCCGATTTTCATTAAATTTGGGGAGTAGAAACTATGCATAGAACTTAGTAACTATGAAAATTTTTAGTCTCGTGCGTCTTGTAATTGTTAAATTATTCAAGGTCAAAGTTTGCAGAAATTGCCTTTTTTGAGCCCGCTTAGCTATACTAAATCTGCTGTAACTCCGCCCCTATTTCGCCTAGGAAGCTCAAATAAAGCTTATTGTACAGGGAATTGAACAGGCTTTCCAGTGATATATAATAAGCCTACCTTTGGATAAAAATATAATTTTGTCACGTGACCTTGACTTTTGACCTTGAATATCTCAAAACATGTCATCACCAAAAATCGTGAAAAAAATATATTTGGTCTCTCATACCATACTCTAAAACATACCAAAATATCATTCTGGGACTGCAATGGGATAAGAAGATACAAAATAATATGTGTAACTATGTGACTGATAAAAGCCCCATTACATGAACTATGAAGAGTCAAATGTCCCTTAACACTCCCTACAAAATGTGAAGGAGTTATCCTGGGTATAATTGGTCATAAGAGAAATAGGTTAGGCACAGGGAGATCCCTAGCCGTGTGTGTCAAGCGCAGATCTGGCATATTGTTGACCGCCATATTGAATTCAACGCAAACATTTCAAAGGAAAGGGGGTTATGTGATATATCAAATGAGGCTAGAATTTCACGAGAAATGAAGTGACGAAGGATTTTCCAACATATATTTAACCAGCAAAAATTTATTACTGCATGCTTGTAACCATTTTCTCCTTTTCGAGGTGTTAAAAACAAAGCATTGGAATGCTCCTAACGTGTTAGGAACTCATCGAGATCACGCTGACATCTTGGGAGAGAAAGAAGTATACGCACCATTACATATGATTTTAATCAGCTACATTCACCAAATAGTTGAATAGTGAAGAATATTGGGAAAAGTATCTCAAACAATTACGTGACACTTCCTTTGGAATGAAAAATTCTTCAGTGACGAGGCAAATTTTTATGTTCACGGTGAAGTTAATAAAAATAATATGCAATACCTGTGATTTGCTCAGTCGAATGGTTGTTGCTGGTAAGCTAATTATGTGGTATAATGTATGGCGAAAGGAAATGGTTGGTCCATATTCAACAACGGAACCTTAAATGGTGAGGGCTTCTTGGATTTGTTAAGTGAACAGGTTTTTTCACCCTTGCTTACGGGATATGGCACTTTTCGAGAGTTTTGAAACAGGACAGAGTGTGACCACACTATGTAGACATTTTCGCAATTTCTTCATGGTAATTTTCTAGGTAGATTGATGGGCACACGGGGATCTATTAAAAGGCCTGCACATTCCCCAGATCTAAGATCTTAGGAGGACTTTTACCTTCAGAAACATTTGAAGAGAATGGTGTATGCACTAAAAGTCCCTGATATTGACCATCTGAGAGAAGGCATAGTTGCTGCTTGCGATGTTGTTGCACCTGCTACATTACCAAATGTTCTATGCGAGTGTGAGAGACGTCAACGAGTGTGCTCACAGGAACATTGACAACATTATAATGTGCATATATCGTAAGTGAAAGATATGTGTATAACTTTTTGCTGGCGTAAGATACGTTGGAAAATCCTTCGTCACTTCATTTCTCGTGAAGTTCTAGCCTCATTTGATATATCACATAACCCCCTTTCCTTTGAAATGTTTGCGTTGAATTCAATATGGCGGTCAACAATATGCCGGACCTGCGCTTGACACACACGGCTAGAAATCTCCCTGTGCCTAACCTATTTCTTTTATGACCAATTATACCCAGGATAACTCCTTCACATTTTGTAGGGGGTGTTAAGGGACATTTGACTCTTCATAGTTCATGTAATGGGGCTTTTATCAGTCACATAATTACACATATTATTTTGTATCTTCTTATCCCATTGCAGTCCCAGAATGATATTTTGGTATGTTTTATAGTATGGTATGAGGGACCAAATATATTTTTTTCACGATTTTTGGTGATGACATGTTTTGAGATATTCAAGGTCAAAAGTCAAGGTCACGTGACAAAATTATATTTTTATCCAAAGGTAGGCTTATTATATATCACTGGAAAGCCTGTTCAATTCCCTGTACAATAAGCTTTATTTGAGCTTCCTAGGCGAAATAGGGGCGGAGTTACAGCAGATTTAGTATAGCTAAGCGGGCTCAAAAAGGGCATTTTCTGCAAACTTTGACCTTGAATAATTTAACAATTACAAGACGCACGAAACTAAAAAATTTTATACTTACTAAGTTCCACGCATAGTTTCAATTCCACAAATTTCATGAAAATCGGAGATGGTCAGGTCAAAGGCTGTGTTGATTTCGCATGGAATGACTCCACCATAACTGGACTAAACTTTCGAAGAGGGTTCCTTGGCCAAATGATACATTATTTTCAGACATCAGTCTAGCCACCATAAGTGGACAAGACTCTCGAAGATGTTCATTTGCCAAGTATTACATTTACTTCTTAATCTTTCAGTGTAGCCACCCTGAGTGGACAAGACTTTCGAAGGGTCTTCGTCGTTGTGAAGGTAGTAAAAAACTGTCAAATAAAATGCAATGATTATATTGTTTCTTTTCCTAAGCTATTATTGAGTGGAATAATATCAGAGTCTTACTATTTTAGTCTCTGATCTCTTCGAAGGAACGGCGTCCGCAATAGGACAAGACGACACCGGATCGTCGCATCCCGTAGCTCTACTAACGGTGTATCCTCCGGGAGAGTAGAGATCGTACCGGGATAAGGCAAACTGAAAATTACAATGACCGATACTCTCTCCACATTAGGTTTATTGATGTGATTGGAGGTTGGGATTGCAAACGGAAGGCACACTCACTCACTCACCTTGCCTAATCCAGCGACGCTTCCTTGAACACAGCGTGTCCCAAGATTACCAGCCCAATAGCTTAGGCTTACACTTCGATGACAACAGAGACAAAAGAGAGCTCCACGTAATTGCTCCTGTGCTTATATAGGAGGTAGGTGTATGACCTCCCTGTCGCTCTGGACGTTTGACGTTGAGCTTACGTGAGCATTAGGCAAGGTTCGTGCGTAGCTTGCACCCTACCGTCTACACTATTCATGTGAAGAGTACAAAATACACCATAGAAACTACACTCATTACATTATCAACTCGCTGGATATTCGTATAAATACTACACTATTTCTATGTAAACAGTGTGACTAACTTGTTGCTAAAATGTGAAAATGAGCCACAGCAACAGCAAGGAACTATGACAAGATACTTCTGTTTTTATGAGTAGCCACAACCTTTTTTAAATCCAAAGATTTTGCAAGCTCTTCAAAGGACAGAGCAGATAGAGCACTCAACCTCTCGTCACCAATTAGATTTCGAAGGTTTTTCGCAAGCAACCGTTGATGGGGATATGAACATTTCAATAATACAAAGCTTATAATGTTCGTTAAAGAAAATTTTGAATGTTTCAATCATTGCAAGCAGCTGCTGAAGGTCTTTATTTTGGCTTCCATTCTGCCTCATAGTGTGCCTTGACTCTAAACTCTCCAAATCACAACAGTAGGGAGCGTATAAAGATTGTAGCTTTTCATGCTTCAGAAAAGTGGCACTAACTTAATCAAATATAGGCATCAAATACGCGTAAACACCCTTGAATAGAAACTGTATTAATGATACCATTTTCTCTTCCATTATGAAATATCTTACTTTTCTTGTTCAACGACTGGAATTCAGAACGTAGGGCTAAAAATGGGGAGGATGTGAGAAATCGTCCACTTAGGACGTGCCACTCTCAAGGAACAAAAATATTTTCACTACAAATCCACCTCCACTACGAGACAAATATACTGACATAAAATCAATGAATATATGTAGTTGCAACTTTTGCACTGAACATTTTGGTTAGAGAAGTGACTGCTGAAGATTATAATTTTATTTCAGAATATATTATGCTCTGAATATTGATCAGAATTTAATTAATAGTTTTATGAGATGTGCTTCAAAGTTTGATTCTTCTGCACGGAATCAAATTTGGCCGACGGTACTGCAGAAAATATTTTCTAACATCATAAATAATAATTAATTAACATGTAGGCCTAGGCCTGCGAAAAATGAAATTTGCCCAAGCATGCTAATTTTTGCATCGTATGCAGTGTATATAGTGGAATCCGAGCCACTTAATGATATGTGCCTCTTCCGGGGATCGAACCCGGGACCCCTTAATTTCAAGGCAGCAGTATTGCTGCTAGATAACCAGGGCTGTGAGGTCCAATTTTAATATTTCCAATTCTTAATATTTAAGAATTAGTTACTTTGTGTACTCTTTGATTTCTTAACGTCCTATTTCTCCCTCTTGAATATTTGCAACGATAAGGAGAGATATAATGAGGCAAACAATGAGAGAACATCGATAACATTCATACCATTGTCGGTATTCGAATGAGGAACTAACAAACAAAAAAGAACATTGACGGCTCTTTAGATGTTGAACGTTGTCCTACTTAAAAAAAAATCATTTTACACTTATGTTAGATTTATTCAGAAATATAGCAATACGATTTATGGAGCCTAATAAAGTACACGTTTAGCTGCATATGCCAACAATTGAAGAACAATCTCACAGGCACTGAATACGTCGTCCACCTATGAGGCAGGTAACATATTTCGTAGCAAGTTTGGCTGGCACTCATGATTAGCCAATTACGTAGTATCAAATGGTAGCCACTGCTATCCAGGCATATTTGCATATACCCTCCTCGCCTTGATTTTAGAACACATCGTATTAAAAGTAACTTTGCGATTTAACTGAACTAGAAAATGTACTTGAACATTGTACTTGCCTCAATGGAATTTTAATAATGGAAAATGGAAACTTAAACTTTTTAAGTTTTCGGTCAAAATGCGTCTACCGTACTACAAAAATCTTGGGGGCTACAGGGGGACGTTAAGTTTCCACGACCACTCCCGATAAGGTTTTTCCCTGCCGTTTGGTAGGAGACGTCGTGGATGTTCCACATAGGACAATGCGCCTGCCTCTGCATTGGTGGCCCTATACTATGGTGTGATAGTACATGGGGTTTTCCGAGCTTTAAGAGTTCGTCAGCTCTGAAATATTGCTGGGTCGGGAAGGTCCTACGTTTGAGCAGCATCCATTGTTGTTATGCTGGGGTAAACTTGGCCAGATTACCACGGCACAATTACAGTAATAGCAGTAGTCCCTGAGATCTTCCATGTCACTTCAGGAAACTGTAGCTATGTAATGAAGTAAGTCTTGATAGCCAGTGTATGTGTATGTAAATAGTAGTAGGTATGTAATGTAAGACCACTAACGGTTTTTCCTTTTGAGTTTGTAGGTTAGTTGACTGATAGGTATTTCAAATGCTTTGTGCAATTTTTATTACCTTAGATTTAACCATGTTAGAATTGCAGACTCAAAAGGAAGAATGGTGTATTGCAAGAGATCGCTATGGACATGAAAGCGAGATCTTGTCATACACACATGCAATCGACATTTATATCGAGTTTATTTGCATGCGATATATCAAGTCGATTGCAGTTGTTCTCCGGCGCAAGACTGTAAGGTACAAATGGCCTTGCGTCCCTCTTCCAACTGAAAAAAGAGGCCCTCACAGATAGTAGAGACGTTGACGGCGTTGTGAGGCTTTGAACTGACATCTACCTGTACCAACCAAGTCGCAACGTTTCAGGATCTTAAGAGACACGGCTTGCCCAGGAACCCTCGACAGAATAATGGAAGCTCTTGCACCGATAGGAAAGCATATCAGATGTCCTTACTTCACGGCCTCAAAATCAACAACACAAGGATGTTCACAGAGACGAATGCTAGGTCCAAAATTGTGGAATCTAAACTTGGAAACATCTCTAGAAAAATTAGGAAATATTTCTGGATCAAAAGCACAAATAGACTATGCAGATGACGTAATAATTCTAATATAAGGTAATTCAAGAACAGAGTTCGAAAGGAAGTCCAGTATTGCGATATACTCTTTCGAGGACTTGTGTGATACGGTGAAATTGATGATTGCCACCCAGGAGACCAGGGTAAGATGAATGCTAATAAACACCCACAGATGAAACTCAGAGAAAATGTTTAGAAGAGTAAAGGAAGCTAAATATCTAGGTGTGAAATTACTAGAAATGCAATGATGACATGGATTATGTAACTTCAAAAGCTGAGTCTGTCATAAATAAATTGGTAGCACTCGTACATTCAAACTCCCTATGTCGCTTAAAAACCAATTCATTCCGGTCGGGAATTGAATTTATTTACAATTCCTGGATCTTTTGACAACCCTGGAATTGTTAAAAATCCAGGAACACATACATTGTAGTGGGTTCTATTGCGTTGCGTATCAAGACCGAAACCTTTTTTTCTCGCGCAATTGAACTTCAGTCCAAGCTGCGTATTGTTTCATTTTAATACGGAACGTGGACCATATTGAAACTGACCCGGAAAAAATGTTCCTGAGCCGTATTTAAGTTGGTCCGGAAAAAAGGTTCCAGGATCGTTTTTAAATTGATCCGTAAAAAAAGGTTCCTGGACCGAATTGAAATACTTTACAGATAAAAAGGTTCTTTACGGTCCAGAACGAATTTAAGCTCTCTGATTTTCTTTCCTGGACCGGAATTGAATTTATTTAAATTTCTAGACCTTTAACAATCCTGCATTTCGGGGATGGGGGGTAGACCCCTACACATTCTCGATCTCGGAGATGTTGTAATCAGCACCACGCTCCAGGTAACCATTGATTTGAGGCTGGGTGAGCCCCAGAGCCGTTTTATGCTGGAACAAGGCCGGGAAAATTCCTACCTAAGCTCAGCCACCCAGGAACCGAACCTGGCTCTCCCGCGTGGCAGTCAGACGCTCTACCCGCTAGATCACCCTAGAGGTATGTAAAGTTTTAATGTGAACCCATATAACCTTACGACAATTTATCAGATTTCGATTGGGTGGGTTGTATGTGGGTAGAAACAGGCTCCGGAAGTCGGCAGTCTGCAATATTTTAGTTCTATAACCATTTAGTCAAGACAGTTATTTTTTTTAAATCCATGTCCCGACGACTCTTGCACAGGCCCGTAACCAGGATTTTTTTGAGGGGGGGGGGCAGACCCAATAGGCGAATTTTAAATAAATTGTCTGTTACATTATACATTGTATATATTGTTGTAAGCCCGTTTTACCTGGGCTCTGAGGTCACAGGGAAGTTTAATTTAAACATTTAGGTAGAGCTTAATAATATTTGATGGCTGAACCTGCTCCGTTAGGAGGGTAGAGATATGGAAAGTTGGTGTAAAAGGTTATTCACGCTTGTTCATACCTGGTAGATGTGTGTGTTGTCTTGTCCTAATGCTTCTCGCAGACCGAATCGTGACAGTTCCAAGGTTCTATCCAGCGACCCTCAGTTCACCAAGCCAAGCGATCCCTTGCGCCTTGTAGCATGCTAGGCAGCGGTAACTCCGTGTTCCATCGTCGTAGTTAGCAGTGTAACGTGTTGTAGAGTAATCGGACTAGTTATCCATGTAGCGTCGATGAGTGTCAGAATCAAAAGAGAGCTAGCTCCGGGTAGGAGCTTGCTTTTATCATTCTAGGCGTCGAAAGGTTGTTAAACCTTTCAAACGCGGTAGATCCTGTTTAGATCCACGCGTTTGCCTTTCCAGTTCCTTGTTTTACGGAAGTTACAAGCTAGCGCATTCTTGGGATCACTCGCTGGTCGGACAAGTTCAGGAAATAAACAAGTGTGAATATTAACATGACGAGGTTTTCTCGGTTTAATGGTCTCCATATCTCTACATTCCCCTTGTTGAAATAATCGAACCACTCTGTGATGGTCGACTACCTCGGCCGGAGTAGATTATATTTAAAAATTAGGATTTATTAACAAATCAAAACTCGTAGAAAACCAATACAGTAAATCACTAGAAGAATCGCATCACCATAAAAAAAATTGAAATTACCAGAATAGTTATATCATCGAAAATAACGTGGCACTAAACACCGTTGACAAAAAAATATAAAAACACGTAGAATAAAAAAAAAAAATTGTAGGTCATAGCCTCTTATAAACTCAAAAAGTACGAGCACAAATAACTAAGTCTTGAGGCATGGATAAAAATAATTACATAAGTGTAACACTGAACTAGTTTTGGTTGAGTGATGACAGCACAATAATAAAAAAAAAAAATACATGTCAGCACAGTGTGTGGAAACGCCGGGAACCGCACGCGGTTGTATTCACTGTTTGCTGAGTTCAAAGTACACTCGGCGGAACATACACGATGCTGGGCGGAGCCTTGAGGTATGTTAGCTATGGCAACTCTGTAAACTGCATGCCGCCATAGGCTGGTCGTTCTGTGCAGCTGACGATAAAAAAAAAAAACACAAAAGAAAGAGACGTGTCTCTAATCCAATATGGGTAGTGCCCATGGGCACAAACTTTGGCACTGTAATGGACATGCGTTTGTATTAATTGCGTGTGCCTTACGGTACTTGAAGTAGCTGAGCACCGGAACACTGTGAGCCGATGAAAAAAAATAAAAATAAGGATCATGTGTCGTCAGTAAACACGGGCAGTCCGCACGGAGTGGGCGGGGCCTGTCGATGAAGATCGCCGTGACGTCAGCGAAGTTGAGTCTGGAAGTCAAATTTGCGATGGCGCTTCGGGGCAAGAAACGTCCTGGGTAAAGCGCTCCACATCTGGGTCGCGGCGTGGGAGATGGAAAAATCAGCCATGGGTCCAGACGGGAACGGGTCCTTGTCGGTGCTGGAACTCCACAAGATCGTTGTTGGTCTCGGCGATGAGCCTAGGTCTGTCGCTCGATGGTACAAGCCGGTGGTCGTCATGGGTCCAGTAACATCCGTGGCGATGAGATAATGAAACAAGCGCAAAAAAGGGAAAAATTAGGAAAAAGCAAAAGGTAGTGGAGCAGAGTTTACAATAAGTGATGACGGGTTATAAAATCGATTGAAAAGGGACTTTCAGTTAAAACTGGTGAATTATTTTGGGGGGGAGGGGTGGTAATATCTAATTTGAATGACGGCGAAGGGGCGTTATTACTTGTATGGTGTAGAGTTTTTAAGGGGACCTGTTTTTGATTAACAGGTTTACCTGAAGAAAAGTTCGCCGGGGCAACGGGGGGGGGGGGGGAGTAGGCGGAATAATTCCATGTTGTAAGGAAAGTTCGCCGGGGCGCAACGGGGGGGGGGGAGTTAGAATAGTCGGCTTAGCCGGGAATGAAATGAAAAAAAAGAAAGGAGAATTCAGCGATAATAGAACGAACTAAGTGATTACGAGACATTTCCTTCTGTAATATGTGTAAATGTCGTTTATAAAAAAAAACAATTGCAAGAATTTTACGTGTCTTGTGGACAAAGGTTTAAGCGCCTTCGATTCGCTGCTAATAAAAAAAAATGAAAAAGAAGTGAAAAAGAGTAAGTAATATATTTGTGTAATAGTTCATTGAAAAATAGAGTAGGTTGTAATTTCATGGGATATGAGCTATACCATGTTGTATGCTATCAATATTTGAACTATAAAATTAAAGGAGAGAGTGGGAACATTTGCCTATTTTATTATATGCTTTATTAACATATTTAGTGCATTGCAGCTTTCAAAGAAGCAGTTCGCGTTACACCTAAGCGTAAATAAAAATTTGCTATGGCCAAAAAGCCAATTGTTCAAGCAAGTTCTACGCAGTTCATTTGTTCTTTAAATCATTGATCTTGTTCTATCTTAGTTCTTTCGTTCTTTATTTCTTTGTACTTTTTCTTCATTTGAGCGTATATGTACCAGCAAATGGGGGAAAAAAATATTTGCTAGTTAGAATCATAAACACACTAAGTACTTATTAGTCAAATCAGCTAAGTGATATGTTCTGACTATTACTATGCGTTTAAACGCAAATTATAAAATAACATTAAAATATCTGTAAAAAAAAAAATAATTAATTATTAGGCAAGAGATGTATTATAAATGTTCCGACGATTGAGATAGCATTCTGTAATCCTGATCTTGTTAAAAATAAAATGACCATGTTGTATTAAAAATAAAAATGAGTTCGTTCTAACGCAGAAATGCAGTGTGAGGACGGGAAGTGGAAAGAGGGGGGGGGGGTCGATGAGCGTGAGAAAATGCTGGATCAGGGGATGCTAGCATGTGCAATGTACGCAACGAGGAGCGAGGAGGCTAAAGCGAGTGACAACGGAGTGGCGTGTTAATGAATGTTAGTGGGGTTATCATGGCACTAGTCGTAGCGGGCTTTGAGTCTAGAAATAGTAATAGTGTCAGTCTTTTGCTTACTCCTGCCGTCGATGTAAGTTACTTCGTAGGAATTCTCATTAACTTTGCGAAGAATAGTTCCTTTGTACTTATAAGAGGACGCAAAAGCTTTTGACACACCTGGAGTTGGAGTGGCATCTAGAATCCATACATGTTGTCCTGGTGAGTACTGTATTTTCCTAGAAGTGCTGTCTACGTACTTTTTCTGCTGTTCGTAACGCTTATTCAAGTTGTCATGTGCTGTCTTACGTATGGAAGTCAGGAGTTCAAGTCTCTGTGCGTTCGTCTGGGAAACATTGTCGGGGTTCGAAGGAAGGACAGCGTCAGCTAAGATCCTTGGGTTGTAGCCAAACAAAGTAAAGTACGGGCTCTGGAGGGATCCAGAATGGATTGTAACGTTGTGGCTGAACGCTGCGCTAGCTAAATAGTCACACCACGAAGCTTTCTTTTCTAACACAAAGACTCTCATAACTTTCTTTAAGTAACTAAATGAACTCTCAACTAATCCATTCGTGAAATGGGCACAAGTATCTACATATTTTAGTTGTACGCCTGTAATATTTGCTAACTCTCGTAAGAGTAAACTTGAATTGGGTGTGGAACGATCTAAATAGATCGTTTCCGGGATGCCATGGACTAAAAAGACTTTCTCAACTAGGGCTGTTGCTATGTTTTGTGCATCGTGATTAGCCAAAGGAGCTGTAATTACATACCTTGTACAACTATCGACTACTGATAGGAAATATTTGTATTTGTGCGTTTTTGAAGAGACTAAAGGACCACATACGTCAATATGAATTCGTTGGAAAGGATTTTGGGCTGGTTGAAATGTTTGCAGCGTATGCGGTTTAGAACCTTGTGGTTTCTTTGAAATCTGACAAGGAATGCAATGTCTAACCTTATCGTACACAAATTTCTTCATATTGGGGAAAAAGTAACGCATAAGCATTAAATTATATGTCTTCTGTGCACCTTGGTGACTTCCATTCATTTTGTGTGCATGAATAAGGTCAAATACTTGATTTCTTAATGCATGAGGAATACAAAGTCTATCCCTATTACCAGTTTTGATTTTATTAGTCCTGTATAAGACTCCATTTTTGAGTACATAAGAATACGAAAGCTTTTCTAGTTTAGGATCACTAGCTTTATCTTTGTTTTCTAATACATCAATAATGTCTCTGAAATAGGGGTCTTTACGTTGTTCTGAACTAATATCAAAATCTGCTGCTTGTGCATGAAATACTTGATGAAAGAATAAGTCATCATCATCATCATCATCTTTCTTGTCATGATTAGTCTTGTCAAGCGGTAAACTTGCACGGGAGAGTGCATCTGCAAGTTCATTTTTACTAGCGCTAACATGCCTTATTTCGAAATCAAAATTCTGAAAATAAAGGGCTCTTCTTCCTAAAATAGAACTATGATGTTTAGTTGAACGAAGATAGGATAAGGCTTTGTTGTCTGTGAGAACCACAAAATGTTGATTCATAAGAAAAAATTTGAAAGTTTTCAAAACATAATATGCACCTGCAATTTCGAGTGAAAATGTGTCAGCTCTTTTCTCTGTGTCTGTTAAGGCTCGTGAACAATAGGCACATGGATGTAAATTTCCTTCTTCATCAGGCTGTAACAAGGCTCCTCCAATGCCAATTCCGCTCGCATCAATGTATACATATGAGGGGCGTTTAGGGTCATAAGGGCGGAGGATAGGGGCGGACGTGATCATTTCTTTCAGTGTTTCGAAGCTTTTCTGGTGTTCATCAGTCCATTGAAACTTAACATTCTTTTTAAGAAGCTTAAATAAACATTCTGTTGGTCCTGCAAAACCTTGCACAAATCGTCGAATGAAATTGACAAGTCCTAGAAAACTACGAAGCTTGCGTTTGGTGGTAGGGGTGGGATATTCCAAAATAGCTTTAAGAATGTGTTCTGAAATCTTAACTCCCTTTTGAGATACCAAATTACCAAGGACTTTTACTTCGGTAAAAGCTAGCCTACACTTAGAGGGTGATAATTTAAGGGATGCTGTTCGTAACTTTTGAAACACTCTGTCCAGTATGTTAAGCATGTGTGTGATATTTGAACTGTAAATAATAATATCATCAGTGTAAACAGAAAGTTCTGAACTGTCTATTCCGCTAAGGGCAAGTTCGCTTACGCGATTCATTACACCGGGGGATGTTTTCAATCCCTGGCATAACCTAGCATACCTAAAACTACCAAGATTGTTAATAGAAAAGGCGGTAATGTCCTTAGAACGCTCTGTTAATGATACCTGAAAGAATGCACTGGACATATCTAAAATTGAGTAATATTTCTTTCCAGCCATCTCTGTCATGATGGTTTTTATGTCTGGGGATTGTAAGGAAATCGGAGCTATTATTCTGTTAAGGTCGCGGAGGTCAGAGATAAAACGGTAAGTCCCATTGGGTTTCTTAACTAATAGGACTGGGTGTCTATAGGGACTCCCTTCACAGCGCTCTATAACACCTTGGTCTAGTAATTTCTGAACTTCCTGTTTCATGGGTTCTCGGTAATGAAAAGGAATAGGGTAGGTTTTGGCATACACTGGGGTGTCATCTGTCAGTTTGATATCATATTCCAAAACATTAGTTTTAGTCAATTTATCCCCTGGCCAGAGAAAAATATCTGCATACGTGTATGCGAGCTTTAGGATTTTTTCTCTTTCTTCTCGGGGAATATCAGGGTTAACTGTGAGGAGGGAGGGGTCAAATTTCTTTTGACTTTCACTGATTTGTTGCTTCACTGTACTATTTTCATTACATGAGTATGAAAATGCGACATCTTCACTTTTATGTTCCCAAACGGAAGTAACATCACTTAAAATTTCACATGTCGATATTTCGCCTAATATTGTGTCACTTTCCAAAGTGATTGTGGTTTCCGTAGGGTTGTGTATGTGAATGACAGGTGACTGCGGGTTTACTGCAGCATTGGGAAGGACTACTGGATGCTGGCTCATAAGGGAAGCAGATGGTGTAAAAAGTACAGGCTTATGGGTATTAGGTGTCGTAGTGGTAATGTTCAAATTGATATAAGTCTTGGATCGTGGACTTAACTGAACTGTGTTTGAAAGGGTAGCTTTTCCCTCATACACATTTACATTCTCAATTTGGGTAAATATGTCATGCGACAGCTGGTGAGTCTTGTACTTTGATCTTAAAATACTATAATCTGGAGTACGTCCTAAATGACAAAGAGTTATTGTATTGTCTTTTAATGACATTTCGCACCTCTGCGTTCGTAAAAAGTCATTTCCTAAAAGGGGAGGGACGTTAGTTGAATCTACTATTCTAAATGGGTGCGAATATTTACGCTTTCCAATTATGATAGGAAGAACTACAATTTCAGACACACTCAGTTTCGATCCGGACACACCTTGGATTGTAGATTGTACCTTGTATGTTTTTCTTTCAGTAGGGAGAAGGTGGGAAGGATAAATTGAGATTTGGGAACCCACGTCAATAAGTAAATCTACCTGTTTTCCTTGTATGCTACTATTAATAAAGTATAGGCCATTTCTCTCAATTATAGGAACTTTATCTAATCTGCTATTATCTTCGATTTCGTTCCTGCAAGTCGAAGACGATTTTAGTTTAAACTACTGCCTCTTTGTGGCTTGTAAAAGCAGTTGTCGCTCTCGTGATTATAACGACCACAAAACTTGCAGGCTGAGGTATTTGCATCGTCGCGATTAGCCTGATCTCGACGTTGAAACCTCTTGTTACTATTACTTCTGAATTGGCCTCGTGAGTTCGATCGAAAGTTACCTCTGTGATTAGCTCTAGAATTATTATTATTTCTGTAGGAAGAGGACTTATTATTCCCCTTGTTGAAATCTCTGTTCTGTGCTTTTTGATTAGCCGTTTTCGCAAATTCCAGTACATTTGAACAAAGATTGAAAAGAGAACTCGCGTTCATCTGTTCGTTCGAAAAGAGAGACATGCTCGACATTTGTGACGAGAGTTTGTTTATTTCATCACCAGAGGTAGCACTTTGAGCGTGTTCCACAGCGACTACGGATGGTGTCGCCGCGCAGCGGACACTATCAGCACTCGGTGCATGATACATTCCTTGATACACTGTGTGGGAACTATTTACGGAAGCGGGATTGGACTGTAGACTTTGTACTTGATGAGTCGATGGTGGGAAAAAAGAAGATGGACACTGGTTGTATGACACAAACTGCTGAGTCGGGTTGTGTGCACTACTGGGGAGGGGGGAATAGACCTGTGCATGCGAACAGCTGTGAAGTGGTGTCGGGATGAATGTCTGGGGTAAGCTCGCCTGAGCGATTGCCTGATCAATTTCCAATTTCTCTTCCAACATACGGGAATTCATTAATGACTGCTGGCGTTCGAAATTCTGTAGGTGGGCAATTAATTCTTCTGTTCTGGCAAAATGCTTGTTGGTTAAACAGCCAATGTATTTGGCTCGCAGTCCCGTGATGATATAAGAGAGAGTTTGTTCTTCAGTGGCGTTCGGGAAGTATTGCTGGACTAATGCCTTTTTAGCAATAACGTAGGTGTGAATGGGTTCGGTTACCACTTGTTTTCTTTGAAGTATTATCTGTACAGGATCTGCTGAAAGGTATGATCCCTTAAATAGCGTACTTAGCTCGTCTTTGATATGGGTGTATGTCAAGTCTACAAAATTGGGTCGTTTCTGTATGTCATGAAAATAAGTTAAAGCGGTGTCAGTCAAAAATAAAGGTAACATCTCTTTACGCTTAGCTTCCGACCATCCTGCGGCGTGTGCTACATTTTGGAACTTGAGGAAAAATGAGTCAATGTGCTTAGGGTCATTTCCGCTAAATGGTGCCGGGTATAACGCAGTTGGGATTGGGGTGGCCATGTTAGTGGTGGAAATTTGTACAGCTACGTTACCAGAATTATTAACAGTGTTAGAGGAAGTTGAAACGGGAGCCGGGGTACTTGCTAAGGGCTGGGGTTGGTTTTTGTTGGGTGTTTGTAGTCCAAGGACAAATTGAGGGTAATTTCTATTAGCAGACCTTAACCGTGTTAGTGGAGGGGAGGGAATTGGGGATAAAGGTCGTGAATTTATTGGATTTGCCGTGATTGCAGTTGCTAACTCTATGATTTGGTCGAGGGAGGAATCTAGGTGTTCGTGCAACGCTATCTGTGACGTATTCATAAACGAAGGTTCGTCGTGCTGACCAAAGAACAAATGAAAGTATGGTTATACAGTTATTTATGTCATTAATATATCGCTGGTCAAAGAAGTATAAGCAAGTGTTCTCATTCCTGTGTGAATGATGCTTGAATACATGTTATGCAGAAGAACTAGATTTTTGTTGAAAAAGGGGGGGGCTCGGCATAAAAGAAAAAGAGGGGTTGTTTTCCATAGGGTAATACACAAAATTGTCACTGGGTCTGACGCATCTTAAGCGTACTGTGGGAGTATGAGTTGGAATTACTAAAAATTTACTTTAAAAATGCTCCCAAAGTGGGAGGGAGGGGGGAGAGAATAATTTAATGTAAAGCAATTCGTACAGGAGGGTACTTAATTGCAAAAAGGGCCTGAAGCACCTCCACCATGTTGTAAGCCCGTTTTACCTGGGCTCTGAGGTCACAGGGAAGTTTAATTTAAACATTTAGGTAGAGCTTAATAATATTTGATGGCTGAACCTGCTCCGTTAGGAGGGTAGAGATATGGAAAGTTGGTGTAAAAGGTTATTCACGCTTGTTCATACCTGGTAGATGTGTGTGTTGTCTTGTCCTAATGCTTCTCGCAGACCGAATCGTGACAGTTCCAAGGTTCTATCCAGCGACCCTCAGTTCACCAAGCCAAGCGATCCCTTGCGCCTTGTAGCATGCTAGGCAGCGGTAACTCCGTGTTCCATCGTCGTAGTTAGCAGTGTAACGTGTTGTAGAGTAATCGGACTAGTTATCCATGTAGCGTCGATGAGTGTCAGAATCAAAAGAGAGCTAGCTCCGGGTAGGAGCTTGCTTTTATCATTCTAGGCGTCGAAAGGTTGTTAAACCTTTCAAACGCGGTAGATCCTGTTTAGATCCACGCGTTTGCCTTTCCAGTTCCTTGTTTTACGGAAGTTACAAGCTAGCGCATTCTTGGGATCACTCGCTGGTCGGACAAGTTCAGGAAATAAACAAGTGTGAATATTAACATGACGAGGTTTTCTCGGTTTAATGGTCTCCATATCTCTACAATATATACAGGGTGACTGGTAATTACATGTATTCCATGAAAAGGGTTAAAGTAGAGACAATTTGCAATAAATTTGACCATATGATACCCCGTCCGAAAATTAGTAGTTTTCGAGATAATCGAATTTCAATTGTTTTTTTTTAAAAATGACAATTTTCCACATAAAAAGATGAATTGAGAAAAAAACTGCTCATTGTAAGGAACTTATTTCAGAGTTTTCTGATAGCTAACAAATAAGTGGTTCGTTGAAAAAAAAAAGTTTTTCCCAAATAACAATCACATGTAAGTAACGGTTGGGTCTAAACTTACAAGTGATGATAAAAAATTACACTCTTAGTTTACTTGGCAACGTATTAATAACAAAAATGGTATGACACGAAGCGTATAAATTACTTAAATTACTTCTTTGTGACATCTGCTATCCAACAAGGTACAAATCTTGCTGACATTCACATTTGTGTACAAGAAATAATACTTCATTCATCTTCATGTGAATGGAATCAATGAACAACACAATTAAAGTACATTATACGTCTTGCTCAAAGTGGACACCTCCGTTACGAATGCAGGTAAGCAGGTTTTTACGGACAATAGTTCTCTTCACTCGTGATGTGAAAAGCTGTAAAGATCCTCTCCCTGAGCTCTTCTTACAAGTTTACCGGTGTCTTGTCATGTGGCTCCAAATGTAAAAGTCGCAAGGCTTCAAATCGGGGGCTCGAGCCGGCCAGGGAATCGAGCCTCCTCGGCCAATCCATTTCTTTGGGTAATTTTCATCCAGCCACAGTCGCACGCCCAGGCAGAAGTATGGATGGGCGTAATCAACAATCGAGCCATTTTTCCTGCCCCAAATCTTAAAAGGCATCACTTATGAACATTTCTTGAGGAACGGGATGGCAATGTTGTTGGAGGATGTGCCTCTAGCTACAAGTCGTGACATGATTTATCAGCATGATGACTGCCCAGCTCGATCCCCCGATCGATTTGAAGCCTTGCGACTTTTACATTTGGAGCCACATGACAAAACACCGGTAAACTCGTAAGAAGAGCTCAGGGAGAGGATCTTATCAGCTGGTCAACACATCAAGGATACCATCACATCACGAGTTAAGAGACCAAATGTCCATGAAAACCTGCGTGCCCGCATTCGTAACGGAGGTGCCCATTTTGAGCAAGACATATAATGTTCTTTAATTGTAGTGTTCATTGATTCCATTCACATGAAGATGAATGAAGTATTATTTCTTGTACACAAATATGAATGTCAGCAACATTTGTACCTTGTTGGATAGCAGATGACACAAGGAAGTAATTTAAGTAATTTGTACGCTTCGTGTCATACCATTTTTGTTATTAATACGTTGCCAAGTAAACTAAGAGTGCAATTTTTTATCATCACTTGTAAGTTTAGACCCACTCGTTACTTACATGTGATTGTTATTTGGGAAAAACTTTTTTTTTCAACGAACTACTTATTTGTTAGCTATCAGAAAACGCTGAAATAAGTTCCATACAATGAGCAGTTTTTTCTCAATTCATCTTTTTATGTGGAAAATTGTCATTTTTTTTTTTAAAAAAAAAATTGAAATTCGATTATCTCGAAAACTACTAATTTTCGGACGGGGTATCATATGGTCAAATTTATTGCAAATTGTCTCTACTTTAACCCCTTTCATGGAATACATGTAATTACCAGTCACCCTGTATATATATATATATATTTATATGTGTGTGTGTGGGGGGGGGGGCGGGGTATAGAGAAATTTGCTCATTTTGTTCCGAAATGTTGGAGAACAGAATATTCTAACCTATATGCATGCAACCACGTGACAACCAATTTGCAGTTAACACTGACATTTGTTTCTGTCAGGGAGGGTAAAAATGTATGATAGGGGTGGCTACATGTGTGCATAAAGCAAACAATTTAAATAGCCTACGAAAAGCAACATATGTGTTGATAGATGAGGGTTCACGCCCTCTTTGCGAAGTCCCTGACTTTTCCAGGTATTTTACATAACTGTGTAATGATTTAACAGGCTAAAGAAATAAGAGTTACACTTCAACTTTGTAAGTTAATCAAATGAATCACGTTTGTTGAATATTTTTGAAAATAAATGAAAAATAAAATGAAAGAACCTTTTTATAAGCAATATTACCCAAAAAGGAAGATTGTTGGGAAGATAAAACGAAACGTGTTTCCGGTTTCAAATTCTGCCAAGCAAAAAAAATTAATTCCCCTGACTTTTCCAGGTTTTGAAAGCTTTTTTCAAAAATAATTTGTTTCCAATGACCTCCTAGCATTGTTTTCCTGACTCCTCCAGTTGTCCAGGTCTTTGGAGTCAGTGCGAACCGTGTAAATAAATTATCTGAAGGAAACGGCTAAGTGACTTCACCCTGGCAGTGTGTCTCCTGGCATAATATTGTTTCTATGGTGTGTTTTCACTTTTAGAATCTTATTTGACAGTAAAAATAAATGCCAGTGGCAACCAAGAAGCTATTAAATGGGGATGCATACACTGGGATAGAAAATGCCATTATCAACGGCTCGTAGCATCGAATTTTTTGGCCTTGATGTCTTCTGCACGCTGTGAAAGTTGTCTGTTGTATGGTCACACCACTGAGTATTTATGTTCAAGACAATTACAAGTGGAAAGGAAGAAAAGTTGCAGTAAAACAAATTCCGATTGACAGAATTTCGTAAATAATAATGTACTTAATTTCTTGAGTGTTTTGGACAAATAACAATACGTATTTGTTAAAAGTATTTCAGGCAATTTTTTGCCCCAAAAATGTAGCAACGATTCTGCTGTGAAGTGGATTCTCCTATTTACATAATATTAATTAACCCAAGCCATTGAGTGGTAGAATGGACATCAGTTGCAGAAAAACCCTGATGTTGGAGAAAGAAATCAAAGTTTTTTTATCCTTCTGCTCAGTGGTGGCGAAAAGGGATCACAGACCTTGCGGTGCGGGTGGAGAGCTAAATGCCCCTTATATGGTGGGTTTTGTGTTGCAGTCATTGAGGAACCTTTCTTCCATAATGTAAAGAGTATAGAAAATTCCCCTCTATTCTAATTATGTGAAACATTTGTGAAGCGAAAAGTTCGAGACATGGATTAAAAGGAATGGACTGTCCCGACTAAATCGCAACGTCTGATAGCCTTGCATCAATGGTTATAGAACTAAAATAGAATAATATTGCAGACAGCAGACTTCTGAAGACTTCCTCTGTCCAGAAACAACCTATTCGTTTGTGCAAGGACAGATTTGACGAAAAATGTGGACACCACAGGAAAAAGCTGAGTGTGTAGCCTGGTTTATAGAGACGAAGTCCGATACCCAAGTGCCTGAAGCAGCTGCACCTTGCAGGCATAGAGACGTAACCTCTTATGCAAGACTTTGTGCACTGTTGCTCGTGGCATTGCCAACTCTCTGGACGCCGTACGCACTGATTTTGTCGGACTCCTTGCAAACGCCTGCCGCACCCTGTCCACGTTGGCGTCTGACACAGATGGCTGACCCGCACCCTGTCTAAGCACTACCAGATTCCATGAATGACGTATGCCAAGCCCGAATGGTGGGTCGGGACGGTGGTTCCCTTCCATACTGTGTCCGAAAGTTTCGTTGCACTTGGGTATCGGACTTCCTCTCTATAAACCAGGATACACACTGACCTTTTTCCTCTGACGTCCACATTTTTCGTCTAAACTGCGTCACCTAGAAAATAACAAAAAACTTTATGAGTTTTCTTGTCACATGTTGAAAACCGTTTGTCATTATCCAGTATAGTTTTCAAGTTATTCAAGTCTAAAGTTGTAAAGATAATTTATGGACACCCTGTATATTGCATTCGAACTTCTTGTAAACAACGGTGTCTTGATATCACCAACGCACAATTGCTTTCTTATGCAGGTAATTATGCATTTTGCAATAGTTTTTTAATGGATATTTCAAGAAGATTGTATTTTAAAAATCGAAAAAGTATTAGCAGATTGAGAGTGCACTAGCTGAAGTTTATATAAATATATTTACAATTCGTTTATCTGTGTTGCAGCTCAGCTATCACTAATTATCCTTATAGATGGACACGATTCCATCAACTTACCTGATAATGTAGGTCTAGGTCATACGCATAACACAATTTGAACCGTTTTTTCTTACTGTCAGAAATTAATATATATATATATTATATTTCCATTTTACTGATAACACGCACAATACCTTTCATGCGTCCATTACATATTGGAAACGACAGTTACGGAAATGGGTTTCAATATATCGAAATTAAAGAACAAATAACAGACAGCACAATTTAGAAACCGGTAACTAGCGCCACGGTGGACTTGATTCCGCAAGATATCTGTCAATGTATTCATAATAATGTAGGTCTAGCTCGCATGGACTTCCCACAGTTGAGGTGCAAGGGCAGGTACTTCGCGTTGAACTGTCTTTTTTTTATATATATAATCTTGCTAAAATTTGAAGCTTTAGCCAAAAAACGTTTCATGCGTCCATTATATAATTGAAATCCCCCGAACTGGAAAGCGCTTTATTGTGTAATAATTAAGGATAGATGAAAGGTAAAAACCCTTTCTAAATCTGTCACCATCGGGACAAGCATGATTTTAGCTGACGTAGCCTCTGGGAGCCCGTTGCCATGGCGATCAATAAAGAGAATCTCGTTATGTTTGGTTGTAGAAGAGAACGCGGGAGATAGAACCGGGCTGAGGAGGGGTTGGGGGGAGAGAAGATGGGCTATTGCACAGCGGTTACGATCGGAAACAGGGCGTAATTGTGTTCTCATACAACTTCATGGACCACATATTGACAGTCCATTCAGTTCAGCGGACGCTCTAAATAACCAGTGTGCCTTTCAGCAGCCTCACCGGCTGAGAGGAGAATAGCGGACAATCGAAGGTGTGCAAAGAAGTGAAAGCTTTATTTGAAACAACGCAGACGCCAATGGATACATTAATTAGTTTAGATAATAATTCACGCCCATCTGCTGGTTCTGTTCATCGTATAGAAAGAAGCTCAATGTACGAGGAAACTAATATAACCATATCATATGTATTGCAGGTGTGCTTCGTTGCTCTAAAAATATGCAGTGGTTCGGACCATTTCACAGCGCCAAATTTCAATATTTGCCAGCTTTCAGCACTTAGAATAAGCAACAGAAACAAATATGGTTTGCCCATTCTTACGGAAGTACAAGGGTCGTTCATGGTTGACCAAGACTTTCATTTCTAGACAGGAAATATACATACATACAGTGGCGAAGCGTAGAGTTGCTATTATAGCAGGATAGGCACAAAAGTACGATAATATCCATTAGTTGCTTGAATGTGTAAAAGAGGGTGAGGGGTATGTCATGGAGAATGGTTCAAAAGGGTTGTTACCGGCCATCAGTACGATAATTATGTATGTCTGTTAGACGTTATCTCCTCCCGCCCACCAGATTACATCGGTGAAAGGGAGAAAAACCTAAGTTTCGTACAAAATATGGAGAATGTACAATGAAATACAAATATTTCTGCACGAAAACAGGTTAATGTTTACATAAAATGCTGGTATACCACAAATTTCCAACCCTGACGGAAATGCAGTGTTGCTGATATTTTTTCTATTCGTCCTAGTGGGTAACACCGTGAGGCCGGCCTCATTAGCACGTTATAAGCATACGTACAATACTCGTAAGATTAGGCTTCCCGCATGTACGACAGAATGTGGAGAGGAGAAGCCCCAGCAGATGTGCCTCACTCCGTGGAAAGTTCATACTGGACAGGGTTAGAAAGTTTTTGTAATTATCATAAATGAAAATTAAAAACTTTTGCATTGCATTACGTATGTTTTGACGAAATAAGCAAAGGCACTTTAAAAGAGTAATGATGACGTGGGTAGGCCTCCTGGCCTCATAGGACGCTTCGTCTATACATAGAAGCACCAAACTATGTCAGTTTTTCAAAGTATTCCTCGTGAACATCCAGACACCGTTGCCATTGTTGTGGAAGTTCCTTGATGCTTTTGGCGTAGAAAGAAGTAGTTTCGTGTCGTAACCATTGCAGGACAGCGTTCACCGGGGCTAAATCTGGACTGTAAAGACTGTGTGGTAAAACCTCGCAGTGCAAGTTGGCCAGTGTTGTTTGAGTCAAATGGGCCGTGTGTGGCCTGGCATTGTCATGGAGAAGAATGACATGTTTCGACAACATTCCAGGTCTTTTCTTCCGAACGGCCCCACGTACAGCACCATGAAGCAGTGTTGAGTAATACTGGGCATTAATTGTGGCATGCTTCTCCAAAAAAATCCACATGGATATCACCTTTCATGTCCCAGAAGACAGTTTCCAAAATCTAATCGGCAGACGGCAGCGTTTTGCTTCTTTTTTTGGTGGACAGTGACAGTGTTTTTTCACCATACTGTGCTTGCAGTCTACGTAAAATTTCAGCAGGTTTCGCCCTTTCATTCACGAGATATTTCATTATACACCGCTGTTCCACAGCAACAGATACACTACTTGCCGCCATCTTTGTTTACACTATTGCGCATGCTCCAAATGCGTCGCAAAGGATCGTGGTTACTTGCAAAGAATCATGGTCTGTCCTGCCGAAATAATGCAGCGCTACATTGATTCATTCATATTTTACGCACGAAAGTCTTGGTCAACCTTGAACGTTTCTTGTATCATTGATCCCAGTCTGAGATTTAAATATTGCTATGGAAAGGAAGTGGACATAGGCGTGCGCACTGGGAGCGCCCCCAATTATGTTCTCAAAAAAAATATGCAGAAACTACCAGTAATGAAAATAATATCGGTGTTTTAAAAAATAAGGCATAAGGAATAGAAACATGAAGATACGATAATTTGGCTAACATTGTCCAGTTGAAACTTTCCTTAAGGTACCCCCAAATAAATTAGTCTGCCCACGCGTCTGGAAGTGGACAATTAAATAATGAAATCTAATTTTCGTGGTTAAATTCCTATCACCCCCACCAACCTCTCTCGGCACTTGCTCAGTGTGAGGCCCGCTTTAAACGAAAGCTTTTCCTTATCACTTTTCTTAACATTTGTGCCATGACCAAAATGTTACCATTTCCGATGCCATTCCATATTTCATGGCATTTCTCAAGAATCGAATCGGTCCTATTTCCGTAGCATTTTTCGTAGCATAACAAATCAGAAGCGAGCTCTAAGTCACGAGTGCAGTTGTAATGGCGGCCGCGTGAGATGTAAACAACGTATCACTTCACATTTTTAAAAGCCGATAACTATTCAATCGAGAAGAATAACGTTTCCTATAAAAGGGTTTTAGTTACAAAGCAATGGCACTGCTTAAATACATACTTTATAACGTATACAGTACACGTATGGAAGAATATTTTAGTTATTTCAATTGTAAACACCGTGTACTCACCATAGATGGTGTAACTCAACGTACCTTTCTGTTTTTTTAGTTGATGTTTTAAGTCCACTTTATGCACAGTAAGGCTAATTGGGACTCGACCTACAGTTTAAAGTGTGATCCGAACCACTGTGTGACTCCACCGGGTATTGAACCCAGGACATCTTGATTACAAGGCGACGACAGACGTACCTTTTGTGCTGTATATATTATACATTGTAATCACAATAGCTAACCAGAAATGTTTCCGTGTAAAGTAGTCTGCTGTAAGATTTTTTGAAGCATTTACATAGCATTTATGCTAACAAAAATGTTAAAGCGGGCGTAATGCTTAAATTTCCTGTAGCCCGCAGCTGAATAGTAAAACTTCAAGATATTGAAACAGCAACAACTGAGAAAACAGAATGTGAATCGTAAAAGGAAGAAGGTGCAACTGAATTTTGCTAAAAATCAAGAAACCTCAATTTTCCGGTAGTTACTTGCCCAAAAAATTCCACACTTAAGGGATTAAAATACTTTAAGTTTTCCGGGTTCGATCCCCGGCCGGTTCAAATCCGGGAACTTTTCTAACGGTGGAAGCGGCTCCGGCGCATACCCAGCGTCGAATAACATGGGTACCTGGGGGAAACCCTGGGGCGGTCAGGGGCGTGATGCTGATCACATCACCCCCACTCACGACCGGATCAAGAAAGTGTCGGGCGTTACCCCCACACCCCCTATACGCCTTCATGGCGTGGTGCTATGCACAGGGGAACACTTTACCTTTTACCTTTTTTTTCTGTTAAAGAAGAAGTTCATTGTAGGTATATGTTAATTTAATACTTGCATAATTACATTAATATAACAGTAATCTCTTCGCTTAACTTGCTACATGATTTTGCAATATCCTTATTACGTTATGCAGCAGTAACCTCAATTAATTAATTTCAACAATAAATACAACTATTTTTAAAACAAATAGTCACATAGTGGTCCGGACCCTAGTTCGGACAGTTTTGCACCAAGCATGCACTTATTTCAATACCGTCGGAAAGAGCACTGCTACTAAACATATTGCAAATTGAAACTCCCATGTATTGCTCATGGACGAACAACTTCAAGTTATGGCTAATCAAATGGTAGTTTCGACTTTCCTTAAGATAAACAAAATCTTCAACCTGTCCTGTTCCCGTTCATGTGTTTTTCTACACCATCGGAAGTTTGATATTACTAAGAGAACAAGTAAAATAATACTCCCATAAGCGTAATGCTAAGTCCCCCCCCCCGCCATAACCATTCAGCGTACAGACCTCTCTTTCCCCAGCTCATGTGGATAGATCGAAGGACATTCATATGGAAAAAAATAAGATATTTTAAATTATAATAGTAAGTGGAATTGCTATATATTTCAGTTGAGGCAATTATCCTAGTTCTGTAATGTAACTTTGCATTAGAATGTGCCCAAGCTAACAATGCTTTTTTCTGCTCCACTTTTCAATTGTTGAACGGATAGTCGGGGTTGCGATTGTTGAAACTCGTTGCATGGAAGCCTGTACATGTCCATGCTCAGTTGATTGAAGCTAAATCGCTGGTATTTTGAGGAATATTTCAAGATTAAGCGGATGTCAATGTTGCTAAACGTACAGGAAGCTTATCAACTAGCACTGGTGTTGGCGTTGGTGGAACATTTGAAAGGATTAACACTATCGGTCGCAGAAGAACCACGCGCAGAACCAGGCCAACCCATATATATATGCCGCGACCGGCGCAGCAGATCGCGAGAACCAGTGTTGTTAATCTGTTCGATAGAAAAATCGATAGAGTGCGCCGAGACACAGCTGTTCGTAGAACAAGGAACGTTTTAAACGCCATGCATTATAACAAGTGGCTTTATATATACATACATATGGACTAAAACTTAGCTAAATATGGACTAAAATGTGGACTAATACATACGTAAAATTACCCAAAAAGATGCACAAAAGACTTCTTCATATTGATTTCAAATAAAATAAAACAATTTACTATTTTTTCATTGCATTAATGGACATGGTGGCATTTTAACTGTTCACTCCAAATAAGCCCGTACACACTGGTACTGGAACTGCAACGACATGTGATACACGACTGACACTACCACTGGTTTGAGAACTAATAACACTGTTCTATACACGTTTTGTTACAGAAATGAGAGTACCCAATCTTTACTAATATGAGGATCCTGATTACGGAAGTGTTTAAAGTGGAGGAAACAGTTATGCTTTCCCCCAGTTAAGAGAATTATGATAAAGCATGACCAGCATTACGTTAATTTGCATCTGTCTTTCACGGCATCTCTCATCTATGTTTTCATGCTTTAATTTCAAAATTTGAATTGTATTAATTCTTCCCAGATATCGGCGGGGGGGGGGGGGGGCAAGTGCCCTCCTGGCCTCTTTTTGCGGGCGCTCTTAATATACTGTATTTATTAAGTTATGCCCACATTGATTATGATTAATTGTTATGTAACGTGAATTATGCTTATCTTGAAAATAAGCGTCAATGCATTGCTTATGGGTAACATGAATTATGCCGTAACTTTAAATTAAGAACCAATCTTAGAAAATGAAGTGCATATTCGTGTTCAGGATGTAAATTTCAGTAAGAATTCAGCTACTTTCCTTTCTGTATCACAAAAAAGTTAAAATTTGTAGAAAAGTGTAACTTACGAACGTGTTAAACCGCTACAATTGGGCCACAAACACTCCTCCTTAATCAGTATTATTGATGACCGACAGTCGGCTGCCTTTGTTGTACAACAATAACAAGAATAAGAAGTACATATATTGCCACCAGACGATAAGCCGGGAGGCTTTTTCTATTGTCATGAACTTGTCATCCATCAAAGCATGCCAATTTTATATTAAAATAAAACATTCATCGCATTAAGCAGCAAAAGTAACAACTTCCTTTATACAATTCCTACAAGATACACGTGCCGGAGCAGAGAGTTGAAATGCTCATGCATCCACATATTTTTTTTTTTTTTTTGAGCAATTCTAAAGTGATGAAATATGAACAACAGTACTGGAGGCGGTCAAATACTTAAAATAAAAATATGGCCCTTCCAATATAACAAAACTCGCCGTTACTTTGCCTCTCCTTCCGTGACAGAAATAGTGCTTCATATTTACAGTTGACAACACTAGTTACTAGCTAGCCAATGGACATGCACCGCATAAAAGAAGCAACCACTACGTCATGCTATATTGCCACATTAGAGCCAAACACATATATTTCTGCTGTGCGATGCGCGACACAACTTAAGAAGCAGTGTTGCTAACAGAGCAGATAGAAAAAATCGCTGCAGTGCGCCGATGCACTCCTGTTACGTACAACAAGAAAATTAGATAATTGAGGTCTACCTAACGTTCAGTTTTAAACGTCATGCATTATACCAGGACTAGGAATAATATGTGCTAACAAGTGGCTTTGTATGTAGCTACATATGCATGGACTAAAAATTCGCAACGTATGGACTAACACATACGTAAAATTACCAAAAATGCTTCAATGAAGACTTCTTCATAGTGATTCCTTATTTGAGTGATTTCAAACAAAATAAACACTTTATTATTTTCCATTGCATTAATGGACTGGTGGCGTTCTAACTGTTCACTCCCAAAACCCGTCTACACTGGTACGGAACTGCAACGACAGATAATACACGACCGACACTACCACTGCTTTGAGAACTAAGAACATGCGAACGTATTAAACCGCGACAATTGGACCACAACACTCCTCCTCAAGCAGTATTATTGCCTCTCTGTGATCGGCGACAGTCGGTTGCCTTTGCTGTACATTTACAAACGATGCCGGCTTCCACAACAATAACAAGTACATATACTGCCACTAGACGATAAGCTGCGCGGCTTTTTCTTTTGCTATGAACTTGCCACCCATCAAAGCATGGCAATTTTAACACAGAAAACAATAAGCATCGCATTAAGCATCAAAAATGACAGCCTCCTCTATGCAATTTCTACAAGAACACATGCCGGAGCCAAGAGTTGAAATGCTTATGGAACCACATAAAAATGTGGTGCTTCCAATCCAACAAACCCCACCGTCACTTTACCTGCCTTTCTCCTTCCGTGACAGAAATAGTGCATAATTATTACAGTTGGCAACACTAATTACTAGCTAGCCAATGAACATGCACTGCATAAAAGAAGCAACCACTTCGTCATGCTATATTGCCACATTGCCGTCCCTGCCGAACGGTGTGAACCGCGAGCTGGAGCGCTTTTCAATTGTTTTCAATTATGTTTGCGCGAGTGTGTCCAGGAATGGAATGACAATATGGCAACAATGGCGAAGGTTGGCGAGCAGCGTAGAACACGTGATGCCAAGAGAGAGGGATGCGAAACGAAAATTGGCATCTGCACAGCGGCAAAGATATATGTGTTGGCCTCTACCGGACTCCTCCAAGAACAAAGGAGACGTCATCTTGAGCACAATATCAGAACCACCGCTACAATCACCACCGGATGATACAGTTGAAAGAGAAAGTGAGAAGAAGATTTACGGAGAGAGGTGGAAAGTGGCTGATACACCAGATTAGCCTAACATATGGAGCAGGGGAGCACAGTATGCAGAGAGTAGACACTCTGCCTTCAAATGCAAAGAGCTCTTCCTCAAGTGAAAAAAATTGAACTCAGTGAGCACAAAATTAGATGACTCTTTGCACAGGAAGACACGCGAGGAAACCTCTTCCTGCCTGATGAAAATCAGGAAAGTAGATTTGGACTGGAGTTTTGAAGATCCACGCAGCTGGCAATGAGTTTACTGCAAAATTCGATGAATATTTGTGTGAATTAGAAACCTCAGCTGAAACGTTCATCCTGGGAAATCCGAATTCGAATAGTCACGATTTGGAAATTTTTGCCAAGAAGCAGCAGCTAGAAGCGAAAAAGACGTTCTCCGCTTTGAAAAAAATGCTTCGTGAAGAGCTTACATCAATTGTGACTGCTTCCATTCAGAAGAAATCGAAATTTTACACTGTGATTTGTAACTTCATATCTTGCGTTCGGTTTTGATAATTTTAACTGGCAACTGGATGTGGACAACGTTTATCTGCTATGACGTTAAAAATGATTGAGACTTAAACCGCTTGATGCGGTATCTACAGTCCCGCAGAATTAACTTGAGAGAAGTTGCCGCTCTGTGAGTGATGCAACTGCGCTCGAATTGGCTAGAGCGGGAAACTTCCCGCTGTAACGGGCCAACGGAAACGCTAATGTTCGGGCGCGCGAAATGGTACCAACTGTTGAAAGGACTCACGTGCAGTGACTGGTGAAGCAAGTGAAGTGGAGATTCCACGGATGATGACCTCGGGTGTTTTAAAGGTACAGAATAAACTGTTTTCCCATTTATTGTGTAAGATAGAATACTTATAATTTTCTTAGCATGTCCTCTTAATACAGTGATATTTTCATAACACAATGGAATTATTTTTCGAATCTCCCATCTCCCGTTGTCAGCTGATTGCCCGTGATTCGCGTGAGAGTCAAGCGTTCGCTGTAGGTTGGTACTCCTGCAGCGGCGCCGGCAGCCATTTGTCTCAAGTTAATTCTGCGGGACTTTGTACCTGGTTGTGAGATGTAAATAGTTATGTTAGAGATTGTAAATAGTTGCGTTAGTAGCTGTAAATAGCTAGTAAAGATTGTAAATAGTTATAATAAATATTAGTTTAAGTTAGGAATAATCAGCCGCGTGTGCAATATAATCTTGAAATATGGTCCGTTTTAAGTCATTATTGAACTTGAAGCATCCAAACAGATCTTTGACAAACATTCATTTCATTTATGTGAAAGGTGGAACACTAATGCATTAGCATAAAGCGAGAAGTGACCTTTGATAGGGTGAGTTGACTTTGTAGTGGAAGTCTGAAGGAACTGTACATGATGATACCAAGTACTTCAAAGGACATAAAATGGGGACTTGAATTCCTAAGACAAAACAGTCTAAACTTTAGTAAACTGACAGCAGAACTAAGTTAGAGTGCATAAGTAAGCGAAGTATGTGACACACATTAAGATTATTAATACTTCAATGTAGCCAATACCACGCGTAGAATCAACTATTAAAATAAAATTACAAAGTAATTAAAATCTGACACTTGCGTTTCTTTTCTTTGCATTTTACAGTATCTGCTTACACAAGGATAAGACAGCCACAATGGTAGTTGATCTTGCCACCGAAGATTCCTGGTTTGAGTCCTGGTCTGGTCATGGATGTTTATTTGTGTTCCTTCACATTTATTTGTTTCATCTTCTCCATCATTCATTCTCATCGTTACCATTAGTCAGAACTGAAAGCAAGCGGCAGATGATAAAGGAAATACACCAAATATATGGACAAAATTTTGAGATTATTAAAAAATGGCCGAACTTCAAGTATAATGTGCAAACTCATGAGTTTGTCGCATTATATATCATAATTTAGTTTTGCTTTTGACTGTCCCGTGATTCCAGATATTTAATTGAAATATTCAACGAAACGGATGGAGAAAATGCCAGTTCAATCTTCACGAACACAAATGGACTACATTTAACATTTCAAGCAGAAAATGTAATCAAGAGAACTTAAGAAGAGCAACAAGCAGTCCAAAAAATACACCAGATCTTAAGTTAATTATGTACTTACGGATTCCGCTCTCAATATTCTCTCACGCACACGCTTTCGGCCATGTTTCAACTTCTTCAAGGAAACTGTGAATCTCTTCTTTGTAATCATCGCTCATAAATTCGTCCTCTTCCTCACCAGTTCCTTTACGTCGTCTGATTTACATATCCCACTTTTCTGTATGTTTTCGCAGCTACGAAGCCGTACTGGGAGCTGCAATAAATATAGGTGCTGTCATAATATTTGAATTTTCAAGCCGCACGGAAGGGGTTGCAAAATAAAAGACGTGGAAGTGGATGAGAGAAAATAGTTCCTCGCATAAATTGCAGATAATGCTCGTTCCAGCTCTTAAACATCTCCTTGCAATAATAATTTGTCTTTTACTGTGGAAGTTTGAAGACAGGGTTATGTACTGTACCAGTGGAAAGTAGGTCATTTGGGTACGAAAGGGGCGGACGAAGATATGCGTGAACTAACACTCGTTTTTCACTACAAAATGTATCCTTGCGCACATAATCGCCTTACGTTAGACGTTCACTGACATATGCAGTGTGTGCAGATCATAGAGCGATATTCTTGTCCCAGCCGAAGCGAAAAAAATACCCTTTTCGGTAAAGAAAAAAGCATTGTGTCCTGCATTAGCACTGTGTTTTGTTATTTCACGTCCCTTTTCTACCGATTTAGGTTAACCATGACGATGATTGTGATATGATGAAATAGTTGAAAGAACAAATCCAAATGACATGCTTATAACTTCAGGATTCGAACCTCTGACCTTGTTGCACGCTAGGTTAGCCACTGAGGTCAACAAAATTAATATGCGATGGTATTTCTCCAAGAATTTCGGCTAAAAACAGACAATTTATGCAAGGGATATTTAGTAATTGTAAGACTACAAAATTATGTTTCTCGAATTTTCAACTTGCAGAACTTCTCGAATATGATAATACTAAATAGAATTTAATTTCCCTCACTATCAGAGAAAACTTGTAACATTTTAGGTTAGGTTAGTAATAAGTCAATAAGTCACTGATAGTGAGGGAAATTAAATTCTATTTAGTTTTATCATATTCGAGAAGATCTTCAAGGAATTTAAGAACGACAACTGAAAATAAGAATAAAATAATAACAATTAAAACTTTTTGGCATTATCGCATTTGGTACACCATTGTTCCATAGAAATGTGTCTTCACGCATATCCCTGTCGTAGGTGTAAAAGAATTCCGTTTTATTCATATGTTCATGCACGAACAGAAGCAGCTACGGAACTTTTGAACATTATTACTTGTAACATATCATTATTTACATGGATAATGAACTAATTGATAGACATAGGCACCAAAAATGTAGCGGAAACGGTTGTTCAACATTTATATTTTTGTGATGGATGAGTAGCACACTCGTGGTAAACAGTTAATATAGATTGCTAATCTACATAATATCTTGTAGCGAGAAGTAACTTGGCTTTAAAACACGTTCAAAATTTGTCTCTTCAAGCTAATTAAACAATGTGATTACACAATGTTAATACCAAGACGTTAGGTTGAATTTTTTTGGTAAGAATTGACAATATAGAGAAAGTCTGTAATTTTGTTAATTTTCGGTATAGTAACTAATTTTAGCCTCCTAATCACGAATCTGTTGTAAAAAACCGGGGGTCAAGTTTGGAAATTGTACATTTTGATGAAACATTGTTCGTTAGCCCCAAAAACCATCCACAGGTAGCCCCACAAACCATTGACGTTAACACCAAAAACCATCCACGGGTAGCTCCACGAACCATTCACACGAGGTTAGGTTAGGTCTGTTAGGTTAGGTTCCATTAACATTCATTTCACCCCTAAATTGATCCAAAAAATAGGATATATATACAAAAATTGAACATCATAAATCATTTTCTTGTAAAACAAAGGCGTGGTTGGAAACAATACAGGAGATTACATTTTCGTTCGTAAAACTACGCATATATATATCTATGTATATATATGTATATAAATATATAAAAATTCAATCGGCTTTTTTCAAATTTCCAGACGTGACCCCCGGTTTTTTACAACAGATTCGTGATTAGGAGGCCAAAATTAGTTAGTATACCGAAAATTAACAAAATTGGAGACTTTCTCTATATTGTCAATTCGCTCCATTTATTTTTGAATTAATAACAAACCAATACTCCATTATCGATATATTTTAAAATTTGCGCTGTGCTGGTAACGTGTAGAGACCAAATAAACAGCTTATCACCCATGCATCAAGCGGCTTTGGTAGTTCATCCAGCGTAATTCGTCAAACTTTCGGCAATTATCCCGGGCCTGGTAAGTTCATGTCTGGCTACATCAGAGGGTGCATTTTTTTATGGCAACATCGAACATGTAATTTCTAGCACTCTTTAGCAATCGCATATTGCGATGGTATTTTTCATGCATTTAGTATATTTCTCATGAAAATTTCCTGCAAAATTAAATTATTTTATTTTATTTTATTTTCAACAATGAACTCAACAGGCTGGCGCCCAGTTAGAGAGTTCAGAGATACAGGTTTTCATACATGCTTCAGTGACTGTTATTTGATATTGTATTCATTACACAGTTTTTAAATTGTATATATGGCATAGAGAACAAATCAATTTTTTTGTTACGCTTTTCTAAGGCATTGTAGAGAATACTCATTCTCCAGATAGGGGATTTCTTGACAATGTTTGTTCGCGCTCTATTCACAAGAAAGGTTTGATGATTGGGTCGCGTCTTATTGTTAGGAACGCGTAATTTAAATTGTGAGATCCAATGAGGAGAGCGAAGTTTTCCATTATATATTTTCCAGAGCAGCAGCAGGTCGCGCACTGTCCTTCGATCGTCAAGCCTGTGCATTCGGAGCTCCTCTGTTAGATTACTGTACGAATCAAATTTGGGATAAGTACCTTCAAGTTTATACTTCATATAACGTAACATCTTTGATTGTACTCGCTCTATTTTTGTAGTCTGTACTATACTGTCAGTGTTCCATACAACAGACCCGAATTCAAGTTTTGAACGCACTAATGAGTAATATAATACCTTAAGTGTTTGGGTGTCTCGAAAGTTTCTGCCCATTCTAATAATGAACCCGATAAGTTTGTAAGCGTTGCCTATTACTTTGTTAATATGGTGAGTGAAAGTTAGCTTAGAGTCAAAATATATTCCTAGGTCCTTTGCTGTTTCAGATTTTTTTAGATTGGTATTATTAAGTTTATATTGAAAATTTAAGATCGTTCTTTGTTTAGAATATGTTACGCTTTTCTAAGGCATTGTAGAGAATACTCATTCTCCAGATAGGGGATTTCTTGACAATGTTTGTTCGCGCTCTATTCACAAGAAAGGTTTGATGATTGGGTCGCGTCTTATTGTTAGGAACGCGTAATTTAAATTGTGAGATCCAATGAGGAGAGCGAAGTTTTCCATTATATATTTTCCAGAGCAGCAGCAGGTCGCGCACTGTCCTTCGATCGTCAAGCCTGTGCATTCGGAGCTCCTCTGTTAGATTACTGTACGAATCAAATTTGGGATAAGTACCTTCAAGTTTATACTTCATATAACGTAACATCTTTGATTGTACTCGCTCTATTTTTGTAGTCTGTACTATACTGTCAGTGTTCCATACAACAGACCCGAATTCAAGTTTTGAACGCACTAATGAGTAATATAATACCTTAAGTGTTTGGGTGTCTCGAAAGTTTCTGCCCATTCTAATAATGAACCCGATAAGTTTGTAAGCGTTGCCTATTACTTTGTTAATATGGTGAGTGAAAGTTAGCTTAGAGTCAAAATATATTCCTAGGTCCTTTGCTGTTTCAGATTTTTTTAGATTGGTATTATTAAGTTTATATTGAAAATTTAAGATCGTTCTTTGTTTAGAATATGTAACGGAATAGCATTTTGCTGCATTCAGAAAAAGACCGTTGCACAAGCACCACGCACTCAACCTATTTATGTCTTGTTGTAGACACACACAGTCTTCAATATTTTTTATTCTTTGAAAGAATTTCAGGTCGTCTGCAAATAACAGTTTTCTAGAATTAATCAAATGTTCTGGTAAGTCGTTGATTAATAGAAGAAAGAGAAGAGGTCCTATGTTGGACCCTTGAGGTACAGTCATGAAAAATAGTTCTTGGGCCACGAGACCTACGATATCGTAACATCTTAAAGCCTGTTGTCTATGCAACTCAAATAACAAAATTGTCGCTTGGGTTTGCCTGGCGGACCTGGATTCTCGGGAATGATTGAGTATTGACAGCAGCGTGAGTCATACCCCCAGGCCCATCCATAACAAACAACAGCTGGGTGCCGTGAGACCACCAGAAAAAGTTTGGAATTGGTTTCTTAACAACAGCTATTCGTAAGAAAATGTTCTCTTTACTGATATTAGAGTCATTGTCAAGAAAGTTCACTGACATAGGCGCCGACTCCATGGGGCTTAGGGGGGCTCTGGCCCCCCCAATATTAATGATGTGGGGGCAGAGCCCCCCAAAAAATTTTCCTTGTTCTCTTGTAAAGTTCTCTGAATTGTACCACATGAACTTAACTTTAAATACACATTTGAAATATTCTAGACTATCAACTTGGGGGGGGGCTCAGACTGTTAAACCATCAACTTTGGGGAGGGGGGGGCTATGACCGGAGACAGCAAAACACATGACTTATTACTAGGGGCATGCATATTTCGTTTTTGACGAAAACACGAAATGTGACATAATAGCTACATTCTAATGTTAATTCTTCATCTTTCTGCAAGGTGTGAGGTGCATTTTACTACCTAGTTTGTCACAAAATGGTGCGAAATGAACTGCAAAATGCGAAATAGATTCTTAAACACGAAATTTAGAGTTTATTTACCGACGTGACACTTTCTCAAGTTTGAATTATCCTGTTAGTTATGCAATTCACGGAAAACTGTTTAATTCTGCTGTAAATATTTGAGAACCAAGAATGGACTCCTTTATACAGGAATATACTTAATACTATGGTAACTACACAAATGTGCTATTAGAAGGGTTATATTTTATTTTGTAATAAGTGCAGTTTTTAAATCAAATTTTGGATTATGTTCACAATTTTAAAACCAAAATATCATTTTATATACTGCTTTCGGTCTGTTTTTTCACCGCTATAACACCGAAATTTTATTTTATTTACCGCTTTTGAACCCGAAATTGACTGTTTTTGCACCAAAATTTTGCTTTTGTATTTACCAAAAATATGTGCCTCTACTTATTACTATATACTAAGTATATAATTATTATTTACTATTATACATATATTAATCAGAGACAATGAATTTTGCGAAGGACTTGTTAAAAGGCTGTTTGGGAATCCCCTATAATAATGCAAATATTTCGGAATATTTTTGATGTGAATGGCCATACAGGACTGCGACCACTTTGCCCTCGTCGGTGGACGTTGAGAGCCTCCAGTATGCAACGGATCTTAAGGAACTATGAAATCCTTCTCAATTTTTTGAGAAATTTTCTGAAGAAGATTCTACTGACGCAGCATCAAAATGTGCTGGATTCCTGGAGACAGTGCTTCACTTCAAGACATTTTTCTTTTTCTCCCTCTACTGCAATGTGATGGGTCCAATAGAAGAGGTAAACTGTAAGATTCAGTCTCCAAGCATTGGTGCTACAGAAGTGGAATCAAAACTAAAATACTTGATTGACATCTTTCAAGAAAAGTGAATGTGTTTTGAGCAGTTCTGGCTGAAATGCACAGAGGGAAAACCGAGCCTAGTTGATGAGCCAGAATTGCCCTGGCAACGTCACGTCCCTAAGAGACTTGAAAATCGTGATGCTGCCAAACATTACAAGTTCTACACTACAAAGTAGTATTATAAATCAATATACACTGACGTGTGTGACACAGCAAAATCATGTGTTAAACAAGGACATGAATCTACCGGACTACAAAAAATAACAGCCGTAGAGTATGAATGCATCTCAACTGTGAACAGTTGCACAACAAACTTTCAGCAAACGCGAGAATTCTTTCACCAAGATTTGGATGCCGATAGGCCTTCCTTACACATGTCTATGCTTGGTGATGTCGCCAAACAGAAGAAAGTTCTTCTAACTACCATGCGTGACATAAGGAAGTTTATTTTGGAAGACAGCACCCTCCAGGAGCTTCTGCTTGTGACGGTCCTGTGAATCCGCACAATATAATTATATGTTTATTGAAATTATTAATTTCATATTATAAAAATCACTTTATATTAACGTTTAAAAAAATGTATAATTATTACTTTGTACAACGTTAATTATGTTTTATGTTATTCATTGCACTATACGCTGTATAAACGAGATATTTGGAATTCTAACGTTGCTATAGCAACGAGAATCAATAGTCATTATGTAGTAGTGTGTCTGACAAAAATGGAAATATAGGTAATAGTGAACTGCATATTGCTCAGTTATTTCACTAATATATAGACCTATAGAAGTTGTATCTTCACCTTCGATTTTTAGTTTCAAATATTTATGAACGAAATGTAATCGTGCAAATAATTGACTTGTGAACGTCACAGTATAATTGGTGGTCCAATATTGTGGAACGTTATCAGCACGATCTTGAGTGATGTGTTTTGCGTGTTAACTTACACCATTGTTCTCGTGAATCTAGTTTGTACATAAATTTATATATATACAAGTAATCCTTATAATCTGAGATCCAAAACAAGTCTTACAGCTAGATATATGAATTGTGGTGATGAACCTGATGAATCACAAAATAAGAATGGTGCCATGAATATGGTGAAGTGCTGCAAAGATCCCGACAAGGAAAGGTTGGTAGCTTGTGAAAATTGTGGCCATTGGTATCATTTCGAATGTTTGGGTTTGTCCGATAAGCATTGGGAATTATACCAGTTAAATGAAAATTATTTCTGTAGAGATTGTGATCCATCTTATGATCCGTTCAGTATTGAGGCTTTTGTGCAATGGAAAAGAAGTCAAGAAAATGTTCAAGAAATTGACATTCGTCCTTCTGTGTTGGCAGAGACGTCAACGGGGCAAAGTAATGTTCCTTTTCAAATGTTTGATCTGCTGGCAGAGTTAAGAAAAATCAGCGAGTCACAACAGATGGAATTTACAAAAATTAGGGAAACTCAAGAGATTGAGTTTACAAAAATGAGGCAAACTCAAGAGTCTCAACAGCTTGAATTTACAAAAATCAGGGAATCTCAACAGGAAATTCAAAATTCACAGCAACTACTCAAGCTTGACTTCCACGAATTGAGTACATCGTTACGAAAGGAATTAGCTGAAGTTGCAGAGTCCTGCAAATTAGCAACACGTTCATTACATCAGGAAATGGAAAGAGAAGTGCAAGGACTAACAGAGAAAATCGAGGAAGTCAACACTACTTGTACAGAGAATTCTGATAAACTTGCTGGCTTGAATGATCAGATTACAGAATGCCAGAACAATGTTTCGGGGTTGTCTCGGCAAGTTCAAAGACTTGAAGCCGTTGTGAGCAAGGACGAAATAACTAAGCGCGTGGAAGCATGTGAGGAAAATATGACTAAGTTAACATCTAATATTTCGACTAATGTTGAATCAAGTAATCCTGTACAAGTTTACAGTTCTCATGTGAATAGTAACTGTCAACCTGGTATTCCTGCACGGAACCTAACCTCTTCTAAATCATCTGATTCTTCAGCGTGTGATGTTTCTGATGATGAACACAATAGTGTTCCTCACGATAGTGAGGACAGCGACAGCCGAAAGGTGCTATTCGCCGACTAAAGCCATATTTGAGATCTACAATGAAGCAGAAGAGACTAACTGTTAAATATTCGTTATTTTATGGGTACGTCAACACTAAGGTTATTTTCAACCCATTACATGTCTGTTGCGGACATTAAAACACACCCATGCCCTCTCCGGGACTCGAAACCGAGACCTCTGGATAAAAGCGAGTTTAGTCGACCACCCAACACGCTCGCCTTACCGAGGCCGGCATAAAACTGTTAGGTTGGTCTCTTAATGTCAATACATACTAACTAACTAACTAACTAACTCTCTAGCCTTCTTAAACCCGAAGGTTCATGGCTGCAGCAACACAGGCCTTCCATTTTTCCCTATCTTGAGCAAGATCTATATACTCTTTTCCATCCCTACCGATTTCCCTTAGGTCCATCTCGACGTTGTGCCTCCATCTTCGTCTTGGCCTTCCTACAGGTCTCTTACCATCAGGTTTCCCAACAAGAATCTTGTAAACTCCTCTTTCCTCTCCCATTCGTGCCACATGGCCTGCCCACCTAAGTCTTCTTGATTTAATTATTCTAATAATATCTGGACATGAATACAAATTATGTAGTTCTAAATTATGTAACCTTCTCCACTCACCTGTCTCCTCATCCCTTTTAGGTCCAAATATTTTCCTAAGGATCCTATTTTCAAATACTCTCAATTTATGTTCCTCTTTCAATGTAAGGGACAAAGTTTCACACCCATATAATACTACAGGCAAAATTACAGTTTTGTATATTTTAACTTTTAGTTTCTTAGATATTAAACGAGAAGACAAAAGTTTATGAAGAGAGTAGTAACATGCATTTCCTGAATTAAGCCTACTTTTTATTTCCTCTTTAATATAATTTTCATTTGTTAATATTACTCCTAAGTATTTGAATTTGGAAACTGGTTCAAACGAGTTGTTATCAATAATTAGATTTTGATTATTACCACCTAACACTTGGTTTCGGCCTGTAAGCATATATTTAGTTTTCTCTTTGTTAACTTCCAAACCTATCTCTTTAGCAGTTTTGAAAAATATTTTAGCATTATTCTTAATTGTATTCACATCATCCCCCAGTAAGTCTACATCATCTGCATATGCTAACAACTGAGTCACACCATTTAATTTTAGTCCTTCTTTAGTTTCGTTTACCTTCCTAACAGCATATTCTAAGGCAAAATTAAAGAGCAATGGAGATAATGCATCTCCTTGTTTTAACCCATCATGAATTGTAAATTTGTCAGACATATTAATACCCACACGAATTTTACTTTCTGTTTCACTGGTGCATATTTTTATCATACTAACAAGCTTCTTAGGTATTCCAAACTCTACTAATATATTATATAATTTATCTCTTTTGACCGAATCATATGCTTTTTTGAAATCAATGAATAGCTGATGGACATTTTGATTATATTCCCACTTTTTTTCAAGTGTCTGTCTGATGTGAAAAATTTGATCTGTAGTTGATCTGTTGCGTTTAAATCCACATTGATAATCACCTATAATTTCATTAGCATATGGGGTTAGTCTTGTTAAAAGAATGTTAGATAATATTTTATATGTTGTTGAGAGTAGAGAAATTCCACGGTAATTATTGCAGTTCATTTTATCACCTTTTTTAAACACAGGAACAATTATGGATTCTTTCCACTGTTGAGGGATTTCTTCTTTATTCCATATTAAACAAATTAATTTATGAATTTGACATATTAATGAATTTCCACCATATTTAATTAACTCAGCTGGTATTAAATCAATGCCAGGTGCTTTGTTATTCTTTAGCCTTTTAATAGCATCTTTAACTTCAGTCAAGTTAGGTTTTGGAACTAAAGGTTCTGCTGTGTGTACTTCATTCACTTCTGATTTATCTTCTACATGGACATTTAAAAGGTCATTAAAGTAGTTCTTCCATCTATTTAGAATATCGCTTGGGTCAGCAAGAAAATCACCGTCTTTATCTTTTATCAAGTTTACTTTAGGTTGCCACCCCTTTCTAAACTCATTTACACCTTTATATAAATCTCTGATATTTTTATTTTTGCTGTTTGTTTCAATTTCGTTAATTTTGCTTTTCAAGTAATCTCTTTTTTTACTTCTAAACGTGCGGTTAACTTCTCGCTTTATTATATTATAATTGTTTAGATTTGTATCATCAGAGTTATTTAACCACCTAAGTCTAGCCTGATTTCTTATTTCTATTAGATTATGACATTCATTATCAAACCATGGCTTGCTTTTTCTCGGTTTATGGTATCCTATACTTTCTTTAGCTGCTGATTCTATTGCATTACGTATGTGCTCCCAATTCTTATTTACGTCTGTTTCATTTATATTTTCATCATCATTTAAATCCTGCAAAACATCAAATCTATTTAATTTGGTAATTTAATACTTTTCAATAAAAATGTTAATTGTTATCTAAAAAACAAATGAACAGACACAAAAGACATAAAGATACTTTGAAACATTTTCTAAACGTTTCTCATGTTACATTTCATTTGCATGAGGAATATATGAGCTGCTTAAAAACTGCTATAGTAATAATCCGTTGCGCAACATACGAAGACGTAATTTTTATTTTTAAAAAAAGGAGGGTGTGAGTCATTCATTAATTTATTTCAGTGATCAGAGCCCCCCCAATAATTTTGACAAGTCGGCGCCCCTGTTCACTGAAATGGTGGTTTTCGTCGAATCATCATCGCGCAACACACATGCTGTCAACCCAGAAGTCCTTGAAAAGATTGGAGTTAAAAACAACTACTTGACAAATGATAATACGAATCGATATTCATTAGTCCCAACTTAGAATTTTGTGTAAGACATGGATCATCATGTCCTATCATCCATTTCATAACTTCATTAATCATCCTCATCGCCTTTGTTGACGCCAAGTGCTAGAAAAGCAATATAAAATAAGCAAAATTAAGAAATTAATAAATGACATTTTCAGCGATTTCACGCAGCGACTCAGTTGCATGTAGACAAAGTTTCATTAATCGGGAACCAAGGGCCCCCTCGTTGTTCTTCATTGTCATTTTCCCTCCACTTTGCCTGCCGCGATTAACCTGATTTTGATTAATGCACAATCCAAAAAGTGCACCAAAGCGGCGCATATTATGAATAGGTAAACTATGTGATATTATGCTAATTTAGAATTTAGTAATAAAATGTGAATTTTGGGGGCTTCAGTTAAGTGGCTGCACATCCATTACGTAATAGCGATATCATCAAATTGTACGTAAAGTGTCAGTCCCCGTCATAGGCGTGCGCAGACCCTCTGATTAGAGGGGGATAGCCTTGATTATATTTCAGGCCGGAAAAGAATAACGTAATTTCATCTCACTTGTTTAAATTTGATTGCATTGATGGGTGTGTTTATATATACACCCCTCCCCCCGCCCCACACACATACATACATACATACTATATATATATATATATATATATATATATATATATATATATATATATATATATAACACACACACAAATATATATATATATATATTATATATATATATATATATTTGTGTGTGTGTGTGTGTGTGTGTGTGTGTGTGTGTATCAATTGTCTCTCAAATCTGCGCGTTCCTTTTCCTCCAAACAATTGTTCATGCACTTAAGAGAAAACCTTTTAGCAGCAGTACTTCTCTCCTCGTTAATATAAAATGCATTACAGAAAACAAATTGCGAGCAAAGCGACCAATAAATTTTCAGATCCAAATTTTTGCAAAATGAAAACAATGTCGATTTAATATGGGAAAAAAAATTCATGGAGCGCCATATTATTCTCTTTTACATTTTTTTTCATTTAGATCGTTTGGCGTCCAGGGTTAACTCCCGCCGACCCCTAGCTACTGCTCTGAACTTGACTAGACTGCAAGAAAAGCAGACATTGCGAGCGAAGCGAGCAAGAACATTTTACAAAAGACAAAAGGTATTTATATTTGTATAAAATTTGAAATCAAGGGGGCAATTGCAGCTCTGTCCCCCCCCCCGCCCCCACAGGTGCTCTTAGCAGTCAGGAAGAAATAATGCAAGAAAGACGTGAAAACAAAATCCATCTTGAGTATCCTTTTGTCCTGCTACTCTTAGATTCTGTTACTCTTGCTTTCCTTTACTTCCATGTTTGCCCCCTAAAATTGATTTCCGTTCAAGGTTGTGGGGGGCTGTGGTTTCGCCACTGCACCCCCTTCCCCCGTAGTTGCCTTTAGTGTTGCCCACGAGACGAGACTTTGGCCTGTCTCGTCTCGTGGAAATGCTGTGAAATGCTGTCTCGTCTCGAAAATATTCGTTTGTCTCGGGACACATGATCAATCTCGTCTCGTCTCGAATTTTTAAAAGCCTGTCCCGTCTCGTCCCGTGGGCAACACTAGTTGCCTTCAACTTTCATCGGCTTGAAAATACTTAATTTTCTTTAAGAGTATAATATAGTTTAATAACGGCGATAGGATTCATCTATCCTAAATTTCTAGGTGAAAATATAATAATATAGGGGCATAGATGTCTGAAAGGGAGGCAAGGATTGCCACATCTTCCCCTTAGAAAACGAATGTCAACCAAAAAGTACGTTTTCACATGTATAATTTGATTTCAGTCATAATAATTTACATTAATTATTATAATGAGGATGCAGGAATGCGATAATGCAACACTATTATCGGGGTAATATGCCCCATGGAAAAATACCTTGCTTGTCTCTTCGTGGAAAAAATCTGCAGACGTCCATGATTAGGGGTGCATTTGCCCTCCCCCTGGCCCCATGGGCGCACGCCTATGATCCCCGTGATCGAATATGTAGCGCAAAGCCAGGGCTTTAAGATCAAATTTGTTTTGTTATTGTTTTTATTAGTAATTACCTCAGTTTTCTTCCTCTGAAGTTAAATTATTCATGACGACGATTTATGATTACATTAAAGACATGAATGAACATACACAATGAATCCATTTTGGTCGGAACTCGAACTCGGAACCTTGTTCGGCAAGAAATAAAAATATCCATAAGGCATGAGTGTTTCATTGGAGATGTTCCTCTACTTCCGTCATTTTATCACTAATATATTTCTTTAATATACAATAATAAGTCACAACTACCTAAAAATAAATATTATTTTGCATTTTCACATGCATATGTTTTTTTACATTTAGAGTGTGAACTGGCACCTGTTTATTTAGATTGTTCATTATGTTTCGTGTGTAGTTAAAGATAGGAAATATGCTTGAGGAACGATTAGGGCTATAAGAATTCCGTCCGTGACGGAGTGGTTAGCACAGTGCGCTACGATGTCTGATGTCCTGGGTTCGAATCCCGTCGTGCGTATGGGTGTTCTTTGTGAGTGCCCCTTCATCAATTTCATCATATCACTCATCCTCGTCGTCGCGATTAGCAAGAGGTGAAAGAAAAACGACGCTAAATAAGAAAATAAAAAGACTTATAAGAATCAATCTTATTTCCGGACGTGTCCTACATTTTATAGTTGTGTCTGGCCTCCGGAAGGAATTTTAAAGAAATCTCAAATGTCTTATACGTATGTATTTTGAGCATCACGTAACTTCAAATTAGATGGAGAAACAGAAAAACTGAGGGAAGTCTAAGATAACGTGGTTCCTTAGAGAAGTATGCTTAAATCAAAGAGTGTGCATGGTTGCTACTGGATGTTCGGAAAAACAATTACAATCCCAGCTCAGAAATTACTTCACGATTTTCTAGATCCGAAAAAGTCCGGATATATGTATAAAAATGCTTACTTGTGAAGTTTTATTGATATAAGTGTCGGTAATTTGCTCGAAGTAACAAGTAATTTTTCTCGTTATTGGAGAAATAAGGCATACAATTCTGTTTTTTCCCAGTGTATTGTTGATTTGTAGGTAAGAATTAGAAGGTGTACTTGAAACGAAACATTACGGAGACAGGATGTTCTCGTCGGTTTGGAATGCAGACCTTACAAATTCCATTACTTGCCTCGTCCGTGGAAAGGTACCAGCCTGACAGACGGATATGAATCGACAGGTATTGGAATTTTTTTACATATTAATAAACAAGAACTTCCAGACTTTGTTTACGAAATTGTGATTTTTTTCCTTCCCGAACTCATGGATTGTTTTCTCTTCCTGGCCCCACATCGACGAACAACGTTCTGTCTTAAATACACAAGTTGAAATCACATACAGCCGTGCTATTAATTAGCAGTTGAGGAATTTTGAACTCAACCGTTCACTTCAACATTAATTTTTCAGCTGAAGATGTGTCATATTCTCGTTATATGCTAAGATGCAAATACTGCAAATACGATCGTGTTCAACATTTTGAGACAATTTGTCCTACTTTCCGCTGACGAGTGATCTGATAGCCCTATGTGTGATGAGAACTGTTTTTACTCAATTTCTGATATAATTTATTCCAGCATTTTCTTCAACTTCTATTACCTTGTTATTACCTCCAATGCTTACACAACTTTTCCTTCGTGCTCGACCTTTGGGTTCAGAAATATTTACAACACCCCTATCTCCCGCGTGTAAATAGCAGGCAACAACACTCTGGAAGACCATAATGTATACAACTTGTTTACTACATATTTTACGAAAATATTAGAATGTTAGCTTGATATAACTGTGGATTGGAACGAACGAAATAAAATACCTGTTTTATACGCACACTGGAACGAGCGCAGGCCTGCTGTGAGTCACTCTGGCAGTGAAGGTCACTGATCGAAGCAGTTGGTGCTTGCTTACTACAAGCAGGCGCCTTATCTTTCCTCAAGGAAACACGGAAATCTTAGTTACTTTCTTTCGCCAGACTAATGGTGAACATTTACAGGAACGTAAGGAGTAGTATCGTATTCTATTGGAATTAGATTTCGTGGCGTTTAAAGGATATCATAACAATGTGTAAATCTCTTTTGTGACCTACACTGAACTTATTTTAAAGTTTCATTGACATGTGAAAGCGGAAATTTAGAGATCCTTCTTCCTTACGATTTCTAAACAACCGAAGAGTGTGGTGAACGTGAAACTACTTATTGTTCGCATCAACGATATGCATTATACAAATGGTCCTTAATCGGGCCTCCCCGATGGCGCAGTGGTAGCGTCGTCGCCTTGTAATCAAGGGGTCCCGGGTTCGATACTCGGTGGAGGAACAAGTGGTTCGGATCCCACTTTAAACTGTAGGTCCAGTCCCGATTAGCCTTACTGTGCATAAAGTGGACTTAAAACACCAACTCAACTCAAATGGTCCTTAATCAAAAACCCTATTACATCACAGGAAGTGATATTTAAAACAATTCTACCACGTATCCAACTTAACCAATATTCAGATTGATTCCAAGCTTCTGTTTAGGTTATTTTGTGTCGCATTTTTACCTCTTGCGATAATCGCGACGACGAAGATGATGGGTAATGATACGAATGCAATGCTACATCTAAGCCTCAACAGGTTTCAAAAATGGATCCTCTGGCTTTGTAGAGAGTTACGGTGATTTTGATTTTGATTTTCATTTGGTATTTTATGTCCACTAATCGAGACTGCATCTACAGTTTAAAGTGGGATCTGTGTCTCCACCGGGTATCGAACAGGGGACTCCTTGATTACAATGCGACTCCTCTACTGCAGCGCCATCGGGAAGGATGAGAGAGAGAGAGAGAGAGAGAGAGAGAGAGAGAGAGAGTTACGGTGACTACGATAATGAAGAATTGAAAGTAGCAGAACGCCTAAGCTATTATTTTGTCAATATTGGAATCGTTAATGAATGTTATGAATGTCAGTTCAAATTGAAAAAATAAACTACTTGTAAAAGATTTCCAGAGTGCCGTTACAAATCGTAAATTTTTCTCTTTCCACACATTACTTTGCTACTATGTATATATTTGCATGCTAAGATGTAGAAAGTGCTGCATTTTCAGTGTTTGGAATTGCGATTTATTTCTGAGAATGGAGTGACTAGTGGGAAAAGGATCACCTCACATGTTTGGATTATACCTCCCCGCCAAAAAAAAGGCACAAAATATATATCGGCTGTTGTTCTTATAAGGAAATATAACATGTATGAATTGTCTCAAGAAATATTGGAGCCTATTCACATCCCTACGGAACTTGGAAGAAAGCCCACGTAGAGATTGGGAAGTTTTGTTACGACAAAATTGGGATGTATAGTAAATTAAAATGCAAAGTCCTATCTTGTGCTTTGCACCATAACGTGAAGGCGTATAGGGGGTGTGGAGTTAGTGGAGTTAGGGCCCCACGCTTTCTTCATCAGGCGGAAGGTGGGAATGATGTGATCAGCACCACGCCCCTGGCCGCCATACACTCCCCCTTCCCCAGAGTTTCCTCCAGGTACCGACTTTATACGACGCTGGTGGGCACCGAAGCAGCTTGAACAGGTGGACAAAATCCCGATTATCCCCCGTCGAGGATCGAACCCAGATCTCTCGCATGGTAATAAAACGCCCTAACGACTGTGCTACTGCGGCACATACAGTAATTAAGGCAAGAATTGTTTTAGTTTCGTTCAACGTTTTTAGGGGAATCATTTTCGGAGATATAACGTGTAGCTCTTGTCGGTTCTGCGACCTGGGTTGAGAAAAGGCGATTTTCTGACGAACAACATTCCACCTGACAAGTCACGTGACTTTCCTACATTTCCTGTGCCTGTTGGCTTTTGCATGAAAGACGAGTTGCTCTTGAGACAGACAGAATCACCCGATCACCTAAAGGTGCAATGTGTGTTGCCTACCCTTCCGGCATTATTTACTGCCATTAAAGTCTTATGGGGAAGAACTTTTTTCCACCACTGTACTCCGGAACGTACTAGAAATTCGCTGGATGTGTGGCCTTTATAAGAGACATATTGTTTTCTATTCATTAAATATGACGCCATAAGTTTCCTGACGGGAAGGGAAAAGTTGAAAGTGCCCAATTTACTTAGAGTGCGCGTCAAATCTCCTGCATATGGCCTTGAAAGGCTGAACAGCACCAGCGAATCACAGACGTGCGGCGTTGCCTAGTTCAGAACCTGTTTCATCTCGCTACTGTATCGTGTACCTGGCGCTCGGATATAAATATATTATTTCAAGTGTCAATAGTTCAACAGATTGAAAGATATTGAATTTGCGAGTATGTACGAAAAACAAGCGTGATTGTAGCTTATACCGTTCCCTCTGTAGAAGCAATGTTATTATAAATGTATTTGCATTGTATCGTTTTTGTTCTCCCTTCGTTCCTGCTGCATTCCGAAACTTTCCGATTAGCGAAGGGAACAGGGTAAATTCGTTCCCGGTGATGGTAGAAGAAGTTGACGAAGAGGATACCGCCACTGCTCGTTTTTTCCGTGTGTTTAGTGGGTGTGTGCAGCATGTCATTGAGTAAACCAAGTGGTAGTGGTAGCGAGAGAAGAGAGAAAAAATACAGTGTTGTTCGAAGCCAGGCACGACAGGTGATTTTTCAGGTGTACATTTTTTTAAAAAAAATGTTCGAGTGAAGAAGAGAGAAGTAAAATTGACTTTAAGAAGTGCCAGGCTCTAACAGCTCAAGCGTGTGGTGTGAATCAAGCTACCGTTTCTCGGATATGTTCGGGGACAAAACCATATGGATCGGGGCCTGCTCCAATGTTTCAATCACCTAGAAAGCATATTAACGTACCGAAAAGAACGACAAACTTAGATGACTTTGAAAAAGATGTAGTTTGTAGAACCGTCTTTGAATTTTACGATCGTGGCGAATTTCCTACTGCCAAAAAGATAACGTACTCTTTACGGGACAAAATATCTTACAAAGGCTCTACAACTTCCACCTTGAGAATATTGAAACAATTAGGCTTCAAGTACAGGAAAACCAACGACGGTTGTAAATTTCTGATGGAGAGAAGTGACATTCTTACGTCAAGGGTAAAATTCCTTCGTACAATGCACGAAATTCGAGTGTCTTGTGATTCGAGACAAATCTTTTACCTTGATGAGACATGGGTAAATCAAAACCACACATTAAAAAGTATTTGGCAAGATACCTCAAGAAATGGTGGGTTAAAGGTACCCGTAGGGAAAGGTAGCCGTCTTATCGTGTGTCATGTAGGTTCAGCGAAAACGGGATTCTTACCAGAGAGTAAGTGGGCATTTCGATCAAAATTGACATCAGATTATCACAATTAAATGACAGTTTATACATTTAAAGACTGGTTTCTGAACGGGTTCATTAATTACTTGGAAGAAGGAAGCATAATTATTATGGATAATACAAGTTATAATTCCGTAATAGTTAACAAAATTCCGAACACCTCTACTCGCAAAACTGACACTCAACAATGGTTACAGCAACGCGGAATAAATTTTTCACAAACAGAAACTAAATCAGAATTATTACAACGTGTTCTGCCTTTTAGAAATCAGGACAAAATATATGAGCTCGATCAACTTGCTAATGAAAGGGGGCATCAGATTATACGACTGCCGCCATACCATTGTCAGTACAATGCAATTGAGCTTGTGTGGGCTCAAGTAAAGCGTCAGGTTGTCAATAGAAACAGTACATTCAAAATTGTGGACGTTGAAAGACTTGTTAACGAAGATGACAATGTAACACAAGAACAATGGGCCGCTTGTGTTAAACACGCACAACAATTACAGGAAAACGATTTTGTAAAGGAGATAGGTCGGGATGAAATTTTGGACCCAATTATAATAAATTTGAAGGACAGTGACACAGAGGGCGAAAGTAGTGCGGTCAGTGACGAGGAGTGACGAGGAGCTCCTGGCAGTCCCTCTGGCATAATCAGTTATGTTCTTTTCTCCCATTAAGTTTATTATATGTTATATTATCTAATGTTCCGTGCTCTCCGTGACAAGGCGTTTCACTCAACCACGCTGTTTCTTTCCCTTGTGAGATTTCGACATGGCACCGCCGCAGTGCGCTGCTATTGGCTATCGCCATATGCAGGAGATTTGACGCGCACTATAGTAGTACATCATGATTTACAGTGTCAAAGGCCTTGGAAAGATCAGTGTATATTACATCCACCTGCCCCCCATCATCTAACACCGTGCTTATATAATGCAGTTTCTCGCCAAGGTTTGTTTCTATTGAGCAGTTGGGCAGAAAGCCATGCTGGTATTCAGAAAAAGTTTCTTTGACATGGTTATATATGTGGCAATATAAGATTTGCTCAAATATTTTAGCAGGGGCAGATAAAAGAGCTATAGGACGATGGTTTTGTATGTTTCTGTTCTCCGAGGATTTCGGTACTGGACATACAGCAGTAACTTTCCACCGTTCGGGAAACTGCGTGGAAGATAATATCGCATTGTAGATAACAAAGAGTGGAATTTTTAAAATGTCTACACATCCTTTGAAGATGTAGGGTGGGATTTTGTCTGGCCCCGCCGACTTCTTTGGCTTTAATTTTTTTACAGCTGCTTCAATTTCAGACATACTGATCATCTGAATGTTGAGTGAATCTAGCGTTTTGCACTCTGTGTGCCCCGCCATGATCTCGAGGTTATACTTTGCCGTATTGTTTGCGTACACAGTTTGAAAGTATTTCGCAAATTCATCAACGACGGTATCCAGGTTTAATATGGGTTCATTGTTTGAAGAAACTGGAAACTGTTTGTTTTGCCTGTTGCGATTTATGTACGACCAGAAAAGTGACGGGTCACTTTGAATATTGCTTTCGATGTCGAACAAGTAATTATTATGGGCGGCTGATATTTCTTTTTTGATTGCTTTTCTGAGTTCTTTAAATTTGTTGGCATGGTGAACTGGGTTACCTACGTTTTGCTTCCATTTTTGGTGGTGGTGAGCCTTTGCTTTTATTTTTTTAATTATATTGGCGGTAAACCAGCATGGATATTTAGGAGGGGTTAGGCGTCTTAAGGGGATGCACGCGTCAAATGCTTCGTATATTATGTTGTAAAACATATCTGTCATTTCGTTTACGTTATCACAGAGTTTTAGTGTATCCCAGTTAACGACCGATAGTTTGTTGTATAGTTTGTTAAAGTCAGCTTTTTTGAAATTGTACGAGAGGTTGTTTGGTGGATGGTTACTCTGTGTCCTTTTTCTGTGCTTTATTTCGATTACGAGACAAGGATGATGCTTATCCTCCGGCACGAGTGGCTGAGTTTCTCGTGTCAACTGCATGCCAAAAACGTTACTTAGCACAAGATCGAGAGTTTTGCCGTTACTATTTTGAATGTTATTTACGCTGAGTAATTGAAAAAAGCCCATATGATTGCATAAGTCGCGACAAACAGGAGTGGCGTTAACGAGGTTGTATTCGTTGCTTGTAATGCAAGGGATATTGAAATCCCCTATGAGGAGAATGTTATGTGTGGGTCTACAATGCCTTTCAAGAAAATTATAAAATAAGTTGTAAGACTTGTCATTACAGTATGGAGTAAAGTAAACAATACAGATGTATAAGGTAGGCAGTCCATGAATTACAATTTTCACAAGCAACGAGTCGACGTTAGGGTCGTCGTTAAATTTGCCTACGAGCGTCGCTGCGTATTTGTTATGAATTGCCAGAAGAGCACCCCCGCCCAGATTTTTCCCAGAGTCGGTCGCGTTCCTGTCAGATCGGAACACGTTATAGCGATCATCAAAAAGTTCCGTGCTTAGATGGTTTTCATTAAGCCAAGTCTCTGTAATTGCTACGATGCTGTAATTGTTAGATAATATGTTCTGAGAGAACACTTGCATTTTGGTACGCAACCCGCGAACATTTTGGTACACTATGCTAAATATTTTAGTCTGAGAACTTACGTGTTTATGTTTGTGGGAGTTGCCCCCGGGCTGACATTCTTCCTCCGTTGCTGTCACTGCTACCACGTCGCTTGGGGGAGGGGTGGGATTTGGAAGGGGGTGGGGATTTCCAACTTGCTTCCGAGATTCGGCCTTCGTCTTCATCCCTCCATAGAAGCTGCACGCACCTTCCGAAACTCATGGCCTGGGGGTTTTGGACGTCCACGTTCTATCAGATGCAGTTCCAGACGCTGGCGATTGTCCACCGTGTGAAGGGGTGGGGGGAGTCCTACTGTTTCCGCCGAGGTCGACGACTTCCTTCTTTCCTGGAGACGATCGGAGTCCTTTGTTCGAAGTTGTTGCCAAATTTACTTGTGCGTCTCTGGAACTTGCTGGAAGTGGTTTTGACGGGACGTTGTTAGGGGATTTCAATTCTTCCAAAGTAAATGGTTTTCCATTTATGAGTAGCTTGTTATATTGCAATTTAGCATGTTGACCGCGAGCCTTTGCTTCTATAAGGTACGGTTTGAGTTCTGAACGTACCATCCTCGTTCGGCGCGTGTAGTCTTCTTGGATATAGACTGGTGTATTCTTGGCTCTATAACTGTTCAATAAAATTTCCTCCCTCCTTTTATAAAAAGCCAATTTTACAATTATTGGCCGGGTCCGTCCGTTTGGCCTGCCGGGACGATGCGCTCTGTCAATGTCGAAATCATCAGTCTCGATTCCCATTTCCGTTGATAAAAACTCCCTTACCAAGTCTTCTGTTCTGGCCCATGTCTCCTCACGTTCCTCCCTTATGTTGTAGAAAACGAGGTTATTTCTTCTTGATTGACTTTCCAATCTATCTATAGCGTCCTCGTTCATTAGCACTTGTTGCTTAAGCCTGTCATTTTCTTGTCTCGTGTCATTCAGTTCCTTTGTGAGTTTGCATATTTCACCCTTCAACATGGCCGTATCTTTGGTCACTGAGTTAAGTTTTTCGTCCATGGAGTCAAGTTTTGCCATGACGTCCTCGATGGTGCAGGGGCCAGGATTCTCTTCCAAGCCACTCAACACTAATAACACCAGAGTAATCATGGCCACAAAAAGCAAACGCACTTCTTTAGCGGGGAGCTGCCCTCTCGCTTGCCCCGATTGGGGCCTCCACCTCCCACTCCACGCGCCTATAGCCAGGCGCCACTGCACAACACTGTTTCCCATTCCGTTACACTTCACTGCACTCAGGAGCTGCGCGTAAACACGTCCGTGCACTATACGAATTTGTATTTCCAAAGATTTTAGATCCGAGACTTTGGTTTCATGGATTTGTAATATTATAGAAAGGTTATGCTATTACTTTTTTTCTAATCTCTCATAGGCTGATCTCTAATTGAGTAATGCGCATTCGTCTACTGTCACTTGGAGCTTCTTTTTCTTCTGGCTGACAGTCTGAGCAGCTCTGATCCTATCTGAATCTTATTTTCGGGTTGTATTCGAATAGAGAGACAAGACTTAACAATAGAGCATTCAGGGTTCTGGTCCTCTTTAATAGGCGGCTCTTTATGTAAGTAATTTTGTGAGATGGATATCGGGTAAAAAGCACTGGGAAAAGCATCTCTCATTAGTTGTATTTTCTGTGGAAGTAGATAATACGTTTAAGAAAAGGAGGACTTCAAGCTACAGATCTCTGAAATAACATTAGGTTAAATTTGTCTCTTGAAATTGCTCGTTTTGCCTGCGTTAGCTGAGTGCCAGTTCGATCGCTACAGGAGTCATATTTCGCAGTGCTTCAGGTTACACTTTAAACATTAGATCAAATTGGCACAAGAAAGACATCAATGTCAAAAACCTGTCAAAAGTTACAGGGAACCCAGAGGTTCCTCAATTACGTTTTGATGGTTCCTTATGAAAATTTAAATTGACAAGGTCTGTGTCTTTCGAAGCAGAACCATTATATAGTTAAAGTCCCGATTCGAATCCCACTTTACTTCAAAGAAAATTCCGAAAAACCAGATTCCCTCTGACAACCATATGTCAGGTCCAGGTGGAGCCCAGTGTATCCTCCCCTCAAACCTTTTCCACCAAGAGCGTCCGCTTTAGAAACTGACAGTAACTACTTGGCAAGTCCACGTGGAGTAAATGAGATATTGCCAACTCAGCTTCTTTAGAGATTTCATAACGTGAGGTTTCGGTTATCTTTGCTAGATTGTGTTATTGTGTTGAACTTCAATTTTTTAAAAAAAACAAAAAAACAACACGTCCGGCCTTAGAAAAATACGTTTTCGCTTCGTAAAAGGGTTAAATGCTGTGCCTAAATGTAGATATTATGTGGGTACTGTAAAAGTATGGCTAAAATTGTTATTGAATTGAATTGTTGTCTTAAGTTCACTTTGTGCACAGATGGGCTAATCGGGACTGGAGATACAGTTTAAAGTGGGATCCGAATCACTCTGTGCCTCCACCGGGTATCGAACCTGGGACCCTTTGATTTCAAGGCGAGCTAAAATTGCTATACAGTGGTTTTTATTGGTTATCAAAAGCACCAAATTTAGAACTGCAGCTACCTGTTGTAAAACTGGAAAGAGTTCGGAATTTGTAAAATTTGACTGCAAGAGAACGAAGGTTCACTTACAGGACAAATACAAAACATACATTGGAACGGAGGCCACATTTCGGATTATAATTGAATCCTTTACATTGAGCGAACTTGAACAAGAGAAAGAAGTCACGGTCGAGAAAATAAAGTATGCCCTGTTTTCTAGAAACGAGGGCAAAAAGAAGAGAAGAAAAAAAACGGGGAGTATAAAGTTCCAATATCTGGGAAAATAGAATTTCCCAGAACGCATTAATCTTCGGTTGAAATTCAGTTGGGAGACCTGGATGGCTTCACTTTCTGGAAGAGGCTGAAACAAAGGGGAAACTTCGTACCCAGAATCCATTTCGAGGAAGGGAGACGGTGAGAAATACACTCGGGGGAGGCTGTTACTGGCCTCTGACGCTTTAACCTAGTTTCAAGCCTTGGAGAGAAGGTTCTGTCACACAAGTAGACGCTCGTGTGTTCTTGGTAAATGTTGTAAAAGGCAAAGTAAGAGACTAAATGCATTGTTCGTACTGTGCGATAATGTTTGGACCTAACTTTCAAGCGTGGTAGCCATTAGCAGGATTATCGGGGACACGTGGCTTTCTCAAAAGGGATGACAATGTATTAGAGCTGAGTCGATACGTATGTATCGGTATCGGCCAGTGATGTCGATTTGAAATTATTTATCGATACCTGCCGATACTTTTCCGACATTTTTGCATTGTGGTCTTTCACGGACTCAAAATTGCCTCTCAACACTTTAGGAGAGTCTAAATATCCTGGAAATTATATAAAGTTAGAAGTTTATCTTTATTTCGTAGGCCTCCCCGATGGCACAGTGGTACCGTCGTCGCCTTGTAATCGAGGGGTCCCGGGTTCGATTCTCGGTGGAGGCACATAGTGGTTCGGATCCCACTTTAAACTGTAGGTCCAGTCCCGATTAGCCTTACTGTGCATAAAGTGAACTTAAAACACCAAATCACTCACCCAATCAATCAATCAATTCTAGCATATTTAAAAACGAGTTAAAGAAGCTACTGTTAGATGAGAAATCTCTGTTCAATCTTCCACGAATAGCACTAAACACTGCTTCATAAAGTGCATGTGCCAGTATTGTCAATCCTCGACAAATCTAAATCATATTATTATGTAATATACTTACATATGCATTGTTTCATCTTACCTCCCAAAACTAACATAATTATGGGTATCAATTTCAATATCCTTGTAAGATTCTTTTACTCTTAAATGTTTAGTGTTTCTGTGTGTGTGTGTTTACATGTGTGGAAGTTTTCTTTTTCTTTCTTGTGTCCGGCATGCACGAGGGAGGTTCATATTATTTGGTTTTTCATTCATAACACGTCTACAATTTATTTCAAATATCAACCATTGAACAATTAAAAATATACAGGGAGACAAATGTACCATATGCACTTGTGGATATTGTGTTATCGCCCTAATAAATAGGCAAATTGTAATAATACATATATAAAAAATAGAAGCCCGTTTCAAAAGGAACAATGCATAAGAAACAGCGCATTTCTACAACAGATAGTTCTCACAGAACAACCGTTTTTATGAACAATACAACAAACTAGTTATTCAGAATGTCGGTAAACACGTTACAAGATATTTTTGGTGCTTTTGTTTGGGATTAATAGGATACATACTTAAACAATTCGAAGCAGTCCCTCTTTGTTATATTAAATATCCATCTCCAATCATAATTCTACAGGATTGATATTGAATAGGGAATTTGAGTACTTTATGTATTTAGGGAGCTTGAGGTTCTTTTGATGCTTGATTTCAGCTAGTCTTGATAATACAATTACCCTAGGGAATGCAATCCCGGGATTTCGGGACTGGGACTATAATTCCTGGATCTGGGAAGCGGGATCCAGATCTGTCATGCTCAGAAATAATTTATCACCTCCGCTCTCCTTCTTCCCTTTCGATCATCCCACTCGGCTGTAAGATAGAGTTGATATGTGCTGAAAGTGGCAATGCATAACGGATACATAGGTGGCCATAAGACATATTGAAAAGAAGGAAAAGAATGCAAGTCTGCAAAGGGTTGACCGTCTTGACTCTACTCAATATGGAATAATATTCTCATTACAAATACATCATTGTGCAAATGAAAATTTTCTTATCGCTATAAATACCCTGTCCGAACCAAGTGTATCAGAAATAATAATAATAATATAAATATTTACATTAAAATAATTATCATAATTATTAAAATGTAATGAAAATAATATTAATTAAAACGTAAATTAATTAATATTGTATTCTTATCATTACATGAATAGGTAAAAATACGGTATAACAGCATGTATTCATTATCTACTAGTTAAGTGTAGTTAAAATCGCCCAAAATTTATATAAAACAATTGCCCTGGGAAGGAAATTAATGTTAAATTGATAAAGAATTGAATATTTATTGAATAACAAAAAAATATGAGAAATACAGATACGAAAGGTAAAGTTCTAGATTAATATTTTATGCATATTATCATAAATAGTCTGCATACATTCCTTCAAAATCGTATGATTACAATAAAATCCTTGCCTTCCAATACGTTCGGCGGAAATAAATAAGCTATTACAAAAAATGGTAAACAAGTATATTTTCATTATATAGACTATTAAGCTTTTCGGGGCGGGTCCGGATCTCTTAGTCCCACCCCCTAAATACATCCTTGCTGTCCACCCAATTGTTGGCAATCGGTGTAGACTATTTAAAACGTTCATAGCGTCCATTGTCCTGCATTGGTCAGGCTAATGCCCCTATAATAGTAATGAGTCTAGTCTTGCGAAAGTTGAAAGTAAGAAAGTAAAGTAAAGTGCTCCCCTGTGCTTAGCACAACGTCATGAAGGCGTATAGGGGGTGTGGGGGTAACACCCCACACTTTCTTGATCCGGTCGTGAGTGGGGGTGATGTGATCAGCATCACGCCCCTGACCGCCTTTACCCCCCAGGGTTTCCCCAGGTACCCATGTCATTCGACGCTGGGTGGGCGCCGAGGTCGCTTCCATCGTTAGAAAAGTTCCCGGATTTGAACCGGCCGGGGATCGAACCCGGGACCTTTAGCATGGTAGTCAGACGCGTTATATATATATATATATATATATATATATATATATATATATATATGTGTGTGTGTGTGTGTGTGTGTGTGTGTGTGTAATGTAGCTTATGTTATAAACGCGGATGGATACAGACGGGAAATGTGCTTGGAATACGTAATGCAAATACTCTCTGGGACTATGAATCTTATAATCCCGGGATTTCGGATTGGCAGAAAGGTAGCGAGATCCCGGGATAACATCACCTAATTTATCCTGGAAATCTGGAATGAGAGTATTCTTTAGGAGAATACTAAGATCTGAATATCTCAGATTGTATCCAATACGTGCTGGACAAATCAGATAAGAAATATAAAGACCCAATTCACACGGAACTGTATATTCAGTAGGAACTCCCTAGTTGACGCTGGACTGGCTACCTGGCTGGAAATGATGGCTGCCAGGCTGTTAGACTAGACGTTAATCTGTGACTACACCGTGTTCTAATTGCAACTGACTCTCTTGGCTAGAGCGAAAGTTTGGTCATGTGAAGATAATCTGTGAGTTTGGTAAGGGAATGTTTTTTGTCTCTGGTTTCCGAGCGATGGTTGTTTTTCTTCGCTGCTCGACTAAAGAAATAGTAAAAGAGATGATGTGCATTCGTGTTCAGTTCATTAATATTTAGGAATTTATCCAAAGATATGAGATTTGTACAGTGGGATCCATGAGTATTACCGTGCAAATTGCCCATGACTACTTTCATTAATTTTTTTCTTACATCCTGTGTGTTTTTACGCGATGGATTTGTACGTATGCTGGTGCAGAAGTTGTCAACAGCTTGTTTTGAGTTTTCTTTTAATTCTTGAAGCTCTTGTTGGGTCAAATAAATTGCACGAACATGGTGATGGACAATTTGCACGATAATACTCATGGATCCCACTGTACACTGCAAATGTAATTAGCCGATAATGAAAATCCTTATTATTAATAGTGTTTAAAATGTTTGATATATTTTGTTGAACAACATATTTTTTTGCGAATGAATCCTGAGAATCTTATGTATGAATATACATACTGAGTTCATTAAAAAGCTTGTTAAGTACTCATTGATTACCATATTTTCTTTCAAGTCAATTTCTAGCCCATAGTTTTCTTTTAATTTTTAAAAACAGCAATAGGTGTTCTTCTACAATCTTCTTCAAATTGCTCGACGATCTTTTTAGTTGCTCTGCGCAATGTATTGTGGGAATAAAGTATACAGACAAGTACGGTAACATGCAGTAGTCTACGCAGGATTTCATCAGGGGAGGGGGTTATTTCTAAAACTTTCTCGAAATTCACATTACCATTGTTTTATTATACTTTCATTAAATAACAATACTCATAACACTGGTCTACATACGAATTTTTTTTTCTGCTGACTTAGATATTTTAACTGATTCTATATAATTTGAGGTCGCCGATTTCAAATATGTAGTCAGAAAAAGTGTATCACGTCACAATTTTTCACAAATCACATTTGAAAATTTTCACAATATTATAATACTGGGCTAAACTCCAACAATTTTCCATATAGATATCTGCACATAATGAAATTTCTTTTTCTGCTGACTTAGATATTTTAACTGATTCTATATAATTTGAGGTCGCTGATTTCAAATATGTAGTCAGAATAAGTGTATCACGTCACAATTTTTCACAAATCACATTTGAAAATTTTCACAATATTATAATACTGGGCTAAACTCCAACAATTTTCCATATAGATATCTGCACATAATGAAATTATAGGACTATACATAGGTGGCGTAGCTGATAACAGGTATTAAGTTGCATTGTTTCACAAGTCACATTTCAAAATTTTCAGAAAATTATATCCGGTTAGATGCCAACAGCAGTTGCAAAGAGAATGCGACGTAGTCAGATGTCCATGCAGAGTATCACGTCACGTTGTTTAACAAACATACGTTTCTATTTTCTCAATAAGGAGTTTTTAATGGACAAAAAATTTAGGCAATTCCGGCAAAGTGATCAATTTGTTTCACGAGCACATACAGTCAACACCTGATGTCTGTTCTTATGCTAAACTTAACATACACCACAGAATAGCACAACATGCATACCTACTTATGCAAAAATTTTCGTTTCTTTGATTTTCTGGAGTAGGTGGCCTCAGGAACGTCACTCTGCAAGAATCAGCAATAGTCGGCCATCATATTTTCATTCCATCTCCCCTGATATCGGTGCTCCATGGTTTTTATGTCTTGGTGGAAGCGTTCGCCCTGTTCTTCACTTACGGCACCAAGATTGGACGGAAATACATATAAGTGGCTGTGCAGGAAGTGAAGCTTGACACTCATATTTACTCCTAACTTTTGAAACGTCACCAACAAATTTTCAACTAGAACCTCGTAGTTGTGCGCCCTGAAGTTTCCAAGAAAGTTTGTAATGACATCAGAAAAGGCACACCATGCATCTTTCTCTGTGCGGTTCATTGTTTGTAAGAATTCTTCATCTTGCATTAGCATCCTTATCTGAGGACCATCAAAAATACCTGCTTTTACTTTTTCATGCGCCAATGCAGGAAATTTTGAGCAAATGTATTTAAAGCAAGCCCCATTCTTATCCAGAGCTTTTACATACTGCTTCATTAATCCCAACTTAATGTACAGTGGAGGAAGTAACAATTTCTTAGGATCAACAAGCGGCTTGTTCTGGATGTTTTTCGCCTCGACTTGAAAGCTTTTCCTGGCAGGCCACAGTCTTCGTACCCAATGTTCGTTCCTTGCTCGACTGTCCCATAAACACAAAAAGCATGGATATTTCGTAAAACCTGCTTGTTGACCAAGTAACATTGAAATGACCTTGAGATCTCCGCACACAAGCCAACTGTCATTTGCGTACTTTATCTTTCGAAGCAGTTCTTTCATTGTTTCGTAGCTTTCCTTCAAATGTACGGAGTGGCCAACAGGAATGGATGCTAACTTATTACCATTATGCAGCAACACATACTTCAAACTCCTCTTCGAGCTATCAATAAAAAGCCTCATTTCTTCTGCATTAAACGTATACGTACATCACATAGCTTTAATTAGTCCCTTCACATCTGTACAATAGACAAGTTCTTCGTCCCTTTGAAAATATCTTAATGGATGCCTCTCTCTGTCCCGATACATGAAGGTTGTTCCAGACGCTAACATATTTCTTTCCTTTAGTCTACACAGGTCCTGCATACTTTATGAGGTGCCCAGGATTTATCTTGGTCACCCAATTTAATTCCGAAATATGCACTATATGCTTTCCTTACAAGGTAAGTAATATTTGTCCTTTGTTTTGGGGTTAACAATGTTCGAATAACTGATTGAAATAATATTAATTATAATATTCCATGTGCTGCCATCTTGTGACCTCTTTATGGACTACGTTGTTTCATTGCTCTAAATATACATCCCTAATATTAGATATTTTTCTATTTTCCTCCGAAACCTGACGTGATAGAAAAAAACGGATTTCGGTTTTGGATTTACCACCCTCGAATTACTAAAGAACAACCATCAGCCTCCAGTCAGCAAAATGGACGTAGACCAGTGTAATTGACTAATAATATATTTAATTAATTAGTTGATTTACTACTAATAATACCAGTACTACTATTAAGTAATAGAGATCTACATAAATATAGTATTTATGAAAGCAATAGAACGAAATTACTATCTAGTCATTCGATTTTTAACAAATTCTAGAAGCATTTTTTGTTTCTTTTTTTACGAAATAATTGTCTAGTCAACGAGGTGAGACATTTTAAGTGTGAAGAAAATCCATAAAAACAAGAAAATATATTAAAATAAATTGAAATATTCAAAGTATGGAACTCATCCAAGGTGTTCTGGTCGGTAGGGCGTCTGACAACCACGCAGGAGATCCGTGATCGATTCCTGGAATTGGTTGTATTTTTTCTGTCTTTGTCCCCGCATAAATGTCCCCGATCATTCACATCTGGATTGTCTCGCTGTTCTTACCAACAAAACATTTTACAATAGTTAAGATTGTTGTAATTTGCATTCAGAAATTCAAACGTGCCAAGGCAAACAATGGGAAGGCGGACTGGTTACAGTGTATTCTTGTCCGCCTAGGCATTGTCTATATCTTAGCCGCTTAAAGTCCAGCACAGATATTTCTGCCGTGCGATGCGCGACACAACTCAAGAAGCAGTGTTGCTAATGGAGCAGATAGAAAAATCTCTGCAGTGCGCCGGTGCACAGCTGTTGCGTACAACAAGAAAATTAGAGAATTCAGGTCTATCTAACGTTGAGTTTTAAACGTCATGCATTATACCAGGACTAGGATTAATATGTACTATTATAACAAGTGGCTTTGTATGTAGCTACATACATATGGACTAAAAATTCGCAAAATATGAACTAACACATACGTAAAATTGCCAAAAGTGCTGCAAAAGAAGACTTCTTCATACGATTCCTTATTTGAGTGACTTCAAACAAAATAAAAAAAAATAATATTATTTTCCATTGCATTGCGTTCTAACTGTTCACTTCCAAAACCCGTATACACTGGTACGGAACTGCAACGGCAGATAATATCATGCCAACGTGTTAAACCGCGACAATTGGACCACAACACTCCGCCTCAAGCAGTATTATTATTTCCTCTCTGTGATCGGCGACAGTCGGTTGCCTTTGTTGTACATTTACAAACGATGCCGGCTTCCACAACAATAACAAGTACATATACTGCCACTAGACAATAATCTGCGCGGATTTTTCTTTTGCTATGAACCAGGGCCGGCGCTAGTCATTTTGCCTCCCTGGGCGGTGGCGGCAGATGCCGCTCCATTTCGACCCCCCCCCCCCCGTCATTACGGAGGAACGGGAAATTGAAAATCAATATATTCCTAAGTAAAACATCAAAATATAAAATAAATAATGAGACTTCTTATGCTATTTCAGTACTATTAAGCGCAAAAGAATATCTCGCTCGATCACAGTTTTCAATAGGCTTATTTTTTTCTTCTCTTCAAATTTTGTCGCCCTGAAAATTTGCCGCTCTGGGGGGGGGGGGCACGGTTCGCCTTCCCCTTCCGCCGGCCCTGCTATGAACTTGGTCACCCATCAAAGCATGGCAATTTTAACACAGAAAACAATATGCATCGCATTAAGCAGCAAAAATGACAAGCCTCCTCTATGCCATTCTACAAGAACACGTGCCGGAGCCAAGAGTTGAAATGCTGTTGGAGCCACATAATTTATTTATTTCGAACAATTCCAATATTATGAAATATGAACAATTTGTGAATTAAACCTGTTGAATAGTAATATGTAAAATTAAGTATATTTTCATTAAATATGTAAAAGTAAGTATTTATTAAAGTTAGAAATATGGAAAAATATTGACAATAAAATGTACCTTAAATCACTACAAACATTACTATTCGCAAAGATATCACACAATTTCAGCGATATTTCGTCAAACTAAAAGTATGTATTTACCTATAAATCCTAGCCCTGATTATAACCAGTAGATAACATTGAACACAGCTATGGGTTCGGTAAATTGTCTACAGTTCAGAAGCACTCGCACACAACGTCAAACCGGTCAAATACTTAGTATAAAATAAAAATATGGTGCTTCCAATCCAACAAAACTCACCGTCACTTTACCTGCCTTTCACCTTAAGTGACAGAAATAGTGCTTCATTATTACAGTTGGCAACACTAGTTACTAGCTAGCCAATGAACATGCACTGCATAAAAGAAGCAATCACTACGCCGTGCTATATTGCCACATTACCGTCCCTGCCGAACGGTGTGAACCGCGAGCTGGAGCGCTATTCAATTGTTTTCAATGATGTTTGCGCGAGTGTGTCCAGGAATGGAATGACAATATGGCAACAATAGCGAAGGTTAGCGAGCAGGGTAGAACACGTGATGCTAAGAGAGAGGGAGACGAAACGAAAATTGGTATCTACGCAACGGCAACGATATGTGTGTTGTACTCTACAACGAACCAAGAACTTTCTTTAGTTAATATTCATTGTTCACACACACAAAAAAATGTTCATTGAACATTGTTGCAGCTGAGACACAAAACAACTTTTTTCTTTTAAATCATAACTACTATAGGGTGTACTTGTGGACATTATTCAAAATATGTCTTATATAGGATAAAAATCACCAAAAACATAAAGAGAAATATGCAAAATCAAGGTAAAAATGTTAAAAAAAACAAGGTAAAAATTCTGCTATATTTTGTCACTTTCTAGAGCAGGCGCCAATAAACGTAAAGTAAAAACCCAAAATCAGGGCAAAAAGTGTTAAGAAAAACAAGGTAAAAATTCTGCTATATTTTTGTTATTTTCTGGAGAATTTTTATTTTTGGAGGAAACCGAAATATAAATGGCGTTGTTTATTATTGTATATTATCTGATTCCGTTTTGATCTTATTATGAAACTTACACATACAGCTATTTGTTACACATATCCGATAAAAAGTAATTAATCATGGCTACACTTGCAACAAGAGCATTCTTGTCCATCATATATAGTGTTTTTCAATTTCTGACACAGGGTGTGACGGAGTAATTACAATTACACTCTCTACGTGCTCTTCATTATATCCACCAGTAACCTTATAAGATAAGTATAAAGATAAACAATTATTTAATAACCATAAGGAATCGTGTCAATAACACCATCTTTTTCCGGTAAGATCACCCGTTTATCGTATTCCAATTTAAATTTCTTTTGAATTGTTTTGTTAACCAAAGTATGGGTTTTTCTGCTTTTTGTAATTTGGTTATATTCTACAATAATTTGATCAATTTCTTTATTTAAAATCTTTATCATTTCAGCCATATTTAATTTCTGAGAGTTTATGTAGTTTAATGTGAATCCTTTAATTTTGCACACAACTTTACCTTTTGATGTTTTATATGCATAGCTCTTTGGTCCTGTAGATATGAATTCTATTATGTAATCACCGCTTAACTCGTCTGTCCATTCTCCAAGCATGCAACCAGTTTTTACAGTGTTTGTACCATCATCAATGTATATAATAGAGTCAGTATCGAAATAAACTACTTTGTCACCTAGTTTGTCAAGCATATCATATAATCTCAATCTAGAATATGATGTTGTAAATAATGCAATCAATATGTTTGTTTTAGTAGGATCTTCCAACCACTCATCTTTTGTTTGATACCTAACCTCAATCACGTCATTGTTGATTAATGAAAGGTTAATACATTCCAGTTTAGGATTCAATAATATATCATACAGATCTTTTGCTGAGTTGATATAATATGTTGTTTCCATTTTTCTACGTTGACCAAACTTACCGTAAAATGCGTTCAAAAGTAGTTTAGCCATTGCACGTAAAACCGGATTAGGTTTAATGTTATCAATGTCTAATTCGATACCTAATCTATTTTTTACATCTTCGACATACAATTCTTTAGTGCTGTAATCATTTTCCCATTCACTTGTTTCTAATTTTATTTTTAAGAATTTCGAAACATAGCTTTTAAACATGTTGGTGCTAGTTTCTTCAAAATGCCACTTCATATATCTTTGTTATCTTGTACCCCATTTCAAGTGCTTTATTAATTTCAGGTGTTCTCCATTTTCCATTAAATCTACGTTCAATGTCTGAGTGATTGCATTCACGATTTTTTGAATGAGAACATATACCGCATAATGGAAATATCAGTTTTTCTTCTTTAATCGGTAGCACAGGATGATACAATTTTCTTGGTGGTTGTACCTTGCATTTAATTAATCCAAACCAATTCGGGTTGAAATTTTGAGGATGTAATATTTTTACTGGATGACCAACAGGAAACTTGTCATAGAACATAACTGTTGGATACAAACTACAAATATCTATATATTTTAACTTTTTTCCACGAACGTGTAATTTACTTGCATTTGTTCGTCCACCGAAATAAGCATCCCTAGGGGTGATTGGTGTTACTATATCTTTTATTTCATGTTTACGTTTTTTGTATGTAGGTTCCCAATCACACTCCCACATTTCTATAACATTGTACTCTTTATCTTTTAATTGCTGAGTAAACCGTTTTGTTTTTTCATGAAGGTCACCCATGCTTTCTTGCTTCTTGTTGTTAATTATATCATCTTTGTAACAGTTGGGACAACCATGCCAGAAGCACCCATGGAACTGATAAACTGTGTTGGTTGTTTTATCAAAGCCATCAACCTTCCGTCCTAGTATAGCTTCTTCCCCACCGTTTAAAGCGTGTTTTACATTATCACCTAATGTTCTTAACCATGATATAGACTTTTTACTATACGTTTCATGGTTGCTATCTTTTAATACAGCTATGGTATCGGATTTTATATGATGGTATCTAAACTCAGCCATTGCCACACTTGAGATTGTTATATATTGAAATGGATCGATGTTACACGTATCTAAAAACGTTTGACTAAGTTTTCTAACTGCTTGTGTAAGTATGTCTACATCTGACTCACAATACTCACTCATTTCTTTTTGAAAGTCAAATATGTAATTCTCTTCAGCTCGTTTATCATCCCACTGTAAAAAGTGATTTCTTGTATGCCAATGTTTACAAGTCGCATCAGGTTTGCATTTACTACATCTTTTCATAGTGCTCTCTCCATAATATTCAATATTCGGTATTGGTCCCACATATGTCTGGTTTTCTGTTGTGTTGAAGAAGTGAGGAAAGTATCCTTTTTTTAACTCGGCTAATTCAAATGTTTCTGGGAATGTACTCAATGGTTGTGAGATAAAGTTGTAGCTATCTATGAATCGCATATTTGCATTCCTAAGAATCATGGACATGATTTGGCAACATTTATAAATTGTGAACGGTTTATATCCATTTCGCATACAGTAGTTCATAACGAAATACCAATCATACGATCTAGCGTTGTGCGCTATAACTGTATATCCCCGATGCTCCTTAGATATTAACCATTCACAAAATATGTTACTATCTTTAAAATGAAATTTTGCTCCATCTCCAAAAGCATACTCAGCAACCACATAATTGGGTTTGTGTTCTCCGGTTTCCTGGTTAGCCTCAAAATCAATTATAATATATTTTTTTGTATATGTGCATGTAGGTTTTTGTAATGTATCCGCTTCACAAACATCACATGTTTTTAATTTTGAAAGTGTTTTTTTTAAGTTTGTGTAGTTTTTACATTCTTTACATTTGTACATATATCCATCTACTTTCTTTTTCTTTAAAGATTCAACATAACGATCCACAACTTCTTCATCGTAATCAAAATCAGGAAAATAGTTTTCTTGTATATAATCACATGCAAGTTCATTAATTTCTTTTTTGGTATATTTAGTTACTATATGTACATTATTTGGTGAGCAATTTTCACATCCTTCTACGTAACGGTTATCATTTAATTTTCTTATACATTTTCCACCCTTACTTTTTTGCCACTGCATGTAACACAGATGAGTTTTTGTTTCAAATTCTTTTTTACAATTTACGCAAATTTCGTATCCACATCTATGCTCTTTATTTCTCTTGCATATTTTATTGCATTGTAAACATTTGTAAACCGTTGGACATACTTTATTTTTGTGTTGCACAAAGCACTCTTCGTTATAGCAATATCTATTGCAATCTTTACAATACTTTGCAGATTTGTTACCAAGATGAATGGGGCCACAACATGTTACACATAATGCTTTGCATTTATGATTTTTATGCTTATAAGGTGTCTCACATCGATCACAGAAATTCGACATTCCTAAAAACGCACTCATTTTAGTAATCACGTGAAAATGATTTTTAACTTTGTATAAATATATAGTTATATCTCGTTCACCTATTCCTTTGTATATAATGGTGTTAAAGTTTTCGGCACAGACAATTTTTATACACACGTTTTTAAGATAGCGTTCAACTTTTCTGAAAGAACTTAGATCAAACGGTGCACCAGGATCGTGTCTAATTTTGTTGCATAGCTCTATTGCTAAATTCTTTTGTAGAGTTCGCCCCTTTCGTATATAAGTGATATCATTATTACTTAGTTCTCTGTCAAGTATAATGTTTGTCTTGTATGTCAATGCTGCAATAACAGCTCTTGGTCCACACAGGTTATCGTTTGGATTTTTTATTTGCAGTATGCTCTGTTTTGTTCTAACATCTTCAGCTAAGTTTATTATTTTTCTAAGCCTTCCACCAGTTGGCATTTTAACTATTTGAATATAGAATCTTGTATCTTCTAAAGCAATCTCATCATATTGTTCCATTATTTCGTTAAAATGGTTTACCAGAGCACCATGGTTGATTGTTGTACTAAAACCTGTAGAGAAAGCTTTACTATGAAGCCTTGGATTTTCAATAACAAAGTTTATTCTATCTACGCCTTCTCTAAACCCAACACCTGCTTTTCTTTTTTCAATAATTTGATTAATAATATCATGTAATGCAAAGAAATCTACATTATTGTTGTCGACTATAAATTCCACTCTATAGCGAGCATCCGAAAAAACTGAAAGGTGTCTAACAGATTCTTCAATAGCTACAAAGTTATCATTGGATGCATCAATATCAATTGGAGAGATATTAAATATATCCTCAACATCAACAGTGGATTGGTTTGCCACCAAAGTATCATCTAATGGGCGTGATATGTTAAATATGTTGTTATACTCATTATCAGTTTGAGAACTTGGTGTAAATAGATCATCACTGTTGGCAATATCTGTAAATGGCAATTTTTCTAGTTGAGTTCTTATGTAGAACCGAAGGTCACTTTCTTTTTTATATTTGCTATACCCAGTAATTCCATTATCTCTAGCAAATTCTTTTAAATTATTTATACACTTGGTAATATCTAACAAGTCAACTGGTTGTGGAAATTCAATATTACGTCTTGCAAATTGTTGTAAATACAGCATATGTTTTATATAATCCCTTAGTTCCTCGATTGTTTTATATTTGTTGCATCCAGTTATATTATGCTCTTTAGCAAACTTAACTAAATTACGTCTACCTTTTATATTATCAACAGCATGAGTGGAAGCCTCTTGTGTTAGTTGTCTTCTTATGTACTTTCTTAATCCGTTTATTGTTGGCATCTGTTATACCCTTTGATACCATGCTGCTTAGCAATGTTTATTAGAGCACGCTTGGTTTTTATATTATCTAGATCCATAGTATTATTTATATTAGAAGTATTATGTTGCACTATATTATTATTTAGTATTTCCATTTAATGCAAAAAAAATTTAGCAATACATTTTTAACATACCGTAACTTCACGTATAGTTTTTGTTTCTAGTTTATGTAATCGTACTAATAATTCATGCATTTTAGATTTTGTATGTGGTTTAAAATTTAACTTCGTTATGTATTTATTGCATAAATCACAATACACTCTTTCAAGCCTTTTTTGATTAATTATTTCTTGGCAAACATGACACGTATATCCAAAACCATTTTTCACGCATTTATTTTTAACAAACTCTTTCTCATTGAGAGGTTTAACAGTCTTACAAATACTGCATTTTCTTACATGCTCCATTTAATAGGGTAAAATTTTATCTTATATTAATACTGTACCCTTACTTCAATGTGTAGACAACCAAATTTAAACAACAACATTTTTTTAGGAACCCAACTGTTGTGTGAACTATCAAAACCAAGCCATTTAACATAGACCATGTCTCCTTTTTTTACGTAATACTTTCTCAACCAAGTATACATCGGGGTGTTTTGTTTTCTGTAGTTCTTGTTCATAAAATGTGCCGATGATTTGTTCGCCCTTAGAGTCCTTGAGATGATAATATGGTGGATCGCTTTTAAATACTTTTTCAATTGTAAATATCTCAGTAGACCAGTTGGCTGTGTATCCTTTCTCGAATATGCCTTTTATCTTACTAACACGTACATGATTACCATCATTAAATTTTGGATGACTCTTTGTTAGGGCCTCACTACGATACACACTGTTGTAGATCATCTCTTGGTTCTTTAAGCTGACCTCAACAGGTTTCATTTTGATAGTGCTATGTACTGTATGATTGTAGTTGTGCAATAATTTTGATAATATGTCTATCCATTTATAATTACCTTGTATGGAGAACTGTTTCCACATTTTTTCTTTAAGCGTTCTATTGAATCTTTCAACAACGGATGCTTTGATGTTTGTATAAGTAGAATAATGATTTATGTTGTATTTATTCATGAGCTCCTTAAAGTTCTTGTTGTAGAACTCTTTGCCTTTATCGGTTTGAATATTATTTGGTTTTTGCTCATTCAATATGTGTTCGAACGCGTCGGTGACGTGCTTTCCAGTTTTATTTTTTAAAGGAATAGCCCAAGCATATTTAGAAAAGACGTCTATAATGGTTATCATGTACTTGCACCCTTTTAGAAATTCCTTTAAGATTGCCAGAGTCCATTTCAACCAAATCAGCTTGCCAAACATCGTCTATTCCATAAGTTAAAACTTTTCTTGTAGGATAATTTTTTCTAGCTGGCTTATGTAGCTCATCAATGATCTGTTCCCGCTCATCAATGATCTGTTCCCTCTCACCTAAGTTTTTTTTTTTAAAAGTAGATTTTTTGGATCCACATACAGTACACTTTGATAGAGTATAGGACTTTCCATTTTTAGATTTTTTAGTAACAGAATTAATGCTGTTAGTTTTGTCTTTGCATTTAACGCAATATGATGTGATCATTTATTATGCATAAAAAAACTGCATGTTGAAATTATTCAATTATGCAAAGAAATTCGCCCGACCCTGTGACCGAGTGGTTAGCACATCGCGCTGCGATGCCAAGGGTCCCGGGTTCGAATCCCGGTCGGGCTTGGTTGTTTGTGAATGTCCATTCATCAGTTTCATCATTTCATCACTCATCCCCATCTTCGCAAATTAGCCAAGAGGCACAAAACGCGAAGTAAAATAAACTAAATCAATCAATCAATCATGCAAAGAAATTGCGTATTGAAATTATTCAATTATATTTGAATTTATTCAATCATTGTATGAAGAACAATATAAACAACGGTATGCTCTTCCATTTCTGCTAGCCTATGTGGTTCAAAATGTAAAATATCACCCTTTTCAAATTGATATGGAAAATTTTCAATTATATTTGAATTTATAAAAGCATGAATATGAGCATCATGATCAGATTCGAAGTGTAATAGTGATCCTTTGTATGGAAACTTAAATTGGGTAGTACCGTGAGTAAATTTAAATATACCTGGTTTATCACCTTTTAACTTACCAATTAAATTTATTTTATTAATTGTTGTATTTCGCATTATTAAATTATGGACCTGGAAATTTACATTTGAAATTTTTGTATTCGTTTCATTAATTGATTTTAGAAACTCAGAATAATAATTATACCACTTTGTATTAATTTTTTGATCAATTGAATTTTGAAACTCATTTGTAATTTTTGTATTCACAAGATCAGTCAACACATGATCGTTTAACACCATATCCTTAAATCTCTCAAAATCTTTCTTAAGTCTATTGATACGAACATTCTTTGATGTGTTTCCATAAATATCAACTCCCATTTATATCAGAAATATTGTGTTGCATTGTATACTTTCCAACGCTATAATACATTTACATTCTGATAAAATCTTTTATTTTATATCTGTATTTCCCATCATCTCGTTTGCATGTGGGATCTATGGTAATAAAACCATAATCCTGATTCCAACAATCACTACACAGAGAGCTAAATTCCTCAAAGCTAAAGTCACCTCCAACAAAGTCTTTGTGTATATGTTTTAAATTGGTTTCATCCTGCTTAAATATGCAAAGAAAATTAGCATTGTCCCTAATTAACTGTTTTGGTATCTTACTATACGTCTGCCCTAGATAAAACACATCAATCTGTTTATGTCTGCCACCTGTGTAATAGTCTCTCACATTATCTTGGTTCTCCTGTATAAAATCATCAAAAATGACTATAGAATTGCTTTTACAATCATCAAGCGACACTACGTTTTCATTGCTATTACGGAATGTACATATATCTTCGCCTAATACTTGTTCAACTTTTTTAAACAGATTCTGTAAATACACATACTCTGGTTGATTTAAACTTTTTGAGTATATGTACACATGTCTGTTTCTTTTATCCAACCACCCTGGGGACAACAAAAAGTTATCTAGCATTAGAGTCGTCTTGCCACATTTCGATGGACCAACTATAATACATCTCATGTAATCATCATTTGGTAAATATTCACCATTTTTTCGATTTAATGATGATCTAGGTATAATGGTTTTGATATCCCAGTCCGTCATTTATACCGCAAAATATTTTGTACCGAACTGAAAATTATTCATAATAAATGAAACCATCTGTGGCAGAAGCGAATAAACTATTACAATTACGAGATCAATTAATTGAAGAATTTAAAAGTATCAAAAGATCCAAAACAGGTATATATAACAAATATAAAAAACAAGAACAACCCATTATTGATGCCATTAATCACCTTGGAGATAAAATTGAGAAAGTTGTTGATAACACATCACTTGTTCCAGTAACAGATGCGAAGCATGCAGATGCAAAGCATGCACAATCACAAACGCCAACACAAACACCAACACAAACACGCGTTAAGGCGTTAACTAATTACACCACAACATCATTAGTTCCGATTGTTTCCAAATACCTAAACACTAGAAATGATAAGTCATTTGGGATAGTTGGTGGTAATGATGGTAAGAATTACATTGGTAATGCTGAAGTCACTTTTGACAACGATAATCTTATTATTAAAGGTACAAAATATAAAGCAACTGAAGGACTAATGGCTTTGTTAACAATAAATGATATTCCAAATGATCTTGTAACACAAGAAGACGCAAGAAATTACGAAAACATATTATTTGATTCAGATGTAATTTATCAGAATAACGACCCCAACACTAAACATAGTAAATCAAGTAGATCAAAGAAATATATAACATTTATGAAACCCATATGGGATATGAGAATGAAAAAATGCAGTAGTGGAAGTGGATTGCGCAAATACACAGGCTTGCCTAAAGAATATGTTTGGATGAATGATGTTAGAAAACTAGTAGACAGACTGCTTGTTATAATGGGTGAGGAAGAGGCAGGTAACGATAACTTTTATAACGAGAAAGCTAGCATAATTAAAATGTTTTGCGATACGCTAACTAATTTCATTTTACAGAATCCTAAAAATATAGGTCACTTAATAAAAATAATTAGCATACTACCTCCTCGATTTTGGGATAAACAAGGAGCAGGATTTCTTAACAATCTACTTAGTATGAAAGGAATGCCTGAGCTACATTTACCCGGATACAATTTCTTGGGGCCGTATACGAAGCTGGATGAAAGATTGGCTCGGGGTGACAAAGGAATAAATCCATTAGACGAAGCAGCTAAAGAACACGATATTGCTTATAGAGATAACCAAGATTTAGAAAGCAGGCATAAGGCTGATAAAGAATTGGAACATAAGGCTTATGGTAGATTGTTTAGCAAAGATGCCTCAATTGGTGAAAGATTGACCTCTTTAGGAACCGCTGTTGTAATGAATAGGAAAGTTGCTTGGGGGTGGGGAATGCCAATGTAATGTAGTAATTTTTATTATTATATAAATGATGACAGATTTGCTGATCACAGAAAAATTTCTTAAAAATATAAAAAATGGTGGTGGTATTAAAATACAAAAAGGTGGTACTATTTTCACATTGCCTCTACTACTATATAGTGTTTCTGAATTACGAAAACTTTTAGGTCCAACCAAAATAGGGAGTGGTGGTATTACATTAGCACTCCCCAAAATAGGGAGTGGTATTACACTAGCATCATACATGAAAGCAGTTAATAACCTTAAAAAACTAAAAATAGGAAGTTTAATAAAAATACACAAAGGTGGCTTCATATTTACTATTGTCACATTGTTTGCTGCACTTGCTGCTGTTGGTTCATTGGCAGGAGGAGCTGCTGCTATTACAAGTGCTGTTCATAATAAACAGAAAAATGATGCACAACTTGCGGAAATGAAAAGACATAATACAGTCATAGAATCAAAAACATCTGAACCCTCGAACGTAATACTTGGCACTGGTATACGGAAGCGAAGGTCCACAACAAAAAACTTGATAGGATTACGCCTCTAAGTAACTATGATATCATAAAATTGTGTAGTGGTATTAAAGGCTTCAGAGGCGTTTACATGGTAGATGAATTACCGAGTAAACCTAACAATTATGAATGTGGTGTTGTTAATCTTGATGTCTCTAAAAATATACGTACTCACTGGATATGTTATATTAAAGTTCGTGATGAAAGTTTTGTATTTGACTCATTTGGGGGCGTTCCTCCTAAAAAATTAGTAATCTATCTTAATAAGATCAAAGATCAAAGCGATCAGCTTAACAACAACAACAATAATATTAAATATAATAACGATAGAATACAAGGTTTTGATGAAGTTACGTGTGGTCATTTGTGTGTTACATTTTTAAAAATGTATGACGGGGGTTACAAGATTAAAAATATTTTATCATTATTAAATGCCAATAGACATATTTGGAAAAACTATTACAACCGGAAACCTTAAATTTAAGAAAAAATAATCTTACTAAATGAATGTAATACACGGTACAATTTATAATGTAACGACATATGTATTCAAATTGTCTGAACGAAACTCCATCTTACAAAAAACCTTGACCCATCCTATCACTAATGACAATTTAAAAGTTGCACTAATAGGTTTTTATACTACATATCTCACTCCTAATATAACAAAACACAATAATACACTGTGTTATGACGTTACAAAAGAATTGGTTATACCACCTGGTCAATATAGTATAACCGCACTTGAAGAATACATCAACTCACAATCGCCATTCAGTTCACAAAATATATCAATAAAAGGCAATGATGTTACTAACGAGTTGAGATAAAATCACCATTCAAATTGAATCTTAACAATGCTGGCGGTGAAGTACTTGGATTCGATATAGAACTGGAACCTAATAAAGATTATATTGGAAGTAAGATTCCAAAAGTTCATCCATTCGATACAATCAATATTCATTGTAATTTAGCAAAAGGGATGATGCTAAAACATGATGATTACAGACATAAAAAATCAGATATCATTGCATCATTTAAAACTAACGCAGAGTTTAAAGAATGTATTATTTACGAACCAACATATCCACTATTTTTTCCACTTCAACATATGGAATTTGATTATATCGAAGTGTCTATTTTAGATGAAAATGATGATGCAATTAATTTTGGAGATAGTCTTGTTACTATAATTTTAAAGGTTTGCGAATAGCACTAAATTTTATTTATTATAAATGGAAAATAATATCATCAAGTATAGTTTTCAAGAATATCCACCAACACAAGAAACTAAAGGTGACTTAAATTCACCGAATAAAGATGTCATTTATGAAATAGACTCAGGTGATGGGTTTATACATCCTTGGAACGCTGATGTATACATGGAATACAAATCACTTGTTAGAGATGATGGCACAGGATACAGCGATAACGATAAGGTTAGGATAGTTGACAATTTCTTCTGTCATCTTTGGTCTCAAATATTAATTGAAAAATGTGAGTATCTTGTTGACAGAATTGATTATCCAGGCATTACTTCTACAGCTTTAGGAGCATGCTTTCTTTCTCAAGCAGAAGCAAGAACATATAAAATGTCTGGATTTGAAACAGATGGGCAACTTAAAAATGCGAACAGAACAAAAGAGGTATTATTCAAACTAAGGCTTCTTGGTGGGTTCTTTAGTGGATTTCAGGATGTATTATATAAAGGAGGGTTGAAAATTACGTTTAAAAGAAATAACAATGATGATATGGCTGTCCATGTCTGGGAAGATGGAAAACCTGGAAAGATAGTAATTCAAAGTATGGTTATCAGAATGCCTGTAGTAAAATATGACCCATTAGTTGATATAAAGTTAAAGAATGATCTAATCAAGCAAGATTTTCCTATCAGCTTTATGAAAAGTAAAACGGTTAGAAAGTCTATAAGTGGAAAGTTTTCAGATATAGATTTAACAAATTCTTTTACAGCTGGTATATCTGACACTCCAGAGTGGGTTATAATAGTATTTCAAACAGATAGAAATAATACTAACCAGAAAAATTATTCAGCATATTTCAATCACTGTAAATTAAAATCTGCTTACCTAGAAAACGGAAGAGACGAAATATTTTCTTCATCTCTAAAAAATTTAGACCTTTCAAAAGGAAAATTTTTAAAAATGTATCATGCGTTCACAGAGATTAGAAGACTTGATGGTGTAAATGATGACTCATATTACACATTTGAAGAATTCATCGAAAAAAGACCCATGTATGTTATAGACTCGACTAAACGAATGAAAGTTGTAGATAAACAAAAGACTAGTTTACATCTCGTTCTTGATTTCGAAGAGGATGTGGCTGATAAAACTCTGTGCTATATCATAATGTTGAGCTACAACGTTTTATCGTATGACATCAAAAATCAACGAATCATTGAAAAGATTTAGATGGGTGGAGGAATATTAAATAGATAAATGGAAATACCAGATAATATACCCAGAGAAAAGTTGATTCAATTATTAGAATCATTAATAAACCAATATGAGATGATGTTAAAGAAGAAAAAAAAGAGATATAAAGCTCTAAAATATTTCTATTATTGTTTAATCACTCTATCGATAGCTTTATCAGCTGCAACAGGATTTGTAAATGTTTTAATACCACTAACCACATATACAATTATCAGTACTAGTTTTACAACCATTTCAGCAATTATCACTGGATTAAGCACTAAATTTAATTTGAATAAAAAGAAATCAGATTATCAGAATATAATTCAGCTGATCAAGAATGTTAAAAATGAGTTAGAAATCCTATTAACTCTTAATGGGGATATGAATGATAAATATATTAAAAATCTTGTTGAGAAAATTAAAGATAAATTGTTTAAAATCGGGTCACACATTTGAGATTTTTAAAAACTGATACTCCCATTAAATTCTACGGAAAATTTTATTAAATTTTTTATTTTGAATTTTTCAAATATCTTAATTGGTAAGCGAGAAAATAATAAAAATATGTTTTTGCCCCTGAAAGGTATGCAACCCGTATTGCCCCTGTAAGATATGCAACCCGCAATACATGGGTTGGCTACCCAAATCTGAAGTCAGATTGTCAAAATATGTAATAGGAACCAAGATCCCGTGTTTCAAACGATTGAATTGATGTTGATTCTACACCTGCCCCTTTTTGTTATGCAACCATCTACACAGCAACAAAGCAAATGCAAATAGTTATCCAAACAGCCAATAGATGGCAGCATGTGTTTTTTTAATAATTCCCCTCTTCTGGAAAAACCTCCATTTCAATAATTATTTTGTTCTGTTAATTTTATTTGAGTATCTATTTTACATTAATTTTGCTTTAAGGTTTTAGTGGATTTTTATACATTAAATTGCTATAATATTTTTAATAATTAATCTATCGGGAATGAATTATTTAATATTTTATTTTTATCTCTCACGTATGCATGATGTAGAGATTTTGTAGGTATATATATAGGCGGTCTGAAATTATGTAATTAGGAATACCGCTCTGTGTGTAAAAAAGATTGTCGACTTGTAGACGAGTGCGCATAGTCTATGAGTAACGGGTCTCTATGAAAACAGTTCGGACGACGTCTTTATTCCTAAAATATCTTCACACTCTTTTCTCTCTATAGCAGACATCCAGTAAAGCCGAATTAAAGATCTGGGGTATGACCCATAATGATCGTGGTGGTATACCACCCGATAGGCACCTGACTATAAACGTCAGAAGCTGCCGTGAAAGGGTGGTTGCTGGATAACATAGAGAGAGATTGAAGCCAAATAAGAGGGGATGTTTTGCACTTTTTGAGTGGAATTCTAATAATTTTTAAAAGGAATTCAGTTCCAGTTCATTTATTGCCGATTTTAGCTTGTTTAATATTTCTAGAAACGAATGAGAATGTTTGGGACAATTGATATTAAATAATTGCAGATTATTTCTTCCTGCTCTTATTAGTTGGTTAGAGAATTCGTTAAATTCATAAAATACATTATCTTTAAAGAAATACAACATTCCGTTATTGTATCTGAAAGAAGAATCCACGTTTGGTGGTAAACCGGGGAAATTTCTGATTATTAGGCCATGCTGTTTGGGTCTTAAAGTGCATTCATCTATTTCTGTAAAATATACGTCGTTATAAAATGTAAACGTGCGACCAGAATAAGTGTTTACAACAGTATGAATTGTAGCTCTTGAATTGACGCCAAATTCTGCACTGGGTTTAGGATAACCGTCTAATAAAATTAAACTGGGGTAATCGAACATGTATATCATATTTGTTTTCTGTTTTGTAATTATTAATACTATTTGTCCTGAGGGTCTTTGATAAACTGCGACAACTCTTTCAAAATCAGATGGTAAAAATGTTAACCAATCAGTGATTCGTTGCGGTCCAATTGCAACTGTAGAATTATCAAGACCTAAAATCCAAGCCCATTTGCCATAAAACGCGTACAAGAATTCATTTACAATTACAAACTGATTAATATTCGTTAATTCACATAATTTAGGTGATTCCTCTGCCGCCTGTTCATCTTCTTCTTCTTCTTCAACATGTTTGTCTTCGATAGTTCGTTTCTTTTTCCCATATAAAGATTGTATGGCGAGAATGTCATCATTATGTAATTCTATTTTGTTTGTGTTAAAAGCAAACATAAGGGAATCTTGATTATTATTATGAGATATTCCAAGAGCGTGTCCAATTTCATGCATCAAAACCGAGAAAAGATTTGTTTGGTCACCAGGTGTATTATCGTCTACTTGTAAATACCAAGATTCGTCTTGATCAAGATGTATTTCAATAGGTGAATTCACACTGTTTGGGTAAGTTGCATGGCCTAACACACCACCTTTACCATCTAATACAGAGGTGCAATGTCCGCCTATTTTATGATTTCTGTGTGGAGTCCCACGCTTGTTAGATATAATAATATCAGGATTTTGTGAGTCCACTTCGAAATTTAAATCCGTGTGCTGACTCCATGTTTCAAAAGCAGCCTCGGCTATTCCTTGAATTTCACGATTAATTATTGCATAATACCATTTTATTGTCTTACTGTTCCATTTATATCTTAGCATGTTAAATTGCATTTCATCATCTTGGACCCCACACCTGGGGCGATTAATTAATTCTAAAGTTGGTGCATCCAAAATTCCATTTGACTCTAAATGATAGTATTCTTGAAAAATTCTTAAAGCACTTTGAAACGTAAGCGAATCTATTTGCGTGAGTTCGTTCATGGTATTACGTAAATATCCATAATTATGGAGATACGTTATTGCTGATAAAGTCTGATTAAGTTCACATAACCCAAAATTTAAAAATAACAATAATGGAATAAACTTGTACATTTATTATTTATAATTTTTTTATCTTATAAATGAATCAGTCATCACACAAATACCTAGGCGCTAAATCATTAGAAGAAATGTTAAATTCGTCGCTCGAGTATATCAAGATGCAAGATTTAGAAATAGGTAAACCGTATGAAATCACCAATGGTGAAATTGTAAATACAATGCATGGTCTAAAAGCACGCGTTACATTAGATAACAAAAAGAAGTTGTTTTTACCAGATCGATATAGCAAAACCTTAACTAATGAATTGATGCAAGAACTTGTTGACGATAAATATAAAATTATATATAAAGGTAAAAAAAAACTCTTTGATAAGCAAACAAAGCATGACATTGAATTTGTTAAACCATGAACTAACAGAAAATATCTTAAAACAGCATCGTATCCCTTATAAAATTACTGGTGGATATGATGAAGAGAATAAAATTCACGTAGAGAGTGTAATTGTAATACCTCCGTCACACCCTGTCTCAGAAATTGAAAAACACTATATAAAATATGATGGACAAGAATGCTCTTGTTGCAAGTGTAGCCATGATTAATTACTTTTTATCGGATATGTGTAACAAATAGCTGTATGCATAATAAAATCAAAAATCAAAGCGGAATCAGATAATATACAATAATAAACAACGCCATTTATATTTCGGTTTCCTCCAAAAATAAAAATTCTCTAGAAAATAACAAGAATATAGCAGAATTTTTACCTTGGTTTCTTAACACTTTTTGCCCTGATTTTGGGTTTTTACTTTACGTTTATTGGCGCCTGCTCTAGAAAGTGACAAAAATATAGCAGAATTTTTACCTTGTTTTTTAACATTTTTACCTTGATTTTGCATATTTCTCTTTATGTTTTTGGTGATTTTTATCCTATATAAGACATATTTTGAAAAATGTTCACAAGTACACCCTATAGTAGTATCATAGTTGCCGTCATATTTTATTTTCAAGAATTCTGTTTATATTCAAGGCGTTCACTCTGAAAAACGCGTGTGTTTGGAATGCTGTGCTTTTCTCCGTGCTGCATGGGAATAATAATTCAAATTATTATTAGTAGTAGTAGTAATATTGTCGCAGATCTTTGACTGTGATAAATTGGCCATTTTTATTTTTTCCCACAGCATTTTTCATAATGTTTCAAAAGCTCAAAGGGGGGTTAAACCACGTGACCCCCCTTGCGTACGCCACTGGTAACAAGTATCGTGTGAGGCGAAAACTAGCAGATGAGCCAGTCACACAACTAGTCCAAGTCCAAGTGGAAAATACAGCAGGATATCTAGCCTCGTGTGATTCAGGCATACGTATATAAGATATGCATGAGGATGTTACATATAATCTAGCACTTTCTCCTTGGCTCGGGGCGAGGACATCTGCTTTGACAGCGACTCTCAGGCAGTCGATATTGATGGATGCTTCCGTCAACTGCTCCGGAAGGTTACTTTTTCAGCGCAATTCGATCCGGGGGAGAAGAATTTGAGTGAAGATGCGATAGACGAGAAGAAAGACGAGAGACGTTGCAGGGATCAATGATGACCTAGGAAAAATAGGTTGTCCTGATAAGGTTAAGCCGAACGGTGTAAAGTTATCCATTATTCCAAAGGCATTGCTTGAGATCTGTAGAGGATAACTTAGTGGTAATCAATGCTTAGGTGATAGGGATGAATGGATATACTGTAAAATTCTTTACTCCATTTAACTTAGATGCGGAAATCCTCATCATGTGATGGACTTGTAATCTACAGATCTCAAGTTCAAATCATAGCTATATATCCAGCGGTTTATAATCGGTCCCTCCAGTCAATTTTTTATGAAAACTTACTTCCCACTCCTTTTCTTCAAAGATCCTCTCATCTTCCTGTCGCGGTTACCCCAAACGGTACAAATATTCGACATCAGTGAAAACAACAGATCAAAAAAGAGACTGACAAACCATCCAAAGAGTGCAGGTTGTAAATGTTAATTTTTCTAATGTTAAAATTTCGTCAAATGTCAAATTTAACTTCAAATTTGATGAGAAGCCCAATGCAATAATTGTCCTCCTGGAAGGCTTGCCGTTAATCACGTTAAGTGATTTAGCTGAGTTATTAATTAGAAAGACATTTGTTAGTGGCTGGAAGTTGCGAGAAAATAAACTCTCGTTTATTGCAAGATTGCAAGGTAAAGGCAAATCCATAACCAATTGGAACAGTTTACGTCATTATTACAACCCATCATGGAAGTACAGCGCCACATTTCAACCTGGTGGCGGAAAATTGAACATTTTTTATCTCCATCCTCTTCCCCATGGTCTGCATAGTGGATTCATCAAATTTCAGAGTTCTACGATGCTTCAAACAGGTTACAGAGGACTCTGAGTTGGGTAACTTTAATTCTGGCCACACGGTACAAGTGAAGCAATTTTCACTTATATAGTTTCTCATTTTATCAATCCACATATTGTACAGCATCTTTTCAATGTTTGTGATCTCGTTTTGCTACATCGCGAGTAAAATGTCGAATGACAAGCTGCCACATTGTCTTCCTCTGAAAACAATGGATCAGGATCGACTGATCGACCAAATATCCAACATATTGGAATTCTAAAAGAGAGTTCGACTACCACACAAGATCCTGGGTTCTACTCTCAGGGTGGTTGATCTCATGTATAATGAAGAATAAACTACGTTTCAATTAAGGAAGGAAACTAGATATGTTGCAATTGTTTTTACAGCCGTCTGGATGCTCTATAAGTATTATGTTAGAAAATTTGTATATATTTCTGACTTTCTGTGATTTTTCTTCATTTAGCCTCCACCTGTAAATGCGGAAGCTGCTGCTGCTTAGGTGGCTAGGTTGGCTAGACATAAAAATATAATTAATCCCTAGTCATGCAGCGAATAATACTTATAATATAATCATGAGTTATGGAGAAGCAAGTAACTTATCAAGCATTTTCTGTTTCTATTTGTTGTGCAGTGGTTAACAAGGTGCATTACGATGCCAGGGGTCCTGAGTTTGAATCCCGGACTGGTCGTGTGTGTTCTTTATGTTGGTCCTCTCATCAATTTCACATCACTCATTGTCATCTTCATCTTCACGATTAGCCAGAAAGTGTCAGGAAAGCGAAGTAAAATAAACCAAATCAATCATTTATATATTTCTATATTACACCGCTTTTCTACCTCTTGGGTTAAATGGGACGATGAGGATGAATGATGAGCCGAAGGAATGGCGATGGGACAGACATGACACAAAAATACCTGTCCAATGTCTGAACCTTGGACCTCTGGTTTCGTAGCGTGTTATACTCGGTGGAATTCTTAGGAAGAAAAACTGTAAAAGTAGGGTGAAAAGAAGCAAAGTTGTACGATGCATAAAAGCCATGTTTAGTTCTTCTAAAACCTTCCAATTAACGAGTTCGTGTTTTAAGTCCACTTTAAGCACAGTAAGGCTAATCTGGGATCCGAACCACTATGTGCCTCCACCGGGTATCGAATCCAGGACCCCTTGATTACAAGGCGACGACGCTACCACTACGTCATCGAGGAGGCCGACAAAACCTTACAGTTGGTCAGTAAAATTAATATTGAGGGACAAGGCCTGCGAAGAGTTCTTTCATTCGGTTGCGCGTGGTCATCACATCGAGTCCCATATAGTTTCGAGAGCAGAATTTGCTTCCATATCGCTTTCAAGTACTTCCCAAATTGTCCTCACGATGTTGGAACAGCACATAAATTTTGGAACTAATACAAGCAGGCACATACCCAGGGAAGGGGCTCGGGAGCTGCAGACCTTTCCAGAAATCCTACAAATATCTGATTTTAATAATGTGTAGTAGTAATTAAATTTACTTCATTAACAGGTTTAAACATCTTGTATATGGTAAGTTGCAATATACCAAGAAATTCATCTTCAGCGCATTTACTCCTCCCCCTAAACTTTTCATCTTTAGATGGCGGCTGCCGATAAGGGATAGCTAAACCCCTTCCGAAATCAAATTCTGGTTACCGGCCTGTAGCGTACGCAGGATTTCATCAAGGGGGTGTTATTTCGAAAACTTTCTACAAATTCACATTACCATTGTTTTATTATACTTTAATTAATTAATAACCATCATAATTAATTAATAATACTTATAATTAATTGATTAGTTCAATTATTACTAATAATACTACTAATGCAGCTGCTGTTACTACTTATATCACTACTATTATTAAGTAGTAAAGATCTACATAAATATATTTATGAAAGCAATTGAACAAAATTACATTTTCTTTGTTTCTTTGTTACGAAATAATTGTCTATTCAACGGTTATTTGTATATGATAGGTGAGACATTTTAGTGTGAAGAAAATCCATAAAAACAAGCAAATATATTAAATTATTTGAAATAATCAAAATATGTAACTCATTCATGGAGCCGCGGTGCTCTAATCTGACAACCTCGTGGGAGATCTAGGTTCGATTCCCGGTATTGGTAGGAATTTATCCAGCCTTGTCTCCGCACCAAGTCTCATATTAATGGGTACCTGAGAGCAACCCTGGGGGATAAAGGCTGCCGGAGCATGGTGCTGATCACATCACCTGCAAAATGGACTAGATCGAGAATGTTTGGGGCCCACCACACCACTACTTGTGCCTTCATGGCACGGTGCTATATGCACGGGGAAATTTACCTATGGAACTCACCCAGGATGATGATGAAGTTCGATAATACATGTTGCTAAATTCCACTGAGTCTTATGTTTTTGTTCAGAAGTAAGTTTATAGACATTCCAACACATTTATCACTTCTAGGTGATTCACAAAGCACTTCTTCAACATTATTTAATGATGTGGATGTAGACTCAGCATCACTTGAGAGTTGAAAACGGGATGTGAAATCAGAAGAACGTTCGCAATAAGGTCGGCATACTGCGACGAAGCAAATAATTTTCACAATTCTCGCGAGAGTCACTGCGCGACTTTGTGCAAAAAAAAATTGAAAAATTGAACTTTGCAGCCACATAGATTGTGTTTGGAATGTTGTGTTTTTCTTCATGCTGCATGGGAATAATAATTCAAATTATTATTATTGGTATTATTATTATTATTACTGTCGGAGATTTTTGACTGATAAATTAGCCATTTTTAATTTTTTCTACAGCATTTTCCGTAATATTTCAATAGCTCAAGGGGGGAGTTAAACCCGGTAACCCCCCTTGCGTAAGCTGGGCCTAACTACCATCGATCGAACCTTGAACCTTTCGATTGATTGATTATATTTTATAGTGTACCTCGAATGGAGCTATGTGATATCCTATTTTACAATTCCAGCGCCCCCCCTCCCGAAAGGAAATTCTGCGTGCGCTAGTGTACTCAGTAAAATTATAAAATGAGAAAACAATATCTTGTGCAGGAAGGGGATAATCAATAATTTCACCCCCAGATATCCAGCCTAGATTGAAATATCACTTATTACATGGTACCCAGTAATTAAATGCTTTGTGTCGTTAAACACATATACTTTTACATCTAATTTCATTTTCTGGCTACAAAATGAAGTGCTACTGTGAAGAGAGATTTCGAAAGATGGAAGCAAATTCAACCTGATGGTGGTGGTGGTGGTAGTGGGGGGACGGAGGGATGTCTACCCATCACAGATTATTGTCTACCTACAGAACCCAGTGAAATACAACAGAGCATTGTCCCTTCATAACTCCGATTGGCAACTGTAATGTCATTGTTATTGCAATTTCCAACTCAGTCCCTCCGATTGTTCTTAGCGCAGTAGACATCACCTCTCAATTACACTATTCATTGTGCATAAGCTTTATGACGTTACACTACAAGAGGCCAACTACAGTAATTATTACGGAAATGGCAGGATATGCTTTATGAAATTCATATTTCATAGCAAATTAGTATTCATACGCGTATCTGTGCGACCGTATTATAACATTGCTCTTCCAGTGATAACAAATCATCCAATCTGACCAATAGACTGGGTGGCATTTATCCTTACTATGTTGCTCTGTACGGTACGATAGGTAAAACTTCCATATAATATACTTCGTATTCTGTGCATATTATCCATATCTCTATTGAGGAATTAACATTTCTTCAGATAAAACTGTCATTACCTTACCAAGGTGCGTGAATAACAGGGCACGCCTACCAAAGAATTGCTGTGCTCACCCCATTGCCCACCCAATCAAATTCAATAAATATATACACTTGGGAAAATGTGAATGATTCAATAAATAGGTTTATTATGGTGTTCACTCCATGTATATTTTACTTGTGAATATTACCTATATTACAGACAAGTTCACATATTATCATTCAATAAAATGCTTTGTTGTCCTTTGCCGAAACACTGATTTAGTGAATAGGTTTACGAAAGTCAGAGTAAATAAAAAGTTGAATGCAATTAATTTAAGCTTTTCTTTCAACTTCCTTAACTTTATCATCGAAAGCGAAAGCGATTTCCAAAGCTTTTGAAACAAAAACTGTGATCTAATGCCCACTTGTATGCTTAAGCAGCCAGTAGGCTTTAAGGGAGGCGCAAATTGTGCAGAATATGATCAAGATTAGATCAGGATTATGGACCTGAGGGCTGCAGCTCCTGGCCTTCCCTGGGACGATGCATCAAATTGCTTTGAAATTGTGCCACATAATGAAAAGAAATGGATACTTGAAATGTGGCAAAAATATAGAAATATAATTAACGGTCTGCATAACAGTAGTGTATATTAGCCGTTTCTAAGTCACACTTGGTACGAGCCCTTTTTTTCCCTCTTTTTTTATCAATTGAATATCAGTTTTTGACATATTTTGACAATATTTTGTCGATGTTTTAGCGTTTAGCGATGTTTTAGTGAAATTTTCAATTTTTCCCACCTCACACTTGGTACGAATGCCACGATCTTAGGTGATATAACTTAACCTATCCTTTTTTCTTACGATTTTTTTTTTTACGATCTTCAGTGATATAACTTAACCTATCATTTTTTTTATTTGCGCACCGAACTAACTTACATTGGACTCCGCGTTTGTTTTAATATTTCAGTCGAGAACATGAAGACGATACCTGTGGAAATATTTCTAGTGTTTGCTACTAGATGTCACCACCGGCGACTTAGACGCAGTGTTGCCACACTACGAGGGAACAATTTCCCTTCCCAAGGGGCAAAATTTCCCTTTTTGGACCATTCTTTTCCCTTTCACCTAAGCAAATGACATAATAGAATAATAATTAGTTGTGGTAGTAAACTTAGTAGATTTTTTTTTTTAGTATGTGGCAAATTTTTTTTCACGAATATTTTAAAACTGCTCCGTGACCCTCTCGTTCTTCACGTCGTACGCGAAGGACTTCTCTGCAATCAGGATGACGCTGCACACGGTATCCTCGGGCAATGGATTGTGGAACTCACAAACGATCTTGATGTTAGTTCGATCGTTCGAACAGATTTCCCCTCAAAAATTTACATCGTAAAAAGCTACGCTCTTGTTTTAGGCACTTGCCTTAGGGGTGAGTTGTTGTAATATTCTCTTCCCCTCTTCTCTTGTGAAAGGCTATGCTGTTGTTTTAGGCACTTGTCTTAGGGTGAGTTGTTGTACTTTATTGCCCGAAATATAGCTCGGTGACCCCCAAACAGATTTTTCCTAAGTCTTACCGTTTCCACCCACTTCCGGTCGCCATTTTGGATTTCCGAACATAGGTTCTATTCATACTTTTTCTCACGTATAGGTGTACGTGATGAATCCGCAAACAGATTTTTCCTAAGTCTTACCGTTTCCAAGATAACCCCACTTCCGGTCGCCATTTTGGATTTCCGAACATAGGTTCTATTCATACTTTTTCTCACGTATAGTTGTACGTGATGAATCCCCAAACAGATTTTTCCTAAGTCTTACCGTTTCCAAGATAACCCCACTTCCGGTCGCCATTTTGGATTTCCGAGCATAGGTTCTATTCATATTTTACTTACATATAGGCGTACGTGATGAATCCGCAAACAGACTTCTCCTAAATCTTACCGTTTCCAAGATAACCCCACTTCCGGTCGCCATTTTGGATTTCCGAGCATAGGTTCTATTCATACTTTTTCTCACGTATAGGCGTACGTGATGAATCCGCAAACAGATTTTTCCTAAGTCTTACCGTTTCCAAGATAACCCCACTTCCGGTCGCCATTTTGGATTTCCGAACATAGGTTCTATTCATACTTTTTCTCACGTATAGGTGTACGTGATGAATCCCCAAACAGATTTTTCCTAAGTCTTACCGTTTCCCAAGATAACCCCACTTCCGGTCGCCATTTTGGATTTCCGATCATAGGTTCTATTTTTACTTTTTCTCACATATAGGTGTACATGATGAATCACCAAACAGATTTTTCCTAAGTCATGAATTGGAGGGTTCTATGACAACCTATATTAATCCTCGTAAGAGAACAGAAAACACACAAAAAAAAAAAAACAATACTGTGGTCACTACAACAAATAGTCTTCTTCAACCCCAATCCAACAACCCAAAAATCATCATCCTAACTAGAACCATGTAACTATCTGCCATCTGTTAGAGGTTTTGTGAACTAAGTGGTGCTTTGTTTGTGTGTAAAAAAAAAAAAAGGCAATTATCATCACCTAACATGTTATTAATTGTTTTTTAAAATTAATTACAACTGAAAACTAATAATTAATATTATCTAAAGTTACTAATTAATATTATACAAGTAATTGATATATTTTTTGTTCTTGTTGCTAGTGTTGGGTAATTATAGTTGTTGCAAAATATTAGCTCTCGCGTATGACAGTTTCTGAGTTTTGTTGGGTATATATAGACGAATCGAAATTTTACGTGTTATGTTAAATTGTATGTTAGGGTACATGGTAGGAGAAATCATTGTATATTAGAGCGCTCTTTTAATGATATGCCTATAACTGCATACAGGCAGCCGTAAATTTAGCATAAAATATCCTGATCCTGTTTCTTCTAGCATGTGCGACGTTTGTTGTGGTGGGCTCATTGGGGGAAATGTGATTCTCCCATGATGTCATCTGACTTACTAGCATATGCGATACGAAGAATAGGTGTTGAATGTAGGAGGCGCAGGCTTGTATATATTCCATCTTTCATTCGGAGGGACAGCGTAAACCGAGCACCTAATTAACCATTCAATGATGATAATAATAATTACAACAGCGTTTATGATCAGAAAGCAAAAATTATCATAGAAGAGCTTTACTGTGTTCCACCCCCTTTTGAATATCCCCTCTCCTCTGAAGCATGCATTCGCTGTTCATATTTTCCGTCCTTGATTTCTAATATGTTTCCCGCTCGTCAGTCAAAAGCGTGTTTCTTTGGTTTTTTGAGCACAGCTCTTTAATTAACATTTCTACTTTTTCTTTCAACGCACAAACTCATGTTATCAAGTCAAGGAAATTCTTCTCTTCTTTGCCTCGCATAATTGAAGATTTGAAGTAAAACAGGATGTAAGTGCTATTGGTAAACTTACGAGGAAAATGAGTTTTGTAGGAATTCCCTTGTCAATATGAATACCATGTTGCTGCCTTTTGGTTTCTGAAATATTACATTGTATACTAATTAACTAACAAACTCTCTAGCCTTCTTGAATCCGAAAGTTCATCGCTGCAGCAATAGGGGTTTTCCATTTGTAATTATCCTGAGCAAGATTCATATACATTCTATTCCATCTTTAACGATTTCTTTTAGGTCCATCTTCGTTTTGTTCTCTTACCATCAGGTTTCCCAACAAGAATCCTGTAAACTCTTCTTTTTTTCTTTCCTTTCTCATTCGTGCCCACCTAAGTCTTCGTGATTTAATCATCAATCTAATAATATTTGGAAATAAATATAAATTATATACTTCTAAATTATGTAACCTCCTTCATTCGCTTGTTTCTTCACCCCTTTTAGGCTGATATATTTTCCTAAGGATCTTATTTTCAAATACTCTCAATTTATCTTCAAGGGGTCAAGTTTTCGCATCCATAGGCAAAATTACTGTTTTGTATATTTTAAGTTTTAGTTTCTTAGATATTAAACGAGGAGAAAGAGAAAAAATAACATGCATTTTCCGAATTAAGCCTTCTTTTCATTTCCTCTCTACTATAATTTTCATTTGTTAGTATTACTCCCATTGGAAACTGGTTCAAACGAGTAATTATCATTTGGTTTCGGCCTGTAATTTTATCTTTGCTAACTTGATTAGCTGCTTTGAAAAATATTTAAGCATTATTCTTAATTGTATTTACATCATCTGCATATGCTAACAGTTGAGTCACATCGTTTAATTTTAGTACTTCGTTAGTTTCTTTTACCTTCCTAATAGCATATTCTAAGGCAAAAATTAAAGAGCATTGGATATGTTGCATCTTTTTCTTTTATAACCTATCATGAATTGTACATTGTCAGACATATTAACAAGATTCTAAATAGATAATATATTTTATCTCTTTTGACGGAATCATATGTTCTTTTTTTTTTTTAATGGATGGACATTTTGGTTATATTCTCACTTTTCTCAAGTGTCTGTCTGATGTGAAAAATTTGGTTTGTTACGTTTAAATCCACATTGATAATCACATATATTTTCATTAGCATATGGGGTTAGTCTTGCTAAAAGAATATGAGATAATATTTTTATATGTTGTTGAGAGTAGAGAAAATTCCACGGTAATTATTGCAGTTCATTTTATCACCTTTTTTTAAACACAGGAACAATTATGGATTCTTTCCACTGTTGAAGGTTTTTTCTTCTTTATTCCATATTAAACAAATCAATTTATGAATCTGACATATTTATTTATTGAGAAAATTCCAGATACGGCACAGGTGGCCATTTTACACTGAAATTGTCAACAAAGAGAAAGCAATAATAATAAGTAAAAAAAATTAAGAGTAACAAAACAACATAAAAGTAAATATCAAATTGACAAAAAAAAATAAGTAAAAAATGGCACTACGTGATATTAATTACAAGCATTTCTTCTGATGGAAGACCGAAAGGCAAACTCGGAGGAAAATAGTACACCGTGTCCATAAATATACTGTCATACTTTAAAGTGGTATTACGTCGCTTTGGATAATCGTATTTAAATAAAATTGGTGACATTTGAAAGAAAAAACTCAAATATTTTTTGTGCATGTCAACAATGGACACCAATATCAACAATGAACGAGTATCGAAACTTTAAGTCATTTTTCTTTCGAGCGGCCACTGTGAAAGGTCCAGCTTATCTTGACATGCTCACTGAATGCTTATTTCCACAATTGGAAGAAAATGAAGGCAATAAATTTATTTTTCACCTCCTCACTGGCATTTACATGTTCGGAAACATCAGAATGAGCGGCTTGGATTGGACGTGCCGGAAATGATGACAATTGGTCGCCATTGCCTCAAAACCTGCAAGAATTGCATATTCGCATCACTTCTGCAAATCCAGTCCATGTTGGAGCGTGTGTGGCATGAATGGGAATATCGCCTTGATGTCTGCAGGGGCACTCGTGGGGGGGGGGGGGGCACATTCAATGTCTACGAGTTGTAAAATAAAATATTTGAGTTTTTCTTTCAAATGTCACCAATTTCATTTAAATACGGTTATCCAAAGCGATGTAATACTAATCTGCGAGAAGGGTTAGAAATCACGTAGAGGCTCTCGTGTAGTTTAGCACGTAATAAAAAAAAATGCAAAATACCCCGACAACGTTTCAGCTACTAGGACCTCATTACCATGAGCCTAATCCTAGTAAGCCACATACACACCTGTTCTTCGTATCGCATATGCTAGTAAGTCAGATGACATCATGGGAGAATCACATTTCCCCCAATGAGGCCACCACAACAAACGTCGCATATGCTAGAAGAAACAGGATCAGGATATTTTATGCTAAATTTACGGCTGCCTGTATGCAGTTATAGGCATATCATTAAAAGAGCGCTCTAATATACAATGATTTCTCCTACCATGTACCCTAACATACAATTTAACATAACACGTAAAATTTCGATTCGTCTATATATACCCAACAAAACTCAGAAACTGTCATACGCGAGAGCTAATATTTTGCAACAACTATAATTACCCAACACTAGCAACAAGAACAAAAAAATATATCAATTACTTGTATAATATTAATTAGTAACTTTAGAAGTAGTAGGGTTTGTGCTATAACCAGCACCACTTACAAGTGTAGAAAGGAAGAGCTCCTCTCAAGCAGATTTGCTTATACTTAAACCTAGCTCAACATGCCCATATGAGCTTTTTGCTCTAGTGTGGAACCCCCTCTAATCCAAGATTTTTGTAAAAATGCCCTCGGGAATTTCTCAGAAAGGAAGAGCCTCTCCCAAGCAGATTTGTTTATACTTAAACCTAGCTCAACATGAGTATTGCTCTAGTGTGGAACCCCCTCTAATCCAAGATTTTTGCTCGGAAAGAAAAAAAGCCTCTTGCCTATACTTACAAAAGTTGCATTAGCCAGATTTTTGTCTATAAACTTGTCAACACCAGAAATTAAGCCAATACATACACACATACACACCCATATACACACGTATTTACTTCCAATTTAAGTTTAATTGGACCTCAGCCTCAATCCAATATTAAAACAATGCAATATGCAGAGAACCTCTAGAATTGCTCCGTGACCCTCTCATTTCTTACATCATAAACATATGATTTTTCTCCTATGAGAATAACACTACATATGGTGTCATTAGGTAATGCTTCATGGAATTCACAGATAATTTTAATATTTGTTCTGTCATTCACTACAACCTGTTTTCTTTTTGAAGTGTTAATTACAAACATGGGTCTCTGTACCTTGAATTCATCTGGTGTGTAGTACATGTCAGTATTGCCAATTGTGACCCTCTTGAAAGCCGAAAAAGCTTCATATAATTTAAGAAAATCATCCTTGGACATGTCTAAATTGTAATTCTCTCTAGGAAAGACCTCATTTCTGCCATTTTTAAGATATATGTTCTTGATGTTGCAGTTATCAAATTTACTTGAATTTTTTTCCTGATTATTGTGTCTCCCAGTCTGAAACAGTACTACCACAAAATCAGGCATGTCATATTGAATACTGGAGAATGAATTTGTAGCATCAAATTCATAATATGTACCAGATGCGGGCTTCTGTACACATTGATATGTATAAAATTGTAGAGGAACCTGTGGATTTTTTATTATATCAGCTTTGTATTTAAGACCATAACTGGCTTCATACTCAACAACAGGGATTCTTAGCTCCATGGTCTGAATAATGCATTTGCCTGCATCTGGTAGGGTATTAGGCAGAGCTTCTCCTGTAGGGTTTATTGTACTGTACCTCATCAAAGCATTATTATCATTTGCAGCTCTTCTAAATGTGATTCTTAACCCACCCTTCCACATAATTTCTTTGTAATCCGAGAAGAATCCTGGCAACAGGCGCATTGGGAACAGTACAGTGTGGTTCTTAGATAATATCTTATCACCAGCTTCAATTCCGCCTATTTTGTAGTATGAAGCCTCGGTTTTGGATAATTTTAATGTGGCCAAAGCTGTGGAGGTAATGCCGGGATAATCCACTCTGTTTATAACAACGCCATGCTTTCTGATCTCAATTTCAGAGAATAGATGCGGCACAAAATTGTCTACAAGTCTTATATTTGAATTTGCAGGATAATCTGTACCATCGAGCTTTACAACATCAAATTTGATGTATAGATCTGCTCTGTGGGGGTGTATAAAGCCATCCCCTACATCAAGATCAACCTCGATTTCTGTGTTGGGTTGATTTAAATTTGCAAATGTCCTCCTGTTTGGAGGGAATGATTGTAGCTCATAACTCTCAATATTTTCCATTGTATGTATTTTTATTTAAATGTTAATCTCTATGATTGCAGTTGTTGTGGCTCCAGCAAAATCAACTAATTCTTCTTTTTCATTAGTGACCATCAACTCAATGTAATCTATTCTATTATGGCACACAGGAAAATATAATGTTGGGGATGGATTGTAGATGATGGGCTCCATAAATTCAGAATTAGGCTTGAATGTTGCAATGATGCCTGTTTGTTTGTGAGTGCCTATGCCATTTGATTTGGTGATCATACCCTCGGCCACATTACAGTGAATATTCAGAGTCTCTATGGCTAAGAATTTAGGTATATTCATAGCAGTGTGTTTGATGCCTGCTTCAAGTTTTGTGTTGTTCTCAAAGCCTAACAGCTCTCCTATAGTACCCAGATTCACTGTTTCTGTGGCAGATACAATCTCTACTCTGTGAGTGACAGAATTTTGACTTAACACTACACCTCTGGGTAATTGAGCATTTAGAGTGGATAGATTATATTGCCCTGGAGTGATGACAATTTTTTCATCACCAACTGCAATTGTGTTGTTGTGGTGTGTAATATTGGGGATCAGGTACATGCCATAAAATGCCCTGAGAGCTATTGTTTTGGGATACACAATATCATCATGCAATCTAAGTTTCAATATTGAATTTTGGCTGGTGAGATGGAATACCCCCATGATGTTTTAAATACCACAAGGCTTTTTGAAAATCTTCAATTGATGGTTTATTTATTTGAGACATATATCTAAGAACAGATAAACACAAATGTCCGCAATTAACATCTTTGAAGTTTTGAACACGGGCATTATTGTAATAAAAATTAGCTGATTTTAGATATTTTATTAAATTTTCAGGTGGAACACCTCCAAATGAATCAAACACAAATGCCTTATTTTTTACATATTTAAGATAACAAATCCAGTGAGTGCCCTGATTTTTGAACTTATCCAAATTAACAATGCCACACTCTTTGTTGAGTGGTTGTTCCGGCAAAGAATCAGACATGTACACACCTCTAAAATGTTTGATGCCCAATGGCTTGATTAAAGCTTCAATATCTTGGTTTGTAAGCGGCTCTTGTTTTTTTTAAACTTATTCATGGCTCTCTTAACACCTTTGCCTTGTTTCTCCATTGCCAGGTTATGGCGCTTTTGCTCATCTAATTCTGCCCTATTCTTCTTGGCATCTATTACTGTTTTTGCTATGGCGGCTGAACCCCCAGCCAAGCTCCCAACAGCCCCGAGAGCAGCTAAGATGGCAGGGATGGTAAATATAAATCCCCCACATGTGATTTTTTTCTTGATTGCTGTAATTTTTTTAATTGGGGGGTACTAAGCAACAATTTCATACCATGTCCCTTTGCAATACAAGAATTTTTCTTCTTGCGCTGCTTTTTGGTTAAGAGACTGTCAATAGTTTTAAGAGATTTGAGACCTGCATAAGGTATTTGATACATAACACCCTTGGCCTTCATTGTAGGTTTATTATATACATATTTACAACCCCCACCCCAGTTTTTGTTTGGTGCTCATAGCTATGGTGGTTCCCAATGCTGCTATTTTTTCACTCAAAGAAGCATCTTTGCTTACAAATCTACCAAATGCAGCCTCTTCTAATTTCTTGTCTGCAACATGTCTCTTGTCAAGATCAGAATGTGTGTTGTATGCAATATCATGGTCTCTACAAGCAGCATCTAAGGGATTAACACCAGGATCACCTCTGTTTAATCTATGGTCCAATTTTGTACCGGGACCACAATACTGATAACCTGGAATATGTAGTTCAAATGGCAGCTTGTTTATAATGTCATTAACAAGGCCCCGACCCTCAGAAATATTCCAAAATTTAGGTGGTAGAGTATTAATAATTTTTATGAGATATCCAATCCCCTTAGTGTCATTCACTATAAAATTAGACAATTTGGTGCTTATCATGTCCATAATTCCAACCTTTTCATTGTAAAAATTGTGGTTGCCAGCATTTTCCTCCCCAGCTATCACCAATAACCTATCTACAAGTTTCCTGACATCATCAACCCACACAAATTCTTTGGGCAGGGTGTTGTATTGTTTGATTCCACTACCTGTCTTGATCTGTGACCATATGGGCTTGATTAAATTGTTGTATTTTGCTCCACTGCTCGACTTAACCCTTTTTTGTGTGGGATCATTGTTCTGGTATAGAGCATCTGATTTTATTAATATTTCTTTGTAATCCTCATAATCTTGATCTGTATAGCTGCCAGGTCTCTTCCTAGTCATCAGTTCCCACAATCCAGGTGTTCCGGTGTACTTAACAAAAGCACCTTTTTCTCCAAGTCGAGATTCTGAATATACAATTATATCATCTCCCATAAATGTTACTCTGAAATTGCCAATTCTATGAATAATGCTGCCATCAAGCTCTGTATCAGCATATAAGCCAAACACCTCATCTTTATTGTCTTTAGGTGTGGTTAAATATTTTTGAGCAAGAAGACCCAATTCAATAGGATCCTGACTAGCCTCAATCCTTCGAGGAGGACTAGGTGTATGAATACTTGAAAGTGGGGTGAATGGATAATCTAATATGTTCCTTGCAGCTACAGGTACAAGCTCTGTGAGCAAATTTTGATTTTGCTCTGTAACAGTTTTGATATTCTTACCTAATTCACTAATAGCATCAATAATAGGCTGTTCTGTTTGTTTGTGTTTTTCATAAATTCCACGGTTCTCTGATTTCCATCCCTTAAATCTTTTTACAAGATAATCTCTTAACTTAAGATCATCAATAATTGGCCTTTTCATGTTTATTTATATACGTCTCTACGTCTAGAAAATTGTTGATTTTATTTCTGTATTTACCACTATTGGGTGTTCTTGTCATATCAATTGTGACAAACCCATAACTGTCCTGGTTCCAGCACTTGCTGCAAAATTTGGAAAAATCATTGTAGCTCAAGTCCCCACCTACATATTCATCATGTATGTGTTTGAGGTTGGTATGGTCTTGATGAAACACACATATAAAATTGCTATTGTCTCGGATCAGTTGCTTGGGTATTTTTGAAAAAGTCTGTGCCAGGTAGAAGCAATCAATGTTTTTGTGCCGGCCCTGTGTAAAGAAATTCCTAACCTTGTTTTGATTATCCAATATAATATCATCAAACACAACAACAGAATTATCGAGACACTCATCAAGTGGCTTAACATCTGGTTCAAAAGTGGCAATATCCAATCCATCATATAGCTTCATCAGCTGCTGATATTTTAATTGTTCCAAGCTCTTAGAGAAGATATACAAGTGCCTGTTTTTCCAGTCTAACCAGTTGGGTGCCAATAAAAAATTATCAACCATTAGTGTAGTTTTACCACAAGCAGATGGCCCAACAATAAGACACCTAATATTATCAGGCAGCAAGTTGCCATTTCTCTTATTCTGCTGTTCAGGTTCTGGCAGCCTTTTTATAACATCCCAGGTGCTCATATTATTATTTTGTTTGCATCGATCCAGCTGTTTTCCGGATGACCCAGCCATTTGACAAGTAACTTGTTGCCTTTTCTGCGGATTATTTTTTCTATGAGATATGTGTCAGGCTGTTTAGTTTTGCTGAGCTCTTGTTCATAGAACCTGCCTTTGAGAATTTCTCCTCGGTGATCTTTTATTATATATGTGTTAAGGGTCCCGGGTTTAACCTGAACCACTGTAAATAATTCAGTGCTCCAGTTTCTTGTAAAGCCTCTCTTGAATAAGTGCTTATATTTGCTTATTCTTACTTGATCCCCAATCTTGTATCTGGCCTTTCTTGTTGTTGGCTGGTATCTAGGATAATATACAGTGCTGATCAATTTTTGCTCATCAGATGAAGTTACTTCAGAGGGTTTCATGTTGATTGTGGAATGGACCGAGTTGTTATATTTATGTAGAAGTTCTGGAAGAATATTAATCCATTTATAATTACCCTGCAGTGTAAATTGTTTATACATAAGATTTTTTAAGGTTCTGTTGAATCTCTCTACAATTGAGGCCTTGAGATCACTGTAACTCGAATAATGTTTAATTGCCTGGCTTTTAATAAATTGTTGAAACACTGAATTATAAAATTCTTTGCCATTATCTGTTTGCAAATAGCGCGGGGATCTTCCACTCTGATTGATGATTGTTCTGATGGCTTCTGTAACACATGTTCCAGTCTTGGATTTGAGTGGCACAGCCCAGGCAAATTTTGAAAATGTATCTATTACAGTGAGTAGATACTTGTAGCCCTTGTTGATTTTGTCTAAGTTTTTCAACTGTCCACTTGACAACTCAATCAAGTCGCTTTGCCATAAATCATCTATGCCCTTTGTGACTACTGGGAGTCTCTTAAAATTATGTCTGGCTTGTCTGTGTAATTCATCAACAATAATTTTTCTAGACATAATATGTAAACAAGAATATTGCAACTATAGGGTGTTCAGCAGCTGAGACTGCAGGATTTTCTAAATATAATTTGTCCCCTATCTGTATTTTAAATTCCAGAGTGCCATCATCTTCAGTATAGGCTGTTTCCAATGTATTGGGGTCTGTAAAATCCTCCAATTCTACACTGGTGATTTTCACTTTGTTGTTAGCATTTGTTATTGATAAGGTGGGGTAGTGGTGTGCCTGTGGCTGAAGCCAATATTTGATCTTGATTGGTCTCAATGTGCCCCCAACAAAAAATTGGTAATAAAATTGTGCAGGGGACAGCATATATATTTTGCCACCCGGTGTAAATGGAGAATCATATTCTTTGTTGGGGATGCTGTACAATTCAAGAATTACTGAATGTTTTGGATTCTCGATTATGCCTGTTATTTCTTTTTCTGCTGTGAGCAATCTGCTTGTTACAGATTCAAGGTGCTCATTGATAGTCCTAACAATCTCATCGTGCCCCGGCTTGATTCTTATGTCAACAGCAAGTTTTTTGTATTGTTGCACAATTTCTTGGAGCTGGGTGGCAAAAACAGACAGAGCATTTGCTTGATTGGATTCCATGGTTCCTAGCTGTTGCTTGATATTAGCTACAATTTGTTGCAAATTTTCAACAATTGCCAATTTTGAATTTTGAGCTGTAAGATCATGGACCTGTCTTCTGATATCCTCAAACAGGGCATGCAGTTCATTAATATGTTGATTGGTTGGAAGAGTGGTCACTGTCTGAGTGAGATGTTTGATCTCTGCCTGGATATTCTTGATATCTTCTGATTTCAATATCCTATTCACTGCCCTCTTAATATTTTTAAGTTCCTGTGATGTAGGAAGATTTGATATTGTATTTTGCAAAGATTCAAGTGCCAATTTTACATTGTGTAATTCAGAAGCATCGGCCACATTTTGCATAGCATTTTGGAGCAGGGCTATATCTGCCTGAGAGGGTGTGGATTGTTGTAAAATTTCAAGTTTTGTTTGGATATCATCTATCAAGTGATGAAAATGAGACAGTTCAGATTCAGTGTTGAGGTTTTCAAGCTTTGTGATTTGTTGCTGGACACTGACAAGGGTATCTACAATCCCAGGCAATCTGGATTCTAGTACATTTGCCAAATCACTTTGCACTGCTGCTATTGTACCTTCAAGATGGGTTATGGAACTTTGAATTTTTCCAAAATCTTCATATGTTTCAAGTTGCAGCTTAATATTTGCTACACTCCGAGTTATTGCATTCAAAGCATCAGAAGATGGCAAATTGTTCATAAAATTTTCAAGTGTCTCAATTTTTTCTTTAACCTCAGCTATGGCATTGTTCAGAGGGTCCAGATTAGGTATTTGGAGTGACTGAATCTGTTCTTTTAGAGTGGAAATCACTAGATCAAAATCTTCTTGTGATTTTATGCTTTTGACAATTGTTTGGAGCTGTGCCTGGACATTATTTATCTGTTCTTCCAATTGTTGTTTCAATTGCTCAGAGTTGTTAGCCTGGGTCTTAAATTTGGCTTGAAGAGCTGCTACAGCTTCTTCTAAACTTTGAAAATTATCCAATGTAGCCAGATCAGTATATTTCTGAAGCAGCAATTTGAGTTCAGAATCAATTTTAAGAAGAGGGTCCATGCATTGTGATTGTAAATTTGTAATTTCTAATTGAAGACTGGCATTGAGTGTAGTTTGTAAAGCTTGTAAATCACTTCTTAATTTCTTGACTCTGACATCAAGCATCAGAATCTCATCACTGTGATCTTCATGTCTTGTATGGCCAAAAATATCATTAGGCATTTTGTTTAGTAGTTATTTATTATAGAGTATCTGATTCTTAATTCTATAAAAAGGGGTATAAGCTTGTCATAAGATCCAGGGACCTCAATATATAAGCAGTCACCAGCAGAAACAGTATAAACAGTGCCAGAAACCATGTTTGAGTGCTTAATTCTGTAAATATTTCTCCCTATTGAAATCTTGACATCACCCTCAGGGGTTGTAATAAATTGCAATTGCCCACCCACAGGTAATTGGTAATGATTTAAATTATTGTTAAATATGTACAATATTTTGCCTGTTTCATCATCAATATCTGTAAGTATGCTGTTCAGGTGAATAATTAACAAGCCACTCAGTTTAGACAGCATATCAGAAGAGGGTTGTGGTGCTGGCAGGTCCATAATACCCTGTTTTTTGAACCCAAATAAGTTCATAGGCATGTTTATTTATTTCAAATCATGCTCTGTGCTTGTGCATTGATTGCCATTTTTCAAATCACAATGACCCCATGGTAAAGTATGTATGCCGCATGATAAAATGCATCTCTTATCATCATGTGGGTCCAGAGCCACTTTTTTTACAACATTTGAAGTCAATAAGTGATCCACACTCTGAATTCTGGATTCTGATGTTCTGATTAAACTCTGGGATTTGATGCAATTTTTATAATCTTCAAATTCAAGCTCTTTTTCCACAGCTACTTTGCCAATGCCCTTGGCTTTTTTGACAACAGCATTACATGTTTTAAAACTGTACGTCTTGGCACTTAACCCAGCAAATTCTACAATAACATCACCAAGTGTCTCATCTTTTAACTTGCCAGGCACTTTTTTGTTGTGGGGTTGAATATTCAAATGGCCTGGCAATTCACTGGTATCAAAATATTTAAACAATTCAGGCTGGGCCATATCTTGATAAACATCTTCTGTTTGAATATCAAGAACAAAACTATCCGTGTCCATGTATATCAGTTTTACTCTATCACCATAAAAAGGTTTAAACACATCATAATACAATGTCAACATATGTAATTTGGACAATTCCAATATTGCAGCCCCTACATAAATAGGTTTATCAAACTTAATCTTTGTTTTTTTCATGTTGAAAAGTGCCATATCTTCACCATAAATTCTTCTGTAGTTGAAATTAGGCTTTGCAACCAATTTTTTGCTCAGGCTGGGGTCAGTAATTATTTTAACATCGGTATGTTTTCTGACATTTTCAATTGTTTTGCCATATACAGAATTAACCATCAATTTAAACAAGCTCTTATCAAATTGGCTCTTTGCAGATGTTCGAAGCTCCGTGTTTGTATTAATGTATGGTTTCAACCATTCTGAGTGTTTGAACCTCAAAACTTTTCCAACTTTGGTCACTTGGACACCATGTTTCATCAGGAACTGGAGGTACTTGTAATGTATGACATAGCCCTGTTTTGACTCCAGTGTCATCATGAGCTTCTTCTGTTTAGAGCCAGGTGAGCACTGAACCTCAGGAATTGGGGGCAGATCAGAAAATTTCTTATGTAAATAATCTGGAATTGTCAGATCAACCTCTAAGAACAGGCCATAGTCACTATCATCATAGTTCTGAAGATCTTCAATATTAAAATCTTCGACCCATTCAAGCCCTGCATATGGCAGTTTTTGCATCATCGCATGACCATAGAGGCTGTTGGCATCTACATATGCTATATAATTTGATGGTAATTCTGGATCATAATTGGGAATATGCTTGTTATTTGCTCTGGCATATCTCTGAGAACATTGCACCATCCCTCCTCTTATACCTTGCTCCATAAACAAGTACATATCTTGATCTTGGATCAGATCCAATTGCTTTTTGGTGTTTAAAAACATTGCAGCCCATGCTAGGCCCGGGGCACTGAAAAAATACACTGGGTCCAGTCCATAATTTTGCATGCAAGATTTTCTGAATGCCTGCATTATATCTGCTGAGATGGTCACATCAAGTTTCAAATATGCCATGTGATAATCACCAAATGTCCGGCATTTTAAATTGTTAAACATCAATTGGGCATGGTGATAATCTTCATCTGTGATTCCAGAACCTCTGATTTCGCTGTAAAATGCTTGTTGCGGTGGCAGAGAACACTCATCAAATTTAGAAAAATCTTTAACATAGTCATATGGATATACACCCTTCCGCCTAATTAATTTCAGATCCTGATTTGGAAACAATGCACGTGTGATTTTGAATTGATCATCAGATAATTGAGTGGCCAGTGTGGCCAGGCTAGCAGATAAAAATCTGTAAGAATCAAGAAATCTCATGTGAATAGGAACACCATTAACTTTAATTGTTTTGCTAATAGATATATATTTCTCATCATTTTCAGCTAAAATATTTAAATTCTGCTTCTCAAACCCCTCGTACCTGATCAGATGATGGAAATCATAATTGGATGCTCCATGGCAAAATATGGGGATAAATCTTGGTCTCTTGATCTTAATATTACAGCTATTACACAGGGCCATTAAGAATTTACCATCTGTATGAAAATGGTGATGTACCTTGATATTTGTATCTGAAAATTCACAATCACATACCGGGCATTTTTCTGCATTGTTGAAATCTTCAATCTGATCCTCTGTTAAAGGCAACATGGGTTTTGATTTTAATAAGATATTAGATGCTATGTCACGGCACTCATTTTCTATTCTATGTGCAAATATTTTGATGGCATCTGGTCCCATGTATGAATATTCTTTAGTAACAACACCATCCTGTACAACCACATAACAAAAGCTGGAAGGTTCATGTAGCTGGTATGGTGTAATAGAAGATTCTTCAGGATCCGGATTGCAGGATGCAAGAGGTTTGAGATTTGATTCAGAATCCCAGACAATATATGCTGTGTGTTCCATCAAGGCTTCAAACTTTTTGAATTTGCAATTCTCACTTGGATTAGGCATCACCATATGAACAGGTTTATGATTGCCACAATATTTCAGATGCTCAATTAACCTGTTTTTTGCAATTTCTGCATTTTTTTCACGAACCCCATTCACTGTTTTTCTACCATCAAATACACTTAAACATCTTCTGCACAACTTAAATATTCTATTAGATTTGTCTAGTTGTGTTCTCACTAAAGCTTGAAGATTATGTATCAGAGTGTAATGATATTTGCCATCCTCTTCAATTAAGAGCAAATCAATTAGAATAGCAGATTCATCATCAATTACACTGATTCTGAGAGGTTCTATCGGGCAATTGCCAGTGGAGCAAATAAATACATTAATAGATAATTGTTTGCCATTGATATGCCTGGCCTTTTTTTTCAAATTTATCAATATTCTGAACTAACATTGGATATTCTAAACCCTCCATTGCATCGTCAAAATCATGTTCATGTTGTTTGTAATAATTTATTATCTGAGGATTTCTTGAAACTGGATACAAAGCAGCTAAAATACACCACAAAAAGCATTTCTGGTCGGTATTTTTTATATTAACCACGGCTGTTTTGTTTTTAATATTGGCAGGTAATGGCAAATATGTAGAACCTTGTAATGGGCTGAATTCAGAAATATAAACATATAACTTGTGTCGAGAGCCGCATAGGCTCCATCCAGACTCTTTTGCCGCAAATTCAGAGTGTTTAATATTCAATTGATCTATCAATCTGTTTATTATTGTGTCCAAATTTGCATTTGAATATACCGGTACAGTTTCTGTTATGTGGGGCTGTGTAAATTTTGTGCCATTTGGCTTCTTATATTGTGTATACAATTTGAGGGAAAGCTTATAAGGGCCATTTTGTGCATTTAGAATTGCCTGCACATCAGGTTTTTTACTGTTCAAAAAAATATTAATACCACATCTTGGCTCTGATACAAACCGATAATCTCTAAGTTGGGCATTAAAACTGCTATGGATGGGTTCATAGCGTGGCTGCTTTGCTGCTCTGGCATTAAGAGGTGCTTCATGCTTTCTTTTCAGACCAGATGTAGATGGTTGTGGGGACTGTTCAAAACAAGTATCTTTATGTATATATGTGAAGTATTGCATGTTATATTTTCTATTGCATTTGGGGCATATTTTTGTGGGAGCTCTGCTTTTGTCTGGGTTACAAATCTTTTGGTGTCTGGCCCAATTAGAGCTAAATATATTTTTATTGCATTGATTACAATATTTTTGATTCGGCATTTTTGTTGTTGGTTTATTATATATATTTCCCGGGCTTCAATTCAAAACTCTATGCTGGATCAGTTGGGTTCAGCACTGTGCTTTGTGTGTGTGTGTATGTGTGTATGTGTGTTAATATTTCTTGCTTTGGTATTTATATAAAATTTCCTGGGTTTTTAAATCAAATTTTTATGCCTATTATGACAGGTTGTAAGGCCAATAGCCCACAAGTGGAAAAATATTGATTCACACTGACCTAGCGCAAATGCCTGCACGAACATGCATATCTTGAATAGCAATAACCTTGTTATGTATTAATTTTTGTATAACAAGCTGGGGCAAATATAAGCCTGACCCTAAATAAGAGTAGATTACAACAAATATCAGATTTTATATTGTTCAATATGAATATTTAAACCAAACAGGTCTGTAAGTATGAGGAGCACTGTTAACAACACATCTGTTCTCCCCTGCCACTCTCACAACACTGACTGATGCAATAATTGCATGCAAAGCTTCAATGCTCGGGAATTTCTGTAACTAGTGGCGCTGGGGAGAACATGTAAAACAAAAATCAATACCAGCGCCACTAGTTACAGAAATTCCCGAGCATTGCATCAGTTAGTGTTGTGAGAGTGACTGAGGTCCAATTAAACTTAAATTGGAAGTAAATACGTGTGTATATGGGTGTGTATGTGTGTATGTATTGGCTTAATTTCTGGTGTTGACAAGTTTATAGACAAAAATCTGGCTAATGCAACTTTTGTAAGTATAGGCAAGAGGCTTTTTTTTCTTTCCGAGCAAAAATCTTGGATTAGAGGGGGTTCCACACTAGAGCAATACTCATGTTGAGCTAGGTTTAAGTATAAACAAATCTGCTTGGGAGAGGCTCTTCCTTTCTGAGAAATTCCCGAGGGCATTTTTACAAAAATCTTGGATTAGAGGGGGTTCCACACTAGAGCAAAAAGCTCATATGGGCATGTTGAGCTAGGTTTAAGTATAAGCAAATCTGCTTGAGAGGAGCTCTTCCTTTCTACACTTGTAAGTGGTGCTGGTTATAGCACAAACCCTACTACTTTTAGATAATATTAATTATTAGTTTTCAGTTGTAATTAATTTTAAAAAACAATTAATAACATGTTAGGTGATGATAACCAAGTGCAAAAAGCATTGCATTTTTTTTTACACACAAACAAAGCACCACTTAGTTCACAAAACCTCTAACAGATGGCAGATAGTTACATGGTTCTAGTTAGGATGATGATTTTTGGGTTGTTGGATTGGGGTTGAAGAAGACTATTTGTTGTAGTGACCACAGTATTGTTTTTTTTTTTTTGTGTGTTTTCTGTTCTCTTACGAGAATTAATATAGGTTGTCATAGAACCCTCCAATTCATGACTTAGGAAAAATCTGTTTGGTGATTCATCGTGTACACCTATATGTGAGAAAAAGTAAGAATAGAACCTATGATCGGAAATCCAGAATGGCGACCGGAAGTGGGGTTATCTTGGGAAACGGTAAGACTTAAAAAAAATTTGTTTGCGGATTCATCACGTACACCTATACGTGAGAAAAAGTATGAATAGAACCTATGTTCGGAAATCCAAAATGGCGACCGGAAGTGGGGTTATCTTGGAAACGGTAAGACTTAGGAAAAATCTGTTTGCGGATTCATCACGTACACCTATACGTGAGAAAAAGTATGAATAGAACCTATGTTCGGAAATCCAAAATGGCGACCGGAAGTGGGTGGAAATGGTAAGACTTAGGAAAAATCTGTTTGGGGGTCACCGAGCTATATTTCGGGCAATAAAGTACAACAACTCACCCTAAGACAAGTGCCTAAAACAACAGCATAGCCTTTCACAAGAGAAGAGGGGAAGAGAATATTACAACAACTCACCCCTAAGGCAAGTGCCTAAAACAAGAGCGTAGCTTTTTACGATGTAAATTTTTGAGGGGAAATCTGTTCGAACGATCGAACTAACATCAAGATCGTTTGTGAGTTCCACAATCCATTGCCCGAGGATACCGTGTGCAGCGTCATCCTGATTGCAGAGAAGTCCTTCGCGTACGACGTGAAGAACGAGAGGGTCACGGAGCAGTTTTAAAATATTCGTGAAAAAAAATTTGCCACATACTAAAAAAAAAAATCTACTAAGTTTACTACCACAACTAATTATTATTCTATTATGTCATTTGCTTAGGTGAAAGGGAAAAGAATGGTCCAAAAAGGGAAATTTTGCCCCTTGGGAAGGGAAATTGTTCCCTCATAGTGTGGCAACACTGCGTCTAAGTCGCCGGTGGTGACATCTAGTAGCAAACACTAGAAATATTTCCACAGGTATCGTCTTCATGTTCTCGACTGAAATATTAAAACAAACGCGGAGTCCAATGTAAGTTAGTTCGGTACGCAAATAAAAAAAAAGGATAGGTTAAGTTATATCACTGAAGATCGTAAAAAAAAAATCGTAAGAAAAAATGATAGGTTAAGTTATATCACCTAAGATCGTGGCATTCGTACCAAGTGTGAGGTGGGAAAAATTGAAAATTTCACTAAAACATAGCTAAACGCTAAAACATCGACAAAATATTGTCAAAATATGTCATAAACTGATATTCAATTGATAAAAAAGAGGGAAAAAAAGGGCTCGTACCAAGTGTGACTTAGAAACGGCTAATATACACTACTCATAACTTGGCCAAAACGTTATAACTGAAACTGAGTGTAGAAGCTGTGGAGTGGAGTTGCTTGATGTTGTCAACTCCGGGCTTCCGGCCTGGGTATGATTAAGGTAATCTGTTAAACAAATAAAAACCTCTTCTTCGCGTTGCTTCCTCCAGCAACACACAAATTAGTTAGGTCTACATTGAAATACTAAGACATAGATAATTCGATATGTCCCTTTCATCATCACAATTTTATATACCTGTCATCTTCTAATATCGATATGGTATCCAAAATTTTAAAAAAATAGCAATTTTGTATTCGTTCTACTAATAAGAAGCAATCACAAAAATAGATATTGATAAAACAGCTCTGTAGGTTTGAAAAATTGCTGCAGAATTATTGACCTGATAATGAGTTAGCAACCGTATTTAGAAATCTTCTTACATGAGTTGTCGTTTTAAGTCCACTTTATGCACAGATAGGCTAATCGGGACTGAACCTACAGTTTAAAGTGGGGTCCGAACTCCACCGGTTATTGAACCTGGGACCCTTTGATCACAAGGCGACAACTCTACCACTATGCCATCAGGGAGGCAAAAAATCTTCTTACAGATACATTTTCCCTATCAGTAATGTAATCATGTGATTTTTCTTGTGGTTAACGTAGAATAGGGACGACATTTTAGAACTTTGTGCTTCATAACATAATACATACAATGTTATATATTTATTTTATTCCTTTTAGGGGAATATTTTGCCAAAATGTCCTTCTTTAGCCTAGGTAAATATTATGCAGAATGAACTAAGAATTTTATTTATACCCGGGTTCTTGCTTTTTATAAATTTTGCTAAAAAGACATTATCCATACTTATGTCAAACGCTGAGCTGTATTGGGCGATCGGAATGGACACGTGATGTAGTTTCCACCTTTATCCAGGTCGGATTGATTTTAGTTATCATGTATTAGTTTTAATGAGAAAACTAATTAATGTTTAAACGATATTTCTCATTTTATTGCAAGAGCTTTTAGTATTCATTCTTTTCAGAAAGGGGTTTACCCCCGTATTATGTGAGGGACTCGATTAGCCATTTAGAAATAAATAAATAACAGTCTGCGTGTGAAACAAGGTGGCGAACACACTATGTTTGCATTTCTCAGTTCGTCGATTTCATCAACATGTAGCTACGTGAATCTCTCGATTCACGATCATTGGTACTGCACGACACTCGAAACACGATGGAGACAATTTAGAATGAAGAGTCTTGAATTTTAGTCCGCATTTGTTGGAAATTCTTTGTCTTGGTCAGTTTGTAAATGCTGTAAATACTTCTTTACAGCCATAGCTGTGCGCACGGGGTGCCAAAGGTACCTGGCTTCCCCAAATGTCTTCTCAGAAAATACAAAAAATACAAGTTAAACTACCATTAAAATAATGAAAATAATATCCATAGGAAAAAAGTAAGGAATTTCGTTTAATTTGAGATGACCCACTCTCTCCCTCCCTCTCCACAAAACAATGTGATATTCCTTTATTATGGTAATCAGTAATCACGTAGTAAAGAAATTATTTTTTCCTTTATAAATTGCAGAGCCCCTTCACGTACTTATTCATTTCCAGAGGACCTACTAGTTCGTTAATGCAACCTTCCAACATTTCCAATAAGACTTTCATGTTCAAAGACTTTCATGAATGCCCTCTTTTCCTTCTCTTTCAGTGACAAGTGTATCAATTTTCAGATTTTGCTTGCAACTGAATTCTATGGTTTAAAATCATATATATATATATATATATATATATATATATATATATAACATATGTCATTAACTATGGAGTGAGCAGGTACAGCAATATACGTATTTTATGAAATAATGTGCATTAGAAAACATGGTAAAACTGAACCTACAGATGTATTTCGTGAGAGTGATTCAGCTGATGGTACCTTAAGAGATATAGCCTTGTATTTGTCATTTTCAGTTGTTTGCTTTCATTACTTAAAATATCGACACAGTGATAGTAAAACCTGTGCTAAAGTGATAACAAATGTTCATTCTATAACGTATGTTCATATACCTAATAGTTTCTGTGAAATGAAACATGAAGTTACGACTATTAGGCTAGCCTTGTCCAGATAGGTAACTGAAACTTCCCTTAAGGAACCCCAAAATAAATTAGTCTGCACACACCTATGCTTAGAACATCGCAAGTATAATTATTTCTTTGTATTTTGCCAGATAAAACTCCCAAGTTGTTGTTTTCAATTCAAGACCTTGCTACGCGTCCCTAGAAGTTTCGTCAGAGCGATCGTTTGGTGAGTTGGGTTGCATTGCATACATACAGGTTAGATTTTCAGCGCTCATAGATCAGAAACTAAGCACTTTCGAGGTTATGCGTATGAGGAAAAGTTCCTTGTTTATTTTTCTATATCTACCAGCATCCAATCGTTGTTGAAGTTGTTCTAGGACACCCTGTATATGTTGGAGGGGGGATGAGTGCATGTAAAACACATAAAATGTCTTACATTTATACTGCCCACCCTAATTTATGAATATACAGCTTTTGCCCACCGCGTCGAAAATTTCTGGCGCCGCCCCTGGTGGATAACAGTTTAGTCAATAATGACAGCAGCAACTTTCAAAAACAGCTAAGAGAACAATTATATAATAATTTGATCTACAGGCAAAGACTTTATGTATGTATATAATGTACACCCACCAACCCATCCACCAACACGCACATACATAAATCATAAGTGTGTTTATTTGTGTTTCGATGTTAAAGTGATGAATACGATGAAAGAGTATAGGAAAGTTACCAAAACCGACATACCATTTTGTTTTTTACTCTTAAATCGGAGTAGGGAAGGAATTTTCCGACGTGGAATACATCAATGTGTACATCAATTCCATGTCCAAGTACGAAGCTATGTAACAAGATCGCAAAATAGTTTTATCACAAATGGTACAATTATATTATCTGAGGAAATGGGTTCATAATCCGACATACCTGTTTAAATACGAGGGTCACTATTTATATTTTGAGCCTAACAATGAAAAAACAGGAATTTGGCATTGAAAACTGCTTTATTGTTTTTCGAAGTATTCTCCTCGTAAGGGATTAAATTACAAAGCAACACAAACAAATATATGAATAGAGAATAAAGCAATTCCTTTAATCATCATGAAACAAATGCAAGTTCTTTGGACTATTGAGCCCTCAGTGGCATGTCATTTACAGAAGAGACAGACTTATAGTTATGTTCTGCACCTGCACGTTGAACATGAGCCCAAAGATTGCACTTGATATACATTATTCATTCTTCACCACTGGCATCTTCAGAAAAAAGTCCTTCGCCAAAATACATTCAGCATCTAGGATATCTTCATCTCGCGCAACGGTTTAGGGAACCCAATTATTGACGTATGTCGGTTTAGGGAACGACGCCATCAATAACAATAACCTCAAACATTTAAAAACATCACAACTGAAAGAAATACAAGTTCGGAATCGTTATTCTATCTAGAATGACCTGATAAAACTCTAAAAATTTACTCATCCTTCCAGTATGAATAATATAGTGTTATGCAGAGACAAACAAAAGTATTGAAATCACTCAAAAACAAAAATCTCTTCCCAAAAGAAAATCTCCAGCAGCGTTCATTTCACTGGTTCACACATTATCTTGGAAGCCTAAAGAATAGATTTACCCTACCACAAAGTGTCAGGACTTCTCGGCTGTGGAACAGTGGTGTGTCGGTTTAGGAGCCCTATACCAGTTTTGGTGACTTTCTTCTATTTATTATTTAATGCACAATTTTGGCCAATAATATTGTACATTTGCTGTTTACGTCACTGTTTGGTGTCTTAGAATAATCTACAATGTCACAATTTTGTATCTGTATCGTGCTCACATTTTTAATATGCTTTATTATTTTTTAAATCAAACTATTTATAATTCAATGCGCTTTCTGGACTTTCACAAACGTACTCATTTTTATTAATATTATTGTAATGTATTATAAGACGTATGAGAACGTTTCCAAGAATAATTACCATTCCAGGTAATACTTAGAATCGAACTCAATTGTTGAAAATTTCTTGCATCTTTCTTTTATTTTCATCTCTTACGGTGTAAACGCTCGATTTCTACGTCTCGCTACCACCGTATCAGTGCATAAAGATCGAAATATATTTCTTTTTATTGAAAAGCATAGCCGATGGTAAAATATATTTCAAGCATGCTGGTGTAACCCAGTGCAGAAAAACCAGATGTGTATTCTAAAACAATACATTAAAGTACATTTAATTTTATTTTACATATTTTCTATAATCATTAACGGAATCAGCTTTGTAAAGAATCTAAGTGTTAAAGGTTTAATTTATTGTTGAGATATTGAGATTTTTAAAAAACATTGATATCAACTTATATTAATTATATCACAGACAACTAACACTAGACGATAAACCAGTTAATTGAACTTCAAACATTCTGAAATACGTCATAATCTGTCAGTGTTGACGTCACATTTCCAACTTGCCAGAGGAAGTGAATGGACCCGTCTGAATATTGATACCTAACGACTGGCTGAAAGCTTGGAATCAACAGGAACGTGTTAACGGAAAAGATTGATTGAGTTGGTGTTTTAAGACCTCTTTATGCACAGTAAAGCTGATCGGGACTGGATCTACAGTTTAAAGTAGGATCCGAACCACTATGTGCCTCACCCGGGTATCAAACCCGGGACCCCTTGATTGTAAAGGAAAAGAGAATGCAAGAATGAGTGTTAGTAATTTATATTAATTTTGTTTCTTTCTGGCGATATGCGAAAATAATATTTACGTACAGAAACTATCGTGTATTTTCGTTTGTCTTGTCCAACGGTAATTCTACATGCACTTGTATTTTAGTAATGGTGATTTAAAATGCAAAAGAATTGTTCTTTTCGCTTCTTCAGGCATGAAAAGACAAAGAGTATAAATCTGTACGTTACTTGTAAGTCCATATACTACAGGGGACATATGTTATAATAAAAGAACCGTGTTGTGTCTTAAACCCAGCACGACCTAGAGAATTAAATAGTGTCTCACAGTGGCGTCTCGTGGCCTCAAATTTGACCGGGGCTTATTTTTTAAAGAATTTAAAATATAATGACAATTCACATGAATTACAAAAAATAGGTATTTTTTTCTTCTAGACTACAAAACTGGACTTTCTTTTTTGAAAGAATTTAAAATGTAATGACAAATTACATGAATTACGAAAAAACGGGTATTTATCTTCTTCTAAACTACAAAACTGGACTTATTTTTTTAAAGAATTTAAAATATAATGACAATTCACATGATTACAAAAAAACAGGTATTGTTGTGAAACATACCTTTCTACGAACGTTGGCTCCTGTTCTTCTGCTCAGCAAATTTTGTTATTACTTTTTCATTGAAGCCCTCTATGTTTGAAATGTATTCTTCCTCTATTGTAAGCAAGTGCCAAGGCATTTGGTCTCTCTTGTCCCATTGCATTTCTTAAGCAGGTTTTAATACGCTTGAATGTGCTGAAACATCGTTCAGATTCAGCTGTTGCCACTGGAGTTATTAAAACTATGTTTGTCACTTTTACTGTTTCTGAAAAGGTACCCTGTAAATAATTTTAAATAAAAAATGGATGCAATCTACTGATAGAGTTTGTGTTTTTCAACTCTTCACTACAATAAAGAACACGAAGTTCCCTCTTTAGTTTTCCCTCGTCTATGAAGGGATAATAAATCTGGGAAGATGCCTCTGTTTAAAGATTGTTCTCTTTCATTATGTCCTCCTAGAGCAAGTTCATGTCGACCACAGAATTTTAAGCAATCGATAATTCTATTTAATATGTGCCTATTTTTCCGGACAAATTCATTGTGTCTTGTAATTGACAGCCTATGTCCTTCATTAATTTGTGTTCGAACATCAACCCTGCCAAACTCACTCAAAACATAGCGAATAAAAGCCACCAAAACACTACAGAACCTCACGCGAGATCGAACGCGACGCAAAGGAACTAGCCCCGAATCAGCACTCAAATCCATTGGACTCTCCCCTTCTCTCTCTGCTAGCACGTGACCTTCACTGTAGCGTAGTTGGGTGTAGGCCACGCCTTCCTTTGCGACGTGCCCCGGATATCGATAATTGACATCAATGCCGCTAGGAGCGCTGTCGTATCCATTGCAGCAGACGATGAATTTTAGTGGGTAAAAATCGCCTTTTAAAAGACTGTGTGATAGTTATGCGTTATGGTGATTGATAATTACGTGAATACGGCCGTTTTTCTTTAGGGGCTAAGCCCCGGAAGCTCCAAGGGACGAGACGCCACTGGTGTCTCATGTTCCCGACACAAGGAGCAGCGGACTAACTTTGAAACGCCTGGTGTCCAACGGGAGGACGTTGCAACCTTTAATCATCAAAGATTAACTTTTTCTAAAATAGAGTCCTTAGCACCATCTTGTAACGAGTTGGCACAACGTCTGGCAATTGATAGAAATGACATTGAACCAGCCAACCATATCCTGCACCTCGGATCATAAAGATAGGGAAGGCTTAAGGGCCGGGCGCCAAACAGAGGCGTCCCTCTTGAGTACCGCCAAATTCTCATTTCTGATTACATAGGTGTGGCTACTTAATTTTTCAGTGTAAGTCCACTTTGTGCACACAAAGGTTAATAGGGACTGGACCTACAGTTTAAAGTGGGATCCGAACCACTATGTGCCTCCACGGATGCATGGCTCTTTGTTTTAAAGAGTTGAATTTATTGTTGGAAAGAGTTAATTGAAGTTACCGCTGCATAACATAATAAGTATATTACACAATCAAGTAGCAATTTAAGCTAATATATTACTGTTATTTTGATCTAATTATGTGGGTATTAAATGACACATACTGTAGCCACAATAAAAGTGTTCTTTAACAGTAACACTGAAAGTATTTTAAAAATACGGCTATTATTATTCGTCATTAAAACTGAAAGTATATAATTTGGTTATGTTTTTTATTGGAGGAATGTGGTGAGTAGGAGGACCAGGGTAGAAAGATTTGGCGCATTGGGGGGGGGGGGGGCAGGGTGGAAAGTAGGGAGCACCAAAATCCATCTTATCTGGGTGAACATTTTATCTTGAGTCACCTCTCCATAGAGAAATGCTCAAATTAAGAACTTCCATAAATTTTCTGCAGAGGAATGTGGGTTTCATTGTCCCATGCTCACAATCATGGTATTATTATTAAAATGAATAGCAAGGTTTATAATGATGTAAGTTTCTATGTATAAGTCAACTGGACTATATTTGTTTTACATTATATGTTGTTATTTTGAAGCAGGTCCATTCTTTCTATTATATATTTAAACAGAGGACGGTCAAATAGCAACCGTACACTTACAAAAAGAAGAAACAGAAGTAGTGATTTCAATGGTGTTAATTTTCGAACACTCCACATAGATTACAGATAATCACATTACATTTGTTAGCAAATTATGTATAAGTAACTAAAACAACTGCAATAAATGTTAATAAAAATCATAAATTTTTATGTAGTACATTTAGAAACTCTTAAAGCATGAACAATTTTTTGTAGAAGCTTAATAGCAGCCTTTAAATGTTATCTTTATATGATTTTTGAACGTACTGCCATCTGTGGGTGATAATTTAAGATGCTTGTAATTATGTAGCACAGTGGTTCCCAAAGTGTGCACCGCGGTGCCCTGGGGTGCCGTGGCTGGCTTACACGGGCGCCAATATTTTCACTGAAATTATATGATTGTTCCAAATATGTGCTTATTTTGTACTCTTTTTTTGTTACACACAGAATGTTTCTTTATTAACTTCAGGCAAGCAACCTAACATCACTAACTCAGTGTTGCAAGTATTACATAGGCCTACATTCTGACTTGGGCGCCGCGGAAATGTGTTGAAACTTTAAGGGTGCCGTGAAATGAAAAAGTTTGGGAACCCCTGGAACAAACATACTTTGGAGTGATAGAGTGAGAGGTGCACCAGGATCAGAATATTCTTTGAATTATGGGATAACTGTAACCTATTTCAGATTTTTATTTCTGTGATATGATTTCTCTGAAAGGCAAAACGCAGATTTTGCCCAAAACTCTTCAGCGTTACGAAGATTGAACGAAAGTAGTCCTAATGGATTTCTTTGATATCCTAGGAAAGCATAAATTAGCGTGCACTCTATTTGTATTCTGTGTAACATTTCCAGTCTCCAATGCAGTGTGTGAAAGAACCTCTTCTTGTTTGAAACCTTTGAAATGCTTTGCTCGAAACAGGATGCTGGATGTCTGCTGCCTCATTCGGCTGTCTTTGCTATTGAGAAGAAGTTGTCAAGTCTTGGACGCACCAAAGGCACATGTAGCAGAATTCTCCTACAGAAGAATTGCACTCTAGCAAGTGACTTTCGTTGTTTCTAATACTTAAGAAAATTAATTTCTTCCAACGTCATGTTTATTTTGCAAGGAAATCAAACCCCTAGAAACATTTTTTCGTCCTTTATATTATTATCTTATAATTTTAATATTTATGTCAGTAGTTTCATCTCAAGAAAGACGATGAATTATAACATTATTAATGGGGAATCTATATTAGACCATTTTCTACCTGTCTTCCAACACTAAAATAGGTCACTAGAGACAACGCAACTTACGAATAAAAAAGTATTATATTAATGCCTTTATTAAAATGAATCATATGGATCTACTGAATTAGGCAGTAAACGTCCACTCTGAATAAAGGACAAATACAAAACACCATACATGAATATAATAATAATAATTCTTATTTTATATTTATATATATGTATATCTATGTAGTGTTTTCGTGCGTTTTCATGTGACTGCCCCCCTTTCAACTGACCAACGGCGAGGTTGGCCAGTTGGAGAATGGTGTATTCCTTTAATTCACCAGGCTGTATACTTTTCGGCATGAAAATCTTGGTTGATTGAACCATTAATGTTCACGAATGAGTTTTCGGTTGTGTTTATTACATAGCTAAGAAATGGTATACTATATGCTTCAATTCTATTTTCTTTGAGGGGGATAAAAGCATTCCTGGTAGGGATAAAAAACAATTTTCTTTTGCCGGGGATAAAATATTCTGTGGGAGGGGGAATCCCTGGCACCCCCCCGTTAATTCGCCAACTGTGTAGATTAAATTTTGTCATAATTGCAGGCGTACTCACTCTCCTCCCCACACGTACATACACTGTGTGGCCATTGAATTATGACCGCCCACCTAGTAGTGTGTTGGACCACCTGTTGCTTTTATGACTGCAGATATCCTATGTTGCGTGGATTCCATAAACTGTCTGGAGTAGTCTAAAGGTACTGATAACCATGCTGAGTCCAATGCAGCCTTCACTGCTGGGATTGACGTGATTGATATCTCTTGGCGCCTAATGTGTCGCTCCATATAATACCAAATATGCTCTATCGGATTTAAATCGGGCAAATTCGAAGGACATACCATATGTTGGAAGACAGGTGAGTGTTTCTGGAACCAATTCTTTACCACAAGAGCCAGATTACATGTTGCATTACCATCCTGGAAGATACCAGAAGCATAAGAAGGAAAGCAAGATTGTGGGATGTACTGTGTCTGCTAGGAGACGACGATACGCCTGACCAGTGCAGCGGTGCTCTATATGTTCCATGGGTCCAAATTCTTACCATGTGAACATTCCCCACAACATACAGCCATCGCCACTAACCTGCACCATTGACATTGTGCAAGATGGAAGAACGCTTTTGAGTTGCTTACGCCAAACCCTCATACGACCATCCACGGAATGCACCAATAACCAAGAAGACTCTTCGGACCCACGCACCTTCTTCTGGACGTCCACACTCCAATGTGCATGTTCTTTGCACTACATGCATCGTTTGCACTTCTGCTCTCGTGTCAGGAGTGGGTGGCGATGGGGTCGACTGCTGCTTTACCCTATACGTGACAGTGTGAGACGAATGGTTCTGGTTGATTTGTGTTGTATTCGGATGTCGGTTGTTGCACTGTGGTGCGTCTGTGAGCTTGGATGAGTCGTTGCATCCTCCGCTCCCCTCTGGCATCAACCTTTCGCTGCCCCGTACAGTTCTGCTGCTGGAACACCATTTGACCGCATTCGCACCACTCTTGCAACACTTTCGCTACCGCAAATCTTGCACAGTTTGTGAAATGGATGCACCGGTTCTTCTGACCCCAAAGATCTGACTTTTGGCAAACTCTGTCAGGTCCTTCCGGTTCCCCATTTCCTACCACACTACGTTCGCAACACCTCATCTCTGCACCACACATTGGCTAGTAGCACCCTCTCGCCAAACATGTTGTCAACAAATGACTTTCTTTGCACACGACGGTAGTCATAATCTAATGGCTACTCGGTGTATGTAACTATACGGCCGAAAACAAAGTTTTCGTCGAGTAACAGACAAAAGAAGATTTTGTTTCTTCTTCGTCTTCAAGAAGCCTTAAGGCTGATTTGGTTTTGAGTTGGTACAGGCAGATGTTGGTGGAAAGCCTCACAACTGCGTCAACGTCTCTACCATCTGCGAGGGCCTCTTTTTTTCAGTTGGAAGAGGGACGCAGGGCCATTTGTACCTTACAGCCTTGCGCCGGAGAACCAACTGCAATCGACTCACTCGAGTCGATTGCATCAGTCTATTACAAGATCCAAGCTTTCTTTTTACAGCGACGGATCTTGTCATACAACATGAATTGATTCTTCATGCTTAGTCTGCCTAATATATAAATCTAAGTTCACAATATAAAAAAAAAAAAACATATTGAATATGAACTAACATAACCTACAACGCAGACCCAAGAGGAAGAATTGAATACTTAGAAATAAGGACATTGGAAACGAGTATGTTTGCAAGTGTTTGATATTAAACGTTATTCTAATTAATAATAGAAGAAAACCGCTACATAGGCTGACAAAGGCAGCCGATATTTCAGTAAAAAAAAAATAGAAAAACCTTCACAACGTTACGTTGCAACCTTCCATCAGGGTCTTCCTCAGGCTTGAAAAAAAGCTAAAAATCACAAACCCACCAAAATAAACCAAACCAAACCAGAACCAAACTACAAATTTTCTTTGGTTTTACGTCTGAGAAAGACCTTGATATAGGATTGTGAGGTGTCTCTTTACTGAAACTGCCTTGGTCAGTTTATGCAGTGTTGTTCCTGTAATGGAAACAAGTCTTAATCGTTTTACCATTTAATAATCGAGAGGTAGTGTTTATAGTAAAATTGAAAGTATGAAGTTTAACTTATACTGCACGCAACTACAACTGGCGGCTGGGAAACAGCGAATCAGCGACCAGTTGAATTTTCTTCGACTGAGATCTAGCATTTTCCAGTCACAAGCTACCGAACGTTGTTCGCGGGAAGAAACAAATGAGCATTGGGTCCACCACACTTTGCCAAACGTACCGTAAGGCGAGAAAGAGTCTTCTCGCGCAACGATATTGCCAGCCCCAGAAATCAGCGGGGGTTGATGGTACAACTGCACACGCTGTCCTGAACGATGAAGTTTCCGGAAGGATCACCCACAGGTCGGAATGAAGGCGGACACACAGTCATATAAAGACAACTGGCAAAAACAGAAGTACGCTTGGCAACGTTGCTTCGGGAGAGCGATGTGACCCCTTCAGCTTTTACTTCACAACTGAGTTTGTTGACGTCCATCGGACCACACGGTCCCGAAAATGATTCGGAGACAGGACGCGCCAGAAATAGCCATCAAGGTCAACCTCCAGTTGGAGTTGCGATCAGTATAGCAGCCATGATCTTCCTAGGAAGAACTCACCTCAGAGTTCTCACTTCATCACTACCCTATCAGGATAGTTCTGTTTCCTTAATGGTTGAGAGAGTTGGTAGCATTGGCACCGACTTTGGGGGGGGGGGGGCAAGGCACTTTCTGCACTCCTAAAGTTCATGTCGGGGAAAGTATTGTATATTTACGTATATAAAATATTGTTTATGCCAATATTGCTCCCACAAGTAATTTTAAGTTGTCGACTTTCATTGGTTGTACACTCCTGTTCAGATAAAGTGGCACATACTACAACTGTCCAACCTTACAAAATGTGCCACTTTATGTGAACAGGAGTGAACTTAACTCTATAGAAAACTGTTCAGGAAAACATTTTGAAAGCAAGAGACGTAGCATTAGCAAACTCTTAAAGTTACGTTTCAATATTTGGTGGGGGAAAAGTTCAGTTTTGAACAGAATAAATAGACTCAAATATCAACTGCCATGGATTTTGATTGATTAAGTTAGTGTTTTAAGTCCATTTTATGCACTGAAAGGTTAATCCGAACTGGACCTACAGTTTAAAGTAGGATCCGAACCACTATGTACCTCCACCGGGAATCGAACCCGGGACCCCTTGATTACAAGGCTACAACGGTACCACTGCGCCATCTGGGAGGCCCTCAACTACAATGGAGGATTATATGTAGTGTATTTATAACAAACACAATCGTCAGTCTTTCATTAGCTATTATGAACCAAACGAAAACATATAGTCCACAGAGGAAATATCAAATTCACAATTACTCCAACGCTAAACTACGACACTTGGTGTAAACAAACAGGCACGTACCCAGGATTTTTTTGAGAGGGGGCCAAGCCCGAGACATTGGTCATATATATGTACAGGGTGACACAGAAAAACGGGAACTTTTGAAAAACCCACCAGACACCAGAGCAATCAGATAAGAAAACATATATTGACAGAAATTGAACTGTTACAACTTGCCATTTAAGATACAGTAATCCACAGTATCACTTTTTGAAAACTACGTCCTTGAGATGGAGTCCTTTGCTAGCTCTGCATTCTTGCAATACGCCATTGAGGTCCGTCATTGATCGCTTCAACATTTCAGGTGGGATGGCACGAATTTCGTCTTTAATTCGTTGCTTCAATTGATCCCTTGTTTTTGGCCGAGACGTCTACACCTGACTCTTAAGGTGACCCCACAAGAATAAATCACATACGGACAAATCCGGGGATCTTGCTGGCCAGGGAATTTCCCCAAATCGAGAGATTACACGATTAACAAACAATTCTCGCACAGTCGTTATGGACTGCCTTGCAGTGTGCGCTGTCGCACCATCCTGTTGAAACCAGGCTTCGTGAAGTTGTGGGAACACTCTCTCTACACAAACCGACCGCAGCTGCTTGCTTCCGAACTGAACGCCGTGAGCTGTGTGTCTCGATATTCTGTGGAGTACGAGCATTTCGCTGTCGTCCTGTTGGTTTCTTTTTCATAGCCGATTCACTCTCTTCAAAGTTTTTATCCAAGTTTTTATCGCGTGTTTCGAGAGAATACTACCATGACGCCGTACACTGAAAAAAAGTCTGAACCCCCTGTGAGCAACTTGCAAACTATCATTGTTTTTGTAAAACATTTTTATGGCGAAAGCACGATGTTGACCGTTCCACTGATCCATGATTACTAAATGGCAAGGTTGTCTGTTGCTCAAGATACCGTTATGCAGTGCTGCCAACTACACGGTGTTGCCAGTTACGCTTTACAAAAGTTCCCGTTTTTCTGTCACCCTGTATATATGTACACATATAATTGTCATGAATATGTGTCAATTATTAAATAATTCATTCATTTATTTATATATATTTATAAACATGTATAAACAAATTAATTTGCTACATTTATAAACTAACAAATTAATTCCTTTAACGACTGGCCCAAAATGTCAAGAAATTTGAAGATGGGTGAAATGTTTTTAATAAATGTTAGATATTATTTAATAATTGCTTTTTATTAAGTGTGTGTGTTATTGTTCACATCTGCAAAATCTATTGGAAATTAAAGATAACTAGGTGGAGGGGCAAAAAATGAGGAACTTTAAGAAGACCTTAGTTTCCTATTAAATTAACTTGTAATTGCTATGTTTTCTTCCCGACGAAAGAAGGTGAGAAATGGAGGATAAATGACAGGTCGGTCTAATTTCTATGTCCCAGGGGCCTAGGGTGACAATGACAACCATCTTCGCAGCTACGGCTCTATTCCTTACTAGTCCAATTTGATGTAATTTTAAAATCTTATCTATGACTGTGAAGTACATTTTTACCCCATGCTGTTACCAGCTCTAAAGAGATAGAGATAGAGAGAGAGAGAGAGAGAGGGAGAGAGAGAGAGAGAAAGAGAGAGAGAGAGAGTGAGAGAGAGAGAAAAGAGATGTATGCAACATTCACATACAGGCAGACTCTTTGTTATTCCTTCTTTGTATGTGTTTATGATGTTATTATTAGTAAAGTATGTTTGAATTCCAAACTAATTTCTTATCTTTGTTGTTATAACACAAACTCTTACACTCGGAAAATTTTAATGGGGGAAAAATTTTAATAGAACAAGATTGTTGGTGGGAATGTGGAAGATCCCCCTTGCATAACGGGAATTCATTCCCTAGATGTGACGACGAACGCTATGGACATTTCTGAATGTGAATTAATCACAAGAAAAGGACATTTTCTCATCAAGACTGCAGTTCGAAAAAAGTCAAAACAGGGAGTAAATATGGTGAACTGTCCCGACCAAATTGGAACATTTAGTAGCTTCGCATAAATGGTTATAAAACTAAAATTACTAAATATAGTAGACTGCGACTTCTGGAGTCTGCCTCTCTGAAGAGACAACCCATTTATTTATACAAGAAGAAAATCTAAATGCTTGCAAAATCTTAAAAATTATGCATGTTATTTTTGTAGATTTGCATCAAAATATTTCATGGCTCGAGGGGGGGCATGGCTCCCTTGCCCCCCCCCCCCCTGGGTACGGTCCTGTACACAAACCATATTGCACAGTGATAATATTCCCTGTAGTGGAGCCCGTCAACCACTGTTTTGCAGCATTTAGCGTTGTCTTCTACCGAAAGATTTTTCTCTATACTTTGTTTATAACAATGGCAAATCCACTGGTGGTAATTCTGAACCTGTGCCGTGCTGTTGCATACGTATACTCGTATATTCAGCAAAAAATCGCGATTTTCGAGGTCTTGAAACGAGGCGTCAAACAAACAATCAAAAAGCACGTCGGGGCCTCCCTGATGGTGGAGGGATAACGTTCTGGCCATGCAATCAAGGGGTCTCATTGTCGATACCCGATGGATGTAGCTACGTAGGGTTTGGATCTCACTTTAAACTGTAGGCTTAGTCCCGATTAGACTGTCCGTGCATAAAAAGTGGACTTAAAAAAAACACAAAGCTTGCCTTAATGACATCTTAAGCTGGAGGAAATTTGTGGGTGTGCCATATGTTGCTGTTTGTATCTTATATCTCGATACCTTCTCTGTTGTCAAAATCCTTCCCAATTTTCTTTCGTTCAGGGCCAAAAACATATCGACCCCTGACACTTCAGAACAGAAAAGATTACCACTTTTTCTAGTTACCACATTTTATGCGAATTTGGCACATTGTTAGTTTCAGTTTCAGTCAACAGATGGCAGAATGAATGTTTTACATAAATTTGACTCAAGTTAAACAATTTTTTTTCGATTTATATATTTGAATAGGAGAAATTTACTTGCAGAAAATGTATTTTCTATTCTATTTATATATTTTCATTGCCTTGAAATTGTTTGTTTCATATTTTACATTTGCAGGCAAGTCTTATGTTTATATCATATCGACAAGCATTAACTAATAACATTTTCATTTTTATCTAATATTCATATCAATTTCCTCATTTCATATTGTAGAGCATTTTTTTGAGGGAGCGAATAGTAAATTATCTTACACGGACGCTCTCAAAAGTGAACCTAATTATAATCTATAAACTAACTAACCAACTCTCTGCCACTCCTAAACAGATAATAATACGTACAATAATAATCCTAAATAACTTAATAATAAAGTTATTATACTCATACCATTACAGGTAAAGATTTTCTGCAACACCTAACATTTCATTATGTGAAGCCGTTTTCCTTTAATTCATATTATACATTGTTTCCATGTTAGTCTTTCCTCAATGAGCATTGTTGCAAATGTAATTGTTGGAGGTGTTGTGTCGTTTGCGCCGAGGCTTCTTATCGGTTCATTTCCGCCATGACATATGTCAAGACCTTCCTTGGCTCGTTTTCCCAGAACCCAGAGTGTCTTCACCGCCTCGCGCACGTGTGTGTATGGACACACGGTGCATACTGCATAAAGTGGACTTAAACATGACGTTGCACAGCTGTGTTTACACTGAAATATTAAACCTATCCAGAGAGTCAAATAAGACTTTTCTTTACTTATTTCAAAAGACGTTATACAGGATTACTTGTATCAATTTTATTCCACAACACAAAATACATAAATCAGCATCAGACAATTAACTATTAATCATTTGTACACTACATAAAATCGTTAAAAAATATTGTAAATACAGTATTGTTAAAATATTGCAAGCGTTCTACAAGTACTACGTATATGTACACTTTGGAAGCAACATAAATGTGCCAGTCTATTACACATAATTATTATACACTACATAAAATCGTCAAAAACATTGTAAATACAGTATTGTTAAAATATTGCAAGCGTTCTACAAGTACTACGTATATGTACACTTTGGAAGCAACATAAATGGGCCAGTCTATTATCAAAAACATTATAAAAACAGTGTTAGTTTTGCAAACATTATACAAGTAATAGCTACGTATATATAAGCACAATATTTCGATACACTTGCACAACAACAATACAAACGTTATTTGAATTCTTGTAGGTATGCAAATGCTCGAAGGCATCCTCGAAGATCGCCCGAGCTTCTGTACTTCGAAAGAATACACCCGACACGTTTGTCCATTTCGATGTATTGATATTTTCTTCTCTTCCCAGCCAATAGACCCAATTCTGCCATCTCAATTGCAGACGAGTTTCTCTTTGTTTCCGCCTTTAAGGCTTCAAGCAGCACGTATACATTGGGTTGCCTTTTCCCGATGACTTTGTTAAGCTTTGAATGCCATGACTCAATGACATTATTTGTCCTGTGTCTTTTGTTGCAACAGTTCAACACAGATATTGGAACATGTTCGTTCTCCAACCAGTGCTTCTTTCAGAAAACCAGGAGAGCGTTGTGAATCTCATCTGCGAAATACGACATATGTGCGTTTAACATTGAGAATTACCAGTGTTCGTTCGTGGTTCGTCAATGAACTTGACGCTGACCTTTACAGTGAGAAATGACGTACAGTAACAAAAATAAAGTAGGATGCGGTGACCTAAGTATACTTAGTAATTGAATGTGGAAAGACATATATTTTTATTTTTATTTGTCTGTTTCTTTTTATTAGTCTGTTGTCTAACATATACAAATACTATCTTCTGCAATTAGCATTACAATAGTAAATTACAAAACATCACCTACTTTTACATTTTATCATCCAGAACAAATTCCACAATGGTGAACCAGAAAAAATATTACAATTATTAAACTCAATAGAACACATCATGCAAAGCTTAAGATGGTATGAATAATTTACAGCAATCTTATCCTGCAAGCTTTCTTCGTGGCAGATAAATCTACTGTTTTCTCCAGAAAATCATTAGTTGGAATCTTAGGTCCCTTAATGCTTATTATCATGCAATGCATTAAAGTTCCTGGTAGCATTCTACTTCTTGTTCTAGTTAGTATCGTATTCATAGCACTGAAAGACCTTTCTACGCCGGCTGTCGTTACGGGAATGGTTAGAAGGACTTCACAGAGGTTTTTCAACTCGCAATATCCCACGTCAGCTTCTAAGATTTTCAACAATGGATTGTCAGCTTCTGTATATATTCCATTATCAAGCATCGACTTGACAAAAACATTCTAGGACTTGAGGTCAGCAAGAACGTCTTGCACCTTAAGCATGGGAAAATTAGCACAAAACCTTTTGACTTCGGTGTGTTGCAAGTCTACTACTGAAAGGTTTCAAATTGACTTGCAAATCTCATGGTAACAACAGATTGATCGCTGAACCTGCTTTCCATTTCTTCAATTACACTTTCCGCGTATTCCTTCATCCAACAGAAAGTTTTCCTAGGAGATCCGATATTCTTCAGTTCTGTCCGAATACTTTTTTTGCAGATCACTGTTGATATTTTCACACTGATTTGCAATATCCTGTAAATGCAATTTGGTTGAAATAATTAGAGGTATGACTTTGGCCAGACTAAAATCCTTCTTTTGCAAAACCTTGCTGAGGATAGAAAGTGCACTGAGGATTTCATTCATCACATTGCAGGTAATAATGAAACTTTCATTTCTGATACCCAGCAAGATGCCTCCTGCCAGTGATGCAAGATCTGCACCTTCATTGTGGATATGCTCACAAGCCATTAAAATTGACTTAGAGCTTCTGGACACAGCCTTGACTATTCTGTAGTGCGACAACCATCTGACTTCAATACATTCTGGAATCTTGATAAATGGGTCATTGATTATTGCCTGAATATCGTGCAAAATATTTAGGCGACTTGCTCAACAGCTTGTGAATGTCTTTCAAAACATGATGAAACCTTTTTATCTTTATACTTTGGTTTTGTTGTACAATTTTGTCCGGGGGGAAGGGGGAGGTAGAAAGAAACACTGTCTCCAACCACTATTCCACGAAGTAGTCATGAAACAACTGGACCTTTTGATCGAGTGGAGAACTGTCCATGATGAGTAGGAATCCGTCTTCTACTTCTGATTCAGGGATCAGAGACAGAGCGGCACACATTTTGATGTGCATTCTAACAGCTTCGTTCTTCTTGTACATGTCAACGAGCCCTAGGCGTTGAACGTTCCTCCAAATTGCTTGTTTAAAGTGGAAATTGCATCCAGAAATGTGTGACAGTGGGAACACGTTTCTTAACACCTTAAGTACTGCACTTTCAAAGTCTAGCTTGATCACTTTCGGACTAATCTCAGGGCAGTAGTTCTCAATGAATGAAAATAATCTTTGATAAGTTCTTACGGTTTTGTCCGGAAGTACAGCTTAAACTACTGGTGCTACGTTAGTAGCAGTATTCGTACATACCCAAACTTTGCTTACCCAAACTATCGAACCATCCTTGTTCTCTCTCTTCTTCCTATACTGCTGTCCTTCGTAAATAAGCGATGGTTTAGAGGGAGATTATTTCCATAACATCTTTGGCTGTTATGCATTTGAAGCTTCGGAACGAGTCTCAACTCTCGAAGCAGCCAATGGACGAAGCGAGCCACTGACGTCATCTCAACCCAGAACCTATCGCTAAGCCTCTGGTCAGGCTCTACACGCCCACTAGGCTCACTACACAGACTCGCGCAGTCCGCTGGAGATGTTCCGAAAGTAATTTGACTCTACCAGGTGTTGTTTCTATCATTCCCATATTTACATTTCAGTTTTACATAACCTACTCATTTCCCAATGTAACAGTGTTCGGAAAGTTACTTTTTACAAGGTAACTAGTTGCAGTTACAGTTACTTGCTTTAAAAAAGTACTTTTACAGTTACTTCCTGCTGAAAATTTTCTTGCAAACAAATTACACAAATCTATCATTAATTGTAATGAAATAATTAATTTGTGAAGACATACATGTGTATATTCATGGGCGTCCCCAGATTTTTTTTCTAGGGGAGGTCGAATCGAAGATGGTGCCATATGCAGAATTTGTCAACGGGGAGTTCATTTTTAAAATTATTGTATTATCGGTATTTTAAATTATGTTATTATATTATTATTACTCCGATGTCACCAATTAGCTTAGAGACTCCGAAAACTATGGATTCGACACTAATCTAGGTCATTTTTGACATTTTATTTTTCACTCCCTCTCACCCCCCATCCCGAAAGGTGATGAACTTTGAGTTGAACTGCATTGGGAGTGTCACTATTCATCTTAGCGACCTCGAAAACTATGGATTCCACACTAATATCGGTCGTTTCTTATTATTTTTACATGTCACACCCTCCCACACCCACCCCTAGGGGTACCAGGGGTGTCTTACCCCCACAGTATTTCTTTCCAGATTGCAAGTGATACGTGTACCAAGTTTGGTTGGAATCGCTCCAGGCGTTCGAGAGTTATGCCGGAACAAACACACATACTACATACATTTTTATATATTAGACTCGCGTACTTTCGACGTGGCCTTTGGCCACGTCTTGTACGCTCACATGCGTGACCTTCAGCCACGTTGTGGGCGCAATCATATTATAGATGGGGTAAAATATCTGCATGTTGTATTGGATGATGGGGGGACAAGTGAATAAGTTCGCTAATTTGAAAAGTTTAAAAAGTAACTTTATGTGTGTATGGTCTCTAATAAGGTACAAATATTCAGAATATTATTGTATATTTTCTTAATAATAAACTGAGTAAGTAATAACCGTTTCCAGATAATTAGTTTGATATCTTGCATAAACGAATTCAATAGCGACACTAAATTGGAAATGCAATATTTACGTATTTTGTCATTTTCAAATTTTTAAACGTAATTAGAAAATATTTATTTTTCGTCATTTCTCTAAAATTCCTACCTTGCCTCTGACGCTTGTATTTTAAAGTACGAAAAGTCTAGCATAATTCCCTTACAGTAGCATTCGGGGTGAAAATAAACTTTCTTTAAGTTCCCTAGCAACGTCCGTTTCCATGGTGAACAACAAGCACGGCAAGCTCTAAGGAATTGCATGTCATTATACCCCCTAAACATTTAGTTGAAACAAGCACGATGCAGATAATATTTTCGCATTGAGTATAACAATATATACGTAATTGTATCTGGGCTGAAACTCCTTATTATGTAGATGTCACCCTTGTTTCAGGCACCTTTTCAAAACCAGGAGTTGATTCATCTGTGTGTTACTTATCTGTGAGAAATATAATGTAGCTGGACAATTAAGAATTGAAGGAAACAATGTGTGCAAAAGAAATGCCCGTGGCAACGGTTGCTAAGGACGTGAGAAAAGGGCATTTTCACCCTTAAGGAAGGGCCGATTGAGAGATTTTTTAATTTTCTCGGTCTTTTGGGACGATTTCATGGGGGGTCGTAATCGGGCGTTTTTCGCCTCCGGGGCTTCCTTCATGGAGAACATTTATGTCAGTGAGTCAGTGAGTCAGTGGTGGGATTGGGGCTATATATATATTGGATATAAGTTCAAGTTCAAGGTCACTTTACAATGAGAACAACTACAGTGGCGGCCTACAGGTTAAAGTGAGATTTCACACTCCCACTAGAAATCTAGTCCGGGACCTATTGAATACAAGGCAATAGCGATAGACACTACAATATCTTTGAGGCCTGTTACTGTGTACATGATTTCATAATTCATTTTTGGTCAGGAAGTGATCAAGAGAATGAATTCAATACAGATTCCTCTGTATTTTAGTAATGATTTTTGTTCGGTAATGCTATCAACTTGACAACGCATGCTAAAACTGAAAAATATATCTATCAAGAAATACCACCTTCCAACTGGCCCCTGTGTTTTAATTCAGTGATGTTTGATTGATTGATTGATTTAGTTTATTTTACTTCGCGTTTTGTGCCTCTTGGCTAATTTGCTAAGATGGGGATGAGTGATGAAATTGATGAATGGACATTCACAAACAACCAAGCTCGACCAGGATTCGAACCCGGGACCCTTGGCGTCGCAGCGTGATGTGCTAACCACTCGGCCACAGGGTCGGGAATTCAGTGATGTTGAAAGATTATGTATGAGCTTCAAAACATTATCCACTTACAAAGTTACAGAGTTCCACTGTATAGGGTATGTTTGTGTGTTGAGAGAGAGAGAGAGAGAGAGAGAGAGAGAGAGAGAGAGAGAGAGAGAGAGAGAGAGAGAGAGAGAGAGAGAGAGAGAGAGAGAGAGAGAGAGAGAGAGAGAGAGATTGTTGCCATAGAATACATTGGGATTAAGGAGACTCACTCCCCTCCCTTCCCCCACAAAGACTATGACAATTACGATTTAAGTACGAATTTATCAGTTTTCTATGTCCTATATGTATCATGAGAAAAAAATATCTGGTTTAGTATTTCCATTTAGTTCATCCATTGCTTTACCCTTGTCAGTCCAGAAAGAAAAATGAGCAAAGCCATACTTCTGCAACAAATGAAGCTGCATATTTAATGCTTTGTAAATATGTTAAAGTTTTCAAGAACTTACACTTTCTGAAATTATATTCCAACAAGGATGATTTGTTGCACATAAAGAGTGTGACAGAGAGAAAAAAATGTACAATTTCAAGTGCTTAGGAACCAGAAAATTAACAAAATGATAATGTAGTAGCCAAGGATGTATTTAGGGGGTCCAGAGGTCCTAACCCCCCGAAAGACTTACTAGGTTCAAAAATTAAATAAAGAAAATTATTAAATAATAAAATAACTAAAATTAAATAATGAAAATGTACTTTTTTTTAATCAAGGATTATTTATATCTGCTGAACTTATTGGAAGGCAAGAATCATACGACTTTGAATGACAGTACCAAAGATTTGTGCAAGATTTATTACTTCTTAAAATAATATGCATAAAATATTACCAGGAACTTTACTTTTCGTCAACTGGATCTAACATCCTTTTTTGATATTCAATAAATATTCAATTCTATATCAATTTGACATTAATTTCCTTTCTTTTTACAAATCTTGCCGAACTTGACTATAGGCAAGTTAGATAATGAATGCATGCTGTTATATCACTATCTGTATGCCTTCTATTTACCTATTCATGTAATAGAAATGTAATGCTCAAAAAAGTAACTGTTCCTTGTAACTGAGTTACTTCCAAACACTGCAATGTAGTTCCCTCATATATTTACTTTCATCTTACATACATTTACCAAATCACCTTCCTTTTCAATCGAAGATAAACACAGCTGCAGCTGGGCAACGTCATAAACACACGTGCGCGCGGCGGTAATGACACTCCGGATTGTGGGAAAACTCACCAAGGAAGGTCGTCGCAGCGGAAATGAACCGATAAGAAGCCTCGGCGCAAGCGACAGGGACTCATTGTTGAAATGTAAAATCAAGTCTTCAAGTCTTTATGAAAATTTTTGTTGTTTTATGCTCAGACAGACTTTAATGAGAAGGGAATATTCCCGAGGGCAAGTCTAAGTGGAATTTTAGTCGAAAAGTGAAATGATTTTTGTTAATGAAAATAATAAAATTTGAAGAAAACGGACTCATATATTAATTAGACTGGGTCTCTTTTGAAGCTTGAAAGCTGAACATTTTCAACTCCCTTCATCCCGAAAGTAATTTATTTATTTCTTCTTATTTATAAGCCCTCAAATTTGGCTTGAGAACAATCCATACGTAACTTTGTATGTAAAGTGTACAACTTGATATTATTAACAACTAGTGAAAAAATCATATTTTAAAATTAAGCATTATCCACACTTGTCAATGTAGGCAATACATACAGTTATTCACAACGTTGTTCGTACAGATGAATTGTGAGAAGGAAAAGAAAGCGAAAATTATAATAATAAGCCTTAGTACATTAGGTATTCTCCCTACATGTAGTTATAATACATGCTTGTTCATTATTACGAGGGTCACTATTTATATTTTGAGCCTAACAATGAAAAAAACAGGAATTTGGCATTGAAAACTGCGTTATTGTTTTTCGAAGTATTCTCCTTTATGGTCAATACACTTTTGCATTCGGTCGAACCATTTGTCAAAGCAGTTTTTCCAATCTTCTTGAGACACCTCCATAATATGGTTTTTGAACGCATCAAAGGCGTCTTCCGCCGACGAAAATCGTTGTCCACGCAATTTATTTTTGACATTCGGGAACAAGAAGAAGTCATTGGGTGCCAAATCAGGACTGTACAACGGATGTCCCATCAATTCGATTTTTTGACTGTTCATAAAGTCGGTTGTTAGACGAGATGTGTGACAGCTGGCATTCTCTTGATGAAGAATGATCCGTTTGTTTGTTTTCCGTATTTGACCGAAGACCTCTGGCAAACAAATTGTTGTGTACCATTCAGAGTTGACCGTTCTACGTTCCTCTAAAGGCACAGTTGCCACATGACCAGTTTTCCCGAAAAAACAGGCGACCATTTGTTTCGATGTGCTTCGAGCGCCAACAACTTTTGTTGGATTGGGTTCATCTTGAAACACCCATACAGTCGACTGCTGTTTACGTTCCGGCTCATATGCATATATCCATGATTCGTCACCTGTTACAATCTTATATACGTCTTTTGAAGCACCACGATTGTATTTATTGAGCATTTGTTTGCACCAATTGACGCGAGCGTCTTTTTGAGTTTTTGTCAAATTGTGTGGGATCCAACGAGAACATACCTTTCTCACAGCTAAATGATCATGTAATATTTTATATATGCTGGTGGAACTAATGCCTATGGTTGCCTCAATCTCACAGTATGTCACATGACGATCTTGCAGTATTAGGTTTTGCACAGCATCAATGTTTTCTTGAACAACAACTGATTTTGGACGACCTTCGCGAATCTGGTGGTGAGCGAATGGCGGCCACGATTAAATTCGTTATACCAGCGTTTCACAGTGGCAAAGGATGGGGCTTCATCGCCAAATGTGGAAGTAAGTTGATCGATGCACTCTTGTCTTGATAATCCACGTCGAAAATCGTAAAAAATCATCGCACGAAAATGTTCACGAGTTAATTCCATTTTATTGTTGTCGCGCAATCTCCAAGGCAACATAAACAACACAAATGAAGCTATTGACAAAACATTTGAAGTACGTTATGGTCAATAATGCCAGACGATTCCGTGCAAACGTCAAATCGCGCCTAACTTCAGTCAGTGTTGCCAAGGCTCAAAATATAAATAGTGACCCTCGTAACAATGAAAAACATACATTTTAGTGTAAACAAGCTACTATTATGACACATTTCTGTTGGTACACTTGCAATGAAAACAGAAGAAGAAACATAAAAATGTTACAAAATGAGACAGTTTAATAGCCAGATGCATAATCCTGTGCATAGTAGTGACCATCGTCTTCCTCATATCACGATAATATGCTCCGTAAGTAAAAGTAAAGTGATCCCCTGTGCTTTGCACAACGCCATGAAAGCTTATAGGGGTGTGGAGTTAGGGCTCCACACTATCTTGATCACGGCCAAAGGTGGGGGTGATGTGATCAGCAGCACGCCCCTGGCCACCTTGAACCCCGCCTCCAGAATTCCCCTCCATCCACATTTGGCAATCCCAACTTCTCACGCCTTGCAAGAACACTGTTATCATCACTAAGCTCGTGAAACTGCGATTATCATTGTAGTGTAATTCCTACTAATTCGGATTTTAATTCACATTCGTAACATTCTGGTATAAAAAGAAAAATAGGAACCTGAAATTTGTCTTTTCAATAGCATTTGCTCTTTCGGAACTTCTCATCGGTCGGAAACAATATAAATTACGGTCAACAGTATCGGAATTTTTCGTTTTTCTTGAGATATTAATGCGCTTGCAGCACAGTGAGACATTATTTATTGTCACTCGGACACCACAATATGAATCGCATAAAAAAAATAACTGGAAATACACGAATACAAGAGCAAGGATAGAACATTGCTATAACTAGCGGATACCAAACTTACCCCAGCGATCTTTCATCCCTATGACGTCACAGTTTTATTTCCACCTCAGCTTGCTCAAAAGGGGCGTTTGGTTCTTAACATATTGATACACTGCAATTTTTGTGACGTCACAAGTCGAAGGGCGGGACTTGACCAAAAAGGTGTCCGATAAGTGAGACCCGTTGCCTAAGCGTGCCAAAGTCAAACAAGAGTAGCCAGGTGCGACTAAGAATGATAAATTCTGGACTGTTAGTGTTGCCACTCAGGATAATATGCCTCCAAAATGTCACATTTCACTAATAAAATCGCTTGTCTCAAATCTATTAAGTAATGCACGTGACCAATATTAGGCTAGTTGGAAACACAAATGATCATGGAGCCAATCACAAAACCTCAAATTACGACCCTTCCCCAAAGGACTGGAGTAATTCATTTCCTGTATATAATAATTCGGCAATGAAAAGTACTATAGTCTTGATCAGTGGCGGCGATTGGGTTCCAAAACCTGGGTGAGGGCACGGTGCCAAAACTAGGGGGGGGGGGCAAGGACAGTTTATTTCCCTTTGTAGATAAGATTTAAAATAGTGCTTGCCAAAAGTGAAAAAAGTGGGGGGCAACTACCCCCCCCCTCGCCCTCCAAGTCGCCGCCACTGGCTAAGAGATAACTGTATTTTGATTTCATTTTGCAATCATTAAACAAATGCATACCTACAATAAACGTACTTTTAAACAGTAATACTTAAAAGTATTTAAAACTAAGGCTATTATTTTTCTCATTCAAAACTAAATATGTACAAGTTTTTTATTGGGAGTGGAAAGTTAAGGGGGGGAAAATCCAACTCGCCCGTGTGCAAAATTTATCTTGGTCCGCCCCTGGCAGCCTCAACATGCGTCATGAGCGTTCTTTGCGATTCGGTATTCTTTTCTGCAGATCTTCCAGCTTACTGGCTTACTGCATAGGCGAGCGGGGGTATAAAATTAATTTTCTTGGCTTTCGAACTTTAAATTGTGTTCTGAAGATTATTTCCTTTCTTCTTTCATGGTTTTCATATCTTTTTCTTCTAAACACTCCTCAATTTGATTTCAATACCTATTTAGAAGGGAAGTCATGACTTACTAAATGAGCACCTCTAAACTAGTTAAAGGCCGAATCACACGGAACTGGAATTTCCAGTTAGTTGGCGCTGAACTGGCTACCTGACCGGAAGTGATGGCTGCCTGGCTGGCTGCTTGACTGGTTTGGAGGAATAGGCCGTTCTAATCGCTACTGGCTTTCCTCAACTGGATTCTGTGGAACAGCCAATCAGAGCAAAGTATGGCCATGTGAAGATAATCTGTGACTTTGCACAAGGAAATTTTTTGGCTGTGGTTTCCGACTGTTGGTTTGTTTTCTTTGCTTCTCGATACAAGAAAAAGTAACTGAAATGATTCGCGTTCGTGTTCAGTTCGTTAGGTATTTATGCAAAACGATGAGATTTATACGTGACAAATATGATTAGTCGATAATGAAAAATCCTTATTATTACAAGTGCATTGAATGTTTGATATATTTAGTTGAAAAAAATATTGTTCTAATTAATACATCCTGCGAATCTTGTGTATGAATGTGCATACCCGAGTTCATTAAAAAGCTTGTTTAGTACACATTGATTAGCATAATTTTTTCGAGACAATTTCTAGTCCATACTTTTCTTTTCTAATTTTTAATAGCAGTAATTATTCTCCTACAACGTTCTTCAAATTGCTCGTCCATTTTTTTTAGCTTGTCTGCTTTGCGCAATGCCTTATGGGAACAAAAGTATAACGACAACTACGGTGTGTGAGGCGGAAACTAGCAAATGGGTAGCCAGTCCAGCGCCAACTAGGACATTCCTACTGAAGAATCCAGTTCCGTGTGATTCGGGCTTAATTCAGAAATGATCACGAACGAAACGTCATCGTCCCAGTAGCAAAAAATAGACTCCCCTCTCCCCCCATCGTAAATATATTCAACCACGCATTAGGGACACGCAACTAATACAGCAGATTTCCTTCTCACCCCCTCCCTCATTTCTTTTTATCACTGAAACCTACGCAAAGTGAAAAGAAAATAGTCTCACCGACCCATCATTCCGATTCACGTCTTTCGTTGCCCCGGGCAACCGCCTGCACATGCGCACAAGGTTTTTTTGTCACCGGTTGTACCTTGTGTCAGTGCGAGTTCCACTCTGCCTGTGGTTAAAGTAAAGTGTCCGTTCTCCCTCGATTCGGGCATGGTTCAATGCATAAGAAGCGGACTTGAAGAAGCTTGTTCAGTTATCGCGGCGATGGGATCAGCCTCGTCTGTGGAATCGTTCAAAAGTGAAATTTGTTCGCTCGTCTGATTTAATTTTCTGACATTGTGCCTTCCTCGATGTTGTAAGACCATCCCAGTGCTTCGATAGTTCGTAGCAAAAGAAGAAAGACATACAGACCAAGGCAAACCTTATCAGTGAAGTTTCGTACGTGGGAATAGAAAACGATTTTGAGACTTGTTGAAACAAGAAAAGTGTGCAATAGTTTCGTTGTGTTTGATTTCTGTGCTATACATTTCGCCAAGTAAGGAATCAGAGAATATCGAAAGTGTCTTCGGTTTCATTTTTTAATATGTAGCTTAATGCAGCGCCCTCTGTTGAGTGTATTTTCGTAAAAAGCGACCACCTTGCTGTTTCATGACACATTCAGTGTTTGTGAGCTCTATTTAATGTGCTTCAACCCCAGTTATTTGTGTTTTCAGCCAACGGTGACAAGTTACGATGTGGATCCAAAGTTATTGTGTCTAAAGGACACTGTTTCTGAAATCTGAATCCTCAACAGTGGACAATATAGCTAGCTTATGATGAGGGCTTAGTTCAGTTTGCACGGTTCTAAGGACTTATCCAACTTCCAAACATGGGATGTGAACTGGGAAAACTAGGCTTTGTGCAACGGGGGAATCAAAGATCCAAATCGGACAAGGAAGGAGAGGGGCATCTTCCAGAACCTGCAGCGCCCGCCCCCCCTGACCCCAGGCTGCCCCTCACAGCCAAACAGAAGTACACCATAATGGCGTCATGGAAAGGAATCAGCCGAGCAATGGAACCGACAGGTGTTCTGATGTTTGTCAAGTAAGTGAAGATTTTTATGTTCAATGTTTCAACCATTTTAGTGGTATTGAAAGCGTAAGTGTCGCCAGAATTTTCTCTAAGGAGGGGAAAGGGGGGTTCAGGCCGTTGATGTTAAATAATAAATAATGAAATCACAATTATTATTATAACTTAATGATAACAACCGTTACTTTACAGTCAATTATTTTACGATAGCCTTAGATTTCTACTCGATGCACCAGCGTATACAGGGGGGACTGATAGGGCTGCAGCCCCTCGCGAAATTTTGAGAATATCAGTAAAGAACTAGAAATAAACGAAAGGTGTAAATGCAATCATGTGCACCAAATGGCCGAATATCTGGTTATTCTATTTTGTTATTAACCTTTACACACATTGTCAACAGCGTAACTTGGGACCTAACTGTGGGGGGACAAAACATGAACCTCAGGTTCGAGAAGTTTGAAATACAGCCCTATGTAAATTTTAATAAACGTTGAAATTTAGGGGGGCGAGTGATCCCTTGCCCCCACCAAATTGTTTTAAAAAATTGGAAGGGGAAAAATTTAGTCAGAGGTTCCCGGTAGGTGACTGCTCACATATAAATCTAATTTTTGGAGTCTTGAAAACTTAATGAACCATTTCCTTTTTTAATTAAGTGGTAGCATACGAAAGATACTGGGTATCCGCATCTTACAATACACTTTTCGAGGTAACGTATTTTTATCTTTTTGCTCTCCTGATGGAATACTGATTAAATTAATTTTACTTTTCTTATCGACTATGAAACAAGTTTATTAAAAATAAATTAACGATAAAGGGGTCCGACGGACCGGTTCGACTTCCTTCTCTTTCGCGACGCCGATATCTGGAATAGTAACGTAATACATCATATTGAAAGGGTTACGAAACCATGGTTCGCGAATTTATGGAAAAGATTTTAAATTTGTGAATTGCCCGAGCGGTTGGCGATTTTTTTTTAATAAACTGCAATGTCATTTTATTAATGCTTCGTAGAAAGTGTCTTCAGATATAAAATGACGCAATTATCTTATTTCATGAAGGAATCAAGGGTTTCTAAAGAGGATTCTAAAGGCGAATTATTCGAAACTTACACTACACGTAATATACAGGACATAAAGTGATTTATTTTTACATGAGGTCATAAACACTGGCTTCCACCAAGGTGTCGAGCCTAGAATTTGCTAGCAAACTCCATAAACCTAACTCTTTAAATAGACAAATAGTAGCGTGCTCTGGCGGGTTGGTACAGATATATCCCCTTTGATCGGATATTCCTTAAAAATCGGACGATAAATACAGGAGAATATAGAACTGGTTGGAAAAAATAAAAAAGCGTGCCCCTTCATGAAATTTGTGGACATGTCACTGTAGACAAAAAAGAAAAAAATAGTCCTCTAAAAATTATTTATTACCGAACACGTTTGATGAGTTCTTACGTTTCACTATATCTCCCCAGTGATTCCAGACAAATGCTGGAATGGAAATTTAATGGAAGGCCACAACGCTCCTATCTCCATAGCCCTTTCTTTCTACCATCCTCATATTGACTTCTAGCTAGAGCCCGCCCTATGGAGGGGCAACTGGCGCCCGAGGCCCCGCGTTTCAGAAGGCCCTGCGCCAGATATAAATAATCTATTTTTGTCTGACTTGTTTTGACATATTTAAAAATATCCAAATTATTGAAATCATATTGTAATCAAAGTGCTAGGGTCTACATAAAATAGAGTTTAAATATTCCAAAAAAAAAGTTAATATGCACTATTCGTTTAATTAAATGAAATCATAAAGAGAAAATATAATTTTATGAAACACTGTGAATGCACTACAACGTCAAAATTCAATGAAATGTAAAAAAAAAGAGAATGTTATTGCATATGATTAAACATTGCCACTTCGATGCCTAAAATAATAACTTGATATTGAACACATCTAGTTTTGTAATTAAATATAATGAAGCAGCACCAGTGGCTCATTGGAAATGAGAAGGAACAATTATTTTGAAAGTTTTATTAGTGTCTCATAATTCTTGCTTTCAACCTTCAACATATATAAAATACATATAAAAGTGTAATATTTACATTGTGATCATACAGGACAGATGAAGGAACAAAAATCCCTGATTTTTGAAACCTTCGAAAAAATTTGGCTTTTGGCCCGCTGCCCCAGGCCCCACACCCACCTAGAGCAGGCCCTGATTTTAGCAGTTAACCGACTGGCATAAGTAAATTAGGCATGAGTTTACAATACCGGACATATAAAATTTCACCTACTTACTAATTTCGGTGTCCTGATGACGTATCTGTAGTTCATATTTGGCGGTCAGTTGTTAAAATTGTACATTTACGTGTAGAACTTGTAAAATAACCTTGCGATTTACCACGGTGATTGCCCATACACAGCAATTCGGAACCATCTTTCTTTCGCAATTCGTTAATGGTCTTCCTTTACGCACAACAATCTTGCTGACGTCAGACGAGGAATGCCTACGAGGTTAGGTTAGGCCTGTTAGGTTAGGTTCCATTAGCAATAATACAAAGAAAAATTAGTATTTTAGCTAAGAGAACTATACCTTCTTTTCTTGCCTCTTGATTTCTTTATGTTGGGAAAATTGCGTCTTCCGTGGAGCTATTGTTCTTATGGTAGGGTTACGTTAAGAAAGCATTTTATTTCGTTTTTTTCTCGATTTCCATACTTGACCGCCAATTATTACATGCAGATTCGTGATTTGGAGTTCACAATTAGTGAGTAGGCGAAATTTCATAGCAATTGGAGAGTGGTCAGGTATTGTAAACTCGTTCCGTAAATTACTTTAAATAGTAAACAAGGCATGTCACCAGAGGGAGGCACCTTCACTTCTAGGACTTTCTAATATACCCCCCTTACAAAAATGTCTGATGTGATCGTACCTTCCTTTTCTGGTGGTGAATTTTGTATCTATTATTTTCCCATTATCTCAACAAACGTATTCTCCTGTGAGTCTACAATTCTTTCTCACACTGATGTATCTCAAGAAGGTTATTGAAACATAATATGTATTTTCCTGTCTTGTGACGACAAAGAACTGATTTAGAAATTTGTAGTCATGATTAGGGAGCGGAAGTTGATGACCTAAAAAATAGAGGTATATGACCTATAGAATGTCCTAAAAAATGGGGAGAAAATGACGTAAAAATGCAAAAAATGACCATTAAATTTGTGAGTTTTATGTTAAAAATTGAAATGAAAAGGAAATTGAACAAAATGCAATCTTGCTTTCAAAATGAAAAAAAGCACACATTCAATTAAAATATGCAACGAGGATTTCCAATGGAAACAACCGAATAATTTTAAAACAGTTTAATGAAAAAGTCATATACACTGAATCAAGAATATTACCTAAATGAAAGAAGTGACCAAATATGACAAAACAATACACCGAATATAGCGAAAAATGACTGAAAAATGCCGAAATTCGGGGAAAATGACCTAAAACCTGAAAATTGGCCAAAAATGCAAAAAATGCACTTTAAATTACCTTTTCTGGGTTCTAGACGAAGTGTAATATTGTGTGTATCTAATGCGCATCGTGTCCGAGATGTCAGAAAAAAGATGACATTTCATTAACTTCCGCTCCCTAGTCATGATAGAAGCTTCAGTTTTGTACAAACATTTCCTGGAACAAATGTTTATCATTGCAAACTGGATTTAGGCGCTAAAAATCCAAAATACGCAGGCCAAAAGCCACTAAAATATAGATAATAATAATTTAAATTGGAACTAAAATCTAAAAATAGGCACTTAAATAGGAACTCAAATCTAGAAAATAGGCACTTAAATAGGATCTAAAATCTAGAAAATAGGCACTTAAATAGGAACTAAGATCTAAAAAGACAAATAGGAACAAAAATCTAGAAAATAGGCACTAAAATAGGAACTAAAATCTAGAAAATAGGCACTTAAATAGGAACTAAAATCTAGAAAATAGGCACTTAAATAGGAACTAAAATCTAGAAAATAGGCACTTAAATAGGAAGTAAAATCTAGAAAATAGGCACTTACATAGGACTAAAATCTAGAAAACAGACACTTAAGTACGAACTCAATCAAATCTAGAAAACAGGCACTAAAATATGTTATCAAATGAAATACATAATTAAATCATGCTCTAACTAGGACAACACATTCGAGTAGAACACTCTACAACACTTCTAAGAGCTTCTTATTATATACACCCTCCACTACGGGTAAGAAAAGAGAATAGTGAAGGCAGATTGACTCAATGAGTCCTATCGTTGAAATACGGGACAAAAAGCTGTCCCGGGGAATTTTGTCGTTTCAACGGGACGCCTTAACAAAAACGGGACGTTCCCGTATTTTACGGGACGTCTGGGAACCCTCTTGGCAGTCATTAAGAAATAGTCATTTATCGCACATGACAAGATACTTCTTCAAATTTTGAAAGAAAGTGATTGTCAGCTTATGGAAGGGATTGTGATGATGCCGTTTCCTTTACCTTAAGTAGGCGGCTTAACGTGTAACCACAGATAAAGATGTATATAAGCAGATCTGGAACGAAGGCAGGAAACCTGCGCACTGACCACCTGCTGAGAATTCCCATTCGCAAGAAGTTTTGTAATAATCCGCTAAGAGCCGCTGATAGGCACTTCTCGGAATCTTGCTTCCACTCATTCTAACAAACAGAACAAGAGATGGCACTGCTAAATTTCAACAGCTGTCAAGCCTGACGTTACCGGAACCATTGCCCTTTATCTGTGGTGTAACAATAGAAGGCACGAATTTGGAAACAAAACAACATCCTTACAGAAATAAGGTTTGGATTGCGGGAAACGTAAATAAAATATGAAGTGGATTTTTTACGATACGGGGTGAAAGTATATCACATTCAGAAAATATTGGCTACTGTACATTTGAATTGTTTTAATGGAATGCAAAGTTAATTTCGAAAATCAGGTAAATTGGCATTATAGACACTGTACACATACAAACTAAACTTTTGTATACGAAACCCTAATCCTGACATGAACTTATATTTGTATGGTATCTTAACAATAAAGAATAGGCACATCCTAACATTCACATTCATAGAGCTCAAAATACAGATCATAGTAGGACTTGACGAAACTTGACCAAATCCAGACCCAAACATGAAGGACCAAAAATAATCAGTGGAGGCAATGTGAGGTGGGGGGGGGGGGGCGCTTTTGGGGATAGTTTCCGCTTTTTGTCCCTAAACAATGGCCTTATTGCCAAGTCTTTTCTACAAAGAGAAAGTAAAATATCCTTGTCCCCCTTCCCCTCAAAATTTTGGCAGCCAATCGCAGCTACAGCAATGAAGTCATGGTGATTGAATGTTTTTGGAGTGTCCCTGATCTGCAATATGTAGTGTAGCCCGGTAGTGAAAAAGAGGAGAGAATTGTAGTTCATTCGGAGTTGAGGAAACAACATAGGAAGCGTGAATTAATTGATTTGCATTATTTTACTTCACTATTCTTCCACTTTAGACTAACTGCGAAGTTAAATATGTAGGGTGATAGGACGATAGAAGATAAGATAGATGAGTGACAATCACAAATACAAATAAGTAGAACAGAAAACAAACTCCAGACGCCAGAGCCTTGTAAGTTTGCAAAACGCAAAACTTGAGTGCTTTCTTAAAAGGTCACTTCTTACACCCCGATGAAACCCGAAGATTTGCATATTACACACACGCACACACAAACCCAATTGGGCCATATTTATTTAATGAAGGTGTAGCTCATAGTGACAAGGAAAAATCCTTACATCTATGTCGGTTAAGTGAAAAAATATAGTTGTAAATACATTTTTTAAAAGAATTTGTCTGTTGATTCCATCTTGTGTTGCAATTTGAAATAGCCCCTATGATGGTTATATTTAATGAAATAATTATTGAAATATTGAAATATTAGATTACACGTATGATAAGTGTACAAGTGATCCGCTTCTTGATGAACCTAGAACGAAACTTGGCATCAATGTTTTCAAAGAACAGCCAGGTCTTCCTGGGTTCGACTCCCGGCCTGGGTATGGATGTTTGTGGGTGTCTATTCATCAATTTCAACATGTCATCACTCATCCCCATCTTTGCAAATTCGTCAAAAGTGGCACAAGAAGCGCGAAGTAAAATAAAGCAAATCAATCAATTTTTAAATAACGTTACTCATTTCGAAGGGGCGATGGGCAGAAACCCTCTGTATTTTCTTTCTACAAATCTCTAAATTTCAAAATTCATTCCAACCAAGAATAGAACATGTTATTCATTCTAAAAATACATTTAATACGATGGATCCTTTAAAATTCATAAAACATAACAACGTAATGACGTATAGCGATTGTACTTAAGTTACTTGATTATTTTATCACCTTTCCTAACACTTTTTCTTATTTATTTTAAAATACTTGAATACAAAATAAATCCATTTTATATCAACAGTGAAAATTGAAAAAAATCAAGATGAAAAATAACAATAACTACGACAGTAAAAGACCAATACTTTTAACTCTCGAGTTGCTTCATGCACTCCGTTTCGAGATGGAAGCCTGGGGCATCGTTTAATGAATTGTAGAGGGTCTGTAATGTATAGAGAGTGGCCTTTGTTCTAAGAATAGCCTTGGAGCTTTTGTGTTTGACGTTTGGTGTTTGTACGTGGGACCCGGATGTGTAAAAGTAGCAAAGATTTCGCTAGTGAAGAGTTGTCCATTCATGATGCTGAAAAGAAGACGTCAAGACGTAAAACGTGTGTTTAAACTTCATTCTAAATTCTACAAACACGCGCGCGAACGAACACATACAACCTACCCTCTCATATAAGGCTCTCTGGAATGTATAGTTGAGGTCCTGATTCGAACGCCTCTTTATTTCAAAGAAAGTTCCGAAAAATACGTTTCCTTCTGACAACGCAGTCAAGTCCATGTGGAGTCCAGTATATCCTTCCCTCAAACCTTTCCCGCCAATAGCGTCCGTTTTAGGAACTGACAGAACTTGTCAAGTCCACGTGGAGTAAATGAGATGTTGCCGGTTCAGTTTCTTTAGAGATTTGCGGTTGCGTCATCTTTGCTAGGTTGTATTATTGTGTACAGTGTCTCTCAAAAGTTTTAGGACAACGACATTTTAAACTAGGCAACCCAAATTACGTAAGGCGCTGGTGGGTTGCGTGTAGAGTTAGGCTTAATTTCAGGGTTGCCACATGCACAATAGATATTTATGAAATATGCGAAAGGAATACAACCAAGTATTATTGTATAAAACTCTATAAAAGAATATCAGTATTACATTTGTCGCAAAAAAGAAATACTTTCTGAAAGAAAGAAAATAGATTTTCTAGTATTTCATCGCTGATGAGTCTACACAAAGGAAAAGAGGAGAGAGGAAACGAAAAGGGACAAAAATGAGAGGAGAAAAGAGAGAGCGAAAGGGGAATAGGAAAAGTAAAGGAGGGAAGAAAAGATAGGACAGATGTGGATAGGAGAAGAAATGAGGAGAAAGGGAAAAGATGCGAGGAGAGTTGAGAAAATGGAGCAAAGAGGAGAAGAAAGGAGGGAAAGAGATGAGAGGAGAGGAGAAGAGGAGGTTTGAGAGGAGAGGAGGGGACGAGAATAGGGGAGTTGAGAGTAGAGTAAAAGGGAGAAAAGAGATAACGAAAAGAAGAGGAGAAGAGTGCAGTGGGGTCGGAAATCTAAGACAGGAGAGGAGATAAGAGGAGTGGAGAAGAATGAGATGGAGAATAGAGGCGAGAACAGGAGGGAAGGCGATATGACATATAAGTAGAGGAGAAGAAGGGGAGAGAAGGAGAGAAGAGAAAGGAGACGAGAGGACAGATGAGGTATTTGTAGAAAATATCGTCTCAGCGTCAAGAATTGATGCATTGATCAAAATATCGATATGAAACATTCAATAATATTTTAAAATGAATTGCGGAATGTATTAGATCGGTGCGAAATGCCTTTTGGCTGAGTTATTATATTTTATTTATATTTATTATCGTTGTTGTACTTAAGGAATGTCCATTGGGGGGGGGGTTCTAGAAACTGTATAGAAATAGCATGATCTTATACCATCTTACATACCGATTCCTCTCATTCGCTGCTCACTTATATGTAAATTTGTGTCCGCTAAAGGGATGCAGGGTGCTATCTCGACAATTTACGGGGGTCGAACCGCATTTCCATTTTACTAGTCATTCAACTTCAAAATAAGCTTTGTACAAAACATTTTATTAAAATGTGGGACATAATTTCTTTAATAGTTGACGAAAAATTGCTGATTTAAGTTTGTATCCTGACAACAAAAAAGTTCAACGTCACTTTACGATCAGAACAGCTGCTCTGACTAGGCCTGCAGGTTAAAGAGAGATTTCACACTCCCACCAGAAAACCTATTGAATACAGTACCATAGCAATAAACAACAATATCTCTGTGTACATAATTTCATAATTCATTTTTGTTTTGGAACTGATCAGGAGAATGAATTCAATATAGATTCTTCTGTATTTTAGTAATGATATTTGTTCCCAAATGCTACTTGAGAACGTATGCTGAAACCGAAAATTATTTCTAGCAAAAAATGCCACCTTTCAACTGTCCTCGTGTTTTAATTCAGGGGTGTTGAAAGATTATGTATGAGCTTCAAAACATTATCCACTTACAAAGTTACAGATTCCACTGTATAGGCTGTGTTTGTGTGTTTAGAGAGAGAAAGAGAGAGATATCACTCACGTAGAATATATTCTAACAAGGGAGGTCTGTTTCGCATAAAGGGTGTGTCAGAGAGAAATACATTTGTTGTACAATTTTAAGTGTTTATGAACAAGAAAATGATAAAAATGATAATGTAGAAGCCTATAATTGTGCTTTATCAAGGAAGGTGAAAATAGCATGTTAAACTTACCTCTTCAGTTCTCTCCGAGACGATTACATACATATATCCATTAAACTGAATTATTCTATTTACAACATTTATATTAATTTATTTTCTATTTATAATTATTAACTACTATAATCATAATAAATTATTAAATAATAACAATTTTAAAATAGAAAATAAACCAAAAATTAAATACTGAAAATGATAACAAGATTATTCTCATCATTCGACCCAACATCATCAATTATAAATATATCATTAAATTGAATAAGAACATTCTTGGGTCTACGATCTTCCTGATTCGTTTGCCACTTGAGTGTTGTAATTCACTGTTGTATCAATAATAATGGTGAGATCTGTCGTATCTGTCATTTCAAGAAGATGGGTTCTCATTTACATCTTAATCGACTAGCACTTACCAAAATTTTTTTTTTCAAAATTTCCAGAAATGCTGAATAATCGTAAATAACCGAATTCTATCCGGAAATATTTTTACTTCCATTTTTAAATTATCAGGAACTGAGATAAATGAAATCACGTGGAAACAATTACATTGTTTTCCATTCCTATGCGCATTTGCTAGCTCTCGTCTTCTTCAGTTTCGTTCATAGTACCAGTACCGTTGAATTGTTTCGTAAACAATTTTTATCGTATGTTTCTGCTTGTTCACACATAAGAAAAAGCATTTCAAGGAAAGATTGATTTTACTTCACTTTTTGTGCCACTTTTGGTTAATTTGCAAAGATGAGGATGGGGATGAGTGATGACATGATGAAATTGATGAAAGTACACTCATAAACATCCTCGCCCAGGCCGGGATTCGAGCCCGGGACCCCTTGCGCCGTAGCACGATGTGCTAACCACACGGGGGCAGGAATTTCAAGGAAAGAAAATAGACCTATAGTAATGACTCCATTCCTACTTTTCAAGTTTTATCAGGTGATATTTTTCTCAAGTCGATTATGATTTAAATCCAAGAGACAACACTTATTTTCATTATTTAGTTAAACCATGTAAGTTGGCAATAGTTTGAAAATGTGAAAAATTAAATGAAAATCACCTACTTTTATAAAGAAGTTAAAAATTATTAAGTGCCGTATTGTTTTGGCAAGTGATGATATTTTTAAACAGATTATTTGGTAAATTGTCTCATTACACTTTGTATATAACACATTTTAACTTTCTTTCTGAAATTCTTCAGGAGCATGTTAACTGCATATTTGCGCTTCTTAAGTGCAATTTTTGATTCAATGTATGTAGCTGCATCCCTTGGTTATAATGTAATTTTATCATGAACTTTTAACGTCTCTGATGGATGGTCTTAAGTGAAAGCGGGACTTCTATTATTCCAGCCCTTCGCCTCCATTGTATCGTCATAGACCTGGGACGATAAATGTTCATCAAAGAGAGAGAGAGAGAGAGAGAGAGAGAGAGAGAGAGAGAGAGAGAGAGAGAGAGAGAGAGAGAGAGAGAGAGAGAGAGAGACGTGACGAGGGAGATATTGCCAAGCACAAAACGCTCAATTTCGCACAAATGAGACCAGAAATTCTAGCTTTGATCTTTTCTCTTCCACACGATGTGAACTCAAGACTGGGGTAGTCTGTCTGCTGCAAACCTTCTTGCTAGAACATAAACATCCTGAAGGGGGCAAGGGTGGCATGGTCCTTTAGAAAATGAATGCCACTCTAAAACTCTACGTATTACACACACTGGCGTACGCAGAGGGGGCGCTGAAGGGGCTACAGACCCTACCGACATATTTAGAATATAAAAAAAATAAAAGGAAGGGAGTAATGAAGTCGATAACCATTTTTGTGTTTGAAAAACAATTAAAACGAAGGTTTAAAATGGCAATTGGAGCAATATCATCAAAATATAACACCAACAATAGTGTATCACCAAAATTGATTTACGGCGATGCATTCGAAATATTTCATCTCACTCTGTCCAGTAAATATTATATTCAAGGCACTGAACCTGCGTTAACATTCAGCTGTAGATATTGGTACAATTTCAATTCAATTCACCTAATCCTTGAGTGAGGTGGACATGTGTTTTGGATTTTCTTTGTAGGTGTGAAAAGCTTTACCTAGTGACATTAAAGTTCACCTGACATGCCTCCATAAAACACACGTTCTTAATCATCTAAATGCCATATGTGTACATATGAAAAGAAACCCAAGTCTTTAAATCGACTGTTCATATTGTCCACCAAAGATTGAAGAAATTGCTTTCGAGCGTATGGTCTTCTTCGAACTCCTGTACTACCGTTCCGTTCTACTACAAGGTGAATCAATCGTTTTCAATGTTTCAAGAGTAGCTTTTCTCTAAGAACTGAAGGATTTTGGTTTTGCATGTACAATGATAGTACTTTCAGTCAGTGTGCGAATTAACGGGGGGATGTCGGGGATTTTCCCCACAGAAAATAATTTATCCCCGGCAAAATGAAATTAATTCTATCCCTGCTAGGGATGCTTTTATTCCTCTCAAAGAAAATGGAATTGATACAATTTCTTTACTGTGAAACAAACAAACTTGAAAAATAAAATATCACATTAGGTGTGATATTTTACATGTACGAGGGCGTGCTGAAAATTAATGCCTCCTATTTTTTTTGTGACGGTGTAAATCCATTTTGAGCAAGCATGCATTGTACGCTTCAGACTTTCCCCCTTCTCCATTCCAAGTTTCAAACTTCTATCACCAGGGGTTGCTGAACTAGAGCGAGGAAAATGGCAGCATGTAACCATACTATGATGCTCACAATGAAAACCCCTGCCGAGGAACTCTCAACTTGTGTGACAAAGAACTTCTTGAGAGTTAAACGTTCCTTGGCATCGGTTTTCAGTAATTTATGTAAATTATTGGAATGGTGTTGCAGGAACATGATAACCTGAAACTGAAATATTGTTTTTTGAGGGGGCAACACTGTCATGGGTAGAATATAGCTATGTACACGTGTATAAATATATCTCCTTCTCCTCGTAGAAAATCGCAGAACGGATATACGACTTAAAACCAACATAATATGCTGAATAAAGTATGCATTTATATTCCTAACTAAAATTTATCTCAATATTAATATATTTTCACTTATTAAACTGTGTTCTTTTCATTAGATTAAACGACTTATATTACACTTTAAAACACAGAAGGAAAACAAATACAAAGAATGAAATTTGAAACTATGTTGGATTATTTAGTGTTTTTTGAATATTAATGCCATCTGCTGGGATATTTCCACATACTTTGTGCTTACTCACGTTCTTCAATTTCCAAGGAATGCGTTCTGCATAATTTCAAAATTAGCTATTACAGCAGTCACTATATAAATTTTTTTCGATAACAAGCTGAAATTTGATATGTAGCGTCTTTATAGCATTGATAACGACATACCAAAATTCCCCGGCGATCACCCGTACGCTAAGGCGGCCATATTGAAAAACGGCGGACAATGAAAATTTACATGAAATAAGGGAACTACGCGTATAATTCATAAGAAGCTAAAATTTGGTGCATAGCTTCCTTATAACATTAAAAATAACATATCAAAAGTCGCCGGCGATCACCCTGCCACTAAGTCCGCCATATAAAAAAATGGCGGACACATTCAAGTTTTCACTAAACACATACCAAATTTCAGCTTGTTATGAATTAGTTCCTTTATTTTTCCTATTTTGACTGCACTACTATCACGCTATCAGATATTGTCAGCCAACAAACCTTGTACACCTAGAAGAGCATTTTCCCATTTTGACGCACACAAGAAGAAAAAAATTAACCCACTTTCTTTCGATTGATTGATTTGTTTTGTTTTAAGTCCACTTTTTGAACATGAAGGGTAATCGGGACTGGACCTACAGTTTAAAGTTGGATCCGAACCACTGAGCCTTCACAGGGTATCGAACCTGGGACATCTTGATTACAAGGCGACGACATTACCACTACGCCATCGGGGAGGCATTTTAAGCCACTTGCAAAATAGCTAAGTGCAAGTGAAGTTCTTTATCATGTGACCAACGAGAAGCCGAAAATTCAAAACTTCTAATCATAAAGTTAATACTTTTATAACATTAACAACCGTAATTTCGTAACATCGGGAGAAAAGAAACAAACCATTTCTGATTTTCACAACAGTAAAATGCTAAATAATTCTGTTTTGTATATGACCTTCTGAAATAATTGTGTTATAATGTTTATGAGTAATTTCTCCAAATTTCTTTGTAGTCATGATTAGGGAAGGGATTTTAAGGTGCAGCACCTTACCAAAAATATATCCGTTTTCACACCGATCGTTTGAGACTTATTTTAGGACATGAAATCAAGGAAAATGAACAAACTTTGTTGCATATTTTGGTGACATTAGCACATTTATCCCCTTTTTACTCCCTCTTTGATGCTTCAGCACCTTTTCCCTTCCTTTTCTTCCCTGTTTTGCTAAAAAAATTGGACAGAAAAGTAGAGCAGAACGAGAGCTATAAAATGGTATAATATAAATTATATCATGTTTACCATAAATTATATTATTTGCTACAATATTGAATAGAGAATGTAATGTAACTGGTTTAGACATGAATAAATTGATTTTTTCAGTACCTTTTTCTGCACTTTTTGAAAACATTTTCAGAACCTTTTCTCCCTTTTCCGACCATAATTTTGAATTTAAAAAATCCGTTCTCTAGTCATGATGTTGTCTCCAAATTACTTTGTAGTCATGGTCATATTTCAGTTTATTAATTTCTACGTTATAAGCAGCACACGCGCGACACTACGATGCTCTCACTAGAACAGCTGGAAGCTTACTGAATCACAGATTGCGTGATGTAACAACGGTTTCTCTCTGCCCACTACTACTAGCGCCACGCCAAACGGCGGTTACTTTCCGAATTACCCTCGTACATAGCTGTGACAAAGAGCTGTGACGTTAATTTACTTGCTTTGAAAATCTAAGTTACTCTCAATTGCCTTGAGATCAAGTGGGCCTCATAGGCGTGCGCAAGCGGGGCAAGGGGGGCAATTGCCCCCCTAATCATAGACATCAGCAGATTTTTTCAAGTGCAAGGCTCTACGTAAAAGAATAAAATGGCAGCCCATTCAATTTTTTGTGCTATATTAAATCAATATTGTTTTCAGTTTGCAAAAATTTGGATATAAAAATTTTCTTGCTCGATTCTCCCGCAATTTTTGTTCTTTTCTGTAATGTATTGTAAATTACCAGAACGAGAGGGAAGTTGTAACTACCAAGCACTTCAGGCTCTTGCTGCTAAACTGTTTTGTCTTAAATGCATGAACACAATTGTTTGGAGGAAATGGAGCGCAGCACATTTCCGAGACAATTTATTTATTCGTTATTGTGCCTCTATGTTGATGCATTAAACCACATATATAATGTATAGCCTATACAGTGAGAAAAAATGAGGTTTTTCTTTCCCGACTGAACTTTCATCAAGGCTTTGCCCCCCCCCCCCCCCTTTAATCACAGGGTCTGCTGTTCCAAGTGGAAGTACGTTGCACAGTAGCTGAGATCTCATCTTAAACTGTAGGTTTAGTCCTGATTAGTTTATTTGACACAAAGTGAACGTAAAAAGATAAATAATCCTATTTATTCTTTAAGAATTCACTTTTCCATTACACGTTTAATGGAAAAGCCGCACGATGGCGCCAGAGCGTAATCTTCATGCTTCATTATATTTCCTCTGTCACTCGTTTCAAGCATTTTAGTCACTAATAGTAGAAATAGGCACTAACTAACAGGAAATTTTAAGTGAAATAGAGTTTACCTACAGAGGCCGATGAAGCCACAAACGAACTTCTGTACTGAAAACCTACGAGTATGTTTCGGGGAACAAAATATACATTTAGGAAACCAAGTGTGACAAATTAAGTACATCTATCTCTTATGTCAACAAGCCTAGGTTTGACTCGCTTTTGCCAATTCTCGATGTATCTCGTAGCAATCTAGCGTAACCATAGAAGCAATGTATGATATTGCAAAAGCAGGATGTGTGCTACATGACTGATTATCGGTTTGAGGTATGCCGTGATTGAAAATTAGCCAATTATACAGTTCATGCAGCACTTATAGCCAATCAAATCACAAGGCTGATTGCATGCTGTTGCTGTCCATGATAAGAGAATACGTAACTGATATTATGGAATCATATTGCACAGACTGTGCCCTCACCCCCACTGACCTATCAAGCGTGTAATTATGTTAATGGTGAAGCAATATTGCCACTTATGATAACAGAGCTTGCAATGTATGTAAATGTAGTCAGAGATTAGAGACAATTTTTTGGTCCGCATACTGTCTCGCCTCAAGGTCACTTGCTGCAAATTCTGGACCCTCCGGTGTATCGTGTTTGTAAATTCGTTTAAAATATTCGGCATTTTCTTGTTGAAGTGCCGATTTTGCATTCCACAGACAGGCTTTTAAATCTTCTCAAATGTTTGTCTTCCCTGTTTGGCGACGACAAGTGTTTTATCACATGTTTTTAGATTTTTTGCGAAGAGCAGGTCTCTTCTACCGTCTGTGAG